>NC_073702.1:4940625-5569062 GCF_023634085.1 Falco cherrug | reverse complement strand
TACGCACAGGCATCCAGACCCAAGCACAGTTATTCTGATCATACAGAACAGCCTCATTTATAGCTAGAACTTAGATGAAAAACTCCTTAGAGGAGCCACTCTGTCAAAATTCAACGAAGTCTTATTGCCAGGCAGATACATTTTGCACCACTTACCATGAACACCATTTTAAAAGCTTACTTCTAGATGCAAACAATGGTACCCAAAAATAGGCAAATATACTCAAGAGCACGCTCAAGCCAGTAAGCACAGTTCTGCAGAAAGTATAGACAGTAAAAGCCACAAGTACAGTTTGGCTGCCAAATTCATTGAGAAACTGGAAGTGACCTAACAGCTGTTCAAATAACCACAAAATATCAGAACACTCTTGCGAGAGATAAATTTCATCTTGAATAAGACTACCCCTTCTCAAACAGACATATCGTTTATTTGTCTATGATCACTCTATAAAGACAGCTGTTTTCTCATCCGACTACCACAATGTATTCTTATTTCAAAGCACTCCCCTCAATCAATCCATATTCTGCTTCCAGATTAATTCATTTTTTACATTATTAACCATGTGGTAAGAAGTTCTGGTGCTGATATAGTCTCCATTTGGTGAAGTTAAACACCAGGACAAAGTATCAGGTGGAAGAAAAACGCTTAAGTATGAACTTAAAATGAAGTATCAGCATCAGGTTTTATATCCAGAGCTCTAATTTCATATGAACATTGATCTTCATTAAACAAAATTCAGACAGACACTTTTTACATGCTGGAAACCTAAGCATTACAGTAATATGCTGAGAAAACCTTAAGTGAAGTCAACTGAATTCTGGCTATTGTTACTAAACATTTTTTAAATCCAAATGGAATTCTTTTCACACAGAGAGCAAGATTTATCTGACCCAAATGTAGACATCAGAAATGGTCATGCAAATTCATTGTACAGTCAATGCAAAGCAATACACATTTCTACAGCTCACTTTGCCCCATCCTAAGTCAGAGCTCTAGAACGTACCATCTGTTTCTTCCAACTATCATGAAAACCACAAATTATCAGGTCAGATGTACATTTATAAAATTAGAGATGAATCTCACGCCATCTTTCAAGTTGCCCCTTTAAAATGATAAGCTCTAATTTGTTCGCTGATGGTTGAAAAATATACACAATGTCGTAATACCCCTAAATTCAATTGAAATTAAAAACTAAGGAAGCTGCTTAACAGTCGCAGTTGCACTAGCACTGTATAAAGGGTTTTTTTCTTTTAACAGAAACCATAGAGGGAGCTTTTAAGCAAAACCCATGTAAAACTGAACAATTTATAAATGCTCCAAGTTTTCTCAGGAGCATTCAAATGCTGTACAAGACATTCCGATTTACTGTCCTTCACTTTTCATTATACTATAGAAATGGCTTACATAAATACACCCTTGTCATCAGTACAGAACCACCTTTTGACACGGATTACCACCTGCACCTCTGGTTTTCTCAAAAGAAGATGAGAACTGTATGTGACCAGTTTCAGTAACATTTTATTTAAGACCTTCCAAATCATTAAGATAAGAGTTCAGGTACTATCTCAAATACTGGTGTAGGTTATCTCTGCTGAAAACTTTATTGATTTGTCTCCTTTCAGCAACACACATTTACTGGCCAGACAATATCTGTATTAAATATTCTTTAATCAAATCCCAAAGAAGCAACCCAAAAGAAATCCTTGCAATGAAGCAACACTTAACCTCTACAAAGAATCAAATTAATTCTGATTTTAAACATCTGTCTCAAAGTATACGTAATGCCTCAGCCTCACTGTACCAGGGAGTGCCATCCATCACAACTCCCATCCCAGACCGCTGACTCATTCAAGATCTTTTCCTAGAGGTTCAAAAAAATATCAGGTACTCTGTATGCCCTCTATATATTTCCACCACAGCATTTTTTTATTAGTTGATTAAAATCAGTACAAAATTTATTCTACTGTACAGTCTTCAGAACTAAGAATATCGAAACGCAGCACTGTCCTACACGAAGGAGATGGGAATCTGAAAACACATGCAAACTTACTGCTTGGCAATACTAGCAGTAATCCGGGGGCAACTTTCATACAAAAGGGAGTACGGAACGCAACAGCAGAAGGAATTCAGCTGCAACAACTGCAGAGGGCTTTTTTCCTGCACACAAAGGACACACATCCATACCTCTGCGCTACAGCCAGTCATGGCTGCGAGCTTAACCGTTCTTAAGTGCATTACTGGAAGCTACCCACTAGACTAACCGCAGCAAGGGCCAATCAATCCTATGTGCCCTGCCAAGATTCATTCCTTTCTTCTCTCCCTACTCGCCGGTAAAACGAACTCTGTTTATTTTTACTTGACAATTACACAAGCAGACCTGAAGCTTTTAGGGCCACCGGTTGACTCATCTCTCACACGTTAAGAATGGAAAGGGGGGTTCGTTCTCGCCCAGTGTTTCCGAGACGAGGAAAGTGCCCGATTCCATTTTATCTGCCCTAAAGGCAACTCTCACCCTTGCACACAATCGCTTTCATCGCTCGGTTTTCCTGCGAAACTTTAAGGATGCCAAGAATGGGTCATCCGGGACGGTGGCCCGCATTAAGCGACTGGAAGCGGAATTACCCCTTTGTTTTATCTGCTTTTGCCTTTTCCCACTGGCGTTTTGCCGGTGATTGATGACAGGCCGCGCTCCCCGCCCTCCCTCCCACCCGCCCCCCCGATGTCTGAGCAACGGGAGGAGGTGCCGCCGCCTCGGCTCGGGCAACGCTCGACCCACCGATCATGGCTGCGAGGGATCGATGGGGGCCCCGCCGAGAGGGGCTGCGGGCGCAGGCTGGGAGGCAGCCCCGGCCCCGGCCCCAGCCCCATCCCCGCCCCCGGAGACACCACGGCCGCCACCCCCACCCCCCCGCCGCCGCCCCCGGCGTTTCCGCAGCTTGACTCGCCCCTGCGGCTCTCCTTGCCATAGCCAGGCACCCGTGGAAGAAGGGGGGAAAAAACCCTCCGTGCCCGGCCCCGACTCGAGGAAAGCCGGCCTCCCCCTTCCCTCGCTACCGGATCAAGCCTCCCCCACCAACAGCCCCCCTTCCTCCGCTCTGGTCCCTTTCTCCATTCCTCCCCCACCCCCCCCGACCCCTTTCCTATGGCCACCCGCCCGCATCAGCTCAACCCGCCCCCCCCTTCCTCCTCGTCCCTCCTCCCCCTCTCCTGCTGCAAACGGCCATTTCTATTGTGTCTCCGCCGCGGCGGTGCCAAGCCGAGCAGGGATCGCCCCGGCCCCCGCCGCTGCCTGCCACACAGCCCAACAGAAAATGGCTGGAGGGGAACGCGAGACCCACCCAACCCTCCCCTCTTCTTCCTCCCCTCCCGGTCGCCTCCCCGGCCCCTGCCCCGCGCACCCGCCGCCCCTCTCCCCGCCGAGGTCCCCCCGCCGCCGCCCCGCAGCCCCACACCCACCGCCACCCCCCTACCCGGCACAGCCGCCGTCCCGCGGGGCTGCCGGGCACGGCGAGGCCGCCTCCCTCACCTGTGGTGAGCCGGGACGAAACCTCTCCGAAGGGCGAGGGCTCCATGCGCAGGTATTTCTGCGGGGAGGCGGCGGCGAAGGAGGACGAGGCGGCGGCGGCTGAGGCCGGGGCTGACAATGGCGCACATCGCCTCCGCTTCGGGGACGCCGGGCTCAGCAGCGGGTCGAAATCCAGAGTCCTTTTCAAAGTGGCGCCGCAAGCCATGGCGCGGGGCGGCGGCGGGACGGAGGAAGGGGGCTCAGAGCGAGGGGCAGGGGAAACGACGGCGGCGGCGGCAGCCGGCCCAGCCCAGAGGCGCTTTCCCCGCTGTCTGGGGCGGGCTGGAGGGGAGGGAAGGGAGGGCGGCAGGGAAAGGAGGGGGCAGCTGCGTCAGGGCCTCCGCCGCCTCCCTGTCGGCCGCTCTCAGGGGAGCGGCCCCGGCCCCGCCAGCGGCTCCGGCTCGGCCGGCTAGATCCCTGCTCTCGCCGCCCGCCCTGCCCTGCCCGGGCCAATTCCGCCCGCGTCCGGTGGCCGGGCGTGAGCTGGGTCGAGGAGCGCGGGGCCGGGCCCGGCTACCCAGGCCGCGGCGACCGATGACGAGCGATGGCGGTAGGGCCCGGGCGGCGGCGGCGGCGGCAGCTCTCCCCTTCGACTCCCAAACCAACAATATGGCGTCAATAACAACGCCGCGGATTCAAAAACCAACCCCCCGCACTGCGCCTGCGCCCCGGGGCGGTGGTGGCCGCGGAGTCTCATGGGACTCGTGGTTTTCCCGCCCCGGCCTCGCGGCTCAACGGCAGGTCGCGCTCTGGGGCGGCGGGACTCCAAATCCCGTCGCGCACCGCGCCGGCGGCCCCGGCTTCCGTGTTCTGGTTTAAATCCCCCCTCAGAGGCGGTGGTGAGGGTGCGGGTTAAGGGACGGGGTTGTGGCGCTCGGGGCGGCGGCGGCGGCGGGCTCGGAGCTCAGCTCCGGAGTTGGCTGCCAGGCGCCCTCGGCGCCGCGGGGAAAGACAGCGTGGCCCTGCGGAAAGGAGGGGTAGGGGGGCTCCCCTCAGGTGCCGGAGACACAAAGGGGGCAAGAGCCCCGCTGCCTGCGCTAGGCCCTGCGGCCTGGCCGGCTGCGGCTGGGGGCTTCCTGTTCCCGCAGGTGCTGAGCGGGCCCGACAGCGGCCGTATCTCTGCAGGGCGTTTGTCTGTACGTCAGATAAGGGCAAAGTGCGTGCAGTGGCCTCCATGATGAGGGCTGAGCAGGGAGCGTGCAGGAGGCAGGCACGAAGCAGGTGGAGGTGACTGCTAAGGGCATGCTAGTAAGGGCCTGATGGTGTCGGGAGTTGTGTCTTTGTGTAACTGACTGGTTTCCTTGCAGCTGTGTAAAGGGCTTTCTTGCTTAAGGAGGACTGTGAGGGAAGAGGTTCCAAGAACTATAGCTGCTTGTGGGAAGAGCGAAGCTCTTTCCTGCTCAGCTTCCTAATGAAAATAAACTGTTGCAGTTCACCCCAGTAGAAAAGCTAACAGAGGTTGTTAGGACCCAAAATATATGTAATCTTCAGATTTTCTGTATGTAATCCTGTTAATTTAATGATTAACATAAAGGCAGATTGTCTTTGGAAGACAAAATGAGGATGTGCCCTCATAAAGTTTTAACATTTTGGTGGGGTTTGATTATCTTGTGAAATATAAACTAGCTTTTCGTGTGTGACATTATTAAAAAAAAATCAAACAAACCTTGCTATCGTTTGGAAGCCAGTTTTTGCTTTACATGTTTGATGTGTGGCATATATTGTTAATTATGCCATAACAGTACCCAGTCAGTCTAAACACAAACCTGATGTCTCTGCCAGCAATATGGTTTTGCAGATCTTGGTGTAACTGAGGCTTCAGGTGGTGGGGTGACCTGGCAGAGCCTTTCTGCCCAGCAAAAATGGAAATCGTGATTTGCTTTCTGTGACAGGTTGTGACAATGTTGGAACAATTATGTGAAATTCACCCTAGGTTTGCCTTGGCCAAATATTAATTACAGAAAATATCAAAATGATTCCTCTGCTGTTACCTCTTCCTCTGTAGAGGAAGTACTTAAGAGTATTTCCTTGGTAAGGAGGTTGTTGACAAGCCTTTCTAGAACTAACGTAAGTTCTGGTTCTCCATAACAAGGCTCAGGAAATGTACTGATGTTATTACAGTGTTATAATTGCCCTACTGTTACTATACTGGTATAACTCCTTCTGTGGACACTCTTCTTTATGGCTGGAATAACGATGGCTGATTTTCCATTCAGTTAATTCCTCATTTCCTTAAGTAGATAAGTTTCCCTGTGTTCGTGAACAGTCTTAAGTATTCTTACCAAGACTTCACCCAGGAAGATGGAAATCGTTCTTGCAGGCTCTGAATTAAGGAAACCCTGAGTGTCTCTCAGTATGTGTATGATTCACTTGCTTAGTTTGGAATGCCCTGTACGCACACAGGACCAAGACAGCCACTTCTGCCTTCATCTGTATGCTGAGAAGTGCCTGTGTTTGGGTGTGCTATTGAAAAAAAAGTATTTCTAGAGTAACCAGCAGTTTCCCCCTGAATTTAGTATTTGTCCCACTGAACTTAATATTTTGTATATAGATATATATTCTGCATTCAGCAGCAGAAAAGATCTGGTTATATTAACTCGAGTGACACCAGATCCTAAAGGCCATTCAGTCAATTAAAACAGTCTGAGGAATCAGGCAAAACTTCATCAAGATAAGCTACTAGAAAGCAAGCTTTTGCCAACGCAGGGAGCGCTATAATTTTAAGCAATTGATTAGAACCATGATTGTTCTAATCAACAGTTACTCAGGCTTTATCTGGCCTTTAATTTGTTGAGCTAAACTGAAGTAAGTCTGATTTAAGTCAAAATAAGAATTCACAGAGCCCTTTGCAGCAAATTAAACCCAGCTAAACCAATGTAGCTTCGCATGTAGATGAGCCCTAAGGCAGCAAAATGTCCAACAGCAGTGACAAAGTGCTCGATGGTTGTCAGGGAACATGTGTTTTTACTTTCATTGTGGCAGGAAACACCATAGGGTCAAGGCTGCAAACCACTGTTTATATTGTTCGTTCTTCTGCTTACTTATTATATAACCGATTTGCAGTGTCCCATTATGTGCTACATGGTGTGCCTTTAAAATTATATATTATAAGCATATTTTTAAAATAAATAGTACCCACACATTTTATTAATACTGGGAATGGGGGAGCTTGTTTATAACTGCTGTTGTACTGGTTTTATTGGATCTGCACTTCAAGCATGACACCTGTTAAAAGGATGGGTCCAGATGCAGGGCAACATTTTGACCTTTGTACAGCTCTGAATGGGGTGGGAAGGTAACCCTTTCAATATATTGCTTTGGGACTCAGCTGGAAATGTCATAGTTGACCAGTGTTAGCCTTTATGCAGTCTTCTTTTCCCTTCTGCCATTTCTCCATTCCCCCATTGTTTTTTGTTTGGTGGTTGTTTTTTTTTCCCCTCGTTTTCCTTTCATTCTCTTTATATACCATCTTAACTCTGCTTCCTCTTCCTTTTCCTTGAGTCATCCTATTCATTTCATGCAGGGTCCATATCACAATCCTCGCCTTTCCTTTCATGCTGTCTAACCATCATATTCCTCCCACTTCACACAGTAGCTCATTTCTCATTAGCTGGTTGTGCTTGCTGATGTGGGACCACCAGTTAGCTGAGCTGTTTTCTAGGGCTTCTTTCATCTCATGCTGAGTGAGCAAAAGTCACTTTAAACAGTGTCATTCCACTTGAATTTGGCCATGCATACTGAAGATTTCTTACCGATGTATCAGGTACACGCTGTGGTTGCAGATTTTGAGGACAAAATGCAGTGGAGGTTATTTGTCAGGACTTTGGTGAAGTGTTTGTGTGGTGCTGAGTGAAAAAGCATTGGTTAAGTTGAAAAAATGGGTATTAGTGTAGGAATTGTAAGGTGAGAAAAACATCCAAAAGAAAAATAGAATTAATTTCTCCATATGCTTTGCTGTACAGTGGCACAGCGCTGGCAAAGGGAAAGGATAGACAGGACCATGAATGAAAGCCAGAGGTCAGTGAAGGTCAGCTCTGCTTCTTTAGGTGCTGTCTTGCACTGGTAAACTGTACCAGAAATTATGATCTGAACCTGCAATGTGCAGTGACCTTCAACAGGACAAATACGTTTCTTAGGCCTAAGGTACTAAGGTATTTCCAGCAGAAGTACGGAAGTATATTTGCTGATAAAAGACATTCAAACCATCTATTTCCTCTAAAATCCTGCATATACTCCACTCATACGTATGCAGGAAAGATTAACTAAAACCAGAACTTGTCCAGAAAAAGGTGACTGAGCTGATTAGGAAAACAGAAATAGAAAACTTACTTATAGCAAGAAATAAAAGGATTGTTAGTTAAAGGTTATCGGCCCAACCAAGTAACTGTTGAAGTCAATGATTCTTCTCTAAAAGTGCAAGGAGGTGAATTCAGGAGATCTTTTAAGATCTATTTTAGTGATGCGGAGTCGATACAGGAACTGCCAGTTATCTCACCCAAACTGGAAATAAGAGGAAGATTTGTAACTGCCAGAGGAATGAGTTTCCAAGCACTCTGTCAGTAGCAGGGGTGAAAATAAACAAAATCAACCTCAAATCTTTAGATGAAGCTTAGGTGGTCTTTAGATAAGGCTTAATATTTTAAGAAAAGGGATTGTATGGTATGATTGCTCTCAGTGGCATGAGACCATTGTGAATGACCCAGGAAGTCCTTGCAGTTGTTTTGTAATACAAGGGGGTGACAACAAAGTCACAGTGGACCTAAACTTTTTACTTGTGTGCTGGTTTTGGCTGGGGTAGAGTTAAATTTCTTCACAGTAGCTAGTACGGGGCTATGTTTTGGATTCGGGGCTATGTTTTGGATTCGTGCCGGAAACAGCGCTGATAACTCCGGGATGTTTTAGCTGTGGCTGAGCGGTGCTTGCACAGAGCCGAGGCCTTTTCTGCTCCTCACTGCGCCCCAGCCGCGACCGGGCTGGGGGGGCACAAGGAGCTGGGAGGGGGCACCGCCGGGGCAGCTGACCCCAGCTGGCCAAAGGGATGTCCCATACCACATGGCGCCACGCTCAGCATATAAAGCTGGGGGAGAAGGAGGAAGGGGGAACGTGCGGAGGGATGGCGTTTGTCTTCCCAAGTACCTGTCACACACGACGGAGCCCGGCTTTCCTGGGGATGGCTGAACACCTGGTGCCAGGGGAAGTGGTGAATGAATTCCTTGTTCTGCTTTGCTTGCGTGCGTGGCTTCTGCTTTACCTGTTAAACTGTCTTTATCTCAACCCACGAGTTTTCTCACTTTCACTCTTCCAGTTCTCTCCCCCATCCCGCTGGGGGCAGGGAGCGAGCGGCTGCGTGGGGCTCGGTTGCTGGCGGGGGTTAAACTGTGACAACTGGCAAGGAGGTGAAGCAGTAATAACCCATTTGAGTCAATTTACCTATATTCAGAGTAATTCATTGAGGCTATAAAGGGAACTCACTCGTGTATACATATGAATTGTGCTAATGGACCTGGATATAGAATAATTAGGGAGCAGTGAGAAAAATTTTGCAGCTCTGACTACTGCAATTACCTTGACAATTTCAGAGAAGTGTCAACAATAGCAAAGCGTGGATCAGCACGCTTTTCCATCCATTGTCAATCACAACCTTGTGTAGGTTCACCAAGATGGTAATGGAGTGTAGGAAGGGCAGTGTCATGAGGTACTGGAAATGTTACTGCAACCTAAAGAAAGAATGCCTTACATCCCCACATCCTGCACACCATTACCCTCCACTGTCAAACATTTTAATACACAGACATTTACATTATGCCTATCTCTTATCTTCCTTCCTTTTTCTATTGTAAGGAATGCATATTTTTAAAACTCACATATAACGTTCCTTGCCTGAGTTTTGTAGAAACACTGCACCACACTAAATTCTGGTTTGCTCTTGATCTCAAAAAACTGGCACAGTGCTTCAGCAGGAAGGAAAACTTTATTTCTCATACAAAGATTTTTTCCAAAATCTTCTTTTGTATCTTTGTAGGACCATTAATTTTTCGTAAGTGTTCATACGGGTAAAGGAGCAGCGTAGTATTACATATTAACTGCAGAGTAGAATCAAGTAACTAAATATACATTGAACTGGAATGGTGAAAAAAAATTACAGGCCAAATGTTAATCATGTGAGTCATACTGAACATGTGAATTAATCACATTGAAGTCAGATACATTTAGAGTTGTGAACTTGTCTGCACTGTTGTGGTGGACCGTAGCCTGGATCATCCACGAGCTTATGCAACTGTGTCAGGCTGAGATGTAGTGAAGGTCAGGCTTTTCTTCTGTGCCAGTATGTTAGTGAACAAACCAGCATAGGACACAATGACAACTGAGACATTAACCAGTTCCTATGAATTTCCTCAGGTCTAGGAGGAGGTTCGTGACACCATCCATTCTGTTCACTCGCAAGACGTAGCTCTGTAGTCTGGTGTGCACATTGAAGAAATGGGCATGTACTTTTCAATGCAAACCTGTTGCTTCTTTGGAAGTTTTGCATGGAAAATCAGTGGAAGCCAGCTGAAAATTTTTATTAAACTCAGTTCTTCTACAATGAAGAACTGAGGACCTGAATTAAAACTCTTACTCTCCCAGATCATGTATGAAGGGTTCAACTTCTCTGTCACTATCTTACTTGTCTTTTCCATCCTTCTGGTTTTTTCAGATAGTATCTGGCTACATTTTGTTCTCAAAAACCTCCTCCCTGCCTCTGCAGCTGACCTCTGGGATGCTCCCCAGTTTCGCATGCGGGTGGTATGTGTGTGCATTGTACCATCTGTACACACCTACTGCTTAACTTGCTTCTCCACCTCTGATCCACTCCTCCGCTTCCCCATCTCTGCCCGCCTCTGCCAATCCCATGCGGTACCTCTCAGTTTAGCGTGCTTTTTCCATTCATAAAACAGGAGATGATGACCATTTTCTGCAGGCAAATCCCTTCCTCATCCTTTCTCCACCCGCACCAGTAATTCTGTCATTTCCCAAGCTCATTTCTTCTCTTTTCTCTCCCATACGAATGCTGGTCTTAGGCCATGCTTTTTGTTCTGTGAAGTATTTCCAACGACCTGATTCCCCACCTCAGACCCTGTTTCCAAAATTCTTCCCCAGACTTAGGTCATCTTTAGCCTGCAGATGCTCATAAATTACGAGCTTTCTAGAAGTTTCTCCCAGGGAAGCTTTAGCTTCCTCTTTCCACTCAGTTCAGGGTCTCTCTGTTCCCCATTCCAGGAGACAAAGTTTTCACTACCCTCCTTCCCCTTGTTCCTCACCAAGTGACAGCATCTTGTCACTGTTGTGCCCCTTCTTGGGTTGTTCCTCTCTTCAGTTTCAGACCTCACCTTTTGGGCTCGTCATTGTTCTGCTGCTGCATTAATTTGGGATTTGTGTTGTTGCTCTCACATGTTCTGGTCCAGCCCGGCTTTCCTCTGATTGCTTCCTTCCTTCCTTCCCTCTTCCTGCTTTCCTCCAAGGCCTTTCGTTCATGCTGCCCTTTTTGTTTAAGCCTGGAACAACTGCACCCATCTTGTGAATCATATCCACGCTGTCTTCATTCAAATCTCCCCATAAAACGTACTTCTGCCATAAAGCCTATCCAGCTCAGATTCCTCTGCTGAAATATATCCCATTCCTCTATAATAAAAACAAATCCTGTTTCATAACAAAACAAAAAGAACTGGGCAAGAGACTGACTACACAATTTTTGCCAGTTGCTTTCTGCCAAGAGCAACATGCTTCTTATCCCACTCCTTAGTATTGTCCTCCCCATGTGCCTCCTGTTTGTCCTTTTGTTTTATTATCAGCTTTTGAGTCCTTCCTGAGGGCTCCCAGCCTTATCGTGGGCTCACGTTGGTGTGAAGCGAGGAGTAACTCTGCTGCAGCAAACAGGGCTTTGCCAAGGTGAAATTTCTGTGGAAGGCGAATCAGCCCTTTGTTTTAATATTAGCTAATAAAGCCTGTGCACAGCTCTAGCACAGCACTCTGGTTTTAATTAATAAGAATTAGCATATACATCTACATACACTCTCTTTTTCCCTCTGCGGGCTCAGCTACTTTGAAGAAAACCTCTTTGTACGTCTTCCTGGTTATTCTATATCTTGACATTAAAAAACCCCAAACGAATAAAACTGAAAACCAAAGTAACATCAAACTCCCACGCAAACAAAAGGCTTAGCTGCTGCCGGTGGCGGGGAGCAGTGGGAGCAGCCCTCCCCGCCTGCCAAGGGGAGCCTGTGCTCCTCGCTGCTGGGGAGCCGTCCAATTCCCAGCCCGCCGTCCCTTCCTCCGCCTTTGCACAATCCCACTGGAGTGACTTCCCAGTCCTAATTGGAGCCCCTGGGCATTATTGTAGTATTATTATTTAATAAACAACCACATAAAACACTGGTTGGCATTTAAATAAAAGAAAGGAAAGCTCTGACTCCTAGACTGTTTTGTTTTCCTGTTGACTTGGGTGGAAGCAGGTTTTCTGCACAATACCCACGCTCACACAACACATGCTTACCTTTAATGTTTTAGAAAAGGCACTGCTAATGTGGGCCCAGTGCAGGTGGGAGGCCCTAGACCTACTGCAGCTGTAAATATAGAGCTGTAACCTGGATGTTTCTGAATAAAATGCACTAAGGGCTTTTCTTGCCTGAGCTACACTGAGCAAGGATTCAGCACCGTTATCTCCCTTGTTACCCTCAGCATGGCCTTTCCAGTGGTTATCTGAAATGCACAGCCATCAGGATGCTCTTAAGAAGAATAAATGGAAAAGATAGTTTTATTTTTGCATTTGATTGTAAGTTTGGGACGTTGCAGAGGGAGCGTTATCATGACAAAAGAAAACATTGTGTCCTTCAAATGAATGCAAAGGAGCACAACTTGTTCAATAAGGTTTTGAAAGAAAACAAAGAGCTGAAGGCCAGAACTGACTCCTTTAGAAACAAGTCTAAAATGAGACAGGATTCAGAGTGCTTAAAATACTTCGGTGACAAGCCACAAAGAAGTGTCTGTTACTAGAATTGATTGAATTAAGGAGAGGGAGAGAAAATCTTGAGAACTTTTTAGTGTGGGGAGTATAAGAACAAAATTCTCCTGGGCCACAACCAGAGCCCTGAATCAGCGTAACTCTTTTCCTTGAAGAAAGTGAAAACTAGACAAGGGTGAGCGCATACACCCTTATTATCCTTTTTTATTGTGGGTAAACAAGGAAGAATTCTCTGGGCTGCCAGCTAGCCACTTTCCTGCAGTGAGCCTGGAGTGCAGGCTGGGTTTGTTTCTCTTGGTTAGGCGATGCCTCTCTTATACACTAAATGATCAGGTCCTACAATGGACTTCTTGTGAGATCTGAATCTTATTTACTGGTTTGTGTGTGGTGTAAGTGTTCTTAAGGTATTCAGTAGGAGTGAAACATTCTTGCTGTTTATAAAAGTTATGTACATATATGCTTTAATTGTGTGGAGTTCACCTCTCATTCTTCCCACCATTTCATTACATGTTCGCTCCCCTGTATTATATATTAAAAACTTCAGGCAGTGGCTCACTTGCATTTACATATGTGGACTGCAGTAATTCTGTGATGTTGCTTAGAACTTCTGTATGAACATGTTGTCAATGTGGGCATGACAACTGTATTGCAGATTTTTAGTAGATAAGCACAGTCAGTGAATGCAAATACGAGTGATTTTGTGTGCAAGTTTTAATATCTAAGCAGAGCTTATAAGTGCGTAACACCTGTAACCACAACTGTCAGTGCAAACAGGGAAACTAGTTTTAAGGTGTTTGTGCTGGTTTAAAAGTGTGGACTTTGAAACATACTTCAGCTGTAATGGTGAAGATGTGTTCATCCTCCGGCATGTATTTAAGTGCATAAACTCTGTTATTAAAGAACGCAAACTTTATTAGCAGCTGATATGCCAAAGTCCATGTGAAAACAAGTACCAGGATGGTGAGGACTGACTTACGAAGCAACCTGTGGCTTTTAAAGACATTATGGAAATCTTACTGTGAAATGGATTAAAAAGTGCTGGTTGATGGTCTTAGGGAGATGGGTGTTAAGCATGGAGATTTCTTTTGGAAAGCCAAATGGTAACTTACGGGGAGGGTACTGGATTTGCATGAGTGGCTGTTTGGCCAGTAATAGGTTTGCTCTAGAAGCAGGGAGCTTGCTTAGTAAAGGCACTGTAGGGGCACATAATGTAAGGAGAAAATGGAATCTGTTTGAATACGGGGTTTAGTAATCTTCCCCTGAAGGGAGACTGAGTGACTGCTTTTTGTGAGAGTACTAAAACAATAGTATACTAAGTTGTAACAAAGATGTAGAGAAGAAGTATGCTCTGCAAAGTTTTCTGGTGCATTTTATCAAAACTGTTCATGTCACAGAAAGAAACAGTTAGATGCAAGCCCAAGAATTTAATCAACAAAGAGGCAAAATGAACCTCTTTCAGCCTTTTCTTTATTGATGAATATAAATCTTTGCTTGTTTCTGTATTTGGTAGAGTTGTCCTTAACTGGCCTGCAAAGTATTTCCTAGGTAGAGAGTTCAGCTTCAACATGTGAAGAAATTTGTTCTGAATTCACTGCAAGTCCTCCTGCTTGTTCTAAATAACACCATATTAAGTAGGTGTTGAACTGCTGTAAGAAAAGTTGTGTTTTGCAGAGAGAGGAAATGAAATTGTCTCTGTATTTGCATTTCTTTAGCACTCAGTCCGAGTGATGTATTCATGGAAAATCAGAAGGAGACAGTCTTCAAAATGGCCAGCAAACTGAAGAAGCTGGGCTGGGAGCATCCGTATTTTCCCATTTGAAAACCTCGCCTGTTGCTTGCTCCTATGGAGTACCTGGAAACACCAGTAAAAAACAAATTACATTAGTCCCATTGTATTTTAGAAGCTCTTTTGTTTGTATAATATTAGGATGATGTCAGAGGTTGATTATAAGTTAGACTGTTCCAATAAGAACAATTAATTTGGGGGCAAAAGCCAGTGAGGACCCCGTCAGACACTGAACAATGTTTTTGGTTTTCACACACTGAATCATCAGTGTTTGTAGGCCTCTAACATGTAAATCACCCTGAGGTAATCTGGAAGGGAAGGATATGAATAAGTCAATTAAATTGGCAAACAGCCTAAGGAACACCCTGTTTAGGGATAAAATCACATGCCTGTCCTACTGCCAGTAGTTTTAAAGAAAGAAATAGAGTTAGAATCTTTGTAGTTCATTTCTTTGCAGAGACAGGTGATTTAGAAGGCTTTGGTCTTCTTTTGTATGTGTGAGCTTGGGTTACTGAGATAAGGTAGTAAGCAATGTGTTTTCTGCAAGTAAATTTATTTTGATGACACAGAAGGATGTCATCCAGGTTGCAGAGGGTGTAGGAACTAGTTACGGTAATTATTTCATATTCAGTTTTACGATACGAGAATTCAAAAGACTGAATTACCCTTTGTCTTTCCAAGTACCTCTGTTGTTTGGGGTTTTTTTTTTTTGGGGGGGGAGGGGGAAGAGAGGCACAATTTTCCATCAGAAATCCTTTTTCCACCCAACTCAGCAGTTACTGACATACATTAAGGTGCTCTGTATCTAAACAGTAACAAAAACAACTGCTCTCTTCTTACCATCTGCCAGGCCTGTGCCTTCAAAGGTGTGATGTAACGGGAAGAAAAGGCAGAGGTGAAGAAAACTTTTCATTGAAAGTTATGCAGAGGAAACAGTATTTTCATTCTTAGCTCTTTACAGTACAAAATGGAATCTTTTTGTGTTGTTAAGAGGCTTGCTGTATTTGCTGGAAGACTAGCCATGTGTTTCTGCCACCCCACCCAGACCTTTGAAGTCGTAGGCCAATTCCAACCAGGAAAGCGGCTGGCTCTCTAGGAGAAGACATACCCTGGATGTGCTCTGGAGGGAAGGCCCAGGCAGAACGCACGGCTGACACCAGACATGTTACGTGGGAGTGGATCATTATGACCTCCCCAAGTGCAGGAGAAGCTGTAATTGGCATTTGTATGTTATTAAGCATCAGAGAACTTAACCATAAACAGAAATCCATAGGAAATCAGGAGGCACTGGTTACACCGCTCACAGAACTACTCATTTAAGGGCAGCTTTTGGGCATTTTTCAGAACCATTAAGAGCGGGGGAGATGTAATCTCATTTTCTTTTCCTCCATATAGCCTATCATCTTTGGAATTCTAGAATCGTGTTCCTGGTTGAAGGGAAGTAACTTCCTGGGAACAAAACCAGCCAGAAAGCAACAGAAACATGGGGTCACTGGAGGCACCACCTAACTGCCCTCTGGATGCCTGGGAAGTAATAGTGTCAGGAGATCCTAGAGACAAATGCACAGACTGGCAAAAGACCCGGATAAACATACTTGTTCAAGATGGTTTCGGTATCTCTCACCTGAGCCCAGCCATCTGATAATGTCTAGCCCACACCAGTCTTTACTCCCTATGGAGACAAAGAGGCACCTTCCAGGAACAATTTGTTCCATCCCAAAATAGGTGTGACATGGCTGTGATGAACCCTTCTTTTCTTCTTTTCCTTTTTCTTTTTCTTTCTTTTTCTTTTTCTTTTCCTTTTTCTTTTTCTTTCTTTTTCTTTTTCTTTTTCTTTTTCTTTTTCTTTTTCTTTTCCTTTTCCTTTTCCTTTTCCTTTTCCTTTTTCTTTTCCTTTTCCTTTTCCTTTTTCTATTTCTTTTCCTTTTCCTTTTTCTTTTTCTTTTTCTTTTTTTCTTTTCCTTTTTTCTTTTTATCTTTTTTCTTTTCATTTTTTCTTCTTTTTCTTCCTATTTTCCTTTCTCTTTCTCTCTTTTTTTTTTCTTTTTAATTTTAATTTTCTTTTTCTATCCATCTTTGTTGTGTGCTGAAGAGGCCTAGGTGACCATCTGAATTTTTGGGACAGCTCATGTTCAGCAAGATGGATCCCAACTGTAGTGTTCCGCTCCTGTGCAGTCTGACTGCGTTGTTGGCAGCAGAGCAAACTCCCATTACTAGATGAGGGCTAGAGATTCTGCACCAGAGGGTTTGTTCAAGGATCTCTTTTGTTTAGAGCTGGAACTGGAGATTCACTCTGCCTCTTGGACATGTCTCTGGCTCTTACTCATTTTCAAGCATTCAGGCACTGCTCAGAGCAGTGGAAAGAAACAGAAATAGCTGCTTTCACTTCTCATGTTGGTGTATGGGCCCTGCAGAGAAACAGGAACCAAAGTTAAGGTTAAACAGGGTTTAAAGGAACAAGATAATGTTTAGTAGGGGAAGGGAAAAACACATAAGCTGGCCAGGTCTTTAACTTCAGAGCAGTGTACACGAACTGTTGCCATGTCCCCAGGAAAACAAGGGATTCGGGAAATAGTCTAAGGCTAGGCTGCATGAAATACAGAGTGCATGACACAGCATGAGTGCCTTTGTCTCGATAGGCAGCACTCTAGAATTGGTATGACCTTACTCCTGCCCTTGTTAGTCTGAAATATGTAGCACAGCTGTAGGATGTAGTTCATCATTTAGTAAGGGTAAATACAGTTCTGGATGGGAACATGGGGGTGAGAAGTGTTCTGCACCCAGCGTTCACTTGCATGTTGCAACTTGCTGCTTGGAAAAAAACAGAATGCTTTGTCTTCTTGTAGCTCTGGTGAGCGACTCCTTATCATAACCTTGTAAGAGGTTTCAAGTGTGTTCATGAATAGGAAGATGATTAAGATGACACATCAAGGTTTTCTGAATACTTACTCCTATTCAGCTGCACTCTCATATTTTTCTTAGTTTCCATTCCAAGCTGAGGTGTTTCTAATCTCCAATGCGATTGGCAGACCACATCCTCTCACTCTTGGTGGCCCAGCCTGCTTGAAACTCGAGAGGAGCAGTAAGAGAGTGAGTTTAAATGAGGGGCTGCCAGAGCAAAAGCAGCTAATTTAGCTGAAAAGCCCTGTGATGACCTCAGCAAAAAGGTGGCCTCTGCTGCTCCGAGCAGCTACTGTGACAAAAAATGAAGCGACCTGAAAAAGAAGCTAAACAGGGGATTTAGAGGATCTAATTTGTAGGGTAGAAAGAGGAAGATGGCTGTGTAGCTGGGGAACAGTTGAAACTCTTGCCCTGAACACATCCATAAATCATCATGCCAGGTAGGGTATTTTCTCTTCCCCCAAGTGTTTCCCAGGCTGGGTGTCTGCTTTGGCCACAGCTGCTTCTCTTCCACAGCCCATTAGAGCCCCGAGACCTGGTTTTGAGCAGGCTGTGTAGGAAGGAGGTAATACTTCTCTCTGTCATGCAGCTGAAGAGTTAGGTCTGTAGCCTAGCTGGTGTGCTGTTTTTGAAGAGAGGACTCATTAATTACCCTACATTAAACGAAATCTAATTTCAAGAGCACAAGGACGCAGAGGGGAAAAGGAAGCCTGATTTTTCCAGTGTTCAAATGATCGCATCAATGCAGAGATTTGTGTCACGGGGAGTGCCTCTGGGCCTTCTTGCCACCAGGATTGTTAACAGAAGGCAGAAAAACAACTGAGACCAATGGCTTCGGTGACAGACACCAGGGGAGTACAGATGGTATCTCTGGCATTAGGCTGGGTGGGCTGCAAGGGGCAGTGTGAGGGCTGAAAGGTTTACCCTGTGTCTTCTTGCTTCTAGGGCTGTAAATGAGTGCTGGCCATACAGACTAACAGCACAAGTTTCACCACACTTGCAAAGTAGCTCTGGTAGTTCCCTTTTCTTTGACATTTTGCAAAGCCATGTTTGGGATATGCAAACGTTTGGGTATGGGCAGGTCCAGGTCAGGGAAGGTAGAAGTAGTAGAGAAGGTAGGTTAAATTTACATTGTAGCCTCATTTTCTTGATTTGACAGGGCAAAGAGAGAAACCCCAGAAGCCATGTATCTTGAGTTTTATTCCAAGTTGGTTACAAAGAGCAAATTAAGAAAATAGGTATGTCTGTTGACATTGCCACCCTGACTTTCATGTTATATAGCTCTTCCTACCTACTTTTGCAGTTCAGCCCCCTGTTCCTACCCCCTTAGCTCTGTAGCTCCAAGGACCTGGTTGACACCTGCTCCTTGCTGTCTGGTGCCCTCTGGTGCTGCAAGTACCGGACTGAGCTACATCCCATCACAACCTTAGGCAGTTGTGGGAACCAGCCTGTACCCCAACAGGGGACTCATGAAACTGGTATCTGCTTTTTCCCTATTTCAGCCTGGCTGTGGCAAGGGACCTCTGATACGCCTTGGAGCCGATGGGACTGGCCTGGGAGGTAGGTAAGAAGACCTAGTCCTAGCTTCTCTAGTCCTATTTCAGTCCTTAAAGGGGAAGAGTGGGAAGTGGACAGGCTTTCAGTGGTCCTCCCTCCAAATAAATCTCCCTTGCTTTATTCCCTGCCCTTCTCCAGCTTTAGCTTTCAAACTTCTGCCATCCATACCCTTTTATTACTGCTGCCTTCACAGAGTTGCCTGGTCTCTCCGCAGAAAGCCTTTCTTCTTCCTCCAGGATACAACTCCTCTTCACCTAGGACGCTACTCCCACCACACAGTCTCTGATCCTGCTCCAGACACCTTATATTCCAGGGCCCATGGCTTAGGAATGCTTGGAGTTTACATGCTCAGATCCATTGTTCAGAAAACAGGATTACAGTATCTTTGCTGTCCTTCACCTCCCCTCTAATTAATCAATGCTAATTGATTGATTGATGGTGGCTTATCAATATAACAATCTCCCAGGTCCGAGAAGCAGCCACATGCCTATCATTCTCACATATTTACCCAGAGCATACGGAACATATTAACCTCCAGAAATTAGTTAGAGCGTCTTCTGAATTAGTTTTTATTAATTTCTTTGGACTAAAAGAAAACTGATGACAGAGGGTGATAGCAGCAACAGACTCATAGGTCATTTACTTGGTTTTGGTCTAGGCAGATTTCACCCTCACAGGGAATGTGTGGATCACTTGGTGACTACAAACTGCACAGTGACGGGGTAGGTTCTTGCCTGCAAGCCTGCTCACCACACGTAGTGCCTGTGCCCTCTTCAGTTTAGCACTCCCTTCCTGAGATGGTCACATGCTGCTCATGATGGTGTTGTAGTGCTGCACACATAGGCAGTAGGTGCCATGCAGTAACAGGGATCAGTTTAGAGGGGCTGGGACTGGCCAGCCTGCTCCGTCCCTGCATGAAACCCCAAGCGACCAAGCACTTCTCTTCTGCGCCAGTGCTTGGCTGAGATTCCTCAGGCTTTCTCTCATAAGGCTTTTTTTGGCCAGCCTAGCTGCTGGGCTTTCTGAGTTGTAGGCAGATGACAGTGCTTCCATGCTGTTGGTGCAGCTGGGAGTAACTGCTGTAAGGAAGGACCAGATTCACCTACTGTGTGGGCTGAAACACGACGAGCTGCTCGTTTGCAATCTGATTGCCACCAGGAGTCCTTTTGGCATGGGCTTTCACGGCAGATTCATGACCTGAGGATCATCAGCCTGACAAATTTCAGTTCTCTGCCACAGGGAGCAATTATAGGGAGAAAGCCACAACTTTGTTGCTGTTTTGACAAACCTCTCTTGGACACAGCTGAACTGGTTAATCAGAAAGCAAGATATCTGCCCCGAATTCAATCAAAGAAAACCCACAAACCTAACAAACAGGCAGTGAGCTGTAGGCAGGCATTAAGCTTGAAACGTGAGCTGGAACTGATAAAGGGTTGGAAGAGCTGTAAAGCAAACTGAAAATGGGACCTTATAAAGAGAAGTTGGGCAATCTTCAGAAAAGTGGTGCTACCAGTCCTGTCAATGAATACTTAGATATGGCCCTTGCAGATTGCAGGTCTCTTGATGCAATGCTCACTGGTGAGTCATTTAGAAGATCAGTAATTGGAGGATAGAAAATGGCCTGCTGTGGCCTGCAGCCATTATGAGCTGCACATTTTTTCAAGGGCTGTTTGTTGCAATCTCCTCCATTTTCTGCAGATGGGGTGTGGCTCTCCCATTCCTGGCAAAGTGGCTGGTGCAGCCTTTGGTTGGGAAAATACGGGTGCTGTTGCATGACAAGCTAGGCTTCCCCGGGGGGAGAAGTCACCTTCTTCCTCTTCTGCACAACATCAGGGGTGTGACAATTCCCTAAAGCACAATGGAACTGCATAGAAATCTGGCAGCTTTTTCCAGTGTGTAGTTATACAGATCTGGCTCATAAAAACATCTGAATCACATTTCACACTAACTTCCTAGCTACGTAAACATAACCTGATCATCTTCTTGGGATCTGAGCCTTATCTTATCAGACTATGCCTCCTTTTCCTTTTTTCACCAGAGGCCTTGTGACCCTCACTCCTTGCATAATTATTTGGGCTTGCGTGAAAGCTGCTGTGTTCAAATTTCTCAGCCTGCAATCAGAAGTGACACTGTCACTCTTTGTTCATGTTAAATGCAGGCACCCAAAGTTTCTTTGGCTGTGATGCATTAGAGAACTCCTTCTTCATGCAGAATGGGAGGGACACCGCACTCAGCCCCTTGGATGACAGAGCACGGATGGGCAGCAATCCTGCAGCTGTGCCTGTGGTGGGTGAGACAACTCCTACACCTCCTTGACTCCTTTTTGCCTTTCTGCCACTCTGCCTTCCCAAATCCACTCACTTTGCAGCTGAAGGCCAGCCAGGTAGGTCTGCTGGCTGCCTGGGGTCACCGAGCAAGAGGCAGACTGTGGCACTATGCTGCAAGTATGGGAAGCGTGGACTTAGATTTGTGGAGGCTGCAAGGAAGGAGCAGTCTGGTGAGTGTTCAGACAGATGCTGCATTCAGTCTGGGAGGCAGAAGAAGAAATGCACCCTACTTATTTATAGGAAGATGGAAGTTGCTGTGCTAGGCCAAGTGATTAAGTCTGGTATCCTGCTTCAGACAATGATGAAAGCTGGCTGCTAGAGGACATGCAAGAGATGGTGTAGTAAAACAAAGATAGAATCACTCAACATGAACATTTCTCATCATCCCACTGATATCTAGGTCACTAGTTAACCATGTCAACAGTTAGTGACCAGCATGAGGTGGGAAGGATGAAGGCTTTACGCTGAACTATTCTGGTTGATGTCCTGCATGATTCCTTTCACTTAGCTGAAATGAAAATGAAGAATAAATGATACCCTCCTTATCCCGTTCCTTCTGAAATATATGACAAACCTTGTATTGTTATCAAAGGTACAGGATCAAACCTGTCATTATCTCACATACAGCACAATAAATATCGTGACTAGGAGTTAACAGTGCATCAAAAATGATCATCTCTAAGTCTTGTTGGCAGGCTTTACGTGAACCAAACCCAGGCTGTCAGCTGCGTTCTGTAATGACAATGCAGCAGCTCCTCTGTATTATCATTTTCTGTCATTGCATACTACAGGTGAAAAATGCAAGTGAACAGTATTTTACATGCACAGATACATAACTGATTATATTATGAAGAACTGCAAGAACAAGACACTTATTTTTCACTTTTAGGAATTTGAATGAGGAGATCTCATTACCCAGAATCAGGATACATCTTGCTTGATGAATACAATAACGAATGGGTTCTTCAAATCCCTAATTCACAAGCATTTCAGAGAGACAGTTCAGCAGCCCAAGAAAGATGTACTATTCCTAGAAATCTTGTGACTCAACTCCTGTCCTGTATCTGCCAGTGATTCAATAGCATGGCAGCTGAGCACAAACATGCTTCTGTTAGCAAAGAGGAAGAAGCTGGGCAGATGGAAATGGTCTGTGCGGGTGCCAAGGTGGGTCATCGCACCTGGTCAGGGTTGTAAGATCGGTGATACGTGTAAGGCGATCAGGCTTGCAGGAGGAAAATCTGAGTTGCCTGTCACTGTGTGGTGGTAAGAAAGGAGGATGCACAAGGAGAATGATAAGCTTGATGAGCACTTAGGAAGAGGAAAATGAGGGGTAATAGTGCTTCCTTTCTATTTGTTTAACTAGTAATTTGCTTACCTTTACCTTTAGATTGAATACTTTGCCTAAGAAAGCAGTGGCTGCAGCACTTAGTGTGCAGACTTCTGTAGATTTACAGACATTGTGTGACATGGTTGGAGAGAAGATGGATTATCAGCAGGTAGCCAGCAGCCTGGGGAGGGGTTCTTGAGATTTGTGTGTTTCCATGGGCATCTCCTCAAGTCCACCAGTGTGCTGTAGATTTGGAAAAAAACCAGACTGTGCTCTATTTATGAAAGCGATAATGACATCAGGACAAAACTACATGATCCACGTAGTTCCTGAAGCTAGGGGTTACTCACAGGATATTGCTAGGGCATCAGATAAAAATTTTAACAAGTGGGTGTAAAAATTTCATCATAAGCCTGTCTTTAGGAACCCAAGGAACTGCTCCTATTTTCAAAAGTGTGGAATCATTGACAACTTCAGCTGCTCTCTTCCTCCTGCTTTTATTTTGTGAATGGAGTAGGGCTCAGTCTTTCAGACTTTGTGGGAGTTGTTCTAGTTGCCTGAATTGGTATCATGTGTAACAAACTGGTAGGATGGGTCGGCTACTTTTCCTGTCTTTTATTTGAAGTTCTTTAAAATTATAAAATCTCTGCAGAGGCATAAGCCATCAAAACATAAATAAATGGAAAAGAATTTTTTCTGTTAAATACCTTCTTCCTCTCTACTCCAGCCTCCTGGTTGGAGGTTCCTTCCTATCACTTCTGCTCCCTGCACCAACCAGCACGTGGACACATCACTCCTGCCTCCCAGTGGCTCCCTGGGGAGAGAAGAACCTGCCCAAATTATCCTAAAGAGTGATTGTGGCTTCACTGATTAAACTCCTTAGGGTAGTGATGTACCCAAAAAGGCTGATGACTGCAAGTGATGCTTAGTTTCAAGCATAGTTCCAAGGGCAAAAAAGGCTCCTCCTGCCAAATTTGGTTAGTTTTCCCAGTTTAAATGTTTGTTGACGACTTGCATGTGTGAATAGGTCTTGCCATAAGCTATCTTCCTCAAACAATCTCAGTTACATTGGTCTTATTGCCCACTTCCGTTGACAGCCTTTTGGAGGGAGGAGAGGATGTCATGAATGCAGAAGTGCATCCCCATTAGTTGGATATTTTTATTTTTCCCAGCACATGGATCTAAGATGGCCCTGCTGTCTTCTTGCTGTAACTTAATTGCATGGATCAGAATTCGATTCACATTAGTTTTCTGGCCCTAAATGCTGAAAGTCTAGAACTATTCAAGAGAATAACTTTATGTCATAACAGCCTTACTCTTACTGCCATTAATGTTTCTTGATCATCTCTATTTCAGCCATGTAGAGGCACATAACTGAGGTATTCCTTGGGTAGCAAGATGGTTTCTGTCAGTTGGGGCTTGAAGACTTTTGGAACAACATCATTTCTAGCACAGAAACATCAGGAAGGTTGGGAGCCCATCAGGGACCTGATTGCAAGACATGTTGTCCTGATTCTTCCATTTTGTAATGTGGAGGGGTCCAGCTGTTTGACAACCACAAATCACACTGAAGCCTCGAGCAGTATAACTGATTTCCTGGTGGACTCGGGGTGATCAGTGTCCTGGACCAGACAGCCCAGGACATGGCTTTTCTCTGTGTTTGAACTTTTACAGGTCTGTGGGCTTCAGGCAGCCTCCTTCTCTACCACTGGAAGAATCAACTTTATATTCAGTAAGTTCAAAAGAGGACCTTAACTTCCAGCCAGATGTGCTGATCTGTGGGGCATGTCTGGGCGTATGTGGCATGAGAAGAGGCTGTCATCTATGGGCCTGTGTTTGCAAAAGACTTGTAGGACTGCTACCTACAAGTGGCTTTTGGGGACAGCCGTGTCCATGCTCTTGGGCATACATCCACTCTCTTAAGCAACTGAGCAAGCACCCAGAAAGACAGACGGGTGCTGCACTGCATAAATCACTTCCTAAACATTGCCCTGTCTCTAATCCACAGCTGCTGTGGATTTTCCTATCAGCATAAGGCCACTTCATCTGAATAAGCAACAACAGGATCTGAAGAAGCAATAGATTTTGAGACAACTGGGGCAATCATACTTTGATCTCTGGCAAAGCCCAAGGGCTTGATTATTATCCGGTGGAAGGAGCTGCGACAAATGAGTTTTCAGGAGTAGGGATCTCAAAGAGTTCAGGCTGGAGGTGGAATAGAGTGAGGGGTGAGGGGGTGTGCCCTCCTCCCAGGATAACAAGGTCAGTCATTAGCAAGCCACAGGGTCCTCTCGAGCCCAGCACTTTACAGGGCTCACATGCATTTTGTAGGAGCAGGCAGGAATGGTTCTTTCCATAGACCTCTGCCACTTCTTTGGAAGCTGATCAAACCTGTTTTATTAAAAACCACCATTGACTTCTAATATTTTTACACTGATTAAGAACATTGACTTGGCTGACTGAACAAGGGAACCAATTGTAGCTCAGCTGCTTCATGCTGGAAAAGCTTTGATCAGACTGAGTGGGCGTCTATGTTTAAGGTACCCTATAAAATGAATTTTGGTGATAAGCTTATAAACTGAATTTGAACCTTGCACAGGCTCCAGAGAAGGAATAAAAAGCTCAATTTATATTCTCTACAGATACACACCAAGATGTCCCTTTAACCTTTGGTTGTTTTACCTAGGGGGTCAATATGTTTCTTAAACCGTTTGAAATTATTTGTACAGATTAGCTGCCTGTGCTGAAGATGGAGAGCTTTCAGGGTGGCTCCCAGGAGTCCTGAAACCAACTATAATGAATGAGTTTGGTATTTTACTTGGAGGAAAAAATGCTGAATGAGTTACAGAGCTGCCAGATAGTCCCAGTTCATTCACACAGACTTGAGGATAATGTGCTTCTCTTGATCCCAACGTGGTATCATTAGAAAAGCTTATTTCAAGGATATTCATGTCTGACATCTTCCCTCCCTCATTACTTATCAGGCTCTATAGTTACACACAACAGTGAATTGCCATTAGAAGACAACAGTACCTGGGGGAGCATGTAGTGGGGTTCATCTCCCCTTTCCACTGAAGCTGGTAACCAAACTTGCATGGGATCAAATGGAAGCAAGAGCAGGTGGTCATACTGTGAAATCCTCCAGTCCAATACATCCGGGGGCGGGGGGGTGCACATGCGTAGGAATCAGTCTGAAGAGTTTGGTAACTGGTCAAGTAATTATTCATCACCAGTGGTGAGTACAGCGCATATCCCAGCACAGCCCTCGTGGAGAGTCCGAGGCTGCCACAAACCCTGGGCACAAAGGAATCATCACAGTAGCGATGGGGTCTTTGCCCCAGAGAGATTTTCTTTAGATGGTGGGTGAGGTTGTGATCTGTCTGAACAAGTGTCTAAATATTTCATCAGAGGAGTCATCTGTCCCACAGCTATCGGAAAAGAGAGACTTTTGTTTGCATTTTCTCAAGGCTGAGGGCTGGAAGTGAGAAACCCAAGGTCTGGCTCTTTGATGGCCTTCTGCATACCTGTGGGCAAGCTGCGCTACTCCGGCACTCTCCCCATGTCTGCTCTGAAAGGTAATTGCTGAGACCTGGCAGCACCCTGAGTTTCTGCAGATATTTCCCCTTCCCTGCTTCAAAACAAATCCACTTCATTTATCATAATAAAGGAAACATTTTTTTTAAACAGTTCATGCTCTCTATATGTGCATCTGCCTCTTCATCCCTCCCAGTGACTTCTGCGCTGATGCCAAACTCCAGCTAAGTGTAGAGGCCCCAGCAATGTCAAAATTATGTTACATTTCCATAAAACTGGGAGACTGAACAATTCAAATATCACTTCTGCTGAGAGAGTATTGCCAGATATCAGAGGATCCCATTGGGGAAGGGGAAAGAGGGACAGATAAAAATACATAAGAAACAAGGTCTCATTTGCTCATTCTGTTGCACACACTCATTTTCTTTTGTGTTTTTGGTTTGTTTTCTTGTAACTCCTAGTTATCCAAATCTTGCTCAGGATTTGAAGTGCAAGCCAGTATACTAGCAACAAAAAAAAAAATCCTCCTGTTGGCCCTTGGTTGCTCTCAGCAAGGTATCCAGACAAGACTAGAGCTCACTCAGTGTTAACCCTCTGCCCCTAGCAAGGGTAGACTATAAGCAGCAAGGACGCTAAACATGCCCAGGGAATGGGTCTTCAATGGAATGGAACAGGTCCATTCATCAACCAGTTTCACCATATGCTAAGGAAATGGAATAATATATATCTAAATCTGAGACAAACTGCAAAGACTAATTTGTGAACTGGGACCCCATTCCTTGGAGTGAAGGTCTTCTGCTTTGAAATGATCCCCACTAGCTTTGCCTGTATGGAAATAACTATGGGAAAAGGCATCACAAACAATCAGGTTCTGCAAGCCTTCTGAGGGCATCATTGACTTCTTCACATGCTCCCAGTCAGGAATCATAGACTCCCTGAACACTCAGTTTCCACCTGAATAGCTTTACTCTCAGCCTGCTCTCTTCATCACACATTATTTTATCCAACTACACTAAAATAACAAGTTTTAATTGGCAATCTGGCTCTCATTTACTAATATCTCCTTGTGCATGGAAGGAGACCTCAAATTCTATGTACTCATTCTCAATCAATGTCAGCTTGGCATTAACTCAATGTTATTACATTATTGATTTTATTCATCCCAGGAGCTACATCAATTTATCATGGAATTTACACTTCTTTAACAACCAACACAAATCAAGAGCATTTGTTAGGCTTGCAATGTAGACTAGAAGGGTTTTGGAATCCGATCCTCATTTTCCTTTACATTTGTTTAGATTTCCAGTTAATCTGAATTCCTATCTTGCCCCTTTGAACTTTCAACCATCTGTAAATACTTTTGATAAATTTCCGTGCTAAAAACTATATTGCAACATAGTTCTGAAAAAACACAACAACCAAACCCAAAAATAAACCCAACAAAAAACCCCAGCAGAAACCCAACTGCAAAATACCCAGCGCCTTCTGATGTATTGATATAACTGGCTTGGGGAAATAAATGGTCAGGTGCTTTAGGTTATACACTGGCCACATGTAAACAATAAAATGTGTTTGTAACCTCAGTCATGCATTTGGTTCAGGTATACAGTATAACCATTTGTAGGTTTAACTCACGTCTTGGAGGTGTGTAGCAAATTAAAAACACAGCAAAGAGTTTGTCCTTTCCCATTGCATTTTGCTGGCTGGCTTATTTGCAACAGATGAAGAAATTCTGGGAAAGTTCATTGTCTGCTTCTGCATTTGTTCAGTCTTCCTCTCTGGGTGGACTCTGTGATGGCCGGAGAGATACTGAAAGGCTGATGTCAGAAGAGTAGGAAGTGAAATCTGAAGGGAATTTTAGTCAAATGCTTTAGACTGTTGATTTAGAAAAAAAAAGGTTGATGCATAGGTGAAATGCTGAGTTGGCATTTGGGAGGAAGGATGTGGGACACCAGAGCAGACGCAGCACTGGCTGGTGTTAGGAGAGGTACTTTTCAGAGGGCTAAAGCACCTTTGCTATCTTCCTTCACACCACAGAGAAGCACACCACTGGCTGGAGTGCAAGTCGTAATTGCAAACTTGCTATTCTCTATAGTAATTTTAGTAACTGTATAGTAATTAGTAACTGCTGCTGTATGCTGATCCAGTTGCTTGTGTCTGCTACCGGTGTACAGTAAAAATAAAACTTTAAGGACATACTGTTGCTTAGTAGTAAGAGGATAGAGACCAGTCAGAAACACAAAATATAAACTTTGCTGAAAATATAAAGCGCGCAAGTAAGCTAGAAAAGGGAGGGTTGCAACATCTCTGTGTCCATGGCAATGCCACCCTTCAGTGTTACCTAACACAGCTGGGGTTACATCATCAGAACAAACTTTCGTCAGTTCATCACAGTTTGGTTATGTGACACTATTTTGAGTTCAGCATGGAAGTGATGCTTTTATGAAAAATTTGTCCCGTCCCCTCCAGAGTACTGCATACAGTTTCAGAAACTCCATCCAGCCATAGCTTGCCACAGGGTGCCTTGGGAATAAAAGGCACACCACATAAAACTATCAAAGGAAAAAGTCAGGAGGTGGAAGATTTGTGCAGATTTTCTCTTTGAAGTCACCAAAGCGGGACTTTCTTGGCCACGTTGCTCAGAAGGGTTTCAGGAACGTATAGTACCAGTAGTTCCCACACCAACATCCTTCTGTTTTGGGTTTCGTCATTTCGCATGGTGGTGAAAGATGGATACCAAGGTACGTGACTGCTTGTCATGTTTAAAACAGAGGCATGCAGGAGGCAGGGAAGAGAAGAGCAAGAACTTCCTTTGGATTTGCCTGGGTAGACAAGTGTTTCTGTTGTTTTTGCTACCCTGATAGCACAACCAGCTCACATCTGTGCCAGAAGCCTTACGTGTGGGCTGTTTGCTTGGTGGTAGCTGTGATGGTCAAAGGGTTGTAGTGAGATGTAATGTCTTGTCTCAGGCTGAGCCATACAGTGGGAACCCTCCTCCGGGTCAGACCTGGGATCACCAAAGGGCCAGGGACCCTGCAAACCAGAGCAGGGCTGTGGCGCTGGCTGCAGCAGGAGGAAACCCAGTGACTGGGAAAGGCGTGATCCACCCCTGCCATTCCCCCCTCTCCCAGCCAGGGCAGGGGCTGAGCGAGAAGCTGCTGCAGAGCTGTAGCAAAAGGCTCGGCATTCTTAAAATAAAGACTGGTCAACGTATGGGGCGTGACAGGAGTTGAGATGGTACCCCAGCTGCTGTTTCAAGGGGCACGGAGGGGTGGCAATTTACCCCTGTTTCTTGATACAGATAAGCAGGCTCTGGCCTTTGCCGGTTTCTCATACCAAGGCTTGGGAAGCCCTGAGTGCTTTTATAAACCCACGCTGTAATTCTGCAGGGCCTGGGCAAAAGCAGGCACATGACCACTGTCAGACCAGCCTCTGACTTTATGCTGCCCTTACATTGTTTGTAGGAGGATGCCATGCAGAGAGAAGCAGAGTGGCATGAGTGAGCGGTGCCTCGTCTGGCAACCAGCACGCTCGTGCAAGGTTAACCCACCGACAATTTTAAACAAGTGTGAGTAGCCAGAGCTAACTTATCAAACTTTGCACCGTGTGGCATTTGGCTTGGCGCTAGGCTCTGTAACTGGCTTCAGTGCATCGCTGGATCTCAGCTCTAAGCTGTGGCTTGGCCAAGGTGTTTGGGTGGGTTGGCAGAGGTGCTTGGCCATGGGGTGGAGGTTTCAGTGTGTTCGCCTTCACTGCCAGCGCTGCAGCAGAGTGTGGCTCCAGCTGCTGTGGCTACAAATCACCAAGTCTCCTGGGCTGAGCCCTTGGGCTCTGCAGGGGTGTCTGACTTGCAGCAGCTGCGCTGTGCAACCTTGAACATTAAAATATCTTTGCTTGTTGCTCAGACTCCCTTGTTTTCCTTTCACTGGCTCTGTGCGGCTCATTGCCATCTCAGGAGTCTGTCTCAGCAAAGGTCGCCCAAGTCATGTTTCCACACAGAGGGAACACTTTTCTCAACCTACACTGTAACCATGGTGATTTGTTTTCTTTTAAATTCCTTTCCCTTAGGTTCAATGCTATCTTTAGATGTCATCCTGTTTTGACAAATGTCCGTGTAGTTCCTGGTACTATCAGGGAACTGTGGCATGACAAGGACTGGCTTAAGTAACAGCTGCCTAACTCTGTCAGGAATTAATTATGTGGCTGGTGCCCTTTCTGGAAACACTCCCATTTTCAGTGATTCTTTCAGTGTATGGCAGCCAGTCATGGCCTGGCTTGCCCAGGTTTTTGTCTTTCCTGTTGCCCTGACCTTGTGCAAGCATCTTGTCGATGCAGAGTTTTGCTCACACTCCAGGCTTCACAGCCTGAGAGACTGGAGAGCTGGGATGTGCAAGGCTGGCAGGGCAGGTAAATGGGCACTGAAGCCTGAAAAGGTTAACCCTGCTGGGAGCTGGGCTTTCAACCCAGAAAAGTCCCAAGGCATGTGGCATGTGTTGCCCTGAGGATGACGGAGCTGGCGGTGGAAGGACCTAGAAATGCTCTTCCTGCCTCGCAGCATGGGATGGGCCGGTTGCGTTCTGGATGCTGGCACAATATTCTCTCAAGCACAGGCTGCAGAGGCTGAGGGCAAGTGACATACCATCCCCTGAGATTTTGTGGCTGGCACATCGTTTATGTATCTTTATTCTTTAAAAAATAATTACAGCCTCTGCTTTGTGCTAATATTATGCACAGTCTGGGAAATGTGAAATCTAAAGGAGTTTTGTTGTCTTTTTTTCATTCAAAGAGAACTTCAAATTTTTGGTACTGAAGCAATGCAATATTTTTTTGTTTGTTTTTCTTACAACACTTTGTATTAAACCACTTGATGCCCTGGATATAGTCACCTGTCTCTCTGCAGATGTGTGTTTACCAAAGGTAACCCTAACAGCGGGCCTTTGCTGATTTAAAAGCCACAGCTTCCCTGACGGTTTTCTGTCAGCGACATGGGTGCGAGCAGGAGACAAACCTACCCTCAGGCTTCCTATCATCTGCTGCTCAGTTCTTGTCTGGGGGAGGCTGTTGTGTGCACCCAACTGTTGCCCGTGCAAATACAGCAAATACCACCCTGGAGAGCTTTTGTCAGCTAGGCAAAGGTACACAGGGCAGCAAAGGGGCAGTGGGGCTGTGAGCCTCTCCTCTGGCATCTCCGGCTATTGAAGCACCCTATTCTTAAGGCTGCTCAGAAGTCTGACCGTTCAGAGTCATCAAATCAAAATATTGGAAATCTGGCCTAAATTATAGAGCACACAGTCTGACATCACCTTCAGCTAAATCATAAGATGACATTTCCTTCCTATAAATGGACTGTATAAACCTCAGCTTAAAATGGCGAGCAAAATTATCCCATCATTACCTAGCTGATTTAATGCCACGGTGCATTCAGAGGCACAGATGTGATCTTTAGCATCACATGTGAACTTTATGTTTCTTTAATTAACTGCATCATACTGCATGTTGGCAAGAAGCCGTAATGATACTTTGTCCTTCCATCGATGGAACAGCAGAAAGTTGCAAGGATAATACTGTCAAGAGACAGACTAGGTCTTGATTAAGAACTACTCTGAATACCACAAAACAAAAGCTGTTTTAATAGTTCAATATTATAAACATAAAATACTTACGCTGTATGTGTACGAATTCTTTAGTATAAACAGTTGGAACCAAAATCAGTGCTATAGCTGGGTCAAATGTAGCTTATTGAGCAATTTTTTGGATCCAGATAATACGAGCCTTGACTGTCGTGCAGGTTGTTGTAGGTAGGAGGTGCAAGTATGATAAAGTTAGGTTTGTGTTTACTTACAAGAACATACTTGGCTTTTCCTAAGATACAGTGAGGGTTCAGGATGTGTCAGGATGTGTGCCCTCCAGGGACTGCCCACACGATGATTCTCAGCTTTTTTTCTGTCTGGCAATGCTCAGTACATGCGGAGGTTCAGCTCCTTGCCCCGTTCCCCATCCCTCCTCCTGCCCCCTTTTTGCTGCCCTTCACTCAGTCCCAGGAGCCCTGCTGCTTTCTCCCTGCTGATCTGATGGTGGCTTGATGCTGGGCCAGGCTCAGGATCCCGGCCTGTCCCTAAGCCCTTGGGCGTCCGTGGAGGTGCTCTCCTGGGCTCCAGTAAGGTGGTGCTGAGGCAGCCCGGGCTGGCTGTGCACAGGGGCAGCACAGATCTGGCAGAGCTCTGTCCTCACTCCCCCCTTACATCTCAGGATGTAAGACCAAGATGTAAACCACATCCCAGGAGCTGAGTACTCCTGGTCTGCCCTGAGTACCGCGCATTAAGCAAGGCTGGCATGGTGGCGGTGCAGCCAAGGGCTCCAAAAGCAGTCGGTGTCTGTGGTACAGCTATCCACTACAATCTCCCTGAAAATAAGCTGCCAAAAGGTCTCTGCTGATGAAGTTGCTGTGTGCTCACCCTGATTTGCCCCAGACGGCTCCATGGGCTGGGAAGCACGATTTTTTTCTCATCCTGAGCCAGCACAGCTATACAAGCAGTTACATTTTCTGATCTGAATCCAGCAGGTCTGCTTCCATGTGTTGCCTCCTTGCTCCTTCCCCTTACACACACCCTGTGCTCAAGGCGATGTGCAGGGTGCAGCGCCCTGCATGTTCCCTTTCATAGGCAGCCAGGACCAGAAATTCCCCCACCACCCCTGCCCCTGGCAGCTCATTCCCCCAGCTGAGCCCCGGGCTGATACCCCAGGGGCAACCATCAGCAGAGGGCACGGGAAGGGGGTCTCACCCTCCCAGAAAATGCCTCCACCCTTGGCCCATCTTTTCTGCTCAGAATTTAGAGCCTGCTTCGTGTGTTTGCTTTTGTTTTGGGTTTAAATATGCATTCAGCTATCTCTCAGAGCTATCTCAAATGCAGGGGTGTGGTGGGACTGCCTAATTGAACCCAGCCTGTGACATCTGCAGGTGGATGGCCTGTCTCCATAAAGCTGTTTTATCTTTTTCATTTAGGCTGATTTGAAAGCTGATCTTTTAAATCCTTTGTTGCCACTCTTCTTTTGGCTTAATGGGATGTAGTCTTAAGTTTGCTGGCAACCGGGACAAATGAGGTAAACCCTCCCAGAAACAGAAAAAGTCCCTGCAGAAGTTTGCACCGTTTTTAGAGCCTGTCTTTCAAAACACCGCTTTAGTTGTCTTTCCAGGAGGGATCTGATTGCACACTGGGTCATGCTTTTAGGAAAGGAGAAGAAACAGCAGGATGTTCTGGGTGCTCATGTGAGGGCCTACTTCCTCCCCAGACTTTCATCACCCTCCTCGTTGTTGCCCATCCCGGGGTCCTGCAAAGCCCAACAGCCAGGCACGATGCCTGCCAGGCCAGCCACCTCCTTCACACATCAGCAGGAGTGCTTGGCCACTGAATGTGAGGAGCTGCATCCCTGACCCACTGGAGTCACTGGAAGAACGCCCTGGGCTTTCACAGGGTTAGGGTTTCAGCCTAGCCAAAGCTCTCTAGTTGAAAAGCTACAGACCAAACACACCCACAGGATCCACAACATGCACGTCTCCAGCAATATGCTCCGATTTTAATGTATTTGCATATAATCTTCTTGATGAGGGTTTCCCACTAAACTCTTGCTCTGACACGACGAGGAATATTTAAGACACCAAAATGGAAAACACACAGGGAGACACGAACACCTGAACAGAGTTGAGGAGAGCAAGCATGGTTACCTTTTTCTCCACCCTGCTTTCCCTCCTGCTGGCCCCATCGTCATGGGTTTTGGCTTCCAGAGTTACTCCACAGTGACCCTAAAGGGAACACCTGTGGCAATCATGTGGCAGCATCCTGGTCCTCATACTTGTGCTTTCGTGTTGTACTTTGTGATGTGCTGCGTGTCGGACACCGGCTCATCAGGTCTGCACACAGCTTGTGTGCAAATCACCAGCTGAGGGCCCCAGGGCTATTTTTTCCCGCTAGAACAAGGTGGATCTCCAGATGTCCAGAAAGGGGGATCCCATTCCAGAGAGCTGCTTGCTGCCAGGGACTTTACCAAGTGCGAAGGGAGCGATGTGTTGTCTGTCGGGGACAGAAGGCAGGAGGATAATTACAGTGCTGTCATCTTTGGTAGCACAGGGCAATATGCCACTGAAAGTGTGTTTTTAGTCCTCAAGAAGATGATATTTCCATGTCTCAGTCTTTTATGTATTTACCACTATGTGAGACAGAGAAGTGCTGTTACTCACTTCTCATGAGGTGAGGTTATAGAGCACATTAAAAGTGAGAAACTGAGCTCTAGGTTAATGGCATAAACACGAGTCTATCCATCCCTCTTCAGTATTGGACTCCTTCTTGGGACGAGGGAAAGAGATGGGCACCCTTTAAGTGCAGTCAATGCCACCAAGCCAACGGCAGCCGCACACATTTCATTCCACCTTTGTCTTTTTTTTTTCTAAGGATATATTATGTTCACCCCTGAGGAACAAGGATCCTGGCCACTTTATGTCAATCCATGGCCGGCAGTTGTGCTGTGGATCCTGTATAGGGTCCAGATCCTCTGCAAGGTGCTCTGTGAACACCATGAGGGCTTCTGTGGGACCATCTCAAGTGCCTCTCCTTACTCACAGGATTGCCAAGTCCCTGCAATGCTTTCCAGATGTGTGTCAAGTCTGGTCTGGAAGAACCAGCTCGAGGTGGGAATAGGCTTTGAGAGCCAGGTGCACACAACAGTACTGATTACTGCCTTTTTCCCCCCCAAGATACAGTCCCGTCCAAGATGGACTGGACGCAGACCACCAGCAATACAGACTGTCCATTTGTTATATGGTGGGGGTTTTTTTAGAAGCTATTAATTTGGGATGTATTTCAACTAGTGCCCTCGACTGGAAAAGTACCAGATCCCATGCTGTGTATCTTGGGGGTACCCCGTCTCATTAATAAGTACCTTCATTTCAGAGTATTGTCTGTTTATTTTGGAAGGTTTACCTCCCCTCCCTGAAAAAACAGAAATGAATTGGGATAAATACAGGCAGGAAATGGTTTCCCTGGCAACACTAAGAATACATAAGAACAACCTCATCATTCACTTTTATTCCTTAGATACACTTTTAAAAGAAGTTTGAACTACATTAAAAGACAGCTTCTGTTCACAGCACAGCACCCAAGTCAACAGAATTAATCAGCCCTGATTTCACTTTCAGTTAGACGGGAACTAAGTCCCTTTAAAAAACAGGGACGTAAGGTCTTAGATTCCAGGGAATGAAAGCTGAGTCAAAAGAGGAGTTCATTCAGATTCAATGCTGGTGAAAATAAAGCTGCTTTATGCAACATTCAGCTTTGCTGAAGTGTAACTTACGCTAACAAACTTCCAGCATGTCCTGTTCAGAGAACCTTAGGTTTTGGTGAAGCCTGGGTCGGATCGTCTGTAAGCAAAATCTGATCTAGTTGTGTGACAGCGCTGGAAAGGAAATCAGAAAAACTGTTTCTGAGAGGTTATTAGGGGAGACATCAAAGCCTGGTGCGATGTAATTTCTACTCCTGTCACGTTGTGCTAACACATCCCCCTCCTTCCCGATCTGCTTGCCATTCCTGCCAGCCTCCCCACACGCTGTAAGGTGCAGGAGAGACATTTCAGCAACTTGGATGATGGCACCTTCCATCTGGAACAGTGTGTCTGGTCTCAGAAGCCAGGGGAGACCTCAATGTGCACGTCCTCCTCACCCAGGATGGTCTACAGTCTGCAGGCAGAAGGGGTTGTTCCTGAGGGGAAGCTGTTTGGGAAGCACAGTTTCAGGCTTAGCCCTGCCAGATTTCTACCTCCAGGGCAGGCAAGATCTGCCCTCTCTCCTCATTAAAGAAGTATCAGATTGGCCAGCAAAAGTCACAGCATCCCAAGGACCTGGTGTTCAACCTGCTGCCTTCTCTCATGTCCTTTCTGGGATCACTGCTTCCCAGACAAGATCCTCTGTCCTGTATGTAAGACCTACTGTCTTGGTTCTGATCTGCCTAAACAGCACTAGATTTGTCTTCAGGTGGCTGCTGGGGACCAAGCCATAAGCACAAACTAGTAGGCTGCAACAACAGAACATTACCCAAAAGCTGTGTTTCTACTGAACGTGTTATTGATGCTGCAGAAGGAGGAACCATTGCTGATGACATCTGCAGATAACAGAATGTTTCAGGTCAGGTCGGATCAGTTGTTCAGCTGGGTGCAAATGAACAACGTGGGCTTTGACACGTGTCTAATGTGAAGCCACAGATCTGGGAACAGAAATGGCAGCACATTAGAAAGTCTCCAGGACCTCCCTCTGTCTGGCTCATTGGAAAGAAAGCTGAGAAGAGGGCTGGTCACTGCTTACCATCACCTGGATGAGGACAGATATTTGACAGCAGAATGCTCTTCGTTCTAGCAGACGAACAGAAAAAAAGTGGGTGGAAGCTGAAAGACAGACAAAACCAAGATGTATTTTATTTCTGTAATTGTATTGTAATAGTCATTGGACTTCAGTGACAGAAAACCAAGATTGGAGTGGTTTCTTCCTCACATGAAACTTAAAATTCATGGTGTTTTTATTAAAGGTGTGGACCTTTGATCCCTTCCAGGACGTCCACTGAGCCAGGTTATGTAGGAGATCAGAAAAGATGCTCAGAGTGGTACCTTTCTGGTGTTAGACTCTATCACATGAGGACCAGAGCAGCTGGAGAAGGTGGTCCAATATTATGGCCAAGCTAGTAGGTGTAACCTTTTGGAAGGATTGATGGGAAGAAAGGGGAATACAAGGTGCTTTCACATCCTGGAAGGGCTCTGATATTTGCAGGAGAGTGCTGATACACATTTTCCTCAGGCTTGTTTGAAATGAAGACCCCCAAGAAGGAGAATGTCTTGTTTTACCAGTCTCATTGGCATAGCTCTGTTTTTTTTGGTTTTGACATCTACTTAACTCCATGCTTAGTAATATTATTGCTGCCTTGTATTGGAAGAATGGGTTTATGGTCCCTTCTGGGTCAGATTAATAGCATCTTTCCCTGAAGCAGCTCTGTATGGTCCAGCTGATGGTGTGCAGAAAGCACACCATGGCAGCTGCTGCTGGAGGAACTTGGAAGAGGGTAGTGGTCAGGGACGTTAGGGATTTGCAAAGAGCCCCAAACCCTAAGTCTGGTTCCTGCTGTGATGTTGTGCCATTCTGGAGTAGCTCATAATAGGAAATGATGCTGTAGCCAAATACAGCCCTAGAAACTAATGTAGTCACTTCCTTATCTCCGGGGGTCTGATTAAACTCAGAAATGGTTCCACAAGGTGGTTCTGCATTTTCCATCTACAATATTACTAACATCAAACTTAAAACAAAAATATCCAAAATGTGCAATGCTGTAATGATGAAATGTGACTGAGATGTGATTGGTTTTGTTCTGTGAGTATGCATAATTTGTTTCAAGACCAAAATTCAACAGTCATATCCAGTAATAGAATTTATGCTCTGTGGGGTGAGATTCTCCCATGCACAGCGCTCTGTCTCAGGGATGAGCTTTCCATATCACCGTGCTCTTATTCTTACACAAAAGCCATTTCTCAAAGATACACCTTGGTTCAAGAAGGGCTTGGTCCTGAGAGGCCCAGTGAGCCAGGTTCTGGAGACCAGATCGGATAACCACAGCACTCTCTGGTTTTAAGCTGCAAAAGAGGATTTCCCGAGCATGAGGAGCAGGGCAGCTAGGAGAGGTAGTCCAGCATCATGGCCAAAAACCTAGACCCATCCTCTGGGAAGGAATGATGGGAGGAAAAGAGAAGGACTCCCCAACAGAGGACCTTGCAGGGCCCATGCTCTTCTTTTTCAGAAGAAAGAGCGCAGAAGCGATGGGGCATGGCCCAAACTTGCATGCCTCATGGTGACAACATGCATGGGCCGCCTCTTTTGGGAATGAGATCCCTAAGGGCTTGGCCGTGCCGTGCCTGTCCCAGGTGTATGGAAGGAGGAGGTGGTGTAGGTGCTCACCTGGGCTAAGATAGAGCAGGGTTTGGCTGGAGGACTGCTAGTGCCTCCACGCCTGCCCTCACTCTGCTCCTGCCCTGGATTAGCTCCACGGCAAAACCCTCCCTGATTTCAGCAAGTGTTGCCTGAGCCCCTCTCTCCGCGCTTCTGTGCTTCCCTGCCACATCTGGCAATTAAGCAAAAGCCCCAGACATCCCCTTGCTCATACAATGCTTTAATTATAAAGTAGTTTGCTTCTGATTGGCAATTACTGTGCCTGGGAATGGGCCTTGCAGGTGGGTGGGCTGTCGAGACCTGGCTGTCGGTTTCATCTGCCTCGTCCCCTTCTCCATCTGGCTGCTGAAGCATAAGGCCTCGCAGGCTTTTCCGTGAAATAGTAGTACTAAAAAATTTAAGGAGTGCATGGGGTTGGCCTTCAGTGAGGCTGTAGCTTCAGTTTGTTTCTTAGTTCTTTTCTCTTTCCCTCTCCCTCTTAGTTGTTAATAGAAATGCCTGATTCATTGCTATTGCTGGGCTAATCCCATCGCACTGTGGCACCAGGCTCCGCCTGCCAGACGTGCTGTAAGCAGAGAAATGAGATAGCGGTGGCACACAGGCAACCTGCCGCTGACCTTCTTCTCCCAAGGGCAGTGGGACTACCCTGGGAAAAGCACTTCTCGGAAGCACGTTCCTGATCCCAAGCGCTGGGGTCTACATTTGGTCGGAGGGGTTGCGATGGGGGTCTCTGCAATGGGGAACAGGGGGGTAGGGACTGGCTGCGGGGAGCAGGCTGGGTTTTCTTGCTCTGAAATCCCTGAGGCTAAAGACCAGGGACAGAAATACTGATGTGCAGAGACGTGGAAGTATTTTCCGTACCCTGACTAGAGTGTGCAGGTGCAAGGTGCCCTGGGGTCAGGGATGGGTGTGGGAGCCTGGGCACTGTCTGTGGTCCTCCTCCTGGCTTGGGGAAAGCCCTGCTCCCTCCTGACCTTGTCTACCCCCAGCCCTGTGCTCTCCCATCCCACGACATCCCAGCTGGTGGCACAAGATAACGGATGGAAGTGCCGTAGTGCAGGGCTGGCCTGATGTGGTCAAGGGCCACATGCCACCAGCAGGAGTCACCCACTGCCACAGCGGTCTGGTCATAAGGGTTCTGTGGCCAGTGACATCTGGGTTTTGCAGCATGCTTTCCCATGCTAAGTGACCCTTCAGACCCCACCCTAGCCCCTTCCCACATCAGGAAGCGTGTAGGGACAGAAGTAATTTCCTTTTCTGACTAGAATCTCCATGGGACTAATTCTTAATACCATGCACTTTGGTTTTCCTTAATGCAGTCACACAGGTCATGGGGAGTTGTCCAATAGTAAATATTAGCAAAGAGCAAATATTTAGTAGCACAAATATTAGGAACTGAACACATTTTGGATGAAACTCTCCCTTTCTTCAGCAGCCTGTGTTTTTTTTGAGCTATTTAAATTCAGCCACTAGAGAGCAAACTTCTTCTTTTTATCAAATGGCTGTTTATGTATTTCTTTAAAAAAGAATTGCACAGTTCCTCAGGCTAAAAACCATAAAAACTGGAAACAGAACTTTCAGTTTACAGAAGGGAAAAGAAGCCTACTTGCTTGCTCTCTTTTCCTTTTCCTTTTTTTCTTTTTTTCTTCCTTCCTTTCTTTCTTTCTTTCTTCCTTTCTTTCTTTCTTTCCTTCTTTCTTTCTTTCTTTCCTTCTTTCTTTCTTTCTTTCTCTCTCTCTCTTTCTCTCTTTCTTTCCCCCTTTCTTTTTCCTTCTCTTTACAAGCTGTGTTTTAGGAAGGCAGAAGAAGAGATGAGCACGTTTTGTTGTAGTGAAGGCCTCTGCTAATGACTGCAGAAGCTCTTTTCATTTGTGTCAATCACCAGAGGTAATTGTCCATCCTGACATTTGGCAGGCTGTGTGAGGAGCATCTCAAAAGGAGGCCTTGGGATAAGTGCTGTGTTTGTGACTGTGTGAGAGTTAGAGAGGAGGAGATCTACAAACCAGCAGGATTATACCCATTAATATTGGAGACTGCTTCTTTCTGGAGTAGCACTGCAGCAGCTGGGCTCCTTATACCACATAGTTTAAACGCCCTTGAGATTGTAATGCAAACAGGTTAGAGAAGTCAGATCTTTTCAGGGATGAGCCTTCAGCCATGGGCTTTCCTTCGCCCCTTGGTCTTTCAGAGCTCAGAGGTGCCCTGTGGTGCAGCTGTGCTGGCGGAGCAGGGCCAAGGGTGGGAGGAGAAGGAGACCCTTTCAGTGTGGTGGGTTGGGAAGAAGAGCTCTTCTCACCTGTTCTTTTGGAGAGCGAAGGTTGTATGTGTGGATGGGAATAATTGTGAAGAATCTGAAAGCAGTAATAAAAGGGCGATAGCATTTTACTAACTTACTTCATTGCTTCAGGAAAAGGTCCATAAAAGGTACTTCTGGGCTACAAGGACTGTGAGCCCAGCCTCTGCAGAGTCCAGTAATTGCTATGCCACCACCATATGTCCTTGACAAGGACACGTGAAGGCTGCCTGCAAGCTTCCTTTAAGCAAAATCTAGGTGCAATAAACCCTGCAGAGGTGCTGAGGTGCACAGAGAAGCTTCCTAACACGATAGTGGTGGCAGAGGCAGCTCAGAGACGGTGGGGACAGGCAGGGAGATACGTGGTTTAACAGGAGACAAGTCCCAGGTATGGGCTGGGACTGTGCTGCATGTTCCAGGCTTGCCAGCCAGGTAGCAGCAGCAGCAGAACTGACCTTCCTGGAAACCACCTCCAAATGGCCCAGAGCAAAAGTGAAGCAAATGCTGGTTCAGTCCAGATCTGGAAAACCCCATTAGCACCTGATCAAAAGCATCCTGGGAAGATGAAAGGGGATTTTGTGAAATAGTTCATGTTGTCAGCATTGTGTACGCAGTGCGTTATCTCCTTGCCTTTCTTTGTGAACTGGCCAAGGGACCAGCTGTAGATACACGCATGTTGCCTAATGTTCTGTGAGGTGGTCCTTTGTGGTGACTCACAGGCGTGATACTAGGGCCCATGGCCTGACCTGGAGCTTTACAGAAGGGCACTCCAACGGGCAGTGGGTGGTATGGGGTTTGACTGCAAAAGGGCAGGTCCTACAGTTAATGTCCCATTGACTTTATAAATTGCCCCGTGAAGGTGATGTGGCCCAGATTTAATCAGTTTAGTCCATTGTACCAACCTGGGAGCCGGTGCTTTAGAGTGAAACTGCTTTATTACCTTTGTGTTGCATTAGGCATGATGAAGTGGCTATGAAATGAATTAGTTGCACTCCTAAGCCTGTGGTGACAGACTGCAAGCCAGATGTTTTGCCAGCAAAGAAGGACCTTAGGATTTTGGACTCACTCAGAGCAGCTATGAAAGTCACAGTTGGCAAATCTCACGAGGTCAATCTGTTGCAATGTAGATTTTTATATTTTGCTGTGAGGCCACTGATCTTGAGACCAAACACAGCTTGGGTAAGTGCTATACAAATGCAGGCAGCAGGTAATCAAATCCTTTCTCTTTTATCTTGGGAACATCAAGGTGTTGGGGAATCAGTGAGTCAGTTTGGAGAATGAGGTCCCGTCATCTCCCTTTTTGGTGCAACTTTGCTAGAGATATGACCTCAAAGAGCCATGCCTTTAGGGCCTTGGATATGAACAACTTCATTGTAAGTTCACAGAGATCACAGAGGTACAAATGCTGAGAAGTGAGGACATAAACAGGATTGGAGCATCTCATGCTGCTGGGCATCCAGACCACCACAAAGAGTTGAGTATTGACCTGGCTGAGCAGCTGTCAGAGCAGATATGACATCTCCTCTGACCCTCTACTAATGCCTGCTTTGGTCTCCTCTGAAAATAACTAATAACCCTTTGTGAAGTGTGGCTTTGGGCAAGCTCATTTTACTGGAGAAGCTCCTACTTGGTGCATGGTCAGATAAAAAAAAGTCACTGGACAAAAAACCCCAGCTCCTAGGGCTCATTTGCAGCAGCTGCATAGCTTATGTCAGGGGTCCTCAAACTTTTTAACCAGGGGGCCGGTGCGCGGATGCAGTGGCAGGCAGCCTTCTGCGGCTGCTTGGTTTCCCCCAAGCCCCGGCGGGGGCGGGCGGGGGGGTCTGTAAATACCAGGGGCCAGATTGAGGACCCTGGGGGGCCGGACTGAGGACCCTGGGGGGCCGTATCCAGCCCGCAGGCTCTAGTTTGAGGACCCCTGGCTTATGTCTTTGCTCTGTGCATGACAGCCCAGTCCAGTGTCAGCATAAATTCAGCCCTGGGCACATTCAAACCTGTCATACACTCTTACCTGCCCAGCTACCTTTTAAACCTGTGTCAAAAGCAAAAGCTGATTATCAGCTTAAGTAGTGCTGTCTCTCCTCTTTGGCTGTAAACATTGGCCACAAGCAGGAGCAAAACCAGCACCTTGAACTTTCTGTAGAAGGGGTTTCTGGATAGGGACTGTTTAGGCAATCAGCACCTACTTCATTAGTAAGTACATTATAGGTTCAGTAGGGTACGTTTAAGAGTGCTTGTGCAGCTTCCCTGTAGGGCCAAGGATCTCTCTCTGACTCTCTTTTTAAAAAATAGTTTGTGTCTGAAACCCTATTTTCTGCAAACATTCACATCTCTGAAATTAGATCTCATGAACTCTGAACGGGACGCTTCCACAATTTCGCTTGGCAGCTTTGGAAAATGCCCCTCATAAGTGGTCGTTTTCAAAAATGCTCTTTGCTTTTGAGTATCTGCTTGTATTTTCTGTATCCCATTTAGGACAGACTTCATTGCTATTACCATACTGCAGTTGCTGAGGTCCCCGTCTGCAGCCTGCATTGGTGCTGAACCACCCCGGCACCTGCATTTTGTGCCTTCCGTGCGCAAGAACTTGTGTGCAGGGATGGGGAGGAGATGGTTGTCTGGAACCATGGGGAAAGGACCATGCTGCTACGCTGTGTTGGGGAGTGCATCTTCCTGCGGACTCTCTGGTTGACTTTAAACTATGTCTTCCCTACTCAAGACCCAGAACTAAAGCACTTCTGTCTATGTCCTTTGACTTTTTTGGCTTGGAAATTCTTTGTATGAAACATTTCATATGGAAAAATTAAGGACATTTCTTTCTAAATCTTACGGAAAATATTCTACCAATTGCTGGGTTGTGCTCAGGGACCAGGATTTCATTCTTGGCATCTGTTCACTCTAAAGAACTCTTTTTACCTTCCTTCTTTCAGGCAAGAAATGTGATGATTTTCTTAACTTTTCTGTCTGTCTTTCTGCCTAAAATTAGACAGTCACTTCCCTTATCTCTAGCCAGCTCTACGGTGCTATCCTTTTCCATTTCTTACCTTCCCCCTGCCCACCCCCTGTGATTACTTTCTGGAAAATGTGGCTTGCAGTGAATGTTTACTAATGCTGGAAAGAAAGATCGGACAAAATAAAAACTCACCTCAGTCTTGCTTTCTTTACTCTTCACATTATGGGAATGCTCAGTTATTTGTCCTTCAGCCAAACCTGTGAATCTTTTCCAAGGCCTCACCTTTGTTTCTCACCCCGAAATGAAAATCAGCATCTCTGGTTTGGGGAGATGAAAACCAACATGACACCGCCTTCTGATGTGCTCAGGTCCCTCTGGGGTCTGCAGCAGGGTGCTCTGTGTGTGGGTAGCCTGGTGACATTTGATGTCTTCAGAGGGGTAAGGCTGGTTGTACCCCACCCCAAGACTTGCTTAGCAATTCCCTTGCGTGGTTTTAGGCTTAAGCTGGCAATTAATGCTGTTCTCCTTTCAGTTTGTCAGCATGCTTGTCATGCAGAGAACATTTCTGGCTTGGAGTGGTCCCAGACCTGGCCTGAGGGTAACGGAGGGGGGAGAAGGGAACGGACACTGAGTGTGGGGGAGAGAGGCCAATCACCTCCACATTTATGAAACTTATGCCCTATAACATACTGCAATTATATTGTTTTCTAAATCCAGTGGGAAATGTTGTTTTTCAAGCAATAAATATCCTCCTGCTGCGCTGGCAGCGGTAATATGGCAGCTCTGACAACCTGAAAGTGAGATTCATTCCAGTAACATGAAACTGATGCTAGTGACTTTCCATTAGCTAAGCTGGGAGAAACAATCAAAAAAAGGTAAATAAATTGGATGTTTAAATGTGTTTCCCTTTTCCCTTTTAATAACCTCTTTCTGAGGGATAAAGCCCAAGACCTTCATTAGCAATACGTTTTTGATAACATTTTGATAACAGAGCCTTGAAAGATGCAGAAGGAACCACTAATGACAGATAGACCCAAACCAATAATTTTTGTTAAGACTGATGCTCAGTTTTTCAAGTTCAAACATTTCAAGGCAAAATGATGTAGGCAATCATTCATTCTTTGAACACCGACAATATTTCCTTTTCCCATCTTTCAGCTGTTATGGTCTGGGATATACAGGGTATTTTATTGATATTCCTGTAGCAGAAATTGAAATGAATAACAAATACATAATAATGAAAAACAACATGCCTAGAATGTCAGGATTAAACTGAGTTCCTAATGCAGCAAAGCCTTATTCAACTCTCAGCAGAACAGCCCTGGAGTTAGGTGCTTCTTGGCACAAATGGGAATGAATGTACAGAGCATTTCACCGTAAGATACTGTACCCAAGCCTCATGCAGTACGGCACTGTTATAATTAAACCATTTGGTATGGAAACATGTTTATGGATTGATCTGTCATTGGTAGAATGACAAGATCTGTAAGCTAGGTTTTTCATATTTATGGAGAAGTGTCCTTGTGCAAAATATCCCTAGTTTAGTGCAACCTTGGACCTTCAGGTAAATCAGTAGGGTCTGTGTGTACAAGCAAGCCCATTAACGCGTGTTAGACCACATGATAAAAATGCAATACAAATGTAACTGGCTCCCTAAGGCGACTGTGTTGACCTGTAGCATGCATTGGGAAAACCCTTACAAAGGTGCAGATGATGTGGAGAGAGCTGTGATGGAGAGATATACAGGGCCTCCTTCCTTTTCCATAAATGCTTTTGTCCATTGTTTAATGTATTAAGGACATTTAATTCTTCCAGTTTGATACAGAGTTGTCGTTATGTGCCAGTAAAAGACAGTGCAGTGGAAACACGCTGCCTGTGAAGGGCAGAGGTGTGACTGGCGGATCTCAGTGCCCTGTGCTGCAAACCCAGGTGACCTCACAAGCTCTGTTGTTCCTACGGGCTGTGAGATGTACACGCTCACAGCTCTCGGCCATCATCGCTGCAGATCTCAACCTGGGCTCTGACACCAAAGGCAAGGGTAGACCTAAAGGAATATAGCATCATGTTTTCTAGTTAAAAGGGATGTATTTTGCTCTCCAAATCTATTATTCTCTGGCCTTGAAGACCAACTGAATGCTTATTGTTACCTGGGCATTTGTGAAATATATCCATAGTTCTCACACTAAATCCTAGTTGTCTAGCTGTGTGGTGAAGTAGTTTGATGGCGAATTAGACCTTTGGGTTTTGTTCCTCTGTGTCCTACAGAATATAGAAGCCACAACTGACTTCAAGACGTGCGTAAATGAGAATAAGGTTTGCAGCAAAACCTTCCTTACTGCAAGAACCTTGCATGTAAATTTGCAATTATTAGTCCTTTACTGGAGATGTTAGCATAGGTGTAATAAAAAGATTTATTTTATTTTCCTGCCAGCCCATGTGTATTCCTTAATTGCATATCAAAGATACTCTTAGAATCCTCTCTTTCACGTAAATATACTCATCGGCTAGTAAATATTAACGCTGCTCTCTGGCTCCAGCTGTGAGAAGATTTTATTGTTGTGTTAGAGGTTTTGTTTAGCCTCCAAAAGGTTTCACAGCGTCTATTCTATTTATCTGAAACATACAGAACTGCTGCAAGCAAGGGTTGCTATAAAGAAAATAACACACTTTCATTGTTTTTAATTTAGTCTGTGCAAGTGGAACTATTTCTGTTTAACACTTCGCAGTCACCCTCTGTGAAATTCCAGATGCAGGGAAGTAGCTGCCTGGTACCTTTTAGTTTCAGTTTTCAGCAGGCAACACTGAAGGGAAAGAAACATATGTCACATCTTCCCATTAATCTCCCTAATTGTCATGGCAATTCACCCAGGGACTGACATGATAGCCGTGGAGGGAAATGGAGCAAAACCTTTTGCATAACTCTGGGCTCAAGGAAACCGTGGAGGCAGTTGGGAGGGGGTGCAGTGTCTGCCGGGCTGCACCGTGGGGGCTCTCCCTGTGAGATCAGCTGACGAGGCTGGTGGCCTGCTTTGACCTGCCTTCATCCAGCTGAAGAAAGAAAATCCTCCTCAGGTGTCCCTGCCGTATCCCTTACAGCAGGCTGTGTTGCTGCTGTGGAGTTACCCAAGCTGCTGGTGCCGAGTGCCTCCCCAGCTGCTGAACTGGTGTCCGCCCAGCACAGGAACCCCGGTGCTGTTGCGCCCATGCGAACGTGGCTCTCGATGGTGCGAGGCCCATCGTGTGCTTCCCAGTTTTTGCAATGAAAAGGTTGTCCTGAATTCCCATGTCATGAAGAGTGGGAAAACTTGTGTTGTACCCCTCCCTCTTGGGTCTGGAGGGGTTTCTGTGGGAATGAGCAGCCATGATGTGACAATCATCTCCATTCCCTTGGCCAAGTCCCCACAGCCAAAATACTGTGCTAGTATGAGCTCCAGTCTGTGCTTCTTCACGGACCACCTCAGAGGAAAGGGTTTTGCAAGGAGGTGTGTCTTTGAGCTGGGGCAATGGCTTGCAGCGTTAATCCTGCAGTGATGACATGCCTTTCGCCTTGTGATTTGACTTTAAAACCCGAATTAAATATGCCCAGCAGGCATCGACTTGTGAGCTAGGAAGCTGGGTGCTGTCCTCTGTTGGTGTAACATCTGGAACCATTAGCAGGTGTCTGCTCTACAACCCTGGCCAGCTGAGGTGCACCCTTTAACCTCCAGCTTTGGCCGAGACTGCTGGTGAGGGCTTATGTCCATAGACCATCACGCCTGGGCAGACAGGCTACTTGGAACTAATTTTATCTAGTGATGATTAGGTCTGGATTTGAGCCAGTTGTCTGGACCTGAATTGCCAGTCTCCAGTGTCCCTTTTAACCTGTTGGATGTTGATGTCCACCCCACAGGCTTTTTGGAGGGGAACTTGTCAAAACTTGTTAAGTATAGTGGTGGGGCTGAGTTCTGTCAGTCAGTTCTCACGTGGAGGTCACCAGCATCTCTAACCTCCATGGCTGCTTTACATAAACCCCAAATATAAAAACACAGTAGCTTTGCATGCTGAAGAATAAATCTTGTTTGTATTATGCAGAAATTACCACATTTTCAGCTGATCTTTTAAGTGGTTCCTAATAAAATTATTAGGCAACTGGAAAATCTTCAATAACATTTTTAAATACAGTCCAGCTTCACAGTAATAATCCCAGCTTTTAACAGCCCTCGTTTGTAACAATTCCAACAGCAAGAACTAATTTTCCCTTTGGTAATGAGGCCTATTAGCAAGATTGTTCACACAGAGCTGACCTGGATTCAACAGTCATATGATTTTTTTGCTATTTTCAAGGCTCACTGTGTATAGCATATAAACACACAGCTTTCCCTCTTATCCTTGCCTCTACTTGTCTCTTTAAAAATTGTTTGAAGGTTGCTAAATGGAAGGCACAGAAGTAAAATGCAGTGATGTTCTATGCAAATAGCAGGTTTCTTCGTTATTCTGGTGCAGCTAATTGATGAACCCTGCTACAGCGTGTACTTTCACGATGAGAACATTCATCCAGTTCCCACTGGGGTTTGTTATTGTGAGAATACACCACTTCAGCTTTTAATACGGGCAAAGGACATGATTTTTTTCGTATGTTGACATTTATCGCTCCATGTGCTTGCTGGCTGTAGGTTGCAGAGATGGAAGATGTTGTCTCCTGAAAGCAGTGGTGAAACTCGGATTGCTTCCCATCGAGCAAGGTGGGCGAGCAGTTCCCACCAAGCTTCCTGCACCAGAACTGGTGGTGTTCCCTCCTTGCCGGGCCCCAGACAGGGCCAGGGGAGTGGATCAGCACAGGCTCTCTGCCTGTGACGGGCTCATGGCTCCTGATTGGGGCTGACCTAGCTGGGGGCTACAGGACCAAATTGATGCTCCTGGTCCAGGGCTGCACCCTCTTGGCTCCAGGCAGCTCTGCACACACGTCCTTTGCTGAGTGTCCAGCATCTTGCTGGGGTGAGCTCTGCCCGCCAGTACTTTCCTGCTGGAAGGGACATCGCAGCCAGGAGAAACAAGGTTTGGTCCTATTGCCCTCTTGTGGCTGCCCAAATGAGGCTACAACACTGTAGCCCCAAAAAGGCTACAACACTCACTGGGTGACATTTGCAGAAGTGGTACCTGCCCATTCAAGTTGACATAATTTTTCTATAACCTAAAACCCCAGTGCTGATCCCCTAGGTGCAGCTGCATAAGGTAAGGTGGAGCACCAGTCAGGAGATGGTGACATTTCTGAAATGGACAGGAGGATGCTGTTGCTGTGGTAGCAGGAGACCAGGCACCAGGACATCTCAAGCCAAACCTTCCTTCTCTCCTCCTCCCTCACACTCACAGTTGCCTTGTGCCTATTTTTCAGCCACATGAGTATGGGAAAAATGGTTTGGCAGAGTGCCCCAGGGCTCTCACATCTAAATGCAGCAATTAAAAATGCCTTGGTAGCCCTGGCAAGACACTCTTTCCTTACTGTCTGACCTGGACAACATGTATTAACAATAAGGCATATAGGGGTGATGCTTCTGTCCCTGTAGGACATGATATGCACAAGGTGAGATCATCGTTGAAGGGTTTCACCAAAAAACAAGGGTTAGAATCAAAAGAAAGAGAACTAGGAGGAAAGGTATTAGGGGAAACAAAAAACAACAACAACAAAAAGATTGCTCTAACTGTCCCAAAGCTTTAACACCTTTCCATCCATTGCATGTGGATGTCCTGGGTTCAGCTGCAGCTGAGCTGCTTTCTCTCTGCTGCTTCTGTCAGGCTGGCAGCGCGTGAGGCAGCCTGCACACCTCACTCGTCCTTCTGCTGGTGTTTATGCCTACAAATAGCTTGAAAATTTACTCTGAGATTCCTAAAAGGACCAACAATAAAAATCGAAGCAGGCTTGCATGCAAGTTAAATCTTCTGATAAGGACAGGTAGTGTCATTTGGTTTTGGCTAAACAGGGCAATAAAAGCCAAGGCATTTAATGAAGCTCTACCTGGTATGTATTGGCCTTGACACAGTATTTTTACTCAACACAGTCTGCACTTAATGGAAAGCCTTGGTAAACAATCAGAGCCCGGACTATAATATTTGTAAAACAGCTGTTGCTTTCCATATGCTTTTCCCCAGTGAAAGTCACGCAAGAATAAGAAAAGAAGATCCAGTAGCAGTGTACTTGTTTCACGTAAACGCCACCTCTGGGAAGCCATCTGAAGTTTTAATGTTTTAAAATGAAGTCTGAATTCACTCATCTTTGATAAAGCATGTGGCGCCGCCTTCTGCTCCCAGGTGCAGACGTGCATACACATGGAAGGGCTGCTGAAGGAGAACAGAACAAACACCATTTGCAGTTCAAGTGCCTTTAGACCCTGGAGGAGACTGTCTCGTAACTGCTTGCCTGCTATCCCGTAGCCTTGATTAAGGATGAAAAATATCCCTCCAGTCCCAACGTCTGCCAGGGACTACTGAAGAACTGACTCTAATCTCTCACTGATGCAAGTCACAGCTCTCCTCAAGGCAGTGGGGGCACTGACTGACATCAAGCCAGTGAAATGACACCAGACCAGGCTGGACTGGAAAAGGGACTGCTGGAATGGGTCATCACATACTTTCAGTCTCACTTGCTAAAAGAAGGCATTCAAATCTTGGGGTTTGCTTCTAAAATTGTCACCACAGGGTGCCAAGAAAAACCCTTCCCTCCAGGACCAGCCACCGTTGCATTTCTCTGTACATGAAACATGGGCTGCTAGCAGGGACAGACCTGATGCATGGAAGTTGCTAGGTTGAGCTTTGCATGCAGCAGACTTTCGGGTAGGTTTGCTTCTGTTGCGGGACAGAGCACCCAAGCTTGCCCCTGGGCTGGACTCCCCTTGTGGGCCCTGAGGGTTGGCAGCACCCCAGACCCACCTCATGCTTTCTGGGCTCCTAGCCCTCTTCTTTTCAACTTGGCACTTGATCATAAACAGCAGCAGGTAGGTAGTACAGGACATGCCATGTAATTAGGTTCTGGAGAAATTAGCTATTTTTCATCAATAGCCCTGCCATCCTCTCGGTGTTCCTTTGGAACTCCAGACATTGGCCCAGTCTCTGCTTGGCTCTGGTCTCCAGATGTGCCTGGTCCCGTAAAGCATCTCAATTTTTAACTCTTTTGACCCCAACACCCATTTTCTGAAGCCACAGTACCGGTTAAGCTCTCTGATTCACACCTTACAACATTTGTTTCTGTTCGTTATCAGAGGACACGTTTTTAAGCTGTTATTTTTTGCTGACCATTACTCATTCAGATTGTCCACTGCCATTGTTCAACATGTCTGAGGAATGGCAGGCCACAACGTGGTGTTAATTTTCCCTTGTGATCCAAGGCATGAGCACCTGCTTGCTGCTTACCCCCATCAGCCACATGGATGGAGAAGGAGGCAGCGTTCCCGGTAGTGTGCTTGCAGGACAATGTAACCCCACATCTTCAAGGTGGGTGCTCCAATAGCCTCAGACTAGTGTGTGATGCTCTGCTGTTGGACACCAGGGACAGCTGCATGTGAAGATGGCTGTTACAAAAATGAGTTGCTTTGCATTGTCTTTCCCCAGCTGCTTTCTTTAACAGGATCTTGGATATTTCTGTATTGTTGCATGTCAGACACAAACAGTATGGCCAAAGGATTGCCAGGATCAGATGAGGCAAGTTGCCATCTCCTGAAGAGTCCCTTGTCACAAGAGGAGTTTTCCTTTCTTCACCTGGAAGCTTCAGACACAGCAGGAAAAGGGTGACCTTGTTGCCTTTCTCAAAGACAGGCATTTTTCTCTTTGCCATCCAAAGCAAGCACTGTAAATGTTTTATCCTGAATTTAAGAAAAACACAACTGAATTGCTGAAGTTAAAAATGACCAAAAGTAGCCAGGCATTTCTTTTCAGGCAAAAGTTCTGTAATATTGAACTTTTGAATACTCAATATTGAATATTGAATAAAAGGAGAGAAGCTGCTGTGTCCCAGGTAGGCCAGGGCTTCCCCAAGCATTCCTGGAGCATCAGCTGGTATAGAGGGGGAACCACTGGTGTTTCGCCAGCAGTGGATGGCACCTGGGTGTGATTTAGTAGCGTTGTCTGGAATATGACCTCAGCGTGACACACACAGTGTTTAATGAGGATTCGTGGGCCACCGCAGACCAAAAGATCGCTGATGAGGAATCCAAAGCTGGCCATTAATGTTTTATAATCTCTGCTCTTAGCAAACACAATGTGGTCTTGTTCCTCTCCGCCACACTTTTCCTTCTTCCCAGCTGGTAACTTTTTCAATATTAACCCTAAATAACTCTGGAAAATATAAACATCTAAGGAAAAAGTGACCTTTCTTGTGGTTTCCACCTGTGCATGGAGACTTGCAGCAGTGCCTGGCATCCCCCTTGGGCAGAGTTTGATGGGAATTCTCCTGGTAGCTTCGTAAGAGGCAAAGGGAGGCTGTTCGGTCAGCCTCAGAGTCCATCCTTTCCATGCTGGATGGCAACTGGGGGGTCCCCGTCTGATGAACAGGAGGACCTGTCCTCCTTGGCAGACTCCACCAGGCCCACCTGGCTCTGCCATTGGTCCCATATGTGCACAGGGCAGGGAGAAAGCTCTTGGCCACCCCCAGCTCTTGCGTCTTCTTCATGCTCCTGATGTGATGGAAACAGCAAAGGCATCTCCCTCTCTTATCTCTAGATGTGTTTTTCTGCTTTGTCATCCAAGGAACAGACCCGTGAGATGTATGGGGGAGTGACCCCAGGCTCATGCTTGGGTGAGCATGATGTCAGAGATGGATTTTGCAACCTCAGTGACCCTGGTAGCCCAACCATCCTTCTGGTAGCCCAAGTTGGTACTAATCCACACCAAATGCTGTGTGCGAGGCTCAGATACATTTTGGGGTGCACTTGGAGCTCTGAGCCAGCAAAGCTCTCCATGTTGCATGCTCATGCTTCTCCTGGTCCTGCTGCAGAGCCAGCCTGTGCCCCTGTGGCTCCATCCCAAAGAAGGCAAGAAGTGTGCCTAAAAGGGGAAGAGCCCTTCCCAGGGGAGATCCCTGTGTGCTCTCCTCCCACCCTGATTGTTGCTGCTGGGGGATCCCCGCTGTGTCTCTGTTGGCAGCCCTCTGATTTTGTGTTGTACAAGGGCTGGGTGCTTAAGAGGGAAGGTTAACGTAAGCTATAAACTCACTTTGGCTGGGTCGCTTTAGAATATTAATGTGAGTGTTAAGGTTAGAATATTAATATTATCAGCTATGCAAGTGTGCTGCTTGTAATTCATGATGAATACACTGAAAGGCAGTGCCATTTCTGTGCCATTTTCTACTGCAAATATTCCATTTTCTGGCTGCATTGCTTCCACATGGAGTGGGCAGATTTCCTGACTGGGTATGTGCGCTGTCCTTCCCTGCCCATGAAGGACACATGAGCACTGAAAATCCCTGAGTTGTTTGCACTTCACAGCCCCAATAAGCTTTCAAATCAAATAACAGCTCTTTTTTTTTTTTTTTTTTAAGAAAAAATGTGTTTTGATTAATGTGGGCATGAATAATACCTTTTTCACAGTCATATTTGCTTCTTCTGTTTAATTTCTCTGAGATGACTAATTGTTTTAAGAGCTGCATTCCCAGAGCAAAACAAACAAACAAACAAACAAACAGCCCCCTTGTGTTTTACTCCCCAGAGCTTAAACCAGCCCAAATAAGGACAAAGTATAATTCACCCTCTGTAATTGTAAGTTTTCTCTTCCATCAGACTTTATGCTTGAAACAGATAAGGCTTTCTTTGCATAAGCAATTACAGAGCTATCTCTTTTTGAACAGATCTGAATTAACTGTTATTCTAAGCCAAGATCAGAGACATAGGTAGCGAGGCTGAATGCAAGTTCAGCAAGGTAGAGATTCCAGTTCAAGGAGCTGTTTATGAATTCAGACTTTATTAAATTAGAAAGAAAAATTCTCTTGGGATCCAGCAGTCTTCAGCGGAAATATGTTCAAGTCATTTTGTCTGTCTACCAGTTTTCTTTCCTTTTGGTATTACTATAAGGCAAAGCAGGCTGACAGAAATATTTTGTTTTGTAAGGCTACATGAGCTGTTCCATAGGTGTCTGCTTTGGTAGCAGGATGCATATTCATTATTTGCAATGCAAAGGGCTGTCTCCCTGAAGGATTTCTCTTTAGTGCATAAACCCTAGCATTTCCTTCCTTGTGGTGTTGGCCCAGCTTCCTAAATTAGTTTTCTGTTCTCTGCTGTGTTTTCCAGACATTGCAGCTCAGAGAGATGCTACTGCAGCGTGCTTGGTCTGCAGCAGGTACCAGGGTGCCAGAGGGATGGCAGGTGGTGGAGCAGGGCATCGTCCCAGAGTGAGCAGTGGAGCCATCTCCCTGCCCAGCTTAACCCCCACATGGCAACAACCCCCTGGCGTTGCGGTGGGAGTGTTGGCGCGTGAACAGGAGAAGATCCCACTCAAGGTTTTTTGGCTCTGGCATGTTCCTGCCTGAGAGAAGTGGTGCCAGGGCAACATAGAAAACCTTTGGCAGTGCAATTAAGCTGGGTGGGGTTTACCCCACATAACTCACTTTTGCCACCCAAAAATGGGCTATCCGGTTGCCAGTGGAGGGAGGCAGTTATCTATAGAGGAGGATCCAAACCTCCAGGCTCAAGCCCCTCATTCCTGTCACAGCTGTGTTGAAGTACCTAGCTGTGTGCTGTTTGCAGAGGGGCCAGAGACAGTGAGACACCCGAATTTTAGACAGCCACACTTAGGGGAAATGAATCATCCCACAGTGATGAAACTACTATCGTGTCAACCACGCTGCTATTCTGGAATAAAACCTTCAGATTTCTGGGACTTTGATGCACTATGAAGGAACAGGATTAAGGGGATTGTGGTCCAGTTAAATAATCCGCATAATTCTCTTTGTTTTATCCCATTTCCCTCTGGTTTTTTTTGTTTTGCAAGTCAATGACAACCATTTCCCAAGTGCTTTCAGTGAGGAAGCACACTGATGCTGAATCTCATCAGCCTGCTGCAAGCACATTGATATTCACGCAGTGACTTCAGAGCCACACTCCTGAAGACAGTGAGACTAAGACAAGCAGACACTTCTCCCAGACTTGTTACTGCAGCAGCCCATCTAGGGACTGGTTTTGGGTTCTGATGTGTGAGACTCAGTACTGCTGCTTTGCTGCCATGTGTGTCGATGGTGTCCTGGGACGAGCTAAAAAAAGAGATGCACAAGGCACCGTTATGAAAAGCTTCGGTTTGTGCAGTTGGGTTGTACTCTTTTAAGGGGGGGACCAGGGTGGCCCTTCTTTGTGTCCCCCTGGGAGGATCTGGACTTTCTCAAAAGAAAAGTGTTTCACAACGGTGCTGCAAGGTGATCTGCATATTTGTTGGGGTGAATTAACTAATGTGAATATTACTGAATATTATTGAAAAATCACAGTAGTATTATCAGCTACTTTCTGAAATGGGTGATGCAACTTCTGTACTCATGGACTTCAGTGCTTTCCCATTCCTTTGTTCATTGTGAGGAACCTGGTTACTCTTCTGGTTAATTGAAGCTTTTTAGTGGCCATTTGGAGAGATAAGATGGATCTCTTTCACCTTACTGTAAGTAGCTAGAGAATGACCAGAAGGAGGAAATGTGGATGGAGGCTGATGAGGGTTGTCAGCCTAACACAGCAGCTTCCTGCGTGTTTTACAGTCTAAAAGGAAGGAGTGAGGGTCCTTTGCCAAAGCATGGAGAAGGCATATAGCAGAAAAAATGTCTCTAGGAAACAGTTCCAGGTCCAAGAGCACCATGTCCCTGGTCAGAAGCCATATGTCAGCTAGGTGCTTGGCTGGTGTCATGTTAGACATGAATCATCACAACTTCCCATAAACTAGCTCTATAACTGCGATAACGTGAATCTCACTTCATACTTTGTGGGAGATTGTGGTAGGTTTACTTAAGCATCCTTAATTGTTCGATGAGCAGAACTATGTGGACAATGTCAGTTATTTTTTGGTATGTAGAACTAGATATGCAAAGTTAGAATATGTGAGAATTAAAAATACTGGACAAACCCAGAGCTGGGCAGAGCCAAAAAACCTATTTGAGGTGGTGTAGGGAAGTTTGTGCTTGCACAGAAAGCCTGCTGTGCTTGTCTTTTCAAGATCTCTCTCAAAGCTGGGGATAGGATTGGCTTTACACTTGCCTGATGTATGCTGTTGGCTGAGTTAATGTGGCTTCTTGGTTTTTTTGAAGGGGTTATTCTGCAGTGGTATGCACAGTCTGTAAGAACCTTTACTTGTGGTATGCACAGTCTGTAAGAACCTTTACTTTTGATTTTCTTTATGAAGAATATGTCCAGTGCTGCAGCAGTACCAAAGGCAGGAAGGCTCACTTGTAGGTCGTAGGATGGTCATGAGAAAGCTGTGATAACCTGCTTACAACCTAACCAGAACATCTTACTGCTTCAGTGGCTTAGCCCTGCAAATGTAAACTTTGGCATTCCTTTTCCAAGAGACCCACTTGTACCCTGGTCAGGATTCAGAGGAATCCTGAAAATTCGTACATGTAAAAAAATTTGCTGTCTCTAGAGGGGAAGAGTCTCATGATTTTCATCAGGGAAGCAAGCAAGAAGGCAAGAGTTCCCACGGCTTCTCAGACGGGAGCCATGGTGAGGGGCTGGCTGTGCTCTAGCTGTGGCAGAGGGAGCGTACAAGGCAGCCAGAAAAACCCCCAGAACAGCATGGCACACTGAAAATCAGGCTGTATGTTGTCTGTCACTGGCATAGCCCTGTGTGAAAGCAAAAGGAGAATGTTGCAGGTGCAGCAGCTGTTTCTCAAGGATATTCATCCATTTCCAGCGTGCATGGGGATGCACTATCCCTGTATCTCAATAAAGTTGTTTGTAGATTAAAGAACTGTAAAATGGCAGGTGATTTTTGATAAAAAATGAACAGGTACAAGTCTTACATGACAGACTGCATATCAGCCTGCAACAGATATTCAGTGTAGGCAAGCCTTAGGTCAAACACAGCGAGCAGAGAAGCACTGCAACTAACCAAGCGCCAGTGATAACAGAAGCTGAAGTTTTCACATATGGAAATATCCAGAAATATTAAATGGGGAGACTGAAAAAATCCATAGGAAATTCTACAGATTTATGAATATTATTATCCATGAACTTTAATTACACTGACATTTAAAATGAACAGAAATGGCACTTTAATTGCACTGTAGCCTCACTTACATTGCATACATTTAAATACATTAGAAAGTAGTTAGAGCTGTACTGTACTGTATGGGACCAGTTCAGGCAGTTATACATTAAAAATGTAGAAATAAAGGAGATTTCAGAGCTGCACCTCAGCTAGGGAAAACTGGCTCTTTTCTTTCTCAGTATCACGGAGGAGCAAAAAGAACTCTTCTCCCAGCTTTTTGAAATTCTTTCTCCTAGGTGCTCCAGGGCACTGAATCCTGAAGTCCGCTTGGATGAAACTGCTTGCAGGCTTTAGATAGATGGCCTTCTCTGTGATGGTATCTTCAAACAGATTTTTTTCAAGTGCAGCCTTGCATAACCTTGCATAATTGTGGCCATTGGTACAGGAAGGGCCTCACACCAGCCTCTGAAGTATCTGAGGCGGCCATCCTTGGGTTAATGGGCTGGGTGAGATGGGTGGCACTTCGTATCCACTGAGGGTCTGACATTGCCTATCTGTAAGGCTACTGCAGAAACCAGACTCCTGCTGTGCTTTCATCTTTTGGTTGAGAATGCTGCCGTATGGGGTCTGACACTGCACCTCTTCCCTGCAGTCTTTTTTCCTGTTTGTGGAAAGTTGTTAGCAAGGAATTAAAAAAAGAGTTCTGGTCTTTGATGAATCCTTAGAAGACATGTTCTGTTAGTGTTTTTTTCCTGGTGCTCCAGCAGCGGAACAAATAAAGCCTGGGTTAAAGCTTCAGCCGTAGGGTCGTCCTGAACCTTCTTGGTTCAGGCGCTGAAGAACTTCGATAAGTTCTTCCGTTTTTACCTGTTTCTGAGCAAGTGACTCTATCTCAGTGGTCTCTGCTCAGCTCTGCAATATTAATGATTAATGAGCGCAGCCTCGGCTCTACAGCTGTAAAGCCGTACTAGTCCTTAATTCATGCCTTTTTTGTGATCAGATATACTGGCAAACTGGACTACATCAGAAGACTCCCACTTAAAACTTTCAGAAATGGAAACCACTGGTCTGTGCAGTTTCTGCACCACAGGCTAAGACTCTGAAAGTTTGAAATGGATTATTGCACACTCCTCTGGGGACCACAGCATTTGGTTCCTTGTCCCACGCATCTGACTGGTGCCTCAAATACACAAATCTGAGTTCTGCCCTCGTGTTCGATGGCAGCACAAATGTCTCCACTCCTTTCCCTGAGCAAGCAGTCATGCTGACACTGCTGATCTTAGGTGCTGATACGCATATGTTATCATAGGATATCTTACAGGTGGAAAAGTATCTGAAAAGTGCATTGCCAGCCTCTTAAAAAGGAATTATCAATTTAATTCTGACTCGGGAAATATTTATGTAGGAAACATTCTGACTCTTTAAACATCCCTTCCTTGGATGTTTTTCTGCTTCATGATTCACTGCTTTCTTATACAAGGGTTGTTGTTATGCCCTGCTGCTGCTTTGCTTCAAGATCCGTTTTCAGTGGGTTAAGTCTGAGTGTCACAATTTCCAAAGCATAGTTCCTCATCCTACAGGTGTGACCTGCATTCTTCATTTCCAAAGATGCTTGTGATTTGCATTTTGGCATAATAAAATTCATGCTTTTCAGATGAATCCAGTTTACAAAATTATCTAGATCTCTTTGTATAGTTGACTTGTCATTATTTAGTACGTCACTATTTGTATCACCTGTAAGTGTTACTGGTCATGGCTTTAGGTTTTCTTCTAGATTAAAATATGAACTACTATTATATGCTATAAAGAGATGCTCTAATGATGCCATAATTCTGTTCTGTGTTCCTGCTGATGACTTGGATGATGGACTAGAATATGTGTGCTTGTGTAGCTGATACGAACCTGTGAGGGACTGCAAACATGCTGAAAGAAAGGACTGGAAATTCGAAACAGTCTTCCCAAAAGGCAGGTATTGTCTGAAAATAAAGAGGATCAGTTTTAAGAAGGAAAAATGCAAGGTAGCACACTTGGGAACACCCCTACAGAAATATCTAATGGTGAATACTTGGTTTTCAGCAAATCTGCAGGAGAGTTTTCAATGGATTGCAGGTTCAACATGAGTCAACTATCTGTATGAAAAAAAAAAAAGAGGTAAATGTTAAAGTGGGGGATATAGACAGCTGTTTAGCCTGCAACATAAATGAAATATTCCTCCTGCTCTGGTCAGCCCTAGAAGGACCTCTGCTGCAGCCTTAAGCTTGGTTTCAGATGCTGCACTTCAAAGAAGATGTGAATCAGCTGGAGGGAATGCAGAGGAGAACACCAGCACCGACAGATCTCAAAAACATGGGTTCCACAAAAGGACTAAACTAACTGGGTCGGAAGAGTGTAAGGAATGAAGGACTGGGAACAACCTCTTTGCCATGTCCATAGGACAAGAAGTACACAGCTTAAATTGCGGCTACTGGAGGTTTTAAAATATAGGTTAAACAAGCACTTTTGGGGCTAGTAAATGTATCATTGATTATTCCTTGAGATGAGGGTGATTTGGATGACCTCTCAAGTTCCTTCTGGTCCTCTTTTGCTATAGTGTACCTATTGCCATACAGCTCTATTGTTGATCTATTTTGCCATATTTGCTATAAAACTGAGCTTTGGAATCCCAGGCAAGCTTTGCTAAACGCTTTTAGAAATTGCCATTGGATTCTGGCTTTATATTTACTATTGATTTTCAAATCCATCAGTATGTTTAATGTGTGCTACGCTGACTTACATATATATTGACTTTACACCAAATGCCATGGTTGGGTGGAAATACAGAAAGTTCCTTTGGTTTTGATACTACTTCCTTGGAGCACTGCCAGCGCACTTTAGATTTATACATTTCATTTTTCTCATGCTCTAGCATTGACCCTAGGCTTCTATTGAGCAAGGTGCTAATGTATGCCTGTACCTCTAAACACCCTGAGTACTTCCTCAGCTACTTTATTAGCTCTTTTTTTTTTTTTTCTTAATTTGATGTATTTTCAGGGCAAACTCCCTGATACATGGATTTCTTTGGCACCTGTGAGTGTGCTTCTTTCTCAAAGTAGCAATTGCATCTGACTTGCTCCTGCTACATTATTCTGGGGCTTATGAAAGCCTGAGTACAAATTTCCATAACTGGAGGCAGCCGGGCACAGGGAGATGGGGAAAGTGGGATACCCCAGTTGAAGAAAACACCTGGAGAATTTCAGATCTGAGGTGGCTTCCTGGGCTTTCTAGAGCAGCTGGTTCCAATGGGACTCATTTGCTCTACAAACGCCTGGCTTAGGGAGCACTGAAGCTGTATTGCTTTGGCCCTGTGCACAAGGTGCTGATGCCCACAAAACGTGACCTTGGCATCTCTGTTCCTATGACATAGTTTGCCCACAGCCAAGCTGGACCGTGGCCTGGAGTCTGCTCCCATACCAGCTGTGCTTGACCAGCCATTGTTGTTCCTCAGGTGCAATAACATGAAGCATCAGGTAGGATGGGAGTGTTTTGGGGGGGGCGCTGGATCAGTTTCTTACTTATTTGCTCCCCTGCTATGTTTGCCAGCTCCTCAGGAGTGAGTTGTTTCAGGTGTGCCTGTTAAATTGGCAGTGACTGACACTTATTGCTGGCACCCAGGGATTCCCTGTCATTTGAGAACTACCAGGACCTGTCTAAAAATTGTACTTTTCACATGCACCTTCCCATCCAGTCCTTCCTTCAGCTGGTATTGTCTAATGTGATCAAAGCCTTTACTCATCACATACTCCCGCTCCACTTTGTCACTGGTGGGGTCTGATGAATCGCCCTCGTTATTATTCTGAGCCTGCAGGTCACCCAGACACAATACAGTGCCAGCACAGTGGTGACAACTGAATTATAACAACTTCTCAGTTTCCTTTGCAGCACAGATACAATATTTATGGCACTATGAATGTACAGCGCTGTCAGGATTTTTAAAGCGAGAGTAATTCACCTATCTCTGTCACACATGCATGTCCTCCGTGTTTCAGAAGTGTCAGGAGAATCCTTGTCAATTTTTCTCTCTTAATAGTCTCCTGCCATGAAGCCCAAGTCAAAAATGGCAGGCTCCTGCAGAGGAAATCCTGATGGATCTTTTTGTGGAGACAGCCAGGATAAGAATTTCAGCTGTGCTGCTTAAGCAAGTGACTTAGCCTTCAGGCCACGGGGATGTATAAGCACTTTCTTTCCTTTATCTCCAGATTTTAAGCAGAATCTGAGCTCCCAAATATCTTCATGTATTTGTCCCATAACCTTACAGGGCACCTGATACTTGACAAAACCAATACTCAGTCTGCTGAATCAGAGGGACCAAACGATGCTGAGAGCTTTGTGCCAGGTGGGATGTCAGCTGTCTCCCCAGGGTCAGTCATGGAGCTGGCATCAACACTGCAATTGTGTGCTCTGGCTATGTTAGCAGAAATATGACTGATTGCCCTTGACTGTGAGTGATCTGGAACATATTTGTACTGCCAAGGGATGGGAAAACACACACATTTGGCATGAATGAGTATAGCACCTCAACTTTAAGCTCCCACCGCTTTTTAAATAGGACATAGACCTTGCTAACACATAAAACACTTTACAGATATAAACATATGTGCAAATTCCTCCTATGGCCAGTGAAGATAACCCAGCAAAACGATTTTCTTTGGCTAGTGTTATTTAAACAGCTTCAGAGGGCATAATAACTTCCAGTAGTGAAAACATCCCATGTGGGGGACACTAAATGCTCCAGAGCTGGTGGGGTTCCTTTGGGGTTCCTCTGTAGTTAGATGAGATCTGTTTGATGTAGCTGATGGAGTCTGCACTGTGACTCGCATCACCCTAAGGTCAAAACAGAGCACAGGATTTAAAGTTTAGAAGAGCCTGCTCCCCAGCAGCTTGGAAGGAACCAGACTCACGTGGTTACATCTACACTGCTGCTGTTGAAGTCAGGTGAGATGCACCTTTGCTTCTCCTTAGCCCTGGTCTCATCTAGCAAATAGTGCTGATGATTGATTGAAGAGGTAGTTTCTTAAACTCATTGGCTGCTCTTCTCCTGGCATGGCGGTCCCACAGCAGAGCCGGCAGAGCTGGCTTATGGACACAAGAGCACTCCGGTCAGGCCAAACCATTGCCCTGGGAATGGGACCATTATTCTAGGCTATTTCTTGCAGTTTGCTTAGCTACCGTCACACCTGATTTTAAACAGAATGGGTTGATTTTGCCCAGAGTTGATGAGGGACCATGGTCATGAACTGTTCTGCAACAATGCAGCAAGATCCCATGCTCTACCTGGCTGTGGTGGTAAGGACTTGTATGTACAGCCGAAGGCCTTCAGAGTAACTTTGGGGAAAAAAAAATACATGACTATTTCCTGTCATCATTGCTTTTCCACCAGAAGTTTTGGTGACCAGTGACCTGCCTGTGGACTTGTATGTCGCTTAGGTACTTCTGGATTGCTCTTTAGCCTTCTCCTGTGGGTTCATACAGAAATCAAGGAAAGAGCAAGGAGAAAGCTGGAGAGGAAGGGGAGCCAATGTACGATAGGCTTTCCTCATAATTTGTCATAACAACTTGCTTTTATTTTTTGGCTTAAAAATCTGGTTATTAAATTTCTCTCATGTCTTTGGGCTGACCTAGACAACAACCAACCTCAGATCTGGTCTGAGAGAGACTCACATGTCAGCGGTGATGGACATGTCATAGCACAGCCTTCCACCACCCTCCCCAGCCCACCTCTTTTAAAACTACGAACCTGCATTTAGGAAAAGGAAATTTACTGTGGCTTTTCTGTGCAGATGGTGACAAGCGTGAGTTAGCATTTGTAAGCTTATAAGCACATATGGTTTTGTACATATCAATTAAGGCAGTTGGCTAATCACTCTAATATCATTACTGATTCATCTGTATTCCTTCAAATAGACATTTATGCTCAGCCTGCTGGTTTTTATACGTATGGACTGGATTGTGCAATTCTCCCTGTCACCATTTGTAGTCAACAACATTTCCTTGGCACCAAAGAGATTAAAAGGGTACATTTCAGAACTGTGTGGGCAAGTCGTTTGGCCCATGCCTTATGTATAAGGCATGCACATAAAATATTTGTGCGTGTGTGGTTTCTTTTTAAAGGCTCTGCTAGTCATGCCGTGGGCTGAGTGACAACAGCACTATGTCTGTGCACATGGGATATACATGCAGACTCATGCATGCACTCATCCTGGTGTTTGCGAGCCTGCTGTGCACAGCCCAGCATCTTGATGCTGACCAGCCTCACCTCGCAGCCCTGGCTAAGCTCGCCACCATACTTCCACCACAGCAGCCCCGGCAAAGCTGATCTTTTCACCCCAACCTCTCTCTTCTCCATGCAGATATAACAGACCTCCAAACAAAACCCCAAATACCTGCCACCACCTCTCTGGCTCTCTGTGGCTTACCTCCAAGCCCACTGCTCCTGCTTGCTTGGCCATGGTCTTGGCACGACATGCCTCACTTGCCTACCTGCCTGTGCACAGCGCTAGGCTTGCACCAGTCCTCGTGCTGTTTCAGTTCCCGCTGCTGTCTGGATCGAGCATCTCCTATGTCCAGACAGCAATCCTGAGACCTGCATCGTCCAGAGGCAGCCCCGAGAACTGGCAAGTGAGGCATGGTTTGTTTACCCCATCTTAGATTTGAGCTGTGCCTTCCCCTGGAGGGCAACTGCTCTTCAACCCCCCCCATATACTCTTTGAATATGGGTAGATTTACCAGCACCCCCGGGATGGATGCACAGCTAGCTCCTTTCGCTGCTGAGGAAGTTCAGCTCGGATCAGGCCCGAAGTTTTCACCTGTTGGGCAAACCATTGCAAATGGCAGCTACGTGCTGAAGTCCATTTAATTGTCAATCGCAGTTAACAACCATTTGAAAATCAAGCCTTTGAAAATCACCGGCTCCTTGAGATAGGTATCTTGGTATATTCCAAGGCATCTGAGTTTGTTTGGGCTTTGGGAGATGTTCTGGGTCCAGAACAGTTACGTGAGCTGTAGCTGTTGGGAGGCTTTAGGAACTGGATTGCTTTTTCAGTGCTGTGATGAAAAGACGTGGGCCATCCTCTTGCACAGGAAACCTGTGGGACTAGGAGCCTGAGTGACCTGCAAGGCCACCCATTGACCAGAAAAGGTCCATCCCATCTGCCCTGATCTACTGCATATTGTTCTCGGGGCTTGTCACCATGCCAAAGAAATTGGTGCATGCAGGCTGGAAAATGACCGCTCTTGTAATAGATCTTAAAATGGAGACATGGAGATTTTCCCAGGTTTTACCTTCAGGTTACAGATAATATTCATGCTGCAGAAACACTCTTTGTTCTTTTTTCTTCCTTTCACTTTTCAAATCTTCATGCCCACTTTTATTTAGCTTGCAAGTGAATGATGCATAATCTCCCCAGGGAAGTGGTGGATTCCCAAACATTGGGCACTTTGGAGATTTGGCTGGACAGGGCGCTGGGCCATCTTGTCTAGACTGTGCTTTTGCCAAGAAAGGTTGGAGCAGACGATCCTTGAGATCCCTTCCAACCTGGTATTCTATGATTCTATGATACCACTCCAGAGCCAGAAACAGATGAATTTTGCAGAACAGTTTACATATATATATAATAATTATAATATATATAATTATTATTATTATTTATATATATTTATATATATATTTATATTTGCACCTTTACTTCTGTCTTTGAAACATTCTTAGACCTCTACAATACCTTTAGTCCAGATTTTTTTAAAGAAACTGTTTTTCTTCAAAAAATTATTTCTGGTTTTGTTGCTGAACGGCTCTCACTATCTGGGTAAAAAAGCTTAAGCTCTCAGAAGAAAGAAAATTAAAAAAGGCGTAAAATTAATGAACGGTTTACTCTCCCAGCTGTGGTCCAAAGGAAAATTTCTCTGTTAGTTCCTCACAGGAGCTTATTTATAGAGTTTTGCTAGCTACAGTGTTAAAGCTACTATGAAGAGGTTGCAGGATGGTATTTTTAGCACTTTACATAGAACCTGGGCGTGTCATTTCCCTATAATCCCCTAAAAACTGCATAATGGAAACTGCATTTTAACTATAGCAAAGTGAGGATGAAACTGATAGGCCTACAAATGCCCAGCATGGACCTTTGCTCTTGGGTGGTTGCAGATAGGTTTGCTTGTAATTCAGCTCTCCTAGAGCACCGACAGTGCAATGGATGAACTTCCAGCTCTCCTCATCTCTACCAGTACTCCATCCTTAGTTAACTGTGCAACTAACTGCCTAGAGGGACCTGAGCCCTGTTAGTGTGGCACATTCCCGGTTCCCTCTGACATTAATTGAAACTGGAGGCGCAAAGTGCTCTGGATGTTGGGTCCAGTGAAAGACCGGTCCAGGTTCCCATCCTCACATTTGTCATGAGACTGAGACCTGCCCTGGGTACAAATTAGACCTTGCTAGCAAATGGGTATTTCCCTATGACGTTTTCCAAAGAAAGTGAAGGGGACGTGGGCAAACCTGTTCAGAAGAAAACACTTGTGTTTTTGAGAAAAAAAACCTTGAAATACTTCAGATCTGAAGAGCTAGCCAGTGAGCGAGGTAGTTTAGATGTGTCGCGTTCCCACTTTGGCTCTGTGGTGTGATCATGTGTTTTGGGATGGATCATTGTGTTTCCATGGGGCTCACCTGGCTGTGGCACCTCACAAATGAGGTTTTCTGGCTGATGGCTTTGCTCATACTGAAGCACAGGAACATGAGGAAACTGGGCCATGTACAACACCATAACAGCATTTCTGCATCAAAACACCTTAGTCGTCGTCTGAAAGAATACTGTACTTGTTCATAGGTTTTTGCAACACTAAATTAAAATCTCTGTGGAAATCAGACACTGGTGAAATATTTAATGGAAATTTAAGACTAACAGTTTTTCATCAGAAAATTGATTTAATTTCACCCCAGAGCAAATCTTGCTGTCTTGATTAAATGAGACAGAGAGAATATTTACTGGTTGCTCACATCTCTCTGGTCCCTGATTTAGCTGTGTGCTTTTGGAGGGCAGAGACTTCTTGCATGTCTTTGCAGCTTTTGGCCACCTTGGCTACTTTGTGACACGGAGCTGAGGCCAGCTGAGACTGTTTATAGTCTATTTTATCCAAGTTCCGTACTCTTCACTGGAGTGTTTTGAATTAGATGTTTAAAAATCACAGCCTTGACAGCTTCCAAGGCCACCGTTTCCTCTCATATAAAAAACACCGGGCATTTCATCTGAGATAAATGTCTAAGACTCCTCTCCAGCCAAGCAGAGACAGGCACCTCTCAGAGAGCTGGTTCACTCATCTCTTTCAGGGGAGGACAACTGAAAGTGCCTCTCTTCATTGCCAAGATCAAGAGACTGACTTGTAGATGAGTGATGCCAGGTGAGATAAGTCAGACCCAAACTAGTCTGAATTTTAAGCCTGTGTTTTATTCTCCCTGTGGCCCCTCAATGACTTCTTAGATCCAAAGGCTGATTGTATTACCCTGGGAAGGAGTGCATTTTTGTAGACAGATGAAAAGGGTCCAAGAAATGCAAATGCATTATTAGTGGCAATAACTTGGCTTTTTTCACCCTCTTAAAAGTTGCATCATCTTCAGCGGGTGCTGGTGCGTTGGCCACAATTTTGGCATTACCAGATATTGAGTGTTTCAATCTTGAGTTGGATCATTTTCTTTTTACAGAGTAATTTGTACAGAACAGTCACAGGAAAAGCTCCTGTTTGCCTGAAACTGAGCAAAAAGCACCCATGCTATACTCTGAGCAAAATTAGCGGGTGGGAGAAATCCTGCAGTCAAGGGATGGAGAACAAGAGGGTGCGTGACCTCTCTTTCAGTTTTAATTTTTGTCGGTAAGGCCCTGAGCATCTCATACAGTTATAAAATGCTTATTGGCATGCTGGGGGGCCTGGTCAGCCCCCAGGCTGCTGCTTGCAACCAGGTTCATTGCAGCCACATTTCTCTGCTGCCATCTCCTGTCCTACACCCATTCCATGGGCCCGTGGGACAGGGACAGGCGAGCAGTGGCTGGAGGCTGGAGAATCTTTGCCCACTTGTCCACCCTGCCCAGGGCTTCTCCACAACACCTGCAGCCCCAATGGGAAGGACCACTCTCCATCCCTGTCCTGCCTGAGGCTGCGCCAGTCCCTGGGGAAATGTGGCACCCAGCGCTTTGCCTCTCCGTCACTGAATTTCCAGCTGGGGTTGCTCACATATGGCAGCTCTGTTGTTCTGAAACCAGGCTTGCTCCAAAACGGCCATGAATTTTCATGAAGAGCCTTCAGAGATATGATGTATAATGACCCACTTTAATGGCTAATGTATATTTCATGTTAGGGTTGCCACACCTCAAGTTTCCACACAAACCCCCTGAGCTTTGTTCTCATGGTTACCATTGTGTCCACTGAATCCCTCAATAAAGTGCATTATGGTGGTGCCTACTGGAAATATTATACCTAAACTTTAGGAGACCGGGCCATTATCATGCTCTGTTTTCAGAATGACTTCCTCACTCTCCTCACAGGAAAAACAATTTCTTCTGAGCTGAAACCTGGCTCAGAAGATCTCTCGCAGAGACTGAATACGATAATATTTGCTGCAGACACTTTTGACTTAGAGAAATACAAAATAAAACAGAGCTTGGCAGGTTTGGATTTCTTGGGGGATGCTTTTATACACTCACAACTCTTGTCTTGAAAAATCAGTTCTTTTGAAGAAATTGATCATTGATGTGTATCTTCTTTTATTGGGGAAAGAACCAAATACATTAATGAGAATACAAAGACAAAGAGATTATATTTTAATTGCTTTTCCTTTAGAAAACAGAATTGTTCTGGAAAACAAAAGCTGTGCTTGTGTATTTTGCTAAATTTAAGTCATGGAAAGTACACTTTCTGGTAGCTCTGGCCTGCCATAAACCATATTGCTTGCGTAAATGGTTTTGTCTCAAAAGATGATTTTTCTTTCATAAAATTAATGCCTTCTGACTGACCGAAAATGCATATGTTAAATCCTTATAAGAAGAAAGGTCAGTCATACAGTGGTGTGATTTTACTTGTAGAGATTCCATTTTGAATACTATCTGATGAAAGAAATTCAGTTTAACCTTTTGAATGACTTTGGCAGCCTGACAAAATGTCATGACACTGCTTCCTTTAGGCATTGTCATCTTTGGACTCTTTCATATCCCATCTCAGCTGCCTCATCTCCCTGTAACAGTTTCTCATAAGGAATATACCTGCTTTCCTTCATATTCTTTGTTGGCATTTAAAAATTTCATTGAGGTTTAAGAAGCTCTTGCTCCTGTTTATCTCCATGTTTTGCCCAGCTTTGCTTATCACTCATCCACATCCCAGTCTCCCTGGCTGAGCATGATACTTTTGAGCCACATGAGCACGCACATAAATGCAAGGAGAACAGGGGTACAAAGAAAAGAAATCGGCTTTCAGGAAAGCCTTGCACTTCTTCTCCAGGTAATTACACCCCCTGCTGCTTGTGAGTTTTGCAGCTTGACATTTTTATAGGTCTCTGTTCACATTTTGTTCATTGTACCAGGTTTACAACAGGTAGCACCAATAGAGCAAATGCTGCCTGAGATGGAGTAGCCCCTCTTCTAGGCTTTACTAGAAATGGATGTTGTTGCAGCCACTAATCAAACAGACCTTCTCCCTTTTCCTGTTTACCAAGAGGTTTCTTCATAGGTGTAGTCCTCGCAGGAACTGCAGAGCTGTCTTCTGAAAGCCTCCAATTTTGTGTGAAAACTTTCTGCTTGCTAAAAGCGTCAGCAGTGCCTTTAACAGCTAAATAAATGGACTGTGAGGTCCAAATTCTCTTGGCAATAGGCACTAATTTGTACTAGTCGAGCATCTGTCTCTTCAGCAGCATAGCACAAGGGTACCGGACAGTCTCGCTCTCCCTAGGCAATGAAATTCAGATCATTGCTGCGTGCCCCTGGAGCAGCTCCCCATGGCTCCAGCAGCTGTGAAGGTGCCTTCTCAAGTGAGGTCCTCTCCCTTCCTATAGCTGCGGTGCCAGAGCAGTATTTTTCAGCTCATGGTCACAGATCCCGGGGCAGGGGGGCTGTGGAGTGCTTCAAGTTAAAACTAAACAAGAGACTTACCATTAGAAGTTGGCTTACATCTATCTTCTGGGCTTATGCACCTTCCTGGAAATCATATAGGGGTCTGCAATGAATAAAACCACAGGCTGAAATCCTCGCCCCTGCAAGCTTGCAGGCAGAATGCTTCCCACCCTCCACATTCCCACACCCCGGTTTTAAAAATACTTAATGTTTCCAACTTTGCGGTATATTAGCAACATGTTTCCTCCCTTGTGCATGGGTGAAAAGTGAACCCTGGGAGCAGGCAAAACGAAATCCACCAAGTCATTTTGGACTCTCTCAAGTGGAAACAGAAGACCTAGACACTTTCCAGGGGCTGGCAGTGCTGCCCAGCTTGCTCCCTTTGCAGGATGGGAGGTCACTGACTGCCTGATTTAAGGATCCACTTGCTCTGGTTTATTCTGAATTTACAAGTCCTGAAGTGCCACTGAACAACCAGTGATTTCTGTGTGACTCCAGAGCTGGTCTGCTCAAACTCTTGAGCACCTTGGCGGAGTAAATGGCGGTGACTCCTGCCCAACACTGCCCATAGCAGTCCTCCATAGGGTGGCTTCTTCCCACGCCCGTGCTGGTCACACATTCCCTGGGTAGGGCAGGCAGGAGGAGCACTGCATGGGGGGTGGGAAGGCACCTTCCCATTTAGGATCTCCAAGGGAAAAGAGCATCAGCCCTCTGATTCCTTCCCCAGGTGCCTGACCCTTCCCTACCCAAGCGAGCTGTGACCATTCAGATTTTGGGAAAGACTTCCTCCTCAAGACCCCTTGTGGTTCCCCTACTTGTTTCTCATAGACGGCGCCAAGGCACCTTCAGGGACAGGGCCAAACTTTACGACCGTATTTGTAGCCATGTCCTTCAAATACTCTAAGCCCTGAATTGCATATTGCTCCCGCAGATGGGGGATAAATGGTACTGCTGAAGGTATCACTGACGTTGCTGCTGAATTTGGCCCAGAGACTTCCAAGAAAATTTTGTCTGCCTACTCCGAGCTACATTTAGCACAAACCAGTCATTTGTGACTGCAGCTTATAAATATTCTTAACTGCTGGCACATACAATGGGAAATATAATACATCTTATCTAAGGGCCAAGTGTTCATTCTTTATTACAGTCATTATTCATTTCCATTGTAGTTACTAATGGGGCATTAACGTTTGCTGAGCCATTAGCCCAGGTAAAGGGTCCCAGATTTCCCTGGTGTAGCTATCATCTGTTTTATCTAGTACATGGTTCCTGGGTGGTACATACACAAAGGGGAAATGGGCATCACAAAAGGAAATTCACACTTATTATTATGCCCCACCGTTCATTATAATGTCATAGTTTGTTCATTTTTTTCTGTTTTCTTCATCTAGTTCCTTGTAGCCAGATGAGGATCATTAGCTTCTGAAATGAAACATTTTAATTAAGCTGATCTGCGCTGTGCCTTCTAACTCTTCAGACAGCATTGCCAAATTAGGAAGGCACAATTACTTCTGTGTTTGTGTTTAATAAATATTTCAGCGCTGCTCGATAAGGCTGACACTACTGCATTAAGGACACTTGGAGCCATGTCCTACTGACTCACAGCTCTGTCTCTTCCCTTCAGAAGGTGGCGTGTGAGACTGAATCACACCACTCAAGCTGTGGATACTGAGAGTTGAGCAGGGAGACTGTCAGCATGACAGGCATGTCCCTTGTTAATCTGATGGAGTGAAAAAGTGAGTGATAATTAATCATCTTCATTCACTGCCTCCAAAACCAGCCAGTTGTCTCCTGCCCATGAAAGGAGAATTTCTGTGAGCTTAGCTCCTCTTCCCCTCTCAGAAAGTCCAAAAGATAAAGGAAATGTCTTTTGGGATCAATGTAACAGGAAATGGGACAGCTACAAACTGGTATATATTTTCCAATGGCTGGAATGGTGTTACCAGCTCCTGCTTACTTTACTTCTAGCCAGGGGTTCAGGAGAGCTCATTGCCTCCTGAGGCAGTCCTTCATTTGCCTGTGTGCAATATTTGACTGTGTGTGGAATAAACACAGAGATGGATCTGGCTAAAAAAGCCAAAACAAAAGAGCAGAGGACTATTCTCCTTCTCTGTAGGCCTGCAAATACCTGCTCAAGAAGAAATGTGGGAGTGCAGCAGAGCTGGGATGGAGTGGTCAGATTGAACTTGAAATGCTTACAGGTTGTTGCAGCCATGCCTGAAGGCATGATTCCTTAATTCACTGGCTGTACAGAACTATTTGCAGCTGATATCCAGACACCCTGACCTGTCAGCATCTTTAACTCATTTTGCACAGCGGTAGGGGGTGAGGGGCAGTGTACAATAACGGGGCCAGGCCTTCGCTGCCAACCACAGTGCACAGTTAGAGCTTGTTTGCTTCAGGGGTTGCAACCAAATTAGAATCAGGCCATGGCCAGAACATGAGCAGGACCAGATAGCAATGGGCACAAGTCTGAAGACAAGAACGAAACATTAAAGTGTTTTCAAGCCCAAGTGCAGACATGACTGATACCTCCTATCTATTGGGTCCAGGCCAGCCGTTCATGTTGTGCATGCCTCTGGGATCTTTTTCAGCTGCATCCCTGAAACATCCCTATATCTTGAAAAGAGCCCAGACAAAACTTTGGTGGACTACCTTGCCGAGCCCAGAAAACAGGAGTCACACTGAGGGACTTGATGTATCTCCCCGCTGTGCAGTGGGAATCCTCTTGCTGCTGTCGCTCCAGGGAAAGGCAGGAGCGCCTGCTCCAGTGAGTGGTGATGGTGTAGCTGCACTGAGCTGAGCCACCATTGTACAGCCAGCTCTTACTGCGGCTCAGCAGTGAACATACTGAGTTTTATCCATCCTGTGAATACTGGTGTTTCCCATGTGCTGTCATTGTGCTCTAAGAGGACCATGGAGGTAGGTGCCACATCTTCCCTAGAAACGTCACATACTTATGCCATCATACCCCCGTGGAAGTCAATGAACCATTTATAACTGTCTTCAGAAGGAGTAGAAATAGTGACATGCAATCACAGGACAGAAAGTGACTTCATAGACTACCAAATCCAGTCATCTGCAATCACAAGCAACTACATCCCGTAAGTGATGTCAGACTCCACCCTGAAATCAGACAGGTTTCTTTGCCATCTGTTCCAGCATCCAGAACCAATTTAATTAGAAGAGAAAGTCTCTAGCTACTCAGTGATCATGTTGTACCTTTACTTAATCATCTTTCCAATTTTCCCCACAGACTTGAAGTTCAGGTATCTTGCTACTGACATTTCCACTCAAAACTTACTTGCGGTGCAATAACGCAGGCATGGTTTCTCATCAGCACTTGCAGAAATGGAGACCTGATTAAACCTCACTTGAAAGTCAGGCCCTGAGGTCCTAATCCGCAAGCTGGCATGTACCAGGGGTGGAAGCTTGTTTACCAGCTCTCTGAAATGCCTCTTCGCATTGACATTCGCTTAGTGTCTTTGTCACCCTGGCTCTGATTTTATTTCTCTCTCCAGTGAATCATTTATGCACTTTGCTGCTATCAAAGAAAAGTCTTCATTTTCAGCACGCTGTCAGGAGAAATTCCTTTGAAAAATCTTGCTTAGGCAAGCCTTTCAAATGAAAGCAAAAATAGGTAGCATCACTCTTGCATCCCAGGTTTATAAAAAAGAAGGACCTTTTTATATTATTTTGTCCGTCTTTCTGCTGCTATAGTACTATCTATTTGTTAGTATTTTCTCCAGGGTCAATTCAATAGTTTTTCATGATAATGTTCCCAACACATTCCTCTGAGGGTAGAATTACTCCATAGGCTGTGGTGATCTACTCTTTCTCTGCATAGAGTAGTTGACAGTTATGATGTCTTCTTCCTAGGTCATATCTATTGCATACTTTATTCCTCTTTAGTCTTTGTCATCTGGCAACTGTCTATATAACTTCACTAAACTTGGGAAGTAACAAAATTAGCCTGCTTTTATTGGATTTCTCAGTGGTTTCATAGCTCTTCAAACTACTGATTATTTATCAAAATCTTTTTTTTTTTTTTTTTTTTTTTTTCGGAGAAGGAGTGATCTTAGCTAAAGAGTGGTTGCATTAAAAGCATCATTCTGCCAGAGCAATTACACATGGTAATTTTCTGTGTGGAGAGGTTGTATGAGAGAGAGTGAGCCTATTACCATGAAAGAGAGAAAATAACCTGTCTTCCAGTGTAATGTCTCTGCTGAAGAAGCCCAAAGTGGTATTAATCTCTATTTGTCTCCAAACTTCATTGTAGATTAATATCCCGTGAGCATTGTCACTGCTTGGTCTCTTGGTATTGCTGCCACTTCATGGACTGCTCCGTCTGCTGGGATGTTTTTATTATGCACAACTGATCCTCCCTGCATAATTGCATTCTGCCTGTGACTCTGTTCCTCTTGATTAGTCAGGAATGTGGACTGGAAAGGACCACGTGGGTCACTGAGTGCAATCCTTGGCAGTTTCAGGCAATTGTGCCATAGATGTATAGTGCTGAATGGTCACAGAACAGGAGCTTGTGCCTTTCCCCACATGTCTCCTGAACGTCCTCCAGCTACATGGAAAAGGAATGTTTAACCTCAAAGACCCGCAACTGTTAGTGTGACCAAGGCCTGGCTATAAAAAAGGCAGTGTTGGACACCATGGCAAGAACAGTGCTGGACAACTATGCTGCCCTCCAAAATGCTAAGCCTAAAATGTTCATGGGGTGAAACAGGAGAGGAGGGATGTTTTTTGGTGTTTGCTGGTCATGCCAGCCTGTGCATCCATCCTGGCTGTGAGGGAGACATTTAGAAAAGGAAGGAAAAAACAGCTTGGTTGATCCTTCACAAAATAAGCAGCAATGCCACTGGGTCACTGGAGGTTCTCCGGGATGCGGGGTGCTGTGATATCAACATACTCCAGGCTCACTGCAGCTTGCAAAAAGCTTTTCTGGTACTCATGCTGTGGCCTTGCTGCTGTCTTCAGCAAATAAGGAAATCTAGCACTGGGAAAATAAGTAGTATTGCTATAAAATAACTACTTACAGTCATGCTTAAAAAATGCTTTTGACTAGCATGGTATAAAAAACATTATTACAAAATACTAATGCATATCAGGTTTGATGAGCCTTCCCTGTGCAGAAGGGTCTAGGATGCAGGAACAAGGTTAATACAGGTTAATACAGGTTAATACAGGACTTTGGGCTGAGAGCTCATCCAAACTTTTAACTTGGCTGATGGGAAGGTCAAACACAAAATGTTGCCACTGCTTTGGACCTGGGCTGATTTTTTACAAAATGTGCACAAAGCCCCGTTACTCTGAACGCTGCTGGGAGGGGTAAAGGTGAGAAGAGGGTTTCTTTGCTGACAGTTCATGACCTCTATTCCTGCCTCATCCCAAAACCTTCTTGGTCATGGTGACTCTGTAAACCCTTCTCTGGTGGGTTCTTGCCTTTGTCTGACAGCTTCCATGATGTTTCCCACCCTTCTCATGTATCTCTGTCCTCTTCTGTGCCAGTGGGATGGGGTTTGCTTGGAGGTGATGGACAGAATGACCTCTACCTACTTAAGGTGCCCAGGGACCATGCTGCAAACCGTCCTCTGCATCTACTCAGCTTTCTCTTGCCTCCTCCATCTGCTTTCCCTGCCTTGGTGCAGGAACAGGCTCCTGGACCTTCCCCCTTTGCTCTAACAAAGATCTTGGCTGGGTGTTTGCATTTGGTCATATGGAGAACCTCCTGCCTGCACTGCTGAGGCCCAGGTTTGCTTTGCTGGGTGTTTTGAGCAGCAGCTCCCACAGTTTCAGCTGTTTTAGCTCACACTGGAATATTTCAGCCTCTACAAAACACCCAAATAAAGCATGGCTCTTGCTCCACCAGCTTAACAGGGCTGTACCCAGCCTCTGGCAAAACAATAGCTTTGCTTTTCATTAGTACTGCCCTGCTGATAGCAAATGTAAACCTTGGTTGTGTGTATTTGATAAAACTCCAAGGGAGGCTCTGAGGCCATGGCTCCCCACACTTCAGAGCGTTTGCAGTGGGTTGCTTATCTTCTGCAGTTTCTTCAGTAAACACTGCATAACGTCAGCCAGCAATTTAATGCTTTGTAGTCTAACATCCCCTATTGCCAGTGAAAGAAACCTTTCAGAAAAATCACTTTATTAGCATCTTTCTAACTCACTAAGAACACAAAGTGACTTGTGTCACGGCCTCACCTTGCACACCTCAAACTCGACCTGAACAGAGGAACGTGGCATCTGGGCAAATAAAGAAAAAAACAAGTAACACTAAATAATCACACTCTCTATTTTCCCTTTCCATCCTCCAGTTAAGTGCTCTGACCCTCAGAGGAGGGTCATCCGGCTGTGGTACTGTGCTTATTTCTGGAGCTACTGTTCCATCCTGTTACAAAGACAGGCAGCAAGGGAGGGAACAAGATGGGTTCTTTGATTGAGCACATGTAATTTGGGAGAAGAGGAAACACAACCTTGGGAAACAAAGATAACATATAGTGACATAAAACTGTTTCTGAACATCTGGTAACCTCAGGAAAGGCAGACCTTCCAAATTAGGAACCAAATCCTCAGACATTTGGGGCCAGTTAATGATACTTTTGTACTCCCACTACATGAAGATTAAAACAATTACGGATTGAAAATAGTTCATTTATTTACTACCATTTTTAATGATAATGTTTGTAACCTTGTTTGGTTTAAAATGCTATTTCATTTGGTCGGTTACATTATTCTCAGCCTGTGATATCCTAAGGTTTAACAACCACACCACGTCTTCACACTTTTATATCCATAATGAAGTTCTGCATGCAAATAAAATACCAGTGCTTCAGCTTCCAGAAACCTTAGAGGCAAACATTTTATTACATCATGAAATTAATTTTTATTGCCCTTCTGTTCTGTGAAGCAGAAACACAAAGCAATATGAAAAAAAATCAACCGAAGTGGCCTTTTCAGCAGCTTTGCAGCCAGAATTTCTTTGTTAATCTCCAAGGCGATACGCTCTTCAGATCGATGATCAAAACTGAGGGGGTAACAACGGATACTACAGACTAAGTCTGCTAAAAACCTCTCCACAGTAAGGGAGCGTTAACCATTATGAGACCTCATGGACCATCTTGCTGACTTGCTCAGAATGATGATGGAGTTTCTGCCTCATAAACTAGTGGGAGACATAGATGTTAGCGTCTGCTTTTGTGCATGGTCAGAGCGAGAGCTGACCAGATACTGCATTGTATTTTGGACCAGCGGAGTTGGAGCCCTGCTGTAACATCTGCTGCAGTTTTGTGGTTTGACAGCTGCAGTGCGAATGCTGAATTATTGGCTTTAAAAGAACTGCTTGTGGTTTATCCTCTGTGCTTGCAGGACAGGAGGTGTCAGCCAGTGCACAGGCACCGGCGTAGTGCTGGCATTTCATAGGCAGCATTTGGGGATGCTATAGTTCTTGGGGACATCCAGGACCTGCAACCAGAACGTGACATGGAAAGACGGCTCACACAACCAGCTGGATGCTCCCGGGAGGTGATGTCTCACGGCTGTGGCAGATCAGGAGCTGCCACACTCCCAGATGTGGGCATGTGCCTCCAGGTGAACTGGCCATTTCTGTAGCTATTTGCCCCTATTTATGTAGCTATTTACCACAGACCATGGCTAGGCAGGCGAAAGGGACCGTGTGTTTGCAGCATCTGAACAATTAGATGTCTCCAGATGCAAATGGGAACTCTGCGCGTCCTGCACTGTAAACGCGACGACTTGTGTGTGCTCACGCATGTCCTGTCAGCGTTTGTTCAATGCCCCAGTTGCACTAGCTTTTTCCCTTTTAGTTTGTATTTTAATGCGCAGGCACTTGCTGAAGTGTATCCACTTAGTGAGCATCTGGCTTTGCTGGACTTTTAAACTGAACACACATTTTAATGACGCCTGACTTCTCAGTCAGCACTGAGAAAACTAATAGACCCAATGTCCTTTCCTTCCTTCCCACACAAGGCCGGCTGGTCCTTTTTCCCTAGAAGACCCTATTTTGTGTGTCCCACCTGGGCCTGCGGGTTGCAGCAATTGGTCTCTACAGGGAGCACATGGTGCTTCATAAACCCTGCAGGAGCCCTGGAGCTCACTCGTGGCCGTTGGCCATTATGAGCTTCTAAGGTCACTTGACTGGGCGTGGTAAGCCTGACTCTTCTTCAACAGACTTGGTGCTTTTATTTGTTCAGTGCACCTCCAAAGACTCACATTAAGTTAAGGATTTACTTAAGGATTTAAATTAAAAGAAGATCTAATTAGCACAGTTATGCATTATCAGGCAAGTCACAGGGCTGAGGTAATTTGCTTTGTTGGGTTAATATTTGGACCAGTGATGTGAAGTAAAGTGGCACTAATGAACAAACATAAGAGCCAGTGGAAGTCCATCAGAGAACCTTCATTAGACAATTAGAATCTCCCTTTCTTTGCTTGGTGTGACATACCACGTTCCACAACCTGACCTTTAGCTCTTTCCTCACAGATGCCTAAAGGATTAAATAACAAACTTTCACAGCCTTGTGCTCACCATCATGAGCCTATGTGCCAGAGGTGACCCTGAAACAATCTGACTTCACACATTGAGACGTGGTAAGCGATATAGGAGGAAACTCCTGCATCCTCAGCCAGTGCTATCAACAGCAGCTCCCAGGTACCCAGAATAGTTCAGCGTGCCCATTTCCAGGTCTGTTTTGTTTTGTTTCCCAAGCTGCTGGCTTCCTCACAAAGACCTCTGGAGAAGAACTTGCTGCTCCTCACCCCAGCATCATTGCCCAGCGTGGGGGGACCAGACTGCAGGCGCTCACCACACGAATGGGTACACAGAGACTTCGAGCTCCAGCACCTGCATGGCCCAGTTTCAAACTCTGCTTCTCGGGAATGCTCATGCGTGCAGCCTGGAAAGGCTGCCTTTACAAGGCTTTGTGCTGATAAAAGCCTCTCATATAAATATGCAAGAAAGCAAGCACCAAGAGAGGCTGCTGGCCAAATTCATTAAAATATGTGAGTGACTGTGCCTGGGAACATTCTGGCAGAGCTCATCTAGCCCTCAGACTCATTAATCCTTCCAGCACAACCATTAGACGGGGTGTTAGAGGGGTCCCAATGATTTGTTTTATCACTATTTAACAGTTAGATGAGCTTTGGCAATGTAACACACACCTAAGGACTCATCACATGCAGTTTAAGGGACCCAGCTAAAGGACTTCAGCTGGGAGCATGGTGTGGCTGCCCTCTGAGGCAGAGAACACAGCTAGCTTTCCCTGCTGCTAGAGATGCCCTCTTTCCTTCTCTCCTGAATTGATAGAGAGGACCCTGATACCCAGTCTCCTCACTTAGGAGAGCCCATCCTGTGCCTGCAATTAGCTGAGAAGTTTCAGGGCCAAAACAAGCGTTATCAGCTGCATTGTCACTATTTGAAGTGCACTTTAAAGGTAGGGTGAAGGAATGAATAGCCCGGCCACCCGTAACATGGGATGACTTCTATGAATGGATGATATAGGAGTCTCTATAGACATGGTGCAGGACAGTCCTTGGAGGATGAAAGTCTGTTTGGAATTAAATCTGGCAAGGGAAGTCAAGGACAACAAGAAGGGATTCTTTCAAGTAGATCAGTAGGAAAAGGGTAACTACAGAAAATGTGGCCCAGCTGCTGAATGAGGTGGGTGCCCTAGCGATGAAGGACACATAGAAGGTGGAGCTACTGAATTCCTTCTTTGCTTCAGTCTTCCCTGCCAAGGCCAGCTCTCCAGTTTCCCAGACCCTGAAGGCAAGAGAGGAAGTCTGGAGAAAGGAAGACTCTGCCCTGGTCAAGGAGGACCATGTTAGACATCATTTAAGCAAACCTGACACTCACAAATCCATGGGCCCTGATGAGGTGCACCCCTAAGTGCTGAGGGAGCTGGCACATGTTATTGCTAAGCCATTCTCCATCATCTTTGAAAGGTTATGGAGGAAAGGAGAGGTGCTGGAGGACTGGAGGAAAGCCAATGTCACTCCAGTCTCCAAAAAGGGCAAAAAGGAGGACACAGAAAACTACAGGCTGTTCAGCCTCCCCTTCATCCCTGGATAGGTGATGGAACAGCTCATCATGGAGGTCATGTCTAAGCATATGCTGGAAAACAAGGTTATCAGGAGTAGTCAACATGGATTCATCAAGGGGAAATCATGCCTGACCAACCTGATAGCCTTCTGCGATAGAATGACTGTCTGGGTAGACGAGGGGAGAGCAGTGGATGTTGTCTCCCTTGACCTCAGCAAGGCTTTTGACACTGTCTACGGTAACATCCTCACACGTAAACTCAGGAAGCGTGGACTGGATGAGTGGGCAGTGAGGTGGACAGAGAACTGGCTGAAGGGCAGAGCTCAGAGGATTGTGGTCAGTGGTATAGAGTCTAGCTGGAGGCCTGTAGCTAGTGGTGTTCCTCAGGGGTCAGTACTGACTCCAGTCCTGTTCAACTTAGTCATCAATGACCTGGATGGAGGGACAGAGTGTGCCCTCAGCAAGTTTGCTGATGGTACAAAGCTGGGAGAAGTGGCTGATACACCAGGAGGTTGGGCTGCCAGAGAAACCTGCACAGGCTGGAGAGCTGGGTGGAGAGGAACCTGATGAAGTTCAACAAAGGCAAGTGCAAGGTCCTGCACCTGGGGAGGAATAACCCCATGCACCAGTACAGGCTGGGGGTGACCTGCTGGAAGGCAGCTCTGCAGAGAAGGGCCTGGGGGTTCTGGGGGACAGCAAGCTGCCCACGAGCCAGCTGTGTGTCCTGGTGGCCAAGAAGGCCCATGGGACCCTGGGGGGCGTTGGGAGCAGTGTGGCCAGCAGGTCAGGGGAGCTGATCCTCCCCCCTCTGCTCTGCCCTGGTGAGGCCACACCTGGAGTGCTGTGTCCAGTCCTGGGCCCCCCAGTTCAAGAGAGACAGGGAACTGCTGGAGAGGGCCCAGCAGAGGGATATGAAGGTGATGAGGGGACTGGAGCATCTCCTGTACGAGGGAAGGCTGAGAGAGCTGGGGCTGTGTATCCTGGAGAAGACTGGGAGGGGATCTGGTCAATGTCTACAGATACCTTAAGGGTGAGTGTCCAGAGGACGGGGCCAGGCTCCTTGCAGTGGTGCCCAGGACAGGACAAGGGGCAACGGGCACAAACGGCAACACAAGAGGTTCCACCTGAATATGAGGAAGAACTTCTTTACCCTGATGGTGACAGAGCACTGGGACAGGCTGCCCAGAGAGGCTGTGGGGTCTCCTTTGGAGACATTCAAAACCTGCCTGGATGTGACTGTGCAACCTGCTCTGTGTGAAGCTGCTTTAGCAGGGGGCTGGAGTAGATGACCTCCAGAGGTGCCTTCCAACCCCGGCCATGCTGTGACTCTGAGGAGTCTGGAGGGGACTGATCTCTGGGCAAGTGACAGGCCCTGGGAACAGGAATCAGTTGCCCTGATAAGATGCATTGACTGGTTTTACAGACATCTCCAGGAGATGAGAGCTTTCTGAGTGTAAGACAAACATTTCCAGTTCACCTGTAGGAAGGCCTTTTCAGCATCAGCAAGGGAGGTGAGAAAGATACTTCTGATTCAATTACAAAATGAAGGAGATTAACAAGGATCTGTAGCAGGAAGTCATGCTTATATAAATAGATGAGCAGAGCAAACCTCCAGGTACTAGAGGCTTGTGTAACTCTTCAGGATTTCATTTGTACCATTTTCACAAGCGACTTATAGAAAGTTGCTGATGGGGTCAGCTTTCAGCTCGATGTAACTCAATATAATTGATTCTAATGGGTTTGTTAGGTCATAAAAGGTGATTTCCTTTAGGTCTTCATCCTGTGCTGCCTGGCAGTATTTCCAAAACCCTGGGTAAGTAAAAAATGCATACTGAAGTGATTACTAATCTCGGGACTTTAATGAGACTGCTCTCTATCATTTTTACAAGATGATGAACGAGCACTCAAATTCCCTCTCCTTCTTTTCCTTAGTATACAAAAGTAGGGGTATATAGCATTATAGCTACACAATATCAAAGCTTCCAGAGTACAGATTTCCTCAGTACATACATCTAAAGGAGACTCTGTCTACTGGTGGGACATCTCTGCTGACAGCTCAGGCTAAGCGAGCCCCACTCTTATATTGCGCACAGTCATGCAAAGAGCCTTTCCTAGCCCAGGCTGCAGGGCTGACAGGTGAGAGGGACACCAGCTCTCTCCAGGCGCAGTGTATCAGCACTAGATCACCTGCCTGTTAAGGGCTTCTGTGAGTAGAGGGTATGGACTAGACCAACTACTGCAGCCCCCTGTGCTATCAGTGTCCTGCTTGTGACTCTCCCAAGGCCAGTGTGGACCCTTTGGGTAAGTGTGAGATGCTCAAAGGATAATTCTTCCTTCCTCTTTAGTCAGGTGCACTGTGATGAGAGGGAGAGGGTACAGGTTGTGGTGCTGTGTGCTCAAGCCACCCTTAAGGCTGCTATCCATCTCATAATGCAGTCAGGGCCAGAAAGACCCAGGGCTTGCTCATACCTGCAAACCACAGAGAGGGAGCTGAGATTTTTTGCAGGCATGCCTCCACACACATACGTTCCAGCTGTGGATCCTCTGGTGTTTTACCAATTTCAGGCTATTGTCATACACTGGAAAAGGATCTGCTAAGATGTGGGATGACTGCAGTGCATACACTTCCTATCCTAAAACTACTCATTCATGGCTGGTCCTCTTTGTGGTGCCTCATGGTATTTTGCTTGTTAGATAGGTCAACCTTTTCATTTGCCTGTACAACCTCCATTGCTCTGGGCTCATCTTGGCCAGGTGTCATCTTCCTGGTAAGCATCTGCCTGTACTCAAGTGCAGTTCTCTACTTGGTGAGATTAAAAAGTAGATTTTTAAAACCTTTTTTTATCAAAAGTAAAAATTCCAAACAGATCATCAGAAAGTCCCAAATCAAATGTAAAGCAAACTTGTCTCCTATTCCTGTATGGTCCCAGCTGAAGGTCTTTGACTTTGTCAGATTTGGCGTTAAGCAGACAAAAATGACCAAGTGCATTTGAAAAGAACTCACAACAGTGAGCAGGTATACCGGCAAATGAACAGGGAGAACAAGTTAAGAGAGTGGCACCTCCCCAAGACCAGGACCTCTGTAGAGGAAGAGGGATGCTGGTGGGGTTGTAAGACCAGTGGGATAGGGATAAGGCTTCTGTAACATCTGTTACATCTTTGAAGGGGAGGTGAGTTAATGCCTCAAGGAGGGACGTGTCTGGTGTGAGCTCAGAGGATCAACATCAGGATTGTGGTCTCGAGGGGCTGTGGAGCCCCTGTTGTGTGGAGGAGCAGAGGCAGAGACCAGCCTGGCAAGGGAACAGCATTCTACAAGCACTAAGTGTTACCTCAGCATGACCAACCCCTGAGGTTTAATCAATGTCACACAGCAGTCCTCTCAAAATATCAAGGGATTAGTTTAAAAGCCACGAGGTATTTTCCAAGGAGGTTATGACATTTATTGTACACACTCTCTCTGCCTGTTAGGCTGATCCACAGGTATTAAAAGAGAGAAGTGAAGCTAAAAATAGTATTTGATTCACAGACTGTGCAGAAATGCAACTCTGCCCACACCTGCCTGGGAGCTAGCAGTCCTCTCCTGTGGGGCTCAGTGCCTCCCTGGAAGCAGCAGTGCTGCCCATCTGCCCAGCCTGCTCAGTAATCACTGTCCCTCACTGCATTACAGGGAGCCCTTCCACAGTAACGTCCTCCAGAGCAGCCTTGCAGGGGTTCTCGTGTTGCTGCAGCCTATCCCTCATGGTCCTCTCCATGCCCTGCCAGAGACATACAAGTAGACCCCAGCCCATCCTTGCTAGCCCTCCTTTCATCACCTCCTCACTGAGCTTCGCCTGCATGTGCATGCATGCAGCTGTTACTGTCCTCACGGGCTACCGCCACCAGCTTTCCCACCGTCCTTTTAACTTCACCTATTCCAAGGAACAAGGCTTTTCCTTCTAATCCTGCTCTACAAGGCACCATGAGGGATGGTGTTGACTGAGAAAATCTCCAATCTTTTCCTTTTACGATAGTCCTTAGACCTAGGGGAATTTTCCTGTGAATCTCTCCTTCTCTGGAGTAAGCAAACCTGTGAATGTGTAAGTATATACCTGGGGACACACATTGTTTTCCCCCTGCATTCCTTACAGAGGGTGCTAATTGTAGAGCATGCTGTCTTCTCGTAGAAAAATATTTCATATTACAAAATTGTAACTTATTCCATTATTTGTTTTTGTTTGGTGGTTGTTTTTGGTTTTTTGGTTGGTTTGTTTGTTTGTTTGTTTTTTAAATGGAAAGTGCAATTGAATATGCCATGTTGTTTGGAAATATCTTAAGATATTTGTGGAGCACATAAAATCCCTATATGCATCTCGACACCTTGTCTTTATTCTATCCCTACTCAGGGAATGGTGGAAAAGGTGTTCTCTTTTGTGTGAGCATCTGGTCCGGGGCCCTGGCAGTGGAAGAAGCAAAGAGTGAGCTGGTTGCTCAGGAGTGGAGGAAGGGCTGCCAGTGTCTGTAGTGGTCTTAGGTCAGAAGTTTCCCTTCTCATTGCAGAAAGCCAGCCTGACCTTCCAGGGTCCAGAAGGATTTTTCCTTATTGGTCTTTCTGGACCAGTGTCTGGCGTTGTCACCCAGCCATGCAGGTTCCTCAGGCATCACCATCATCAGGCACCTCACCATCCCCCTGCTTTTCTGACCCTGGCAAGCATGTTCATCTCCACAAGAGCTTGCCCAGTGGGGCTGGCAGTCTGCAGTGAGCTGCTGGTGGGGACAGGGGTGTGCCTCCATACCCAGACAGCCCTGAACCCTGGGGGCTGGTGCTGCACAGACCTCTCAGGCAACTGCCCTTCTCCTCTGCTGGGCACCCAAGAACTGCTGTGTTTTCCCGTCCCCACAGTCAGTGCTGGCTGGCCAAGTGCTACAGGAACAGCAAAAGGACCTTGGCACAAGCTCCTGCCCGTATCGCTGCCTGCTTTCAGGCTGCTCTGCCACATTCACTCTCTCTGACCATCATCTCAAGCTATGAATGGGAATACTTACTATGACTATTGGTAGCACTGACCATGCAGACTGAGGCAGCTGCCTGTATTTTCTTTGTGCCCCCCCAGAGTTTTTTGCAGATTGAATTGACTTGTAAGATGAGAAGGGATGACTGAGGTAGGCGACAGGTGTGATGGCTGTAAGGAGTCCTGGGGGCTGAGATCCAAGCATGCGGGCTTGGACAGAGGGGATGCAGCTAAGCTACTGCTAACAGCATCAGGTGAGCCTGAGGGTGGCGATACACAGTGGGACGCTGAGCGTGGGGGGACAGAGGTGACACCTACACCTTCCCAACCAACCTCCCCACTTCCCAGTAAGTCCTCACCTGTCTTCTCGCAGGCATCCCGCATCCCACAGCGGCAGGTACCCAAAAGGGAAGAGCCACGTGGTGTGGCAGAGACATGTCTACCCAGAGCGGCAAGCTGATGTTTCCAACAAAGCTGCCTTGTCGGATGTGGCGGTCTCCGAGGGGGGGGAGAGGAGATTAACCGTGAATAGCAGCGCTGTGTGCTCCTGGGGCAATTCTTCCAGGTCATTTAATGTAAATAAACAAAACCCACAGCAAAGTTAAAGGCAACCCTGTAGTCTGGCCACAGCTATGAAGGCAGTAGTTTTACGAATTTGTTTGCTTCCAGAGTTGCTAAAGGTTTGGAGAAATTAGCTATAGTGTGTTGATGTGAAGATTTATGAGAGGATCAAGCAGATATGAAAATGAAAGAGTCAACAATACCAGAGCAAGACATGAGATAGTGAAGTATTTTATTTCCATTGCTTTCAATATTATCTCTTGGTTGGCAGGAAATAATCTGAACGGGGAGACTGCGTAGCAGAGGTACGGAAAATAGATGTGATCATTTTCCACAGACGCAATGAGCACCACTCTAGATATTTTATAACTTGCTAGTGTTTTATGTCATTTCTTCAGACATCTGTGCATTAGAGTGACTGAGAACTGCAAATGATGTATAGTTAAGATATCCCCCTATAATTAAGCTGAAATAATGCTGGATTATTCTAGCGTAATTATAGGAGGCTATTTTAACTATTAGCTCATTAAAAAGCTATGATGCAAATCTCGTTCTGAAAGAGACGAAAAAATGAGGGTATATGAACAAAATGTCAGTGGTCCTCTGCTGAGACCAGATGGAGAGGTATAACTATACTCAATTTATCAGTCAATATATTTAATTATAGCCAGGCTTGGATGGAGCCTGCAATGGCCTTTTGTTATGTTTAGTGTTTGCAGACGGATGTGGTGATTCAGAAACAGTTGGGAAGGGAATGCGATACCTATGCAAAAGGGTGGATTTTCACTGCAGTTGGTCTGGGTTTCACTTGAAGCCCTGCCATGTGCTCCTTTCTGGATGGGAACCATCCTTTTGCCCACCTTACACTTCAGGTGTGGTGCACAGGGTTACAGAAGCTGGCGCTGCAAGGCTAAAACCTGTGAGCCAGTATTTTGGTCCCACAATGAGCCTGGCCCCAGGAAGCATGAAGCGGTCACAGCTGGCACAAGCCCCGCTGGAGCACGATGCGCTCATCTGTGCCTAATCTGCTTGGGGTCAACGTTGGTCAAGTGTTATGGAGCAATGACATTGCCCGGTTTGGGATAATAAAAGCAAAGTGTATGCTTGGCTAGTCCGGTCTCTGACAAAGGGCATCCTGGAAGAGAGCTGCCTGCCCTTGTGTGCTTTCTTCCAGCAGCCAGAAAGTTCTTCTCCATCTCATTATCTCCCTCTCTCCCCTGAAGGACCCCACTGGAGACAAGGCACCCAACGGCTGGAGGGAGGAGCTGCTGCCCAGCTCCCAGCACTTGCTCAAGCTCCGCCTCGGCTATGCTAACCAGCAAAAAGCCATCCTGGGACAAAACTCTGATCCTGTTGCACTGGTAAAGATAAGGGTCTCTCTTGCCTGGTCCTGCATGTAGGGTGGTGTACAGCTGGTGCACAGTTTAAGCAACCAACTCCATTGAAACTCCATTTTTGGGCTTTCTGAGACCTCCAGCATCCTTCCCTCAAGAGAAGGGGACCTATGCATGTAGTGATCAATCTCTGGCCTATCGTTAGGGCATCACTTTACAAGGGCCAGGATTTCCCTCCCAATTCAGCCACTGCTGCTGCCTTGCTCAGGGTGATTTGCGTAGCAAATACGGTTGATTGTGCCTGCTCTGCCCAAAGGGGCATCTCATCTCTGGCATCTGACAGCAAACGACAGGGCAAAATAATAAAGCAGAGGCTAAATAAGAAAAATTACTTGCCCTCAAGCATTATGGCAACAAACGGTGAAGAACATGCCCTTGGGGAACAGTGAAATGAATGAGATGAATGTGTAATGTCCAATAACTACATGTCGAATCAAAGAGCATACTCCTAAAGTGTGAAGTTAGCAGGGGCTGGTAAATGCAAGAAGCAGAGAGTCAGCCAGAAAATTTATTGCTGCGTAGGATGTCACGGTATGTAAATCTTGCTGGAACGCTCTTTGCGGTTGCTATTGGCTTTTGATGGGGTAGGTAATGAGTGTAAGACTTTGTTTTACAGGAAAATAATGAAGAGGGAAAACCAACAGAAAGGCAGGGATGGCAGCTCAGGTGAAACTGAAGTCCCACCCAAATCTCTTTGTGGCCTAGGCTTCAGCTCCAAGGGCTGGAGACAAGGAAAGTGGGGGTTTCTGATGGAGAAGGAGGGGGAGGTGGACTGGAAGAGCGGATGGAGCTAGCTACAGTTGTACACTGGCATTTCTTTTTTTTTCCCCTCGGCTTTCCTCCATAGCTGCCTGCTCAGCCCAAGAGCAGCAGTGTGAGGCAGTGTGGGCAGGGAGACCCAGCAAGGGGCCAGGGGCCATGGTGCAGAATATTGTTATGCTTGACCGAAGGACTCATGGGTAGACATGATTGGAAAAAGGTGCTCCTGAGTTTGGCCCAAGGGGATTTCTTTCTTTATTTTAATTAAAGGCTGGCTGAAAATTAAGAAAGTGGCCAGGTGCCCAGGTGAGCTGGCAGAAAGCATCTGTGTGTGCATGATGGACCTGAGCGACCGGAAACTGGGTACACGTAGTGCCCTGTTGGCTTATGCTAGCTTGACAGCGCAGCGCTGCACCCCGAGACGGCAGAACGTGGTGGGTGAGCAATGTGGTTCCGTGCACCAAGGACTGGGCAGAGCTGCAAAGGACGCTGCTGCCTGTGACCCCTGGGGAGCACAGCTTTGCGCTGCTGTGTCCTTGCTGCTGAGGAGATGCTCCACGAGAAAGTGGGTTTGGGCACCTGGAGGGACTGTCACTGGTGAGACCAGTACCCAGTGCCGCGGGAGCCACTGGGTGGCGTATGAACACTGACGTACATGAATGAACCGGGTCCGTGGAAAAAAAACAAGGCAAAACTGTACGTAGATAATTAGGTGGGTTCTCCTTGAACTGGGGCAAAAGCAGGTGAAACCAACACAGTGTACATTAGAAAAGTGGTTATATGTCGTGCCACCTTTAACAGATATAAGTCCAGATGACCAAGGGTCAAGGAGTAAAGTTCAGAGGCTGTAAAAGCAATCAGCTAATGAAAAACCACAGCGCAGCCTCGCCTTTGCCGTGCAGGGCATGAACAGGGGACTGCAGGGGTGATGGCAGCTGCAAAGCCTCTCGGCAGACAGCTGCCCAAAATCATTCCTTGTGCATAAATACTGTGCCGGCAACAGTTAGGAGTTTCTCCTGGCTGTGCCTCGCTCAGCTGGGCACTGGTTGTGCCGCAGTTACTCAGTTGCGCAGTCCCCCCAGGTGCTGATGTGGCAGGAGGGCTGCAGGTCCCCAGGCACAGCCCTGCTCAGCTCCACTGCTCAACGCTTTCCTTTCCTGTAGGAAAGGCTGTTGCCTTTGCCCAGGGGGGGCTGAGGACAGCTGGCTCGCCAGCAGTTGGCCCCACAAGCTGGCTAAAGCCAGGAGGGGGATTTCAGGAGTCAGAAACACTTTATCTCAGCACCTTCCAGACTCCTCACATTTTCCTCCCCCATCTGGTTTGTCCCTGCCTGATCTATAGCCCTTGCTGCATTTCATGGGCTCCCTTCCCTCTGTTTAATGTGATTAAGAAAATATTTGTAATGTTTCTATCTCAGTTTTGCTCACTGCCCGCAATTCCCCCTGCAGGAAAGCAAGCTCTCACCACCTCGTGCAGCTGGGCCTGTGAATATTGCAACAGAGAGCTGCTCCGAGGAGTTACTCATTCCCGGCAGGGTAAGGCACCAGAGAACAGCAGAGACTACCTAGCTGTGACGAGCACCTGGAGACGCATTTTATCTCCTCTTAACGAATGTCAATACAAATTAACAAGAAGCTTATTTTGAGGATGTTTCATTTATACAATGCAGGGGTTGGGACAGGAAAGGTGGGAACAGTGCTAAGATAAATGATACTATTCTCAACTAATTCAGAAAAGCATTTGTTCTGAACGCAGCAGCATTGCTATGAATGCTCTTTAGCATCTCTGAGAGCCCCCGTATTTATAATATGGGAGGCACTGACAAGCTTTCATGTTGCTCAGGCATCAGCACAAGCATTTCACAAGTGGCAAAAGGCAGGGAAATGGAGCCGGCAGCCAGGCTGGGGCTGTGTTTGCTTGTCCATTAGCCATGCTCAGTTGCCCACCTTCCCTCCTTTGTGTGAGGTGTGATCATTAGGTATATCTGCTTTCAGCTACCTGTCATTCATCACTCACCACACACCACCAAGTCATCGGCAGGTGGTGGCTGTCTCCTGCCCGCAGCTGTTGCAGGGACAAGAAGGGCAGGCACGTGGGTGGGCAGGGAAAAAGAAAATTGGGTAAGCAGAGCAGAGAGATGATAGCCTGGAAGCATACTGGCTCTCCTTTACCAGCTAAAGTAATTGGTTTTCATCCAGCCTGGAGGAAAGAAGGAAAGTGGAAGTGAACAGTCCTCTTGCTGCTTGTCCATCCCCCAGCAAACCATGGCTAGGGTGTCCTGCCCAGCTGTGAGAGGTTCTCCTCCTGCCTCCGTGACTCAGCGTCCTTCTGTAAGAAGATCATTCCTCTATGGAACTGAAGTCCTCGCTGCCTGTGACCAGTTTAAGCTCTATGAAGAGATGCTCTGTGACTTTTGGGAGTCTCAGTGGAGCAATAGGTTGATGCTGTGGCTGCTTTTCAAAATGATGCCTGGGAAGGGGCCAGATTACTGGAGGATGGCTGCCTTTCCAGAGCAATGGCCTCATGTGAGAGCCCTGATGGAAGAACAATGCTCCCGCTGTGAGGGGGAGATCTCTCATCCCTGGGAAAAGGGCTAGGAGGGCATCTGCACTGTAGTTGTCTTCTTTCAGATGCACAAAGGTGATGTCTTTCCCATCCTCCAGATGGGAAGCTGAGGCAAAGAACAAAACAGAATGGATTTACATCTATTGCAGAGGAAGTCCTTGGTGGAAAGGAGACCAGAGCCCACATCTCAAATTAATGCCCTTAGTATCTCCTCTTTGTTGCAGGCTCTCATGAAGACCCCTGTAATTTTGGAGAAAGTCACTTAATCTGGGTCGAGATCAGGAAGCATCACAATAGATTTTGACTCTCAAATGGCAGCAAAAGGAGAAAGGGAGGCTTGGCCACTGAGCAGACAGACATTTATGCGTGTCCTTATCTGTAAAGGTTTCCTCAGCATTTAGCATGGATTTAAACTCTCTTTCCTCTCAGTGGCACCCAAAATGCCAGCTGGCTCCAGCAGACTGCAGGAGGCACACAAATGAAATCTAATGAAAGCACAGCATCGCTCCAGTCTCAAGTAGGATTGTGAGCTGCTGATTCCTCCTAGGCTAGGAGAGAGCAGCGTGATTTCGGATGGTTGCTCCAGCATTGGGGTGTCACTGTTCAGCTGAGCATCCCCTCCAATTGACTCCTTCCCCACAGCCCACCTGTGGCTGCAGGGTTGATAACACTGTATGATCTTGAGTCAGCAGGAGAAGAAATGATCGTTACTTCTTACTGTTTTTTTTCTGTCTTTATTCCTTCCAGAATAATAGAGTCCTCCCCTCCCCAATTTTGTTATTCACAGGAGATCATGCAGCCCAAGACACTTTGTCCTTAAAGGCAAAATGAAAAAAATAAACAGAAATAATGATAAAAGTCAGAGAATATTATAGTTAGTGAGCAGGACTGCCTGCTTTGCCTCCCTCTGCACTGCCCCAAAAATTGCCGATAAAACTAGATAGATATGTGACTTGATGCTTGTGCCTGAATGCATTAGTCAATTTTAATCTTTTTATTTCGCAATAATTATGGCATCGACTATGCCCTTTCAGTCTGAGGAAAAGTTTATAATGCTTGGAAGCACCTGGGTAAGGAAAATGGGTTTTATTGATGTCTTTTCAGGCGACGCTTTGGCACAATGCTGGTTAGGGCCCCAGTGCCCCCAGGGGATGCATTCCCACCCAGTGCCAGCCCTGGGCTCCTGGCACCTTGTGGCTGGGTTGGTGGGAGGGCAGGGCTGGCCTGGCTGTGGTGCTCACATAAAACATGGTCCTCTCATCACTTGCACCACGAGCACATGGCCTCTCTTCTCCCACGCGTTTGAACATCTCCCCGCTCCTTTTTTAGGGGGAATGCAGGGATGCTGAATGTGGCCTCAGGAAAAGTTGCTCTCCAAAGGTTCTGGGGCCTAGGAAAGGGCATAATTTTAGGTGAACTGGTGGGAAATCTGAGGGGCTTCGTGTGCACCCTAAATGGCTCATCTGAGCTGGGCAGCGTCCCCATTTACCTATATTTCTACACTACGACACAGCACTAGCCCTCCACCTTTGAGGAGTGAGATCTACAGCTCTTGGACTGTAGAAGGAGATGACGGTGACACCGGAGTTTCTATTTGCATGTATCACGAAACATGCAGCACAGCTTCCTATTTAAATAGCAAATTTTTGCCAAAGCACGAATGCCTCCTACGAGGTTCGGGGTGCCCTCCGCTTGCACTGAAGTGACTCGCAGCCGAGGGCACTTGCCACCTTCTGGGAGGTGCTGGGTGGTGAGTAGCACAGCATCGGGAAAACCAGGCTGAGGCAGCAGAGGCGGAGCTGGTCCATGCTGGAGGGCATTGTAAGTGCTGGATGATGGAAGTGTGGTATAGCACCTGTTTCACAAGGTCTGGCTGAAATCAGTGTTATTAGCCCCCTGCTTTCATGAGTACTAAATACACCCACACAATGTAAAAGTAGCATCCCACCAATCAAAGTCGGCTCTGTGTCTTTTGTATCCACTTCGCTATTATTCATGCCTCACAGCTGGATCAACCTGTGACATGTTGCAGTCCTTCATTTTTCTTGCTTTGGATTACAAGTACTTTTAATGTTTACCTGCTTGGAGAAATAACAGATTTTACCTACTAATAAATGTACTATATATTTATTCAGAAGGCCAGCTTAGATTATTAATCCAAACCCGATGAATTAATTAACTACCTGATGAATCAAAGTAAAGCAATATACTTTGGGTGTTGGTTACATCAGGGAGGGTGCCCAGCAAGTGAGTTCATTGAAGATGTTGTATTTATTTTAGCATTCTTGATTTCCAAACAATAAAATGCTGCTCATGGGTAAACTTACTAAACAAAGGAGACTGCCAATGGGCCTGACAACGTTTCCTTGGTAACATTTCTTAGCTTTTACCCCAGTGATTGATATCCAAGGATAGCCATTTGCTTTCCGCAGAGGAGCAGGAGAATATGGCTCAATGATTCTCTTCCTGGCTCCTGAAAGCAGAGAGAAGCAATCCATTACAGCTGATGTGGCTTTACTCATTATTTGGAAAAAAAAACCAACCGAAAACAGATAAAAGCCCAACAGCCAAGAAAAAAAAAAGGAGACAAATTGCACTTGGAGCCTGATCCAAAAAAAGCCCACTGTACCTGATAGAAAAACTGACTTCATAGAGCTTCAGACCAGACTCCTGATGTGTGTTTAAGACTGACCATAATCTGAACACATTTATCTGCTGTGCTCTTTGCTTTCCTGGATTAAAAATCTTTTGTGCAAGTAGTGTTTCTTTTTGTTTGTGCTACCCAGCCCCACTGTTCATGAGGAGCCCTCAAAACTACCTGCCTTGGGAAATAAGTAGCTATGGGGGGTTGGATCCAGCTTTGATGTTGCAGTAGGATATCTCCAAATTTAATACAACCAAGGAAACTACATTTGTAAGTCCAGTCAGAGCGAGTCAAAAAGTGGTTTTAGGTGTGTAAGGGAGACAGGCTGGACAAGTCACGCTTCACAGATAAAAACTTTTGCTTTTCTTTCACCCCGCATTGCCTTCCCATCCCTCTGCAGCAGCTTTGCAAGTGTCCTCACTGTTTATTTGCAGAAATACACAAAAGGTGCCACTTGTGCCAAAGCCCTTTGCAGTCACCCAGATGACAACACTCGTGCGGTGATTGCAGCTGCTAACAAAGGTGCCTAGCTGCCAGTGCTGCAGCAGTACTGCCACTTTCAGTCAATGATGGCTTCACATCAAACACGAAAACACGTATTAAATTAGTCCTGAAAACCCAGGAGGCAGCTTTCCCTCCACTGCAGGTATGCTCCTGGCACTCCACGGTGGCTTTGGCTGAGCGCAGGAAGAAGATGACCTTGGGTGACTTTGCAGCTCCTCATCACTGGGAGGGCAGTGGTGCTCAGGGGCAGTGATGTTTTGGTCACATTTGCTTCTCCTCGGCCATGCCCCCAACACAGTCCCATTTGCAAGGGGCTTGAAGGAAGTTGTCATGCTGGCTCTGTGCTGTTAGTCACATCCTCCCCGGATTTCTCTTCCTTGCTAAGGATTTTTCCCCATTTCCCCCCATCTTTCCCTTTTTTTTGAGTTTGAAGTGAAGGTAGTTGCAGTTCTGCGTCCCCCCCTCCGTCCCACCCCCCCCACCCCCCCACCCCCCACCCCCCCCCCCGCCAAGGATGGGCTGACAGCTTCAGCAGGGCAGCTGCAATGTGCTTCTTCCACTGGGTTATGGGAAGAAATGGGATATGGTTGTCTGAACACTTTGGAAATCATTGCAGCCAAGAAAAAAGAGGCAATTTCATGAAAGAATACATCTGTTTTTTGGGATGGTTGGATACCTGAGAGGTTCATCCTTGCCTCCTTTCTTGCAGTTTTTCCCTTGTGCTTCTATACCTCAATTTTAGCTCCCTGCAAGCCTCCCGTAACTAAATGTCCCTTTCTGCTCATGTCTCTTAAACCTGTCACAGTCCCCATCTTTTCTTTGCCTCTGCCACAGGACCCCTCAGCCCTTGGCAGCCCCCTTGAATGCCACCAGCAGCCCTGAGGTCCTTGGTCACTGGCAGGAGAAAAGCAGAGGCTAGTGTGGCTAGCTAATGGCCTTTCCCCTCAGCCCAAACACCAACTCTCACGGAGGAGGTGGCCCCTGGCAGCTCTTGTGGCTGCTGTGGCCTGAGGTGTGTGTGGCAGCTGGGAGGCTGGGAGAAGGACTGATGGACGGATGAAGGACAAGCAGTGGGATTACAGCATGCCTCACTTCTGTCAGGGAAGGGGCTAAATCAATGAACACACAATAAATCAATGCTGCTGGGGTTTTTTTGGTAATGTGATCTTTTCCATTAGGAAGTTCACCACTGCTCCATTATTAGTTCACATTCAACCGCCAGTGCTGAGTAGTACCCAAGGCCTGAGGAAATGCAAAATTAAAAAATTATGGACTATAATTGATCTAGCAAGTTTTATAATCATACGATACAAGTGGGAGATTTTACTTTTGTAAGCCAAGTACCTTATTTGCTGAAGCCTGAGATACAGTCACACACTACAGAAGCATTATATTGCTTATAAAATGATCTAGTCCTTTTTATAATCCAGCATCAGGACAACTTGTCCCAAATAACTCTTTTTAAGATGCACTCCACAGGCATACTGTGTACATAATTATTTCCCTTTGTTTTTCTCCACTATTTGTTTCACCCAGTGTCTCCCTCTTCCCAGTGATGGATCATCTGTACCTGCAGACATAAATAAAGCCTGCTAGTCCTTTAAGGACACCCTCCACGTCCCAGCTTCAGTACTACTGTTGCTTTTTCTCTTTCCTAAACAGAAACATTTTCGTGGATGGCTTTTGAGGCTTTGGGGTACAAGGCTGTGCCAGTGGAGGAAGGGAGGGAGGGTCTGTGGACCCCCTTCCTCCCCTGTGCAGGAGGAGAGAGGTTGCTGGGGGGCTGCACCCTGTGGAGGCAAGGAAGGGCCAGGATGCCTTTGCAAGCAGGGATCTGTGCAGGGATTCCCTCTCCAGGGAAAGGGGCTGCTTTCTGTTCCGAGAGAGGATATCTTTTTCCCAGGACCCAGGGAAAGGGTGGCTTGGTGGGCTGAACGCTGGGACGTGCTGCTGGGCTGCCAGCCTGGTCCTGCCCACTGACACCTGGCATCCCGCCTGGCACCAGGGGGAAATATCTCACTGGGGTGACAGGCATGTGAGTTTTGGGGTCATCTCCTTCCCCCTTGCCTGAAGCGAACACCAAGCACGCCAGCAGTGGGGGATGGATCTCCAAAGTGGGGTCTTGTGGGAATCTAAGCAAGAATATGGCAACTCCCAAACTAGGGAAGCTCAGAGTCAGTGACTTTCAGGAGCCTCTGCATCTGTCACCTACAGACAAAGTCTTTGCCTACCTACCTCCATCCGCACTGGAGCCTACCCGTGCTCTCCACCCTCCACAGGACTTGGTCCCTGGTGTCACTGACAGCCCCTACTGCCAGCTTTCTGCCGTATGCCTTGCCTCACCTTTCACTCCCGGTGTTTCCCCAGCTGAGCCAGTCTCAGAAAAGCCCATTTTTTCCCCTACCGACCTCAACCACAACCACCAGAAGAACAAAACAAGCAGCCTTCTGCTCTGCCACCCAGCTGCTCCTTTCAGCACAGAGTATAACATGCACAGCAAAATGTGGACAAATGCATTGCAAAAGCTACGTCACCAGCTGCAGGCAGTGTCTATCTGCTTACAGCACCAAAACGAAACTTTGCCCATGTGCTACAGAAAAAGGAGATTGCTGAAAACCTTCAGACTCTGCAGATCCAGGCAAACATCATTGTATCATTAGTTCCACGCTTCATGGCTTTACCCACTCTCATATATGTGGCAGGCGTCTAGAAAAATTAGCCTCTAGGAGCAGAAAAGCATCTTTGGAGAAGATGTTGGGATCACTGGCTTGCTCCAAGCCCAGCTAGAACTGATACGGTGCTGTCCTATGGGTTTATGAATTACTGATACCACTAGTTTTGAGGGGAACGTGCAGCCACTCTCCAGAGAAGGCAACTCAGTCCTCAGTGACCTAGTCCTAGACGTCGCAAGGCAGAGAAGAACCAACTTAAGAAAAGGCAATATCCTAGGAAGAAGGGTCCTCATTGCATTTGGACTATTGTCCAGAGCTTTGCTGACCTGAAAGATGGAGGGGGGAGAACTTTCTAGCTTAAGCAGAAGGTTAGACTGACCAGAGTGAGGAAACCGAACTCAGGTAGCCCCTATCTGTATCTGGGAAAAAGGATATATGCTTTTAGCCTTGTGTGTACAGCCTGAATTAGTGAACTAAGTACACCGTAAATCATCCCCTTTCTTGAAGCACCGTTTTTCTCCAAACAATGGAAAGCAGAAACTGGAAACGTGCTGATATGATAAGGGGAGTGGAAGCGAGGCAAGGTCAGACATACTCTTGTTGCTGTCTTCCTGGCTGTAGACATACACTCCTCACTTCTCTAAAAGCCAAGGAAGGGCTCAGATACTTTGAAAAAGCTGTAGTAGCTGTGTCAGACCCTTGCCCTTTCTACCTGGATGCATATGGCACGTAACTAAGGAAACTAAATGCTGCAGATGCCCTGGTTTGAAATATCTCTGCTGAGAGCTGGTTGAAATGCAGGACTTCTATTCCGCAAGAAATCCTGGCATTTGCAAAAGTTTGGTTTGGCAGAAAAATGAGTCATTTTCCCCCCGAAAAGGAAATTCTGTGGGGAGAGAAGAAAAGAAAAAAAGAACTGCTTTGGAAAATCAAACCATTCCTAGTCTACCTACCTTCCCCTTCCCCTCCCCCCCCCCCCACCCCCCCCCCACCCCCCCTGCAATGCAGAACAGAGGAACAGCTGCCTCTGTCTCCTGAGGTTCCCCTCATCCACGAGTCGAGCAGCCTCAAATCCCAGCGAGCCGCTGCCTGCGCTAGAGCTCCTGTGGCTTTGGGCTTCCCGCAGCAGAGCTGAGCCCAGCTGGGGCCGGGAGAAAGACTGTCCTCTCAGCAGCATCACCTCGGGCTGGCGGGGAACCCACCCTGCCTCAACTGACCTGCCTCCGCAGCCCGGTGTCGGTTTTATATCCCTCCTGGTTTTGGGGCGAAAGTTTGTTTTGCTGGAGAATTCGTCACTAGCCTTTCTTGATAGGTTTGCATGTTACACAGTCACTCCCATGGCTGCTACTTTAAAAAAAATCGTATTATTTATCCAAAGGGAGGAAAAAAACCCCATCAACGCAAACTGTCACATGGTTGTGTTGGAGCCATACGTCTCGCTCCTCGTCTGTCGAAATGGGCCAAGTGACGGCACTTGTGTATGCTGAAAGGGGTTGTACTGAGATGCTGGAAAAAACAACCTGTTAAGATGACTGGCTCACTGCTCAACAAATGGCAACGTTTGAACACACGATACGCTTGAAGATGATTAAGCTGGGAAAGTGTAATGATAGGTGAAACCAATTTTTATTAATACCAGACTGAAACGCAGAGTCTTGTACAAGGCAGTGAAATGTCCGTGCTCCTAGTAATGGGGATCAGAGCCTTAATGATCATTACACTACTAAAACTGTACACTAATACCACAGCAGGTCATGGGGGTCAGAGCAAATGCTTCTTTCTTTGTATTACATGCTTTTATGTCTTCATTTACTCCACCAATTCTCTCATTATTTCCTCCTCATCTGCTATTCACAGGCGTAATTTCTTTGGCTGACGTTCCCCTCCTCTCTCACTAAGAAACAATCGATATTACATCATCTGCCTCGCCGCAATGCCTCATACGCCACGAGATACATTGGAGCGAGTTCCTCTGGGACTTGTTTTCCAGCCCAGCTCCATCTGAGTCAGTAAGGAAAGGAGGACGCTGTGCAAAGCCCCTAGGTGTGCTGGAGTGCAGCCCGGGCAGCGCAGTGGCCGCTGCTTCAACCTCACTGTCTGGGAGGGGATGCCCGCCCACGAGAAATCCATATGCCACCATTTGTTCTTGCAGCCTGCCTTAATAAGCCGTTAATGAGGAAAATAATGTAACAAATTAAGTGAGCCGACCCATGAATTAAAAAGATCGATGGAGTTACGGGGGATTCACCCCAATATAACAAAGCGAATCTTTATTTGTCCCGAGAAAAAACCAAATAAAAATCTGATGATCATGTATCAGTCCTTATAGCCTCCGTATAAGAGCAGCAAAACCTGCCCACCTCTGCTGGGTGAATACGTATCATCGGAGCGGCACGACCATTCTCATGGCTCGGTCCTCTTGGCTGTGTCACCATAAATCGCTGGGTGATTAGAGCCAGCTAATTTCCTACAGTGCTGCTTGCTTCGGTGGTGTTGTCTTCTGGTCTTTCACACGCTGCTGTCTCGTAACAGGGTTGTATGAAAGAGGGACCTTGTATCATTTTGAATCATATTGTCAGCTGATTCAGGAGGGAGAACTCTACCATGTTTTTCTTATGTTCTTTTACTTTTCTTTTGATTTCCTGATTCAATACTGCCTGCCTTCCCTTGCTCTTAACTAGCCAGCATTTCCTATTACTGGGCTGTCTGCAAAGGAAAGCTATCTAACTTTGAAATTTAATAAAAGCCTCTTAAGTGATTTGGGAGTGCGTAGGAGAGAGAGATATCTTTAAAAGCAAACATTACTGCTAGGGGTACATGTAGCTTAATAGGATTTTCTTCTTTGTGAATCTGAGCTCTTAATAAGACAATTTGAGATTAAGGAGGAATGGGAAGATTTTATTTATTTAGGTATCCATCTAAACATGTTTTGGCTGTTTACAGTGAAAAGTGTGTAAAAAGATATCCCACATCCTAATAACATTAAGTTGGCATTGTAATTTTTTCAGCAATTTATTGCAGAACACCGTTTCCCCATACTCTCTGCCATTTTGCCTGTAGTTTTGCTTTTTCCTGTACCCAGTCTCTCCTCCAAATTTCTTTCATTCCTCTCCCATATTTTTTTAATCCTCTAAGACCATGCTGCTTCCTTCTAGGGGACGACTGAGAGGAGTGTGAAAATGAGTCGCGTAAGTCTTACTCACAGTTTCCTCTGTATTTGCCCTGCATTACTGGGACAGACCAAAGCTGTACAGATTAAAAGATGCCCACAAGCTACTCTGAGTAAGCTCCTGTTTAGGATCCTTTAGTGTGGTATATTTTTTTTCCCTAAAACAGAATGCTCTAAACCAGCAACCCCTGTAAAAGATAAGCAATTTAATTATAGCAGCAAGATAAAAGCCGAAATGGCTCTCAGACAGAACCTCTGATGATTAGATCAGAAGTGATGTGAAAGGACACCCACCGAGGAAGAAGGAACTCAACACTGATAACGTAAGGCACTACCGCACAGACCTCGCAATATTATTTCCTAGATTTTTCCAAAAATAAAAAGCCCGAGAGCTCACATCAAAGGGGCTTACAGCTCTGTGTGGCAGGTGTTTCTTCCCCTTTTTTGGTCCTCCTTGCATCTAGGCCTGATCATGTTCTGATATCGTGTAGATGAAGTAAGTGTAACAGAATAGTGGAAAATGCCATATTTTAATGTACAGTTACCACAGCATGTCAAAACTAGAGAGAATTGCAAGGAACGTCAGAAGAGCCTTGACACAGCAAGATAACCAGGCAACATTATGGCACACGAAATGGAGTGTAAAAACTCCAGGAGGCAATGCAGAATAGAAGAAATAATTGACTGTAGTCACTCAGAGGAAAGAATGTATCAGTATCACCGAGGGAAGCAAAACGAAAGCGGCTGGACAGTCGTAGTCCAAAAGGTAGCTGGAGAGATGCTAAACTGTGGGTGGAAAGTGTTATTGGGTAATGCTGATATGATGATATAAATACGTGCTACGATCAGCCTTTAGATGCTGTCTATGTGTGTGGTCATCGTACTTGGGATATAATGTAGTAGCAAACAGAAGAGAGTTCAAGAAGGCTGATGGAAAGGAAGGGGCATGGGCAGATTTCTAAAGAGACTGAAAACATCAAAAGTACTTGGCGCAGCACGGAGATAATGACAAGAGAAAAGAAGAGAGAGGAGACACAGGAGAGTTCTTATTTAGCTGTCCTCAAGCCTAAATACAGGAAGAGGGAGCACTCAAAGAAGTTAAAGCCAAGCTGAAAAACACAGCTCACCTTGGGAATTCAGTGGCCAGCGCCTTCTTGCTAGGGGGACCATGTGGCCCACTTGCTGAGCTTAGCGAGGAAGCCTCTTGTGCAGGGGTTCTGAGTTGCCATCTCACCTATGCGACGACATCCACCCCAGTCCTGCATCACTTCAGCCCAGGGTGCAGCATTTGTCCTGCTGCAGCCCGGGGTGCAGCACTGGACCTTTCCTGGAGGAGCCATACCCAGGGCAGCCTTTGCTGCAAGAGCTCAGCCCCACTGCAGGTTTGAACCCAGATGGGCAAGCGCACCGTAGCACTAACCCTTTGGGTGAGGCACTGCAAAGCTTTTAGAGCCTGAAGGGAAGACAGGCTATGAGCGCTTTAAGTTCTCTTTCAATGGGGATATTTTGGGAAACAGCCCCCTGATCTGGGACCTGGCTCTCTCAACACCTCTGAGGTGGCTCATCTGTAGGTGACGCTGCTGACGTTGCATTGTGTGGCAGCCAGCAAATCTTCTTGCTGAATGAATGCTGCAAGCTGATTACCTCTCCAGCCACTGCCAGCATTATCACAGGGACAGTAAATTTTGTAGCTCATTTTTTGATGAACTACATAAGTCCACAGCATGATCTGCCAGCAGGGACAAGCCAGGTTGTGACCTCCTGAGTTTAGAGTGGTTGCAGGAGTGCAATAAGGTGGAAACACCCAGTTCTCTGGTGTTTGGTAAAGCGCCAAGTCTGGGTGTTTCTTCCTAGCACCTAAACAAATTTGGTGCCTCTTTTCCTCAGCCTGTATTTCAAGTTGTGCACCCAGATTAGCAAAGGGATTTTTGCTTCTTAAAAAGTAAAAAAAAAAAAAAAAAAAAAAAAAAGTCTGTGTCCTGGACCCCATTGTATAACAAAGGAATGGAGTGAGGGGATGCTCCAGTATCAGCACAGGGCTTAGGAGAAGGAGGTTGTGTTCCCTGCTCTGTTATAAACTTCCAGCAATCTCTAAGAAACATTCCAGTTCCTGCTGGGATTTGCTTGTAGACCACAAACTGCATTTTAAGGTGTGATCCTGAGTCTCATTGGGTATGTCTATGCCACCAGGCTGGGTCTTGTACTTTGCACTGGACCCCTGGTCTCCCAGTCACCACGTCAGTTGGCACAGCATCTTTGCACTGGAGCTGACAAAGCAGTGCCCAATGGGAATGAAAACCCCAGCGAGGAAGACAGGATAATCTGTGTTGGGATCCACTCTCTCCCTGCAAATACAGTAGAAATGGGAGCCACCCTTGTCCCCCAAAGGTGCTGCAGCAGATCTGGAGCATGGTCTGTTCTGCTGCAGTTTGAGAAATGATGTGACAGCTCTTGCAACGTGGCACATGCCTGTGGTTGCATGCTGTATCCTCAAAGCATCCAAGACCCCAACAAAATGACCCAACCAGCATACACCGCACCACTCTGGCTGGGCAACACAGTGCGTACTCTGCCACAGCAGCCACAGGCACTGAGGACACTGTCTCCACTCCTGGGATCCCACCTGCGACATGGAGGTGGTGCCGGAGCTGACAGAGCTGTATCACTGCACAGGGTGCCATGGACAGAAACACAGTGAGAACGTCAGATGCTGAAACAAAGCTCTTGTGTGAGGACCAGGGCCAGAGGGAGGTGCCGTGCTGATGGGCAGCATGCAGAGGCCAGGTGTCACCCCAGACATGTCCCAAAGCATGCACCATACCGGGTCAAGGCCATGCTGTGGGAAGAAGGGAGTGGGCAAAATCTCTGTCACCTGCTTCTTTGCAGATCTGCAACCGTTCAGTTTTCTAACTGCAGTTTTGCTATCTGCCTCTCTGTTGAGGAGCAGATAACTCACCTTCCTGCCCGTGTCCTCCATCACAGATATTTTACTCATTGATGCTACTAATTCGCTAGTCTCCATTTCACAGGCTTCAGAGGCACTTTGAGTAGTTGCCTTAGCTTCAGTGAAACCATTTGCAAAAGTGAGAAGCACTCAAGGGAAGAAGAGTTTACCTATAATTTTCAGCAATTTCTCACATTTTGGCTCTGGACTGTGTAGCTTTTTGAGCCAAAAAGATTTAGATGCTCTACATGCAGGATTGTTGCATTCTCCTAAAGCAATATATGATTGATTCCAGTCGTGACTGAAAAGCTTAGGGCTTGCCTACAGTTGGAAATTTACCAAAATAGTTATTCTGGAAGAAATCTTGGGGTAGCGACTCTTCTTCTGGAATTAAAATGCCCACACAGCATTTGGTAACAACATCATTATTCTGGAAGAGCTGTTCTGCTACATTTGCAAGTGTTGACTTCCTCGTGTCAGAGGCTGCCGAGCGGGTTATCCTTGCTGTGGGATTTAGAACGAGGAGGTAAGAAAGGGTTTGTTTTGGTGTCTGAGCATAATAGTAGATGTGATCTGCAACTGTGTTTTTGAGAGACCCATAAAACTAAATGGGTGGAAACATAGCAGGTTATTAGCACCAATGTCCTCTGCCAAACTGGAGGCGTTAACAGTGCAGTGGAACTTATTTTATGACCTAATTTCTGGTTTAAGTTTTCCATCAGAGATTGCCTGGGACATAAGGACACATTGCTATATTTTAGTAATATTTCTTCCTGGTTTCATGTTACTGTTTCTAGCAGAAAGGTTTGGTTTTGCCCTTGCTACTTCTCAGCACTCTCATTTCACCACATGCCTCCCCAAACTGATGCAGTGTGAGTTAGAATACCATCAGGCAACGTGCTGCTTCTCTGGAACATGAAAACCGGTAAGTCCCTTAGATGCTTTGTTTCCCCAGAGCGTTAGCTGGGGAACTGAGCCCAAACCCAGCACGGCTTCTCCTCCCTGCAGATGTAAGGGCCACTTGTGTTGACATGAACCATCAAGAGGGCTGCTGACCAGTTGCACCCTGTGCTGCGTGGTTCCGATCTTCATAGGCACCAGGTTTCTCATGCTGGTACTCCCTTCAGGCTAGGTGAGGACACACACAAGAAATGTTGCTCCAAAAAAAAATCTGTAACCTCCTCATACCTGAGGGTACTGCCTCCTCCAGCCCCCCGCCTCCCAGCCATGTGGAGACCTGCAAGGCTCATGGTGTTACACATGCCAAAACACGAGGCATTAAATTCAGCAGGAAGTAATTTTGACCAAATTCTTCAGGTCTGAGGCGTGTGTGTGTTTAAGAGTACTTTTTGCGTTTGTTAATGCTGGAAGATGCAGCTGCTAGGCAGTCTCTGCTGTTCAAGGGCTCTTGCCCCTGGTACGGCTCTTGCCCGGTGGAAGAAAAGCCTCCAGCACAACAAACGAGGTGAGGCTCAGCCCTCCTTATATTCCTCCATTAAAAATGAACAGCACCTAATAAAGCAAAATAAATATTTTAGGTCCTCGGGACACGTTAAAAAAGTGCCAGAAGGCACAATTCCTGCCTTTCGCAGCCCCTTCCAGTTAGCTCTAACAGACAGCTGCTAGCAGTGCCATGGCCGGAGCCAGTCTCCAAGTGCCTTCCCCTTCCATTTGGTGGACGCATCAGAGCAAACACTGGCTAGGGAGGGAATGAGAAAGAAATAAACCACTTTACTACCTGCGCAATAGTCTTTATTGTACGTTTCTTAAAATATCCCCGTGGCCTAATATATGCCGTAAACGCAGTTTAGGCGGTTACTGGATAAACAAACATAAACAGCAATGCACAGGCAGGATTTAAGACTATCCACAAACAGTTCATTTTCAGGCATTGTAAACTGGCAGGAGCACATTAAAATCTATGCATATTGCTGGAGAAAGTATAACTGGGAAGGGAGCCTAGAACATCTCACATATTTCTGCCCCAAGACAAATGTATTCTGGGCAAAGATTACCAAAGTAATGACTAAAAATTACATCCAGACTTGGGAGGGCTGTTTTCCATCCTCCAGGGTGGCAGTGGGGACAGGAAATCTCCACGAGCAGAGAAAGAGGTGCTCTGACATTTTGTGCTTCAAAGATACCATGTAGAAGATGTGAGGAGCAGCAAAAGCCTCCAAGCATGGCCAAGCTTGTGGCTCCAGGCTGCATGGGGGGTTTCTGTGGGGCGGAGAGTGGGGCTGGGAGCGGAGCCAGCTCTGTCTTCCTCTGGGCTGCAACAGCAGCAGCAGCAACAGCAATGCTGCATGCAAGGCCTGCACAAAACATGCCATGATATTCACATGCAACAGCACAGGTAAGCTCTGTACCTGCAACCCAGATGCTCAAGTAGAACCAAAAATCCCACATTTCCCAAAGCCTGCTAGCAGCACTGCTTCCCCAGGTGCTGTGCACGGTACATTGCTTCAGAGCGGCTCAAAGTAGCCCCGATGCTCGACAGCCTTTCCTGCAAAGTGTAATTACTTTCCGTCTCCTCTGTCTCGTGAGGGCTGGCAGCACGGCTGTAGCGTTTAAAATGCAAAGCTGTGCCTGGCCTGCAAACAGAGGGCCAAATGCTGTTCTGGAGTACTCAGGGAAAACGGCATTAATTTTAGTGAAACGCCACAGTTAGATTCAGTTGTGGGACTCTTCAACAGCCAGACTACAGAGAGCACTTTTGCTCTTGCTCTGTTGTAGGGTCTCAGGAGTCACTACTGCACGTCATGAGGAAAATACGCCTTCCTCAGCAGATGAAGGCTAGGAGGGTCTCATTTTCCAGATATATTTCAGCTGATTGGATTTATCTGTAAGACAGATATGAGCATGATGACAGAAAATTCAAAAGAGAAAATAAGATGCATTTCTCCAGTAGACTGTAAAAATGGAGATGTAACTTTTTATGCATGTGTTCATTCCAGGAGCCTGAATTATTGGAGCTAGTATTTTCCTAATCACCACTATTCTCTGTGTACCCTCCTTCAGAGCGCTGCATTCCCTGGAAAACCAATGCTGGCTTGTGAATAGGCAATTATTTGTTTCCTTTTTCCCGCCTGGAGGAGGGAGAGGAGGAAGGTGCCCCAAGGATGCCTTTCCACTTCTGGAAAATGGTAGCTTGCAAATGCAAATGATGCTTTTTTTTTGTTTGTTTTTGTCTTTCAGGAGACTCTCAGTAGAAAAGACTTTAAGAAACAACCTAGTACAGGCTTGCCTGCAGAGGCTAGGAGTGAGATGTGCACAGGCTGATGCAAGGGTTTTTAGCAGCAGTCAGGGATTCTTCAGGTCTCAGGAGAAGACCATCTAACCTGAAGGATGTCCCTGGCAGTACGTTCAGAGAAACCAACCCATGGCTTATTTGAAGAGTCGGATGGAGGATTAAAAGGTGATGAGGATGCTCTGAAGGGCTGGAAGATACAAATAGATTTCTCACTGCTTAATAACCTGAGTAAAGCTCCCAGATCCTGCCTGAGGAAGACTGTGGGAGACGGTGTGGTGTAGCAGTGGCTGAAGAGGGGTTTAAAACCAGTCATGCAAGGAAGAATTTATTGACGTGGCAAAAAAGAAGCCTGCAGGCCCCTGAGCTGAGCTAGCAGTTAGCAGGATAGCCCATGACATCGGCATCAAAAGAAAAGGCTGGTTGGTAGGCACAGTGAGAGGGCACAGGGTAAGTGTTAAGGAGGGGTAATGGCCACATCCTGGGGACTGCATGCGGGCCCCATGCCATGCTTGCTGGCTCACGGCGGCATGGCACCCTGCTTTCAGACAGCAGGTCGAGGAAGAGGAGCATCTCGGCTCCTTGCCAGGAGCAAGGCTGCATGGGGGCTAGCTGTTTGCAACCTGCTGCAAAGCATCTTGCCCTGGGAACTATTATTTCCCACTGATGGGTGCTTTTTTTCACGTTTTCTGTGCAGCCAGCTAGCCAATGTGTGGGAAGACTATTTTCTTTTTATTTGCAGGAGCTGGTATACCTGGAGGTTTGACTCCAACTTGCTTTGGTATTCCAATAACAAGATATTAAAGCTGTTACGTTTTTTATGTTAACAAGCTGTGGTGTTTGTTTTAGTTTAAGGCTTACATTTTCTATAGTACAGCATGAAGCTCACTGTACTTTATGAAAAAATTTTAAAAAGCTGTCAGCTCTCAGTGCTCTGTTTATGTATTTCTCTCTTTCAATCCTTTATTAAAGTGCTATTAAAAATAGGAAGTTACATAAAAGAACCTTTATCTCTCTATTGTAAGTGTGCTGAATGGGATTACCAACTCAATGAACCTTTAAAATACTTTTACTGACCCGTTTACCTTCCTGAAATTCATGTATGCTTCATATGCAAGCTTAATTTGATTTCCATATTAACGCTATTATCTGTAAATACAAAGGGCATGAAGTCTCCCTTTAAGAGAGAAAAATAGATCGAATTGCGTGAAATGGTAGCAGATGTTATTTTTCTCCAAGAAATTCATTTAAATAAATTGCATAAAAACCTGCAGAAAGAATGCAGAACTGAGCCTATGCTTCTAGAAAAATCAGTTTGTGGCAGCTGTGTTCTGGAAACATGGTCTATTATAAAATAATTGAAAATTCCAGTTTCTGTAGTAAAGGCCCCATTTTTAAACACAATTGATTTGCTGGTGAGGTACCCAACAGACTGAGGAACAGTTGAAAGCAAAGTCATTTTCCCGACCTGCAGAGAGTTCTGCCCTGATCTCAGAGGCCATTTGCTGTCATATGACTTTCAAGAATTTCTAAATCTATCCTTGACATTGCAAAAGAAAATATGACTGCCCCAGGCGCTCAGCCATAGCTTTATCAGCAGGCTGAAGACTACATTTCCGTAGCAGAATTTTTCTCCCTAAAAAACTAGTGTATCTTTCGATGCCATCCACACAGATACATGCTGTGGTGGCTTTGCTGAGACGTTACCTCTGCTCAGGTGAATATTCATCAGGCTCCAATTTCCCTATGCCTGTCTGTTACCGAAACCTCGGAATGAAGAACTTACCGACACCAATGTGATGCAGATAAGCAGACACTTCTTTATTAACGGCTGGGTGCCTGAGTGAGTCCTCTCACGATCAACGCACACCAAGTTTCAAAATCATACACCATATATAGAACTTAGTCATGCATATTCATTAAGTATTCATGCATAATCATAATATCTCCCGAAAATCATTAACATACCCCCCTCCCCTATCCGATTCTGCACAGTAAAGGTTGGAAAAGTCTAGAAATGGGTCTAGGGTACGATTTGGGTAGGTGGTATATGAGTCGGTGGTCGCGATCTCCCCCTGCCAGAATTACCTTTTACTAAAGTTCACGGTTTCTTGGCAGGTAACTACAAGCTGTTCCAGTCGACTCTCCCCAGTTCCCATTAATTCTATATTCTGACATTTCAATACACTTTCTACATACAAAGTATGTATGAAAAGAAATACAAAGAAATCTGTAAAACCCCAAATTTGTTACCTGAGTTTTAAACAATGATTCTAGCCCATTCTTCTGGCCTTGGTACAGGACTGTACAAAGGATTTCATAGCAGCTTTTACTGTGCAACTATAAGTTTCATTAAAATATATCTTATCCCTCCATATTTCTATTAAAAATGATTTTATAAAATCAAATACAGTCAATTAATTCTAACTTATTAGCAAATCTGTAACATGTCCATTCTCAAACTGCAGCGATTGCTTTTTATGCCTGAAATGGGTTTTCACAATGCTGCGTACAACCTGGAAGAATGGGGGCTCTTTCTACAGTCAGCTATTCCCTCTCCCATCACATGGCTGCTAAGCATCTCAAATATGACTGCACCTCCAAGACCAATTAGTGCAACAAGAAATAAAGAAAAGAAAGAAAGGTCTGGTCTGCAGGTTAAAAAAAAAGGAGAGAAAGGACAACAAGTCAAAGCAATGGAGATATAAGTTGGTTCTTTTTCCTTTCCACCATTGCTTTTATAATTTAACCTGACCTTCAAGCTGACAGGGAAGAAAAAGGCAAGAGGGTTGTTTTGCTGTGGAAAGGAAGATGGAGGAGCACCTCTCTCTGCTCCCAAGAGACCTGACAAACCATCTATACAGCACCAGAGAAGAGATCCCATCATCCTGCTCCCTGCCAGCAGACTGCTCCTAGACTGTGCCCTGGCTCTCGCTGCCTCTCGTGTCTCCATTCATTCACTTTAAAAATCTCATCACCCTAAGCAGAAGCAGAGTACACCCCAGGAATATCCTCTCCGTCACTGCTGAAACTGCTAAAACAGACTGATGCACAATTCACCCCTTCTTGCCTAAGTTCACTTTCCAGTTCTCTTACCATTACAAGCAGATCCAGTCTGTAAGCTCAGCTGTGTCAGCGTAGCAGTTTCTTCTTAACATTGGCACTTGTCAGGGAAATAGAAACTGCAGATTTCCTAGTGCTTACCACAGGAGAGACTCCTCTGGTAACCTGGCCAGGCACTGAGGGAGCTGGCAGAAGTGCTCACCGAGCCACTTTCAATCACTGACCAGCAGCCCTGGCTAACTGGGGAGGTCCCAGCTGACTGGAAGTTAACAAATGTGACACCCATCTACAAGAAGAGCCGGAAGGAGGATCCAGGGAACGACAGGCCTGTCAGCCTGACCTCAGCGCCGGGGAAGGTTGTGGAGCAGGTCACCCTGAGGCCATCACACAGCATGTGCAGGACAACTGGGGACCGGGCCCCGCCAGCAGGGGTTATGAAAGGCAGGTCCTGCCTGACTGACCTGATCTCCTATGACAAGGTGACCGGCCTAGCGGAGGAGGGAAAGGCTGTGGATGTTTTCTCTACCTGGGCCTTAGCAAAGCCTTTGACACCGTTTCCCACAGCATTCTCCTGGGGAAACTGGCTGCTCATGGCTTGGATGGTGCACTCTACACCCGGTAAAAAACTGGCTGATGGCCGAGGCCAAAGAGTGGTGGTGAATGGAGTTAACTCCGGTTGGTGACTGGTCACAAGTGGTGTTCCCCAGGGCTCAGCACTGGGGCCAGTCCTGTTTCATGTCTTTATTGATGATCTGGATGAGGGGACCGAGTGCACCCTCAGTAAGTTTGCAGACGACACCTGGTTGGGGGGGAGTGTTGATCTGCTTGCGGGCAGGGGGGCTCTGCAGGGGGCTCTGGACAGGCTGGATCAAAGAGCCAAGGCCAGCTGTATGAAATTCAATGAAGCGAAGTGCCAGGTGCTGCCCTTGGGTCACACCAGCCCCAGGCAGCGCCACAGGCCTGGGGAAGGGTGGCTGGGAACTGCCTGGGGGAAAGGACCTGGGGGTGCTGGTCAACAGCCGGCTGAACATGAGCCAGCAGTGTGCCCGGGTGGCCGAGGGGGCCGACAGCATCCTGGCTTGTGTCAGACACAGTGTGGCCAGCGGGACCAGGGCAGTGACTGTCCCCCTGTACTGGGCACTGGTGAGGCCGCCCCTCGAACCCTGGGTTCAGGTTTGGGCCCCTCACTGCCAGACAGACACTGAGGTGCTGGAGCGTGTCCAGAGCAGGGCAGCGGAGCTGGGGAAGGGGCTGGAGCACAAGTCTGATGAGCAGCAGCTGAGGGAACTGGGGGTGTTTAGCCTGGAGGGAAGGAGGCTGAGGGGAGACCTTATCGCTCTCTACAGCTGCCTGAAAGGAGGTTGTAGGCAGGTGGGGTCGGTCTCTTCTCCCCAGTAACAAGTGATACGACAAGAGGAAATGGCCTCCAGTTGCATCAGGAGAGATTTAGATTGGATATTAGGAAAAAATTCTTCCCCAAAAGGGTGGTCAAGCATTGGAACAGGATGCCCAGGGATGTGTGGTTGAGTAACCATCCTTGGAGGCATTTAAAAGATGTGTAGATGTGGTGCTTGGGGACATGCTTTAGTCGTGGACTTGGCAGTGCTGGGTTAACAGTTGGACTCAATGATCTTAAAGGTCCTTTCCAACCTAAACAATTCTATGACTCCATGAAGCTTCTCAGATCTGGCCCTTCAATTTTTTTTTTTTAATGTATGCTTCTTACTCTTTACACAGATAGACTTAATTTAGCACTACAAATGACTCCATAAAAGCCCATATGGAGAACTGTGTGTTTTTCAGTAAATCAGGCCAAGCGCTGTGCTGTGGATGTGCCCAACTGTAGGCACGTGTCTGACATGACCAAGGTGATCCCCAATTTGCAGGCTACCAAAAGACACCTATGGCCTGCAGGAGAGGAGGATCATGCCATGCAGCCTGGTGCAAAGGTAAGAATACCCATTTCCATTCCCTGCATCTGCCCATGGTGCCCGGGCCAATGCAGTGTACCAGGACCTACCTGCCACTCTCCTGAGACGCTGTGCTTAACCTGCAGGTGGCAGAGGAACTTTGAAAGCTTACCCAAGGAAGAAAATGATAATTTTGTGGCAGCTGTATCAGTCACTGCTGCAGAGTTGGTGCATGTTCCCTTCGCTTAGCGACCAAGTTAAAGCACAACTGCAGAAATTCACAAAAGAAAAATATCTACTGAGCACTATTAAATAAAAAAATGGGGAGTCCCCTTATGACAGAGCTTTCTGTGCATCTCCTACCTGCCCGTCAAGAGACCAGAAAGCCTTAACGGTCCTTTCCTACCCCGAGACCCATTTCTGCACACATGCGGGTGTCTCCAGCTCATCCAGCTCCAGCCCTAAGACTTACTTGCAAAGTCCTCAGATAAATCTGAGGGTGGGGGGAGATGCATGGGGCAAGGGATGGCTGCCTGAGACTGTGCCCTTTGCTGCAGTGAGACATCTCCTTATGCTGTTGAGGGCAGACGGTGTCTGGCCAAAACCTCAGCAGTGTGGTTTTAGCAGAGCTGATGGGGGGTGAGGGTCAGCGCCTGAGGAGGTCCTGGAGTTGGAGCTTGTCCTGGTTTCAGCTGGGATAGAGCTAATTTTCTTCTTAGTAGCTGGTGCAGTGCTGTGTTTTGGATTTGGTGTGAGAACAATGTTGATAGGAGGACCTGATGGTTTTAGTTGTTGCTAGGTAATATTTATACTAAGTCAAGGACCTTTCAGTTCCTTGGGCCCTGTCAGCGAGAGGGCTGGAGGGGCAAGGGAAACAGGGAGGGGACACAGCCAGGACAGGTGACCTGAACTGGCCAAAGGGATATTCCACACCATGTGGTGTCATGGTGAGCATATATGAGCGGAGGGAAGAAGAAGGAAGAGGGGATATCTGGCATTATGTCTTCCCGAGTAACTGTTGCGCCTGATGGAGCCCTGCTTTCCCGGAGATGGCTGAACACCTGCCTGCCGATGGAACACAGTGAACAAATTCCTTTTTTTCCTTTGCTTGTGTGTGTGGCTTTTGCTTTACTTATTAAGTAAATCTTATCTCAACCCGTGAGTTTTACATTCCTTTCCAATTCTCCTCCCCATCTATCTGGGTGAAGGGGGAGTGAGCAAGAGGCTGCATGGTAATTAGTTACCATCTGGGGTTAAACCATGACAAAACTGAAGTGAAGGAGTTGTTCTCCATCTCCACCAGCCATGGAAAGGGCTGCCTGAGTTGTTCTCCATCTCCACCAGCCATGGAAAGGGCTGCCTGGTACCTCCAGTGCCCTGGGGATAAGCAAGACATCAGGGATTCCATTTTTGTCCCTTGGCAATAGTCTTCCCTGAAGACCTGTCCCTCCTCGGCTCTCTGGTTATGGGTCTTGGACAGGATGGGGGAAATTACTCCCAGGGCCAAGATGGCTGGTCACCTCTGCTCTACATGGGAGGTGAGGAGCAGGTTCCACCTCTGGAGGGAAGAGCATGGGAGAAGCAACCCAATGGGACCATCACAGGAAAGCGCTGCCTTCACAGTTACCACCAAAGGACTTTCCTATAGGGACTGGGGAGGGATTTCCCGTTCCTACCTCTGAGATTTTTAAAATCATCAAAAGCTCACTACAGGGGCAGAGCAGTCAAAAACCTGCCAATCAAACACCCAGTAAATGCAGTTCCCACTCTTCTTGTCTCAGCTGCTCAGGAATAGAGGACTATGAGCATCACTTAGGTCCCATTAAGGGCACAGCTGGCAGGGAATAACTTGTCAACCTTGATAGTCTGAAAGTGCAATGGATCAGCTCAGGACACTTCAGGCCTCCAGAGCACGTAAGGCACTGGCTGGTTCGTGTTGTTGCATAGTAGCAGCAGTTGCATACAGTGAGCAAGAGGTTAGGGATGCAGTTTCTATTTTAAAAAACGTGATATACTTCAATTACTCTGTCCAGAAATATGTGAGGTAGCATGAAACTGTGAATTGTCATTTATTTTCCCAATGTGTTTTGAACATAGTCCATGAAAATAGCTTTGGAGTTTAGCAGAGGTTTAAAAGCATTTTATTATATGTGAAAATAAATATACATCTTTAGCATCTTGTCTCATATTCAGAGGAGATGCCCTCAACCTTGACTTTCTATCCAGCTGCACTTCCCTCCCTAATGGCACATTCTCTTTGTTCACATTTTAAAACTGAAGTGCTTAGCAGGAGTCAGAGACCAGCAGAAGCAGACGTTCTGCAATGGAGCATTTCAATCATAAGGAGAAAGCAATAAACAGGCTCAAGGATTTGGATAGAGAAAGAGACCAAAAGGAAAAAACCAGATCTTTTAGTGTAATTGAAAATAGGTTCACCACTTTCTTCTCCTTGAAACTGGATTATCACATTTCAGAAATAACATTTTCAGACCCATTTCTCAAGGTATTTTTCAGTCTGCTGGATAAGAAATATGCCTCAATCTCAAGGTAAAGTCTTGGAGGAAATATGTGTCTCATGCTGCAGGAGATACAAGTTGATTTGTCTTCTTCTCTGGTTCCTGAGGCTCAGGTGTGTTAAATGGGAGCGTAAGCAGTATTTCCTACCAAATCTGGATGCCCAGTATCTGATTTTCAAAAGCTTCTCAAGTCACTCAAAAGCTCAGCTCGAAAGACTTCCTCCAGCAAAGCCTGGATTTAAAGATGTGCGCGGTCCCATTGACTTCAGCAGAACTCCCACAGGCTTCATCAGTGACTTCTGTATTTGTTGGATTAAAGCCTTCACGTGCCTTAATAGAGTTCGATGCCACTACATGCTCCTGAAAATTAGGAATTGCTCTTTTCTCAAGCGGAGTCATGGGGAATCAGTATCTGGCCAGAGCCGTTACGGACGAACACTATGTTCTCAAACTCAGTGGTGCTACACAGACTCATCAGACTTTTCCAGCCACGGGCTGTTCTGCACATGTGCAATAATGAATAAACTTTTAGCCCCCAAAAGACAATGTACTTATGAAAAAATGAGATCTCAGGGTTTTGGGGAGTTTGTCTAGGCCTGCAAGGTGGGTGGGGTGCCGGACTGTGGTAGGTATACCCTGTGGCTCTGCTGCGTGTTCCCTGGGTGGTGTGACCAGAGCTGGAGGGAGGGTGTGGCATGGAGAGCATGGCAATCTAGTTTGTCTCTTCTTGGAAATAGGGGAATGGGCTGCCCCGGGCTGGGCACCCAGCTTGTTGCCTGCCCCACAGGCTTCTGCTGCTATGGGCAGAGCTGGGCGGGCTGAGCGGAGGAGGCAGCAGCCCATGCAGCAATACCCGCTGGCAGTCTGCACCCCTTGGAGCGCGAGCAGGGAGCCCAGCTACTTGGGCTCCCTTCCAGCCCGTTCCAGCCTGACCCTTCCTCCGTCCTCTGCCCAGAGGCCTAGCCTGCTAGTCCCTAGAGGGAGATGGCGTTGATGACATCAAAGGTTGTTGGAGATGGGAAAAGCAGTGCCTTTCTCCATTCCCAGTTCCCGTAGCACCTTAAATTCCTTTCAGCTTCTCTTCACCACAGTGGTCCCCCCAGCAACACCTTGCAAGGCTGTGCAAACATGCGTCTTTCCCTTTCCTGCAATCTCTCTCACCCCTCTTTGGCCCAGGCATCACCATTCAGAACCCATTGACTCTCCCCTCGGTCTCCCACTCCCTTTCCCACTATTCCCAGTCTTCCCTGTTTCATTTCAGCACTGGCATCAAACCACATTTTCCTTACTCTGTGGAGAGCTGTGTCTGGTTTAGGTAAAATCCATTATTTGTGCTGCCTGAGAAGAAATGCTTTGCAAATGTTTTGTTTCTCCTGATTTGCAACCCAACCAATTCTGTGTTGAGTTTAGGGCTTGGAATAAAAATCTGTCAGTGTTCAGTGTGGTCCTCAAAGGCAATTTCTGCTCCTGACTGGAAAGTGAAAATTCAGTATAGCCTCCATGTGAACCTACGAACTGCCACAGGCTGAGAGAGGAGCTTTACAGACCATTCAATCCACCTGGCTGCAAAGATAGACAAATGTATAATTTTACAACATTTCCAAGCAAGACAAGGTTAATCAGTTTTGCCTACGAACCTCTCACACAGCTTCAGCAGTAACACAAAGTCCTGAACTGCTGAAAGCTGTTGCTGAAGGAGTGGCCTTATGCCAGTTTGTACCATCTGAGATGAGCTCTGTCCGGTATATATAATAGCAATTACAGTGCGCAGTGCGCTGTACATCTGACAAACTGAGCTGTGGCATAATCAATAAACTTAATTACCTATCACAGCCTGCCCACGTAGTATACAATTTTAATTCAATTATAACTCCCCAAAAATGATACACAGCAGAGCAGATATATTTATCACTGAGGTCTAAATCAACTGTGCGTGTCAAGGCTGACACTTAAAAATTAAGACGTTTATAGCTTCTGGAGCCCAAAGAAACCCACATAAAAAAGCACATTCTTTTCTTCTCAAAATAACTAAAGATGATGTGTCACTGATGGAGGATTCTCTGCCCAGAAAATGAGTCCAGAACCACAGTAAGTAGCACATTGCCTCCCCAGAGCCCTGGGCATAAAAGTCAACCATTCCTCATAAATGCAGCAGTGTGGGGAATCACAGAATCCTCTCCAATGAAGCAGCCAACAGACTCCCTCTGCTTCCACTGCCCTGGCCTCCAGGATGCAAGTCAGGAAGATGCCTCCTAACCCAATGGGGCCTAAATGGTCCTCAGCCTGTCTAGCACAATATTAAAACCTAAAAACCTTGGTCACAGCTATCCCAAGTGCAAAAACTTTCCAAGTATCCTCACCTAGGAGTTCTTGGCTCTCATCTTTAGGCATCTCATTCATCTCTACATCTGCCCCTACAGGTAAGCAAGTTTCAACAACTGCCCCGGTTCTTAATGTAGCCTTTACCATGAGGTGAGATTTAGGCAGTCACTTCTCTTTTCTCTCCCAGGCTTTCTCTCACCGACATCAGGAACAGATTTTCCAACCTCCTGCATGACTTGGGATGTGGGCTGGAGGGTGCATTAAGTGCACTTGCTCTAAATATGTCTTTCCTATGACAAATACACTGGGATGTCATACCCTGAAGCATTAAAAATGAGGACCTGGCAAACAGCATAAAGCTAGCGGCAGAAAAATTAATCAGGATCAACAGCCAGGGGATTTGCTGCACAACTTAAAACCAATGGGGTGTCCCTGGTCACCGAGGCAAGTCCTTTGCTATTGTAGACACCGTGTCCTGTAATCATATTCACAAACGTATCCGTGGCCTGTTCATACCCTTTTGTTCTTGTGCAAGTGCTGTCCTTCAGCATAGCAGCTGTTTTCCATCCCTGGTGTCTTCCCCCAGTATGTTTATAGGCAGCAATCAGATCCTTTGTTTTGCCAGCTTTAACAAGGCAAGCTCCTCCTCCTCCTAGAGTGAGGCTGCCTCTCCCCTGTAGCACATCCCTGGGTCTGTTCCAGTTGATTTTGTCTTTTGTGGATGTGGGATACCAGGTTGGCATGGGTGGATTGAGGTTTTACTGGTGCCTTCTGCACCAGCATGGATCTTTCCCCTTCTCTCATGCAGAGTACCTGGCTTCTGAATTGCTTTGACTGTCTTTTTGCAACAGCACTAGGTGGTTACAATCAGCATTAAGTCAGGTTTGACAGAAATCAGCCCATGCTGTGTTGCCAGACATTTTCGATTCCAGCCCCTGCCTAGGTTCTTCCAGAGGCTGTTTGTTTGAAATATAGTCTTGCAAGAATGGGACTATACCCAAATTAAAAAGTCACCTTGTTTCTTTCTTCATCCTTAGGCAAAGCCTACTTTAAAATCCATTTGAGGCCTCTAGGCTGGAATTGGATCTCATTTGCTGGTCTCAGCTGTGTCTGTCTAGTGCTAGTAACTGTAATGCTGGACGTGCAGGAACCTGCAGCAATCCTTAAAGGAGGTATGGCCATCCCACAGCGGTGGAATCCAGCAGGGCCTCTCCAAATAGCATAGTCTTTTGCTCCTAGTGCCTTAAACCAAAGCCATTCTTCATCCATGTCCTACTCCCATAGGCTTGCTAAGGCTCATGCAACCCTGCTCCTCCATCTGTCTCTGTGAAGTGCCTTTCCTGCATGGAACAGCTGCATTTCATTTCTTCCTGCTCCCATTCCTGACTTGGCTGTGGGAATGGGGGAACCCCAGCAGCTGTTTCAGCTGGAGGCCACTGGGTAGGACTTCTGAGAAACAGGAGCTGGGACAGCCAAAAGCCCCTGAATAAAGGAAGCTGAGAGAATCCCGTTCCCTACAATCTCCGTCCTCCCAAGACAGAGGTGCCAAACACCTGCCCTGCTGGCTCACTGTGTCAGGATGGTTTATGTGCCTTTATAAATTGGCCTTATCTTCATCAAGGAAAAAGACTGTACTCCTGCTATGTATCGGCTGTGGCGGAGGCCATCAAGACAGTTTGTAGAATTAAAACAAGCCACTAGGGCAAGACATGTTGTTCTCCTTCCCCATTCTGTTAATGTTGACATGTAAACTACATGAAAAGCACGTAGTTTTTCATGTAGGCATGAAAGCTACAAATTGTCTTGGCTTCACTAGGGTTTTACCTCAGCAGTACTAGATAGAGTGGCTGATGTAACCAAGCAGCATACCTTCCTCTTCTTTGCAAATCCTCTGCTTCAGCATAATCTGAACCATCATTAAAAAAAAGAAAAGAAAAGAAAAAAGTTTCCAGCCTTTTTGATTAAAAATTAACCCCCAAATGTGAGCAGAGCATCACTGATGCTGTGCAGGCTTCCTGGCAGCCTGAAACAATGGCTCGGAGACGTGCGAAATCTGCTGCCCTTGTTACTGCACAGGCAGCACTAGCGTGAATACTTGTCGATAACCCCAAGCCTGCCAGCGTTGTAATTTCGTATTATCTGGAGGGGTGAGTCGAAGAGGAGCCAGAGGTCTATGGCAGATAGCGAGTCCCTTGCAGGGAAGGGAAGGCAAAGGGAAGAAAGAGAGCGGGGGTAGGTGTTTGGGGCATCGGCTTTGCCACCTCTTCTCTTGCCTGGATCCCTCGGGGGCTGTCTGTCTGGAGAGGCTCTGCTGTCTGGTTACACATGGTCACTGGAGGGGACCTAGTGCTAATGATCAGTTATCATGTGCTTGCCCTATTACTCTGCCTGCCCCTGCTCCCCCATTCCTCTGACAACAACAGGACATGGTTGTACCTCCAAGGTTAGGACAAAGTGATATTTATGGAATACTCCACAGACAGGGGTCCAAAGACCTTGTGAAAGTGCACCTGGTGTCTCAGATTCAGGGTCTTCCCCATTCTTTGTTATATGGGGACCAATATGCTGGGTGCAGACCAAGATCTGGAGACAGTCATGGTCCTTCTTAGATACTCCAGGAGACAGAAGAGGTAAAGACAGAGCAGACAGAGGAACTCGGAAAAGGCTTGTACATTGCCACTTCTTTCATTTATTTGTCTTTCACCTGTGGCAGGTAGCAAGGGAGGAGATGAAATCTGTGGGAAGATCTCGCTGGTGATGGAAGAAGTGTGTGTGTGGGAAGTTGTTCCCTGTACCACACACTGCCCCAAGAGAGGTAAAAGGAAAGGAAATGAAAGGGGCAAGAAGCACTTCAAGGAGTCTGTAAGAACTGAAGGAAAGTTGGAGAAAGTGATGTGATTACTGCTGTGTTTGGAAAGATTTTGTACTTGGACAATGGCAGGAAGACTTAAACAGAGTGAGAGAAACTAGCAGAAAGAATGAGAGAAGGGTGCAGATCAAGGTGAAGGTCTAGGAATTGCATTTTGTCGGAAGAATGTTGGATGGCACAGTATATGGTAGAGTCTGGAGAATACAAAAGACAACTGTGTGGAGCCTGGGATGGTTAGCCTGAGATGCTATAGAGCCGGTGGTGGCTGGAGGTGTCTGTCAGTTGACTTTGGACAGGAAGATTCAAAATCTGACCAATTGCAGAAAAATAAATATGTTGGATGCATGATGGGGGAGGGAAGAGTCAGATCTACCCACAGGCTAATAGTCTGGTAGCAGATGAAATGGCTGGGCCACATTAACCTGGTTTAAAAGAAATAATGTGAAGAGACTTCTGCAAATAAAACTAACCTGGCAGTTCTGCTCTCAGATGCAAGGACATATTTATGGTGATTATGGTGGATGAGCAATGAATGTTCAGTTTTTATATTTTCCCTCCTGACATCTATTCTGATTTGAAAATGATAGGCCAGCACTCTACTGATTACAGGATTATATGACTAACTTCCAGCAGAAAAAGAGAAATCTGTCTTTTTTTTTCTGTTTGAGATGGAAGCAAAGTCATCAGCACTGAAGATTTGGCATCAGGGCTCTAGTTTATTTTCAGCTGAATATTGAGAATTCTGGGCAAACTCAGCACAGTCCATCACATTCACATCTTTTCATGTTAGACTTAGCAAGACTCATGGCACTGACGGAATAGAGGAGAATGCAGAAATTATTAATGCCAGCAGTATTAGGTAGTGCTTGGTACCTACCTTCCGGGAATAATAGGAAACATTGCTGACACACACTACAGTTTTATTTATTTTTCACTACTCAATCTGTTTCCAAATTGCGTGAATCCCACTTGCTAAGGCTGAGATGTGAGGCAGGATGATCTAGGAAGCGAAGGGGGAGGAATCTGCCTGTGTACAGACATTCTGCGTAAGATATGCCTCATTGTGATGTCCTGTGTGAGTCCCAGTCCCAGGTGGGACTAGCATCTGCTGCTTCGTTTGATGTGCCTGCATCCTGTCCCAGAAGAATATGCATCATTTGGAAATCCCCTGGAGGTCCTGAGGACAGCTTTACCCCTGCCTCTGACCCTGCATGGCCATTACCCAGTCACCTAGCTTTCCTTTTACTTTTCCACAGAATTATTCTTAATAACATTTTGAACATCACAGCTGTGCTGCGGGGCTGTTTGATGCTATTGGGAATATATGCTGTGATCATATGACAAAAATTACTCCTGGGTGTGCCATGGGTCTGTATACCATAGTTAGGATTAGACCAGTATGACAGCATTGTTCTTTTAGCCAGAAAAGTTCCTGCTCCTGCATAACACCTACAGTCCCAAAAGCATGGGGTGAAGGAGCTAGGGACAAGTGCGACTCCCCATGTGGGAACATAAGGCAGGGTCTGGGGGGCAGAGCAGAAGGGGGAGCTCTCAGCCTTCCCAGTCCTGATAAATCGGTGCCAAATATTCAACTCCTTCACAAGCCCAGTGTGGTGATCAGGGTTTGTGCAGTTTCTGGAGAACTAAATGTTCCAGGTAAGTGCTATTATTAGGTGTCCTGCAAGCAGAGGAGCAGAACAAGCAAGCAGACAGCTTTGTAACCTATGGATACTGAATCTGAAAAGTCAGGAAGGACAGAAATGAGGACTGGGAAAAGGAGATGCTCTTTCTGTAGACACAGAAGCTCCCCTCACAAAGATGGGCATATAGAGTGGGCAGAGATGCAGGGTAACAGCAAGGTCTGAGCTTCAGCTCAAGGGTCTGACTTTTGGATCTGCAGAGAGCTGCCTTGAAGAAAAAGAAATGCCTTGGGATGCCATAAAGCTGGCTCTTTTCCACCTGGGGAAAGAGTCACACCTAGGAAATCAGAAAAGGTGCATGGGAAGCAGTGAACAGGGAGTTCTTACTCGCTGTTTCTCAGAACACAGGACCGGTGTTTCCCTGAAACAAGCAGGCGGTGGATCTAATGCTCACTGTGCGTGTGTGTTTTATTACCCAGCACATCGCTAACTCACTGAATAGTCTTTAATAGTCATCACGTTTAATATGTGGTGATCCGGGCACAATCTGCTGTGGAAGTGGAGGAAGCACAGCTCCCTGGATCCCGGAAAGCTTTGTCCATGGAGGGAACCCTCTCTGTGTGCCTTGTTTTGCATTTGTAGCAGACCTGTTGCTGGATGAACCCTGGTGTTCACCCCCGAGTGCATCAGAGTGAGAACAGGGGAAGGGTGGTAAGATGGAGCGAGCAGTTCTGCTGGGCCTTTGGAGACTGCCATTCCCACGTGCTTCAAAGTGGCTCCTCTGGTGCTCTGCGCTCACTGAGAGGTTGGCAGAGGGGAACCTAACCCAAGGCCAGCTCCAACCATGCTGCCCATCCATCCTTAGTCTGCATGTCTCACTGGCCTCTGGCTGGATGATTTGGGGTGAGACTGAGCAAAGTTAATGGAAGAGATCTTGGGAAATACAAGACCAAGTGAAGGTTCCAGATGTCTTCTGCCTAATGTCTGCTCTCCCCTGCAGCAGCAAGCTCAATTCTGAGTTTGATTGTGACTTTGGACTTCAGTTTGGTCCTGAGTGCTCTCTAGATATCCTCTAGACCCTCACCCTTGCCTCTGGAGTTGACCGGCAGAGAACATAGCTCCTGGGTGAGCCACTGGTTAATCCAGAAGTACAATTTGGTCCTGGAGGAGCACAGCTTGGCGGGTGTGTGGCCAGTGGGGATAGCCCAACAGGACCTGGAGAAATTAAAGAAACAATCCCCTCCCCCCCAGCGAGCCTTACAGCTGCTGCTGCCTGCTCAGCTGCTGCCCAGACAGCAGGCAGCAGATGCCTGTGGGAGATGGGAAGAGGGAGGGGAGGCTGTCCCTGTCCCTAGCTGCGAGGAGAGCCAGCATGGCCCGGGAGTGCGGAGTCCAGCGCGCAGTGCTGCCGCGGCTTGCACGTGAGGACTGGACAGGGAGGCAGAGCTGCGAGGCTGCCCTGTGGCTTACGAGCTCGCCTGCCAGCCTGAGAGCGCTGCTGGCCGCCTGGCCAGTGTTGACGGCAAGGAGCCTGGCCTCGCCACCTCCTCAAGTTGGGGTCAGGGGGTACCCCAAAGAGCTGCTGTAGGAGCACAGAACAAAGCACACCACACACCGCCCCACCCCCCAATCCGTAATTCCGAAGTGCTATGCTTCCAAGCCCCCAGGCTCGGGGCTGTACATGCACAGAGCCCAACCAGAGTCCCTGAACTGGAAAGCAGAGATCCCCATCGTCTTCCTGCTCTCAGGAAGCTTCCCTGAGGACTGACTAAGCCTAATGGCAGGCAGCAATAATTACGATTGCTTAATCAGGACTGTTTCAGGATAAATTCTATTTAATGAAGATCCATTTTGCATCTATCAGGTAGTTAAGGGATGCTTAAACAGGAAAAAGAGGTGTGAGATTCTGAACACGGCTTTCTGGAGGCACACTGTGAAACAAAGGTGTATTTTTTGTTGAGTGTTTTTATCAGTACCTTCAAGGATGAAAAATGAGCCCCTCCACATCCCACACCACTGCACCTTCCCCAGGACGATGATCTCTGTGTGTGTGTGCACACATACATGTGTGCGGCCACATCGGAGAGCTACACCCGAGCTCTGCAGGAGACCTCACGCCTCACTTGGCACAGAGCAAAGAAAGGCAGAGCAGTGACCAGAAAAACCTGCAGCCCACCATTTGCATACTCCAGGGATCCCTTGGTGAATCAGACAGGGGTGAAATAACTGTGAATTGAGGGATATCTCACTATACAGGACAAAGGGAGGTAAAAAAGAGAAGCCATTTCCAGTTTCATTACCTGTAATATCCCATTCACCATTGTGCCTGCCTATACCTCCCTGCCTTTTTATTTTGCATTTTCTCCCCAGTACAGGGTGTGTTAGCGGGCAAGCAACGCTCTGACTTTGGGGGAGAAAGCAAGATGGCTTTGGGAGGCCTCCAAGCCATGTGTGCACAGCATGGCATCTCTGAAAAAAAATACCCTTCTTCACCGGCACCAACAGCAGTAGCTACTGACAGACAAAGGGAAAACTTCAGGGAAGGCAGTGGCTTAAACAAGACGTAAATAAAAAGAAGACATTCAGATTTTACTTGCCCTTGGAGCCCCCTCCTCCTATCCTGGCACTGTCCTCCTGACCCTTCCGTATCTCCAGAGGCAACATTATAAAACCACAAAAATAGACGTGTGGGAATGAGGAATGGCTCAAATAATTTCAGTTCCTCTCAGCTCACACTGCTCAACAATCCCAGAGGCTTCCACCTCCCAGCAGCAAATACCTCCGGAGGGCAGAGTGCCAGCTGTCTTAGGCGTTTGTGGCTGAGGAAGGTGACCAAGATGACCAAGACCGCTGGAAGTGACTGTTTGTCAACATGATGAGGGAACGAGAACAACTAGTTTAGACACCCAGAGAGAGATTCATCTTGCCAAACTTTAAAAACCTGTATCATAATGATAACAGTCTGGGCTCTCTTTATAGTTGATGGAGAAGAAGCCACTTCTACATGTGATTCGCTGGATCTCTTTTAGACATATTTTTTGGGATGAGATGTGCTTACGCATCAGAAGTGCCTGTTTCTCTTCATTGCCTATAAAGGAGTCAGTATGACTAGCTCAGCTGTTGACGTGTGCACTGTAGGAATCTAAATTTGGGCAGATGAATCCCATTTCCAACTTTCAGACTGCTGAAGTTAGGTAACATGAATTCTACTGTGGGCATGTGCTAAATATTTGAATAGATGCTATTTTTTAATTCACCCTCTCCTTGCAAGACGACCACATCAGTAGGGTTATCTGTGGGAAGAGGAAACTGTGTGTCATTAAAACCAGAAGACATCCAAATTCTGTACTTTTTTCTGGCACAGATTGCCATGTGAGCTACAGCAGATTCCTTAATCCCTCTGCTTTTTAAGCTTTACCACTATTCAATTTTCAAACGTTAGCTTACAGTTTAATTCCTGAATGTGCAGACAATGCTTTTTAGCACTTCACTGTTCTGGTTTTTCCTCATAACATTTTTATGTGAACATATAATTTTGTGTCCAGATTCATTACATTTTGAGTGTTCTGGCTTCTGCCCCCCTCCTCTGGGAACTGCTATGCATTTCTTTCATAAATCTGAACTCTCAAGCCTGAAGAACGGCACTAGTCTTTAATATCAGGGCAGTATTCCTCCATGTTTGCTTGTTGTGAGAAGAGTCTTTCATATTTCCTCTGTCTTCTATTTTTCTTATTTGCCTTGTGTCTTCAGTTCTTTGCTGATGTGTAGGGCAGTATGTTCTGTTCCAGAAAAAGACTTAGGAACAAATGCCTGCCAGAGAACAGGCTTTTAATCTATTGTGTCTATACCACTGTGCTACTGGGTAGTTTGACACCTATTTCTGCTTGGCTCACATTTTCTTCTAGGAAAGGTTCTTTCAATTTGGAGACTTGGGAGAGAACCATGGAAGGCAACTATTGCTTTCAAAGATACAAACACTCACTCCTTACCACATAATGGCAAAAATGTGACAAGGGATTTCTTGTTAGTGGTAAACGTTGATTAAAAAAATCAACAGATGAGGCTTAAAATCCACCAGAAAAGATGCTGTGTGGTGAGGCTTGTCACCATATCCAGATCATTCTGCCTGAGAGTCTATAAATTTTAAACGGGGGCAAACATCACTGCAAGCACCAGCAGGATGTTCACCACCTCCGAACAAAGGAGCGGGGAAGCGCTAACGGTTCCCCGAGGAGCTCACGACTTGCAGTGCAGCCCAAAGAGTGGCGGTGGCTGCTGCACAGCCGGGGTGAAACGGGGAGGGAGGGCACCGGGGCGTCTGGTGGAGGTCACAGCTGAACGGCTGGAGAGCATCTGAAGAGCTCACGACAGCCTTTGAAATGAACAGGAGTATTTTTCTAAAGAATGCACACGAAAGAGCCACAAACATGGAGAAAGTGTAGAACATGCACCCACAAAGACTAAATTTAAAAGATGTGCTTAGCAGGGAACACATGCATAGCATATGGATGCAGCTGACGGAAGAGCTGTTGGACTCCATTCAAGATACCACTCACATAGCAGATGAACCGTCATAAATTTAAGCTACACATGTCACATTCTTACCGCTAAGGTTCCCTTTAGTCATGTGTGAATGCAGCTTAGTTGCTGGATCCTGGCTCACGAGCTAACTTACCCGCTCTCTGAGCACATGAATGTGGTGGGCAGGACACATAACGTAGAGACATCCTCAGCTGTTCGTTACTTTTTGTGAATTATTAGCCTGTGGGCTTTTTGCAGCCCCTACCTTGGCAATTGTTAGTCTGGCACTTGCTGCCTAATGGGTGTTGCATGCTGTCCTTCAGCTCTTCAGCTGCTCGCTGACTGACAGGGCAACTTCTTTAACATTTGCTTTGATACATTTTCTCATATTAAGTTAAGCTCCTTGAGCTGATTAAAAGCCTTCCAAGACTGTATCATTGCCAAGTCTTTTACATGCATGCACACACGCACAAATACAATAATTCTGCAAAGACAGACACATAATAAAACCTGTTCTGGATCTCTCCAACTAGGATGCTAGTAGCCAAGTCTCTGTTCTCCAGACAATTTTCTATGTTACTGAGCCAATCCACATCTCTGATGGGCACACAAGAATGCCAAGTTATTCTTTGGCAATTACTTTCCGCTATCAAAGTCTTTTAATCCAAAGTACAATATACTGACAAACCTGGTAGAATAGGTAAACATTCATGGAGCAAAAATCAGACCTTCTTCCACTTCCATGTAGCACTGGAGCTGAAAGAGATTCCTTGCAGCTGCTTGCAAGGAATTAAAGTTTTAAATTTGCACTATCCTTTTGGAACCTAATTTTATAAGCAGCTGCCAACAGTCCATTAATTTGAATCCAAGATGCCCTCTGAGCTAGACTAGTGCTAAAGAAAGCATTAGTTTCCATTCCACAATGTGCTTTATCACACATTCCTGCTGCCTTTTGCATATCTGTTTGACTTAAGGCAATTGCAGCATGGTATTTAAGCGCCAATTACATTTTGGTAATCCACACAATATTTTAACAGAGAGAGGAAGACTGAATGACCTTAAACCTTGTTAGAATAAGAAAAAAACCCAGACTTAAGCATTCACTGGAAGGATTTTTATGGAAGTCTTGCATATTTCTTGGTAATAAAGCTTTTTAACATTATGCCTAACACTGAGATTTTCTGGATGTACAAAACCGGAACTAAATTTTCTGGATTTTCAGCTTTCTTTTTCTCTAATAGGTCTAAATGAAATTAAAATTCAGACAAATTCTGTCTTTCTTTAAAGGCAGGTTTGAGCAGAATAATGATATTTGTCACTAATGAATCTATATTATGGTAGCAGCCGGTGATACCACTCTGTGATGGCAGTTTCTTTCAGATTTGGGGCTGTATGGTAGAAACACAGATGCAGAGCCAGTCATATGATTTGGGGCTGTATGGTAGAAACACAGATGCAGAGGCATCTGTGATACGATTTAGAGGATAACCTGCTGTTTGATGATGATGTAGCTGGTGCAGGATTTGGAGGTTCCTTTGATGGCAGGTTTTGTTGCTGATATTACTGTTATTGACTCGTGGCAAAGAAGATATGAACCAAAATGTCATGAATCTGAAAGAAAGGCAGAATGGAAAGCATAGAAAAGCAAAATTATCACTGAGCCAACTAAGAGCAGAAGCATTTTGGTTTTTTTTTTAAGGTATTATGCAGAGGTGAATATCAGTACCTTTGTGAATATGGAGATTCTCCCAAAATCTAAAATGCATCATGGAAAGAAGATGCATCTTTTAGACAGAAAGGTAGACTGATGGGCAGAATAGGCTGGAACCATTCTGCAAGAAATTGCATCATCATGTCATAATTCTTTCATCTAAATAGAAATGGTGAAGCTAAGAAATGAAAGGCCTTAAACACAGAGGTGAGAAATTTTGACTAAACAATGGAATACATTTGGAAGAGCAATAGGCCCGAGATAAGCCTGAACGATGACCTGAACAGTTAAATTTTAAATGAACTTCAGGGACCTAAAATTGCTGAAATTAAAGGCAACGAGAAAGGAAGTGTTGATGGCAAAAGAAATGGAGCTTCCGGGCAAGTACTGTAAGGATGAAAAGGCCAAAATCTAGAGGTGATGTGGGAGGACATAGTCAAAGGTAACACGTCTGTGATACCAGAGAAAGATGGGAAGAAGGCAGCATTTCACATAAAGGAAAAACAAGTATCAGTTTAGCCATCCTGAGTTTAAGATTACAGCTATGCAATAAAAAAAGTCAGAAAGAAAATTAAAGGTGTGGTTTTCATCAGAGGTCTGGATTTGCAAAGCACAGCTGAAATTTCTCAGCCCAAAGTAGCATAAGGGATATGAGATTTGAGACTGTAGGAGATGGGCCAGAAGGTCAGGTCTAGATGTACAAGGGAACCATGACAAAGTGAAGGAAAGCTGAGAATCAGTAAAGAACTATGTCACAAAACCCTCAAAGTAAACAGGCCTTTAAGAACAAAATGGCAGCAAAGTTTGAAAAGCAAAGGGGCAGAAGATATAGTGAGGCATTGTACTGGTCCACATCTAGCTAGTCAGTTTGTTCTTGCATTATATGTATAGAAACTCTGCACCTCAATAATTTTTACTTTTTTTTTTTAAATTAAATTGACCAAAATGTGCCTATATAAGATTCACAATGTCTCCATCTGCCTGGAATTTTAGACGTGCAAGCCCTTAAAAAGAAGAAAACATCTTGTATTAAATTTTCTAAGCAGCCAAAATGCTCTTCATTTTTTCCCCCCTGTAGTTTAAATTTAAATTTATGTTTCTAAATTTACATATTCAAAAACTTAATCTGAAACCTGTTTGGAATTTGGATGTCTCTTTTTATCACATTTCATTTAATACAGCTACTTCTCAAACTGAGGCATCACCCTGCAGCTACTGGATGTCAAAGGACAAAAAGAAAAATAAATTGCTTGAAAAAAACCTGAAGCCAGATTTCTCTTCTGCATTTGAGCTGCTGACATTTTCTAGATAACACCAAAAGATGTCAGAATACTGGCTGTTAAAGCAGTCTATGTTTGGAGCCTATTAAGTTGAATTCTGAGAGTGAAGGGACATGTGAAGACTTCTAGAGGGACTGATATATACCATTACTTTCTTTATTTCAATTTTATAGGGAAAAAAAGGAGGGTTTTTTCCTACTTTTTTGTCCAAGAGTTCCTCTTAAACCATGGCAGGTTGCTAAGAGTCCACAATTTCACTCTCATTCCTTTGTGTATTCAAAAGCTCCACAATACAGCTCCTGCCCTTTGGATGAGGAAGGGCTGAGAGGAACTCCCATCAGAGCTTCTTACTCTCTCGTTACTGTCAGAGGCCACTACTGACCTGCCTTCTTCTTTGGCACCCATAATTCTGCCTTTTTAATGTTCCCACATTATGTTGCTCAAGGGATCCAGACAGCTGCTTCTTGTTGATAAAGCTGCAGCTCCACCAAGTCCTTCAGAGTTACCCTAGGGTAAAGGCATCTGGAAGGAGGAAAATGGCTCCGAGTGACTTGTTCAGGTCACTTGTATGTCATGTAAAGCAACCAGAATGATCTTCACCTTGCTGCCTAAGCACTCTCTCCTCTTCTCAGACAGTGGTAAACTTCAGGAGGAAATTGCTTGCCTGTCAGCTGAATTTTGCATGAAGCTCCTTGGCTCACACAGGCAGTCTGGCAGAACATCCCTTCAGAGACCACATTCCTGTCCCTCATTCCTGTCCCTCAGGCCCTTGCTTCAACTCGTCTGTCCCAGGCACAGAGAGAACTCAGCACAGACCTTCCCCCATCCACTGCACAGGGCAGCGAGCCTGCAACATGCTAAGAAAAAGCATGAAGAAGTGGAGAGACCATGACTGCAACCAGCTATCGCTTCCGGAGCCAAGCTGCTGTTCTGCAAAGCTGGTATGCCTTGCGCTTCCACACTCACAGCCTTGGAAAGGACGCGTAGCGTTGGGTAGCGTGCATAGGGCTGAGCAGGGTGCACGTGGCTGGGGATGGTGCATAGGGTGGGCCGGAGCTGAGCCTGGACTGACAGGCTCCTTCCAGACCTAGCTGGGGTGTCTCTGCCAACCCACTAATCTTGATCTTACATTAACAGACAGCTGGCGGCATTTAATCAGAGGCACCATTCATGTACACCCGCCACACCAATGAGTCTCCTGAACTGTAGATAATGCAGGTCTATCGGTTGTTTCCTTCAGTTGCTCACAGAGCCTTTTGTGCCTGCCAGTTTACGGATTATCTTAAATATTGTTTCTGACTTCAAAGATAAGTGGGACGTATTTAAAAGCATTTGAACATCCATCACATCTCAGCAAGAAATATTACAGCACAGCTTCTTGCCCTGCATAGCAGTTGGCCAGAGGTTTTCTACTGAAGCTCCTGCCTCAGCCTACACTACCCTTAGCATGGATGTTCCCCATTTCCCTGCATCTGCCTGCTCTTGTGCTGTGATCCTTCTTTAATAGTACTGCTGTTGCCTGCCTCAGAGGAAGTAAGGGTACATGTGTCAGCCTGACTGGAGCTGCTACAGGACCACACAGACCCTTTGCTGAGCTGTTTAAACTTAGAGCAAGCAATGTGAGCAAGGGGATCTGCATCAAGCAATAGACAGCTCGATCTGGAAGGCTGAATCCAAGCAGAAACAGCGCAAGAAGCTGAAATCCTTTGTATGTGCCCGTGTTAGTACCATGTGAATTAATTTGCAACTAGTTTCACCCAACTGAGCTTTCTAGTGGTGCTTTTCAGGAGCTAATCCAGTGTCTCCTCAGTTTGAATCTTTGTGTTATGTCTTGTAGTGATGAAGGGTGCAAGTGGGGGATGGGGGGTAGATGGCTGCTGTCTTTACCAGCACTTTACCTTAACTCAGCCACTGGGAAGATCTGAGTGCATTTTAAATGGCTCACGCCTTACTGCAATAGCTCTAGGACCCTGATTAGCTTAGGCAATGTCAACTTAAAATTCAGCAAAACATGTACTACTTCACAGGGAAAACACATGAGGCTGAATATTTTTTACCCTAAGCAGTAGATGTTTGACTGTTCCCAAGAGCCAGAGACTACCAACATGCACTGGTGAGCTAAGCAGGAAAACAACAGCCCTCATTCTCCTCTCAGACTGGAATCATGCAGGAGATAGTCCACCAAACTCAGTTGACCTGAAAGGTACCAATGTAGTGCAAATGAAGAATTTGGCCCACACAATTTTAAGGTTTTAACTCTTCTCTTAGTCTGAAGGAAAAAGGCTGCCTTGAAAATATCAATAGATATTCCAGAGGAGATAAGAGAAAAAAATGTAAGCATCCCAACCAGTATTGAAGGCCCACCAGAAGGAAAACGTATTGCTCAGAAAACTGAGATGATGTTCCAGAGGACAAAAAGAATGAAATAAACCCCTAAATTACCTCCAGCCATGCATTCAGGAACATAATTACGTTATTTTGCTCAGTCTATTATTCTTTCTTTCTAATCAGATTAATAAATATACACACCAGGAAACGTTAATATTTTGTATATGTGGGAGCTGACTTTATTCGGCATTTTGAAAATCCTTAAGCCTGGAGTTTATTTTGAATATTTATCATTTTGCAAAGAGAACACAGCCACCCAGCGCTCAGAAAAAGATCAGTCTCTAGCTCTCCTCAAGGCTATTTTTCCTCTTTAATCCTCAGGGACCTGATTGAATTTTTCTCTGTTTATTATTATTTTATATTTCTTCTCCACGTTCTATTTATTTATTTTGATTTATAAATTATACCACCATGCTAAGGGCGACTGTCCTCTCTGAATCATTCCTCTGGAGCCTGTGACATTTGTGCAAACCTCATGCCTGCCTTGTGCATTTCACTGCTTGGTCTCAAACTACTTTAGGCCACTGTATTGTTTAATTTTTTCCTCACTTGGCCAAGCAGCCTGAAACCAACTGCATAATATTCTGCTTGATATTTAGCCTCACATATACTTTACAGTCTCCAAGTTCTCTGGGGCAATAGCTGTCTTTTTAAATTATGTATAGTGGGGCCAGCATAATGGGGCCTCAGGCCTTGAGATGGCTCCCTCAGGCACTGCTACAATGCAGCGTATATTTCTAAAAGCAGAGGAGATGAACCACCAGAAGTGCCGAATTCTCTGTCCCTCGGTAACTTTGCAACCCCGCTGGAATACAGGCTACAGCTAAACATGAGTTCAGTGCAGTGGTAAGTGATGACATTTAAGGGCTTGTGGAGGTCAAAAGAGATGATCCAGTGGTCCCTTCCAGCCTTTGATCCACGAATCTATGAATGCAGACAACAGCAATCAAAAACTGGCTCTCTGAAAAGGTTTTCAGAGACACTGTGAGGAGTTTTGCTGGAAGATTTCTTCAGGAGTGAGGCTGTGGAGCAAGTCTGCTTTCAATGAACGGGTACCACTTCAAGGGGAGAAAACATCTGCCTAGGGTGATGGAAAAAGACGTCTCTAGAACAACATCATCTTAACTAAGGTATGACGACTCTACTGCTCGTTCCAAAGTGATGCCACAAATAAAGGAATCAAATTCTCCACGCATAATCTTTAGGAGTGAGCAACCAGGAATGGCGAGCAGCACGGACGAATTTGGAATTGTTCACTGACTGGCTGTTGACCCTCTGCTAAATTCCCACCAGCTTTGATGTTGCTCATTTCTGCTGGCTCTGGGTTTACCCTGTAACTTAAAAAAAGCTTCAGCAAAAGAAAAAAAAAAAATCAGGACATTATTTGAGGTGTGGTTCAGGCAAGACAAGGACTAGGAATCCCAGATGGCACAGCTATGGAAAACTTGCTAAACAAGGCAGGGAATATGCAATATTCCCAGACATCCAGCAGCAGGTTGTTGAGGCAGAGCTGAACCTCACCTTGTTTAAGCCCAGGAGATTCCCTGTGGAGAAGAGGTGGGAGTCAGTATGTGCCCAGCTGTTAACTTTATGCCCTTGCTACATCTTCACAGATTACTGTCAAAAGGCAGTGGATCATTTATGGACATGGAAAAAAGGAGCTGTGTTTTTCAACCAGCCTACTTACTTAAGCAGCAGGCATCAGCAGTAATTGGCAACGAGAGCAAAAAATAAACTTTGAGCAACCTCACCCTCCCACCAAATCCCTTCCCAAACATGTATTGTTTTGGAAGCAGATAATATTTCTAGTAATGAAGCAACAAAGCAAATACAGTTCAGTGCTCTGTAAACACAAATGCACACAGACCAATACATGAGCTTGGAATAAAATTCTTTGAAAAAGCACTTCTTCAGATGCTTGCCGGTGATGGGAGTACCTGCCAATGAGAAATCATGACTTTTCAGAAATTGCTCTATAATGCAAAAGCACTGGCAATTAAGTATGACTTTCCAACACAAATGATGTTCAATCTCTGCTTGGGTCAAAGATGCAACAGGGAAGGCTAGAAATGTGAGGCTGCTAGCTGGTGGGTCTTGGCTTTCACTCAGCTCCTAGAATGACCCAGCAACCATTCTTCTTCATTTACCATGTCTGTGTTGTTTTGGTACAGAAATATCCCTAGTTTTCTGGCATGATTTCATGAAAAATTGTTTGATCTTTGCCTGCCCATTTCTGCAAGGCCTGGCTTGTTTCTCCTGCTGCAGCAAGACACTTTCCTGACTTCTGTCAGTGCAGGTGTTGCCATCACTCTGAGGAGCTGATAAAGATACATCTGGGTAACCTCAAGCTGCCTCAAACAGCTGTAAGCCTGCAGGACTCTCATAATGCAAGTCAGCTCCAGATATCTCAAAAGTGCTGGCAATATTGAATTTTGCTGCAAAAGAGCAGCAGCAGAGCCAGGGGAGAGTCCTGTGGAGTCATGCTTTCCACCTCTGCTATGGCAGAGGTGTCAGGGGAGCAACGGTGGATGACAACAATTGCAGAGAAGCCCTTAGGTCTTCACTTCTGCTGTCAAAAGCCATGGCCCCACACAGAACTGTTTAGGTTGGAAAAGACCTTTAAGGCCGTTGAGTCCAACTGTTAACCCAGCACTGCCAAGTCCACCACTAAATCATGTCGCTAAGCACCACATCTGCACGTCTTTTAATTACCTCCAGGGATGGTGACTCAACCACTTCCCTGGGCAGCCTGGTCCAATGCTTGACAACCCTTTTGGGGAAGAAATTTTTCCTAATACCCAAACTAAACCTCCCCTGGAGCAACTTGAGGACATTTCCTCTTGTATTGATTGTTACTGGGGAGAAGAGCCTGACAGTGTCCTGATTCCTCCAGCAACAGCCACCAGGCTGGCTCTTTAGGGCACTGGTACTGACAAAGGCGGCTGCAGGAGCCTGAACTCACCCTGGTTTCACCAGCAGTCTGTTGCCATAGGCAACTGCCTATTTTGCCTATACCTAGAGCTGGCCCTGAGCAATATACACAGCAGAATTGCTATGATGAGATTAGCACGCTTTATTATACTATCCCTGCTCTTATCACCAACACCAGCTCTCACAAATTCAAGATAAGGAAATTTCCCTCATGTACTTACCATGGTCTTGAACAGCACTTTAGAAAGAAGCGGTGAACGCCACTGTATTCACATTTACATGGGAAAATTTAGGGAGCCATTACTATTCTTGTTTTCAGGTCCTATGAACCTTTCAGTGTCCCAGTTCTGGTCTGGTTGCTTATCAGCCATCCCAGCTTGAGTGGCTTGAGGGTGTCCTCTCTGCACTAGGCTAATGTCAATATGGGACCAAGGCATCATAATCCCCTCAACTGTAGACCATAATCTTTTCCATTTGTTAAAAGCATCTTCCTCCTGATTCTTCTAAAACACCCAGGGATAGCATGTTTCTTAGTCTGGCTTTAGCTTCTGCACCACTTCGCTTTTGGCAGCTGGGACAGACACCTGCATCAGGTAAGCATACTTGTTAGTTTGCAGGAAGGTAAAACATCTCTAAGAATGCTCTAAGTCTCATTGAGAGCCAAAACAGGACTTACTCTCTAGAGACTAAGGCATGCAACCAAACCAACACCACTTAACGCACTACCATCCATCATCCGAGCAGCAAAACTGCAGGCACAGGGGCACTGCGCTACCCTGGCCTGTCTTGGGTTCACCACAAGGAAATGGAATGGACTCTCAGTTAGAAATGGTGAGCCTAAACCCTTTCTTGCGTGTATTTTTCGTTTAGGTCCTTCACTCCTCATTGAAATACCTTGCTGATTCTGGGAAATACCTCACTGAATGTTGCCTGGATTGTCAAAGATACTGCTTTTTAATCAGAGTGGGACATCTAATTGCTTTGAAAATCTTAGGGTTTAGATCCTTCAGTACTTGCATAGCTCTAAAAGTCTGAGCCTCAAACTGGGTTCTGCAGAAAGAGGTTTATGTAATGTGAAATCCTGTTATATTAAACAACAAATACAGGCCTAAGTTGACCTAAGAGTGACCTTTTTAATAATAGAGAATCATCAAAATACAAAGCACAATGCAAATGCAGATGATTTGGTTACAGTAGATTTGATCAAATAAAACAGACAATCTAATTAACCAGCGATTAGATTAAGTAGAAGTCTCTGTATTGAGTGATGGATAATTAACTGGAACTGTATTTACTTATTTTTTATTGTACTGCAGAACAAGGCATATCTTTGCCTTTCTTTCTTTTCACTGCAGTCTTTTAATTAAACAAAATTATTCTGAATGTTCTACACAGAATCTAGGCCTCTGAGTAAACACGGTGGGTTGGAAAGGGAAAGGCAGCCCTATACTGAGATTTAGTTGTCGATCAATACTGTTTGGATAAATCTCACCCAGCAGAACAGTTACAACCCTGGCTTTTCAGAGCTGCTTGGCATTTATAGCTCCAGCTGAATGGAACGTGAGCTGCAGGTGCTCAGCCTTTCGGAGAGCCGCACCCTTATTGTCCAAACATAATTTATGCTTGAGAACAAACAAACAAGCAAACATATTCAAGGCAATTCCTAATTTCCACACCTGAGTCAATCAAGGTTTATTTTTATCAAGGCAAATGCACATAAGGGAATGGTGCATAGCTGATCAGCATCTAAGAGAGAAATGGATCTTGTACTTTGAAATCCTTATCAGAAATGGTTGTAGTGACTTTTAAGGGTAGGCTATGCAAGAGGCAGTCTTTTAAAGTGATTTAATTCCATCCTTTCAAGAACTGTAATCTGGGAGATTGGTTTGGCTCCCCATCACTGCCAGGGAAACCCTGTACTATTGAAGAAGCCCTTTTAATAACACAGCTTGTCAAATGCTCGATGTTTTAATTTTTTAAGTGTCTTGTTAATTGCGTATTTGCCAGAGGCTCTGTGATATCATATAAAAGCTGTCATAGCAGGCAACCACTAAGTTCACCATACACTCAGGTTGCATAGTCATGCTTCTCTGTTCAGAATACACAACAGTTAATTTGATGAAATATCTACTGGCAAAATTTCTCCCTTAACTGTGGCACTACTGTCTGTCTGTTTGTCTGCCTAGATGCTCTTAATGCTCTCATTACCATGGTATCTCAGTGCATCCAGACCCATGGATATCTGAGGAGGAGTTAATAAGCATTAGCTCTTGCTAGGACTCCTCAGAGGATGCTTCTGCCAAACTGCAGGGGACAGCAGAAAAAACCAGCATGATTCCTGAATGCAATGAGCTGCCTGAACGAGGAAAGCTGGTAGGACAGTGTGGAAGCTCTGGAATCTATTTAGCAGTGCCTTACAGTCTGCCTCTGGCCAGGTGGCAGGGCACTCGCATGTTGAATTATACGCAGGCATTTTTCTTGCTTGTGTGCAGAGAAAAGCAAAGCTAGAGTTACTGTGAGCTCTGTGCTAGTGAGGATGCCAAGGAACACCATGTGGAGGCGGGTGAATTCTGGATGAGAGAGTGGGTAAACAGAAAGGCTGAAGTGCCAGGGGGTAGCCTTGGGGGCATTCCCTTAGGGAACAAACAGCAACTGAGCTAAAAAGTAAAGCCACACTACAGCAATTAGCTTCCTGAAATGATCTAAGGTATCAGCTAGACTTTTAACAGAAAGACCTGGTTGACCAGGTGATGTGCATGCCTACAGTTGCTGTATTTGAAAGCAACATTTCTGGTCCTGAAAAGCCAGCCCATGAATTTATCCATTTACTTGTGAAACCTGGAATCTCCTGGATGGTGCAGACTTTATTTTTGGTGGTGCTGAGTGCAAGCTGGAAACAGATAAAACTGCACCTTTTCAGGACTGTTCATGTTCAGGGCTTGGATCTTGATCCTCATGATATTATTAAGAAAACTTCACGTGAGCAGGCTTTTAACTAATACTACTTTTATTCAGTCCCAGCTTATATCTGAACAACCCCTCTGACCAAAAATGGCTGTAACAGCGGGAGCAAAATATGACCTCTGGTTTGTACTGTTTCAGCAGGGATTCTCCCCATTTCTCAGTCTCTCTCTCCTCACACTCTCAATCTTATCTTCTCTTCAGTTTAACAGGAAGATGGATGGGACTATATCAGAAAGGCCAACAATATATCTGAATTCTCTAATATTTCTGGCATAAAATATTCAATAAGTATTGTTGTTGAAAAGGCTGGGTGTCAGGAACGTGTGTGTACCTCCTAAATAACATGGGCAAAATCATAACATCACAGCATGCTGTCATCCACAGCAAGAAATCTCAGCTGAATTCCCCTGTCTTTCTCTTCACAAGGCCACGAAGACAAGGAAGTACATACGAACCACAGGACTCGAGAGTGTTTTCCAGTGTCCAGTAGCCTAGATGCATCCTGACTCCATCTCATGACAAAACCAAGGCATGTATACTCTCCTCCCCTACTCACTTCTCCTCTTGTCTTCCTTTCTGGAAGGCCAGGTAGTCATGTAGGCAAGAGGGCCTCGTTGCCAGTAAGGAAGAAGGAGTTGCAGAAGATAAAGGATAGCTCCTCCAGTTTTGGTGGAAGCAAGGAAGGGGGAGAGTAAGTAGATATGAAATACCAGATCTCTTGAGAAATGTCAGGTAAGAGGAAAAGAAGTAGTGCACATTTTTCTTCTGCTCAGTGGTGATACATGCATGCAGACACCAGCCTAGGAATTGCTGGGGAACTCTAATGAATCTCTCTGAGTTGTGTCTATGGTGCTGATTACCGCTGTTCCCGCAGAAGCCACTTGTATTTGTGATTTGGAGATGTTTTCAGCAGGCAATGAAATATTAGTCGCTATTTAAAAAATGTACCACATAATTGCAGAAGATAGCATGTTCCCATTCCAATTACAAGTGAATAACTGTAATACCTGAAGGAGCCTTGTGCAGCATCTGTAGGTAAACACCCTTTGTAAAGGAATCTAGGCATAGAAAAATGCATAATAGGCTTGTGAATAGTAAGGTTTAGATATAAACTACTGAAGTAAAAGAATCACTATTCCATGGAGAAATCTAAGTCGAGTTTGAGCTGTTTTTCCTAAAAAGATGCAAAATATATTGTTAGCAAGTTGTGCTCTCCTTTATTGCTTGCATATCAATATGGCAAGTAGAATACTTCTACCTCAGAATAGTTTGTCCTCAGCTCTCCATGTTAAATTCACAAAAACATTTAGATGTGGCAATGCTTCATCTTTAACCAAAGCCTGTCTTCACACATTGATCATGCTTGCAGCCATTCTCCAACATTGAGGTCAACTAGCATGAATGGTTCATATTGACTCTTAAATCTCCTGCACAGCATGGCTGTTGCAAATTGTTTACTGGGAATGGGACTGTTTCCAGTAAACATCTAAATTAGCTCACTGCAAATGCTGAGATATGCCCTAACTGCTAGGTTATGTAGGGGCCTCCATACAGCACGTATAGAGTCTTCTGACATGTGTAGAGCAGATGGGCAGATTCTGACGATCTACATGTTGAAGGTGGCTGCTGAAAGTGGTGGTGCAGTGACTAAATCCACACTTTGGTAGATTCAGCCCTTAACAATTTATGGGAAGCTTTATAGAAGGGAACAGAAATATATATATGGGGCATGACAGCAGGCTTGCAAACAACAGAAATACCTGAAAAACCCTCTGTTGTGCTATTGATCCAAAGGAGTGCTGGAAACATTACTATGGCAACAATTCTTACCCAGTGGAAGAAGCATGCCATTATCTGTGCATAGGAACAAAACAAGAGGAGGCGTTTTTCAGAACTGTTGCCCACCTCCCCTTGACCACTACAGATGTGCTGACCTTCTGGCATGAGCTCCTGCTGCAGAAGCTTTCAATGAGGTACAACTTGCAGAATTATTTATTGGCCCATGCACAGAGAACAAAGACATTCTATTGACCAACAGAGTCCTGTTGCAGAAACCAGCACTGCATGGAACTCCTGTTTTCTAAGAGTATCAAACATCTTCCTTATCTTGTTAACAACCTGGGTTATCCGTGTGAATAAAAGAGACACGTCTGCTCTGGCTCACTCTAAATGTTGCCTATGTCATTTGGCTACACACCACTTCAACCTTTCGCAAGTACAGCTATCAAATCAGAAAACTGCTGAGCATCTAATCTGGCCCGTTATTACTGAGAATTTCAGACTAAAGTACAGATCTGTTGGTATTGTGGTAAAGGTATAATTTGGTCTATTAATTAGCAACTAGACTAATAAAGTCAGCAAGAAACCTTTTTGCATTATGTGGCTACATTGACAGTCCACATTCCATAGCCTGAGGGCAGAACTGAGAGCTAATCATATTCCAGGTGTTTGTAGCAGTGAAGAAGCCCTCTGCTGCTCCTAGCTGCATCTCCAGCTCCACATAATTTTAAGCAGTACTGTGACCCTGCCCACCGCTCCTAACCCTGGGGAGGGGAGTGATACTGGCTACAAGTCCAGGCAGACTGTTCTTCCTGTAAATGGCTGAGGAAAACGATTGTGTGGGAGATGGTGCCAAGCCAGGAGAGGAAAGGAGCAGCCTGGAAGAAAGCTTCCAAATACACACTCCCACTGCAGAAACACTTTATGGCTGTCCTGAGGCTGGGGAGAAGAACAGGCAGCTGCAAGCTCTTTCCAAGCTGTTTGTTTGCCAGTCTTCTCTGGGCAGCCTGTGGTACAGCCAGCTGTGAGAGCAACACAAGTAGGTGGAACAGCTCTGCCCGCTTGGGAGCTTGCTACTGCTCCACAGAGCCTTTTAACAGCATGAGCCAAACCGATATAGCCCATTGCCATTAGTATTGTTATCCCCCTTTTTTATAACAACAGAAAAATAAGGGCCAGAAAAAAAAAAAAGAGAGAGAGCCTGGGCAGAAGATAGACTGTAGAAAGATATCAAGATCAACACCAAGTCTGTGAAGTACAAGGAAGGAATGGAAAATACATTGCTACTAATTAATAATGTTGAGTATATACACCAAATGCCATCCAGGTGTTTACTAGGTCCCAGCCTAAAAAGTTCCTGCTTATTCTGTAGAAATGGTAAAGGTCTATTTCTTCCAGAGAAGTAGGTAGCCCTGCTATTCCCAGAAATTATTTGTCTTTCCTTCATGTTAACTGTCTCCTGCACTCCATCACAAGCAGCCACAGTGGCACAGAATATATGTGCATCTGTGTGTATATACAGGTATATTTTACACATACACAAACATAGGTAGGAAAGAGTGTTGAAAATGACTCGATGAAAGAAAAACTAGAATAGACACTTGGATTTAATCTACTTGGTCAGTCTTTTTTCCCTTCCCTAGACACAGCTGGTTTTATTCAACACTGACTTTTTTTCTAGTACTAGATGACTTTGGGTCCTGAAGACACAGAAATAGGAGCTGTTACTAAAGACATAATTTTTTTTTTTGACAACATTAACTTTGACAGCTTCATGAACTTTATTGAATAAATGATGGTTTACTACCCATCAAAACAGTATTTTCCCACTTCCCCAGCTTTCTCTGCCTTCAACACCTGAGAGCCTCCCAAGTAATAATCTCTTTTCTAGCCTTTGGGGAAGTAGCTTAATCAGTTCCAGGAATTTTCTTCCATGTTTGCACAGGTGAGAGCAGGTGCCCTGGGAAGAAATAATGAAAGAAAGGGTAAGTCAAACAGGTAAGATACACAGGTAGTCTCGGATGTGTGGAAAGCTCTGTTCGTTTGCAGCTCTCACGGAAGCAGATTTCACATGGAAGCAGCCCAGGTCCAGCTCTGCAATCAGAAGCAATGCCCTGTTGCCTGCCTGTCTGCATTCCGAGGAAATGCAATTGCTGGTGGAAATCGTGGTCCCTGAGGGGGAAGTTCTTGCCCAGATAGCTTGGGACATCTGCAGAGGTTTTCTTAACATTAAAGCAGAGATTGCATTGTGGATTCTGTGTGAAAATGTGGGAGCACTGCTTACAAACACTGGGTTTGGGTTGCGGGGATGCTTACTGCAAGCAGGTTCTTGTATTCTCTGCCTGCCGGCCCAGCACCTCGCTCAGAGCTGTTGTCCAGTGTGCCCACCGCACACCACTGCTGGTGTGCTGCATGCAGGTGCATTTCCCTGGCTTGCACAGGGCTCCGGCATACCGGGCCTTGAAAGGTGCTGTCGGGTAGTATTTTAAGCCATTGGAGTCAGCCAGAAGAATTTGAATCTAAATCTGCTTTTTCTAGACTTTGGAGAAGAACTGCATGCCTCAGTTGCAAAAGCGAACGTTACTGTTCAGGCCCACCTTTAACCGGCAGGCTGATCCCTCCGGTGCCGCGAAGTTTGCCGCCAGTTTTATGACGAAGTCAGGCCAAGGAGCGGCCACGAACTGCTCGCGCTGCGGCTGCCAGCCTCAGCCTGCGGCCCCGGGCCCGCCGAGCACCCCGCGCAGCAGCCCGGAGGCCGGGGCCGCGCCGGGCGCCCCGTCACAGCCCCGCCGGGCCGGGCGCACTGTGAGGCGCCGGAGCTGCCGGGCGGCGGGCTGCGAGCGCGGGGCATGGCGCTGAGGGCGGGCGGCGCGGCGGGGCGCCCGGCGCTGCTCCTGCTCATGTCTCTGCTCCTGCCCTCGCCGGCGGCGGGCGCCGTGAACGGCAGCAGAGCGGAGGTGGCGAAGCCCCTGGGCGGGCTCGCCGAGCCGGGTGAGGCGTCCCCGGGCGGTGTGGGCGCCCTTGGCGGGCCCTTCCCGGAGCGGGGCGGGCGGTGGGCTCTCCTCAGCCCGGCCCGCCTGCCCGCTCTCTCCCCGCATGGCTTCTCCCGCAGATGGGGCTATGTCCGCTCCCGCCGAGGGGAGTTCCCCTTCGCCGCCCGGCTTCCCTCTCCGGAGGCAGGGGTGCCCGGCCGCGCCGCGGGGAGACCAGGTTTCGTGCGGAGAGCGGGCGCTCCGGGTGCGGGCAGCCGCCTTCGCCGCCGCCGGGGCGGAGCGACCCCTCCCGGGTGCCACAGGCGGGCAGCGGGAGGGGCCGGGGCCGGTTCCATGCTGTGCGGAGCCAGGCAGCAGCACAGGGACCCCTCCGGCCGGGGGTCTGGGGACGTGCTGGGGAGGCGGGGGAGGCGCCGGATCTGCCTGTTGCTCTGGTAGCCGCGGGGGTGGGCTCCGGGCCGCCGGGAGCCCCTGCAGCCCCCTCCGCCTCTGCTCGCGCAACGAACCGCACGGGGTCACGGCTCACGCGTAGTCAAGGGCAAAGCCAATTCCCCATGGAAAGATTTCCGTCCGGGGAAGCCTTCGTCCCCTGAGCTGCCCCTTGGGGTGACACTTCGGGGACGGAGCAGTGCTGCTCTCCCTCCCCACTCCACTTTGACCTTTAGGACCCCGCAAGTACTAAAGCCACAGTCCCTGGCAGGAATGAGATGCCTAGCTCAGGAGTGAGCAGGTTCCCCCAGGGTTCACAACCGTGGCTTCGTGTCCTCTCTCTTTGACATTTTTGGTAGCACTTCTGCGGGCTTTTAAAGTGTTTATCAAAATGTTCTGCATATATGCTGTGATGCGGCTTGTAATTAAAATGGTGTACAATGGCAAAGATTTCTGTTCTACATAGGTTTTACAAGGCTTCCAAATGTAGAGAGGAATACAGACTGCTTTGCTGCGCTGGTACTAATTGCAGCCCCCTGACAGGAATGTAAATGCAGTTCCTTAGCACATTCTTATCTCAGCATGTGTGGGATTTACATATATAACTCCTATTAATGCTAATGGAAGTTATATACATAATTCGTTTTGCATAGGGCTGACACTATTTTTTATCTGAACCCCATGCAACTAGAACCAGCCTTCTCATGTAAGTAGAAAGATCTGTAGTTTCTTGCCAGGAGCTGTCTTTAACATTTTGGTTCATTTAAAATGTACAGAGGAAATGCAAGTAAAGTAAGCAACCCAAAACTTTGTATTGTGACATTGGCACGGAAGGTTCATATAAAAAGTGTTACGCTATCCAGAGGTTTATAATTGAGTCTGATTCAGTTTCCCTCAGTTTCTTTTTGTTGCTTTTTAAAAAAAATTCATTAAATCAGAAACCAGGATTGGTGATTCCTGATCAACTTGTTCATTTAGAACAAGTCAGCTTTTAATGTTTAGGTGTGTTTAAAGTTTTATTTGGAGTATTACTTACAGCATCTTTTTTATTTAGAGCTATAGTCAGTTCATCATTATGCATCTCTGACAAAAGAGCCATGTTGTGCATTGTGGTGCTCCTGAAGCCAGAAGCATCCTGAAAGTTCATATCTTCACCTATAATTAGAAGTTTGCTTTCACTGGTTAGCAAAGTCCCTCGCCTTTTATTAGTAATATCTGAAATTTTGTATTTTGTGTCTCTGCTTGTTTCTAAAGCTTTTTTTTTTTTAAATTTGTGTCTGGATGGGAAATAGCAGGTTCTCCTTTCAGACCTGATGGCATCCTGCTGTGGCTACACTCAGCTTGTCACCTCAAAATTGAATTACAATAATGCCTACTTTCAGGGTAGAGGTTTGGGGCTTACCATAAGCTGATATGAATCATCAGAAATCTATTGAGTTGAGAATTAACATAATCTGAAGCTGTTTTAGTCCCCCCTCCCATTCATTTTTGCATATTTGTTTATTCTGCATAGGTGAACAAGTGCGACTCGTGTTGTACCAAGTTGAAAACAGGTATTTTTAAACAGGACTGTATTTAGACTGTAGACAGGATCTTTAAGTTCTCCTCCTCCTCTCTGCTGTGCTGTGGTAGTTGATGTTAGACAAGACAGTTGAATGACTGTCCGATATAAAAGAAGCTAAGGGAAATGTGATAGGATGTCCATGGTGGGTACCATCTTCTAAAGAAGTTGTTATTTTTATGGCTCATTAGAGATAGTTTGAGGATACACTAGCTGTTTTAAAGGTTGTCTCTGTTTTCATAGGATTTTAATCTTATCATTTTTTTCCTTATGTTTTGGCTAAAGTTGGGGGTTTTATCATTCAACTGGATAGCTACTGTTTAAGGATTGTTGTGCATACGCTAGAAGACTGTTCTGACAAGCACAGCTTATATGCTGAAGTAAATGTCAAAACCATAGAGACAGTTAGAGATAACAGGAGAGTAAGATTTTGATGGCTTATTTATAATGTTGGGGAAAAGAGTTCAGTATCAGCGTATTATTGTGGAGAATGCACCATGCTGCTGTAGTCTAAATCCTTTACAATGGAGAAATAAAGGTTTTATATTTGTGTATCACTGACTGCAAGAAAAATGGATCCATTCCTTTCAACCTGAGAAATTTAAAGTTTTGGATAGTGTGTGAAAAATGTAAATGTTACTCAGAGATTTAGTAGCAAGAAGTGATATATAAACTTGCATTGCTGCACAGAAATAACATTTTGTAAACATAAATCTTGAATATAAAAAACTGAGAGACAGTGAAAGCAAACTTTACATTGGTGAGTATTTGTTATCAGAAAAAAATAATCTGAGTAGGAGGGACTGGCAGTGCAGACTTGCAAAAGCAGTCATAGTGACTTTCTCTTTGCATTTGGAAGAATTGAAAAGACCTATTGCTTATTTAATGAATAATTTCCAAAGGAGTTTCACTAAGTTAGTTTCTCTATAAAACAGTTACTGTATCTCAGCATCCTTATAAACAAACATTCAAATTGCATGCTATTAGGAATAAAATATATAATCCAGATTTGAATCCCAGATGGAGATGAGAACCTTTTGCTTTTGTACATTCTGTGAAACCCATTTTGTAACCTCAAAGTACCATTAAAAAATGGAAGGAACCCAATCACAGTGATTAAAACCCTAGTATCTAATTAAAATACTGTACCTGGTTGACTCATCTTTGTGCTGGCTGTCTAAACTTGACCTTGAAGTGTGATGGGGAAAAAAATCATGTGGGAAGGCATACATTAGCCAGAAAGAACAAGGAAATGAGTTAACTGAATATTGTTTCATGAAAATTTTTCTTAACTCTTTTCAGGGAGGACCTATTATTTGTGTAGAACCTAGACACTGCACTTCCCAGAGCATTCAGTAGGCTAATTTAGCATCATAGTCTGCTTTAGAAGAAAATTACGGCTTTTTTCCTTTTAAAGAATCATCTTAAGGTTTAAACATGAATGCTATTCAGACTGGATTTTATGATAAATTTTTCGTAAATGTCTTGTTTTTCTCATCTAGTTAGTGAAAGAAAAAATGTTGGCAAATTTCACATTTCAACTAAAAAGTAGCAGAGATTTCAAGGAGTGGGTTTCCCATTAATTGGGAATTTCCACGCCTGTCATTGTATTAGAGATGTAACTTTAGACTTTGTGTTCAGGTCTGGATGCCACTGTGTCCGCAGAAGTAGAATATGGAGCATGCACAGTTACATGTGGTAAGTAGCAAAGCAGATGAATAAAACATATTGTCATTTGTTTTTTGGGGAAAAAAAAAGTGCTAACTGTAGCAATTTAGCAGTTGTAATTTGCTTGCCCTTGTTCACCTCTCATTGGTTTCAATTGCCAATAACTATAATTAACAAAAACAATCAGGCTGATTGTCATTAGGAGTTTAGGTCAGATCTGTTGTTTTATTAATTTCACAGCCTGCAAGCTCCTATTTTAAACCAGTTCCCTACGTTTATTGGCACATGAGCTGCCTTCCCCAAAGTAACAATTTTCGCTATTTGTGAACATCTGTGAGATGTTCAGAAGATGAAAGATCTTCTGATGCTTCTCACAGATGTCTTCCCACATACAATATTGCCAAAAAATTGCTTGCCTGCAGTAGCCTGTTCTGTATTCCACATTTATACAATTTATAAATTGTGTGATGGCAAGAAGAGGTATCATTTTGGAGTAGGAAGGGAGAGAGGAAAGATGAGATGAGCTTTAAGAAGACATCTCTGTGTTTGGGGTGATGATAGAAACTGCTCTGAGGTGGTAATTTTATTGCTTAGGAAGCAGCCTTGAATCAGAAATGCTATTAATTTTTTTCTGAACAAATTCAGCTTCTCATAAGACCACAGAGAAAAGTGAGGTTTTGCCCCCATCAATCTGATGTTTTCTAGAGTATGCCTTTTTTTCCCTCAGTCACTTTTTCATATGCTAGAACTTCCTTAATCCCCTCCTGTTTCACATCTTAGGACAATATGGGTCTAAAAGATTTTTTCCTTCTACATACTTTAATATTTCTCTTTCTTCACTTCATAATGTCAAATCTGCTTATATGTTCTGTATATTGATACTGTATATGTATCCCCATACTCTTAGTAACCTCACTTGCTCTGATGCACACATCTTTTGGATATAAGAAACTGCTCTTGATGTCCCATCCCTCTAGCAGATGTCTTAAATGTTCTGTATTTCCAGGGAGTTTCACTAAATTTTGTCTTGGTTTTATCTTTGGTCCCTCAGAGTTAATGTTCTGGTGGGTTAACTATGGCTGGATGCCAGGTGTCTACCAAGCCACTCGATCACTCCCCTCCTCAGTGGGACATGGGGAAAAATAAGATGAAAAAGTTGTGGGTCGAGATAAAGGCATTTTAATAAAGAAAAGCAAAGCCTGTGCACAGAAGCAAAGGAAACAAACAAACAAAATTATTCTCTGCTTCCCATCAGCAGGTGATGTCCAGCCACTTGCTATGACGTAGGGCCTCAGTATTTGTAGTGGCTAATATGAAGACCAAGATATCGTATGGTATGGAATATCACGTTCATCAGTTTGGGTCGGATGTCTTGGCTGTGTCCCCTTCCAGCCTCTTGCCCACTCCCAGCCTACTGGTCTTTGGAGGGGGTGCGAAGAGACAGCCTCGATGCTGTGGGAACACTGTTCGGCAGTAGCCAAAACATCAGTGTGTTATCAACGCTATTCCAGCTACAAATACAAAGCACAGCACTATAAGAGATGCTATAGGGAACATTAATTCCATCCCAGCCAGACCCAATACAATATGTTTAACCACTTTAATTCTGAAAATTATATGATCTTGCTGAAGAATCAGGAAAGGAAAGCTCTAACAAAAAAGACAAAGGCATCATCTCATATCTGGAGTTCAGATCATGTTCATAGCCTTCATTCTAGTCTGAGCTATTCAGTGCATGGCATGTTTACCCTAGACTTCAGGAGAGCAGACTTTTGCCTCTTCAGGGATCTACTTAGTAGAGTACCATGGGGTTAAGCCCTGGAGGGAAGAGGGGCCCAAGGAAGCTGGTTAATGTTCAAGGATCATCTCCTCCATCTCAGGAGCGGTGCATCCCAGCAAGAAGTCAGGCAAAAGCACCAGGAGGCCTGCATGGATGAAGAAGGAGCTCCTGGACAAACTCAACACAAAAAAGGAAGCTTACAGGGGGTGGAAGCAAGGACAGGTAGCCTGGGAGGAATACAGAGAAATTGAGTAGCCAGGGATCAGGTTAGAAAAGCTGAAGTCCTGATAGAATTAAATCTTACCAGGGACATGAAGGGTGACAAGAAAAACTTCTATAGATACCTTGGTGATGAAAGGAAGACTAGGGAAAGAGTGGGCCCTTTCTGGGAGGAAACGGGAGACATGGTTACCCAGGACATGGAGAAGGCTGAGGTACTCAGTCACTTTTTTGCCTCAGTCTTCACTGGCAAGTGCTCTGGCCACACCACCCAAGTCACAGAAGGCAAAGGCAGGGACTGGGAGAATGAACTCCCCACTGTAGAAGGTCAGGTTCAAGACCATCTAAGGAACCTCAAGGTGCACAAGTCCATGGAACCTGATGAGATGCATCTGTGGGTCCTGAGGGAACTGGCAGATGAAGTGGCTAAGCCACTATCCATCGAATTGAGAAGTCATGGCAGTCCAGTGAAGTTCCCACTGACTGGAAAAGGGGAATCATAATCCCCATTTTTAAAAAGGGAGAAAAGAAAGACCTGGGGAACTACAGGCTAGTGAGTCTGACCTCTGTACCCAGCAAGATCATGGAGCAGATCTTCCTGGAAACTATGCTAAGGCACATGGAAAATAAGGATGCCATTAGTGACAGCCAGCATGGCTTCACTAAGGGCAAATCATGCCTGACAGTTTGGTGGCCGCCTATGATGGGGTTACAGCGGATAAGTGAAGAGCCACTGACATCATCTACTGGACTTGTGCAAAGCTTTTGACACTGTCCTGCACAACATCCTTGTCTCTAAATTGGAGAGACATGGATTTGATGGATGGACAACATGGTAGATAAGGAATCGGCTGTATGATCACACTCAAAAAGCTGCGGTCAATGGCTTGATGTCCAAGTGGAGACTGGTGATGAGTGGCATTCCTCAGGGGTTGGGATTGTGAGCAGTGTTGTTTAACATTTTTGTCAGTGACATGGACACTGGGATTGAGTACACCCTCAGCAAGTTTGCCAGTGACACCAAGCTGTGTGGAGCAGTCAACATGCTAGAAGGAAGGGATGCCATCCAGAGGGACCTTGACAGGCTTGAGAGGGAGGCCTGTGTGAACCTCATGAAGTTCAACAAGGCCAAATGCAAAGGCCTACACATTGATTGGGCCAATCCCAAGCACAAATACAGGCTGGGTGGAGAATGGATTTGGAGCAGCCCTGAGAAGAAGGATTTGGGGTTGTTGGTTAACAAGGAGCTCAACACGGCCTGAAAATGTGTGTTTGCAGCCCAGAAAGCCAACTGTGTCCTGGGCTGCATCAAAAGAAGTGTGACCACCAGGTTGAGGGAGCTGATTATCCCCCTCTGCGCCACTCTCATGAGACCCCACCTGGAGTCCTGCATCCAGCTCTGGGGTCCCCAGGAGAAGGACATAGACCTCTTGGACTCAGTCCAGAGGAGGGCCATGAAGGTGATCATAGGGCTGGAATGCCTATGAAGACAGGCCGAGAGAGGTGAGGTTGCTCAGCCTGAAGAAAAGAAGGCTTCAGGGAAGCTTTGTAGCAACCTTCCAGTACCTAAAGGGGGCCTACAGGAAAGCTTGGGGGGGACTTTTTACAAGGGCATGTAGTGATAGGACAAGGAGTAATGGTTTTAAACTGAAAGAGGGTAGATTTAGATTAGATACTAGGAAGAAATTCTTTACTGTGATGGTGCTGAGGCACTGGCACAGGCTGCCCAGAGCAGCTGTGGGTGCCCCATCCCTGGGAGTGCTCAGGGCCAGGCTGGACGGGGCTTGGAGCAACCTGGTCTGGTGGAAGGTGTCCCTGCGCGTGGCAAGGGAGTTGGAACTGGGTGATCTTTAAGATCCCTTCCAACCCAAACCATTCTATGATTCTGTGATTTTACATTTGTTGTTCCGGTAAAGCTGTAAGCTCTTTGTCTCCTTCACAGTCCTTATCCTCTAGATCCATCTATCAAGTCTTTTATTATTTCTTGCTTTCTGAAATGACTCAGTTTTCTTAATTTTTTCCCAGTAATGCTGTGGCTCAGATCCATTGCTCCTGTAGTCATAGTCCACGTTTACAGAGGCATTAAAGCGTAATTAAAACATATTTAATGATACCTTGTCATACTTGCCTCAGTTTTGCCATACTCTCTTTGTGGTCTAATTGTTTTGGCCACTCTTACCTCTCGATTTCTCTTGTATTGCTAAGTATCCAGTTCTTTGTGGATCATCTTTCTTTACCACTTCTGCCCCAGTCTATTAATTTACATTTCTCTATGGTGAATTTAATTTAGGTAATTTATTTTACTGCATTGTGGCCAGTTTTCTGTTAGGTTAACTTGTATGACTTGTTGAAGTTAAGACTTCATTTGTTAAGCATCTCAGGAGATTAATTTCATCAGCTTTGGCAGCTACTAAGAAGAGGTGGGGAAAGGAAACATGGGAATGAAAGGAAAAGCTGTCCAAAAGGAAGAGGCAGAGGAGTACCAAAAGAACTTGTAGGTGTAATTAAAAGGGTTTTTTTCATGAACCCTTTTGAGTACGATATACTTTTCACATTTTATTATTCCCATAGATAAGACATGGTGAGATGTTTCCTGATGAATGTGACTACAGTTAGCCCAGTACCCAGTCTTTTGGCTTTTCATAGGCTTCCTGTCTTTTTTGTTAGCTAAAAAAACTAGATGTCACTGAAGAAAGAGGAATGCCTTTAATAAAAATGTCAGTTCACTGCCATTTACACCTCTGTCTCTCTGCATCATGAGATGAGACATTCTCTGGAGAGGAGAACAATCCTTGTTTTGTGTCATTTTCAGTAAGTGGTGTTGTCTCCCTCTGTCACTTGAAGTTCTGTTTCACAAGCTACATGATATCTCTGAGACATTCTGAAATCCATTGGTTTATATAATACGCATTTAAGGAAGGCAGATGCATCATAAATGCAATGCTCAAACCAATTTCCTATTTATTATTCTCCTGCAAGGGAGGGTTAACTTTCTCTTTCTATGCCTATTAGTAAACAAAATGCTTCTGGAAAAATGGCAAAACCTTCAGTGTTTACTGGGCCTAAACACATTATTCCTGCCTCCCCCACAAGCTATGTCATTCCAATGAACTGTGTACACACTGTTTGGCAAAAACAGTTATAGCACTTGTTTTGAATTTGTTCGTAATTGTTAAAACGAGGATGTTCCCATTGAAATCCTGATAGTGAGAGTGAACAGCTTTTTGCTTCCTTGAACATTGTGTAGGAATTCTCCTTAACTTTACATGTTTGAAATAGGTTCCCTCCCGTTCTTTGTCTTCAGTGCGACCCTCCATGTTGCAGGTGGAGTCCAGGTGGACAACACTTGATTTCACGCGTTTGTCGTGAGAAGCCCCATGTTACCGTCCACCAGCCTCTGTTCTCTGAGAGGCTTCATTCCGGAGGCTGTTGGTGGTATTCCTGTATCCCTCACTGTTGGTCCCTGTTAGGTAGCTTCAGACTCCCCAGTCCTAGTGCCAGGAGGTTTTTCGTGCCTTCAGTTTCTGTTGCCCTTGGTGGGAGTTGAAGACACTCAGTCACGAGACTGGAGGCAGGCTGAGTCGGCAGTCTGTACAGTGTTCTCTGTGCCATCTGATTCGAGCATTTAAAGGCCAGGAGCCTGAGTGCTTTGGTAGTTAAAGTGAATTAATGGTTTTTCAGAACATAGATTAGTTTCTTTTCAAATGCTTTTTCTGTAAGAAAAGTTTTGAATTAATATTCAATTCTTTTGATGACACATGATGACTCTAAGAATCTCAGTTCCTGGTGTGCAGTGTCTGACAGAAGTAGATGTTGTCATGAAATCTTAGATACCAACATGGGATAGCTTTAGCAGGCACTCTGAGAACATCTGTTTTGCCTGGTATTTGGTAGATACATATTAACATCCAGGATAAAGAAAGAGAAAGAAAAACAGAGTATGAAGGAAATGAAGAAATTCAGAGTGAAAGATTTTTTTTTGCCCCTCATAGGTATTGGCATTCGGGAAGTTCTGTTAACCCGTGGATGCCCTGGGACTGAAGCAAAATGTCTTGTCCGTGTGGAGGAATGTCGGGGGCCAGTAGACTGTGGATGTAAGTGGAACACTGTGATACGGTAATCTAGAGTAAATATGTTGATTCAAAGGAAACATCCTTATTCTCTGTTAGCATGGTGGAAGTGGAATAAAATGATTGCATTCCACCCTCTAATCACCCTGTTAAAAAATCCGGTAATGTTTCACGGTTCATTTCTGTACTGATGTGTGCTGGATTTCAAGTTCCTGTAAAATACTGTTTTTCTGCTGTGTACTTGGTTCCAGACATTAGACCAAGCAAAAAGTATTTTAAGCAATTTTAAGGGAAAGCATAATTTCCAAGTAACATTCAGTGGTTTACAGAATTATGAACTTTATGATCTATACAGAGATGTATTTAATTAAGTAATGATGTACCTAATTTAAAATTCCTCCTATAGGGGGAATACCAATTTCTGAGGGCCTTGCCTGTGTGAAGATGCCTTGTATTTCTATACCTCCTGAAAATCGATTTACATATGTTTGGAAGATGTTAATTCCAAGCAAGGTGAGTAACTGAATCCCACTTTGTGCACAAAAATTGCGTACTGCATGCATTTACCACATGCTCCAGCTGAATTGTTCAGACTTCTGGGCAGATTATTTCCTTTGTTGTCATAATGCAAATAAGCCCTGATTTCTGACTGGAAAGTTGGTAATAGAAGGACTCACAAAGCTTTGCTTCTTTATGCAGCTTCACTTTCCTCTTCATGTGAGGGAAATAATTTTAAAGAGTAATGTTTACTGTTACTTCAGGAAAATGGGGCATAGTGGCTGGTGAGCATATACATATCTCAGCAAGTCACAACCACGTTGCCCTTCCCAGTTGTTTGCGTAGGAGATGCTGAAGAGGTGGTGGAATTTTCCCAGGGGCCAAGAGATCCTGACAGGTTGAAAGCTGTTGGAGTATAATAAGACTTTTCTGTGCGTCTGACACAATGCAAGTCATCTTTGCAGATCTATGTGAAAAATTGCAAACACCCCCCCCCCTTTTTTTTTTTCTTCTCTTTTATATATGGCTAGACACCACACATTCTTCCCAATGATTCAGCTATTATGGAAGTTTGCAGAGGTACCCATTCAGTTACTTTCCAGTGTGAAACTCAAGAAAATGGAATTATAATTGCCTCTGTAAAATACACAGTCTACGCAACAACTGGTAAGTTCACAGAGATGCTTACAGTCTTGTAGTGATTTGGCCTTGTGTTTTTTATGTAGTACTCAGTCTTCGTAAGATTGCATGTCACTGGCAGTATATAGGTAGCAGCTTGTGCACTGTGGTAATGACTGTCATGAAATGCAGGCCAATAAAAGAGACATATAAAAGGAAATGACAGAATGAGAATGAAAAGGTTCCTTGTGGTAGGAATGAGTATTTTCTTTATCCTTTGTAAAACTTCAAGCTAAAATTAGGTTTTCCTATTACCTGCTTATTTTTTACTGCACCCAGGTTGGTTAACATAGGGTACTTTTTGCCTCACTAAACCACATAGCACCAGCAGCACGGGCTGTGCACTTAAGTTTCCTTTCCACTTCTACACTGAAGCAGGAAAACAATCTTTTGGGTTTGTCTTTTAGTAGTCATCTGGAATTTGCTTATACACAATGGATTTAGCAAATTTTAACATGAAGAAGAATGCATCATAAACCATTTCCCCAGTACTATCTACTTACCCCCTCTGCTAATGGGATTTTTGCTGACTTCGTCAGGAAAGGTAGCAGTGTGCTGATTTTCTCAAACCATGAGAACAGCACACGGAAGCTCAGTCTTTCCCAATCAGAGAAAGTGTGAAATTGCCTTGCTCATCAAAATGTAAAGTTTTTCCTAAAATAATGTAGATTTAGGTCTTAGGCAAAAATATGGCAGACTAGAAAGAAATCCTTGGAGATACTCCTCCCCAGGTTTCTCCCTTTCATGTTGTTTACCCAGGTAAAACTGTGTGGCCTGGGAATCCTGCTTTTTTTCCTTTCTCTTCAGTAAGATAGGCTATTTCCTGTATATCTATTGAGGTCCTTTCTGCTATTGTACACTAACATGGAATTTGTTTATTCACTTTCTAAATCCATCTGGCAGTCACAAAACACCGAAAGCTGTTTTCTTTTTTCCTTCTCCTACTATTCAGTCTCTACATGCCTTTTTGTACAGAGCAAACTTCCTTTTTGAGACCTGAATTAGCGTAGCACATAATCTGTTTTAGGTTTAAGCATGCAAGTGGTTCCATTGACTTGAGTAGGTGAGTCATCAATAGGACGACTCACACACTTGTGTTTAAGCTGTGACTGAGTAGTGTTGGTGAAAAGTGGTCAGATGAAACACGTCCAACAGACCTAGCCACTGAGAACCTCTTACAAGGACTGAGATTTATTGAGTTAGAAAATATTTAGGACTGTACAGAAATCTGAGGAAGACAAGCTGTAAGGTTTACTAAGTAGCCTAAAAGGAATGGATTGTTCTGCTTAGTGCCAGATCAGCATCCTTTGGCTTTGTACAGAGGTGTGCAGATGCCCAAAAGAGTTTCTGGGTTTTGCTTACCCAGGAGTGGCATTGTTTGGACTTGAGAAATTACTAACTCTGAATTAGATACATAGAAGAAGTTAATTAGTTTAAGTTTTGGTTGAGAATGTACCAGATCTAGTTTTGCTCACTGTGGATGATCAGAAGTCTAGCCAGATCAGGATTTGCAACAGGATTGGGAGGAAATGAGAAAGATCCTTCTGACAGCATCAGTGGATGCGGCGAGACTCCTTGTGTTTGGATGTCGATTTTCTTAGCTGCTGCCTTATATTTTGCAGAGCTGCTCTGTTCATCTGTGTTGTTCAGACTCTGGAAAGGGGTAACATTTCTGCCCATGGTACAACGATGCCTGTCCCAGTTCCTTATTAAAAGACATTTTGAAATGAGGGTTGGGGAATTTGAGACAAGTTTATCACCCCCGTCAAGTAAGATGGCTTCTCTATCTACTCCAGAAAATCTAAGTCTTTCCTTTGAGTGAACATCTTTTTCTTTGCCGTTTATCTATCCGGTCTCCAAGCTGAAATGTAAAGAGCAGAATCAAAATCAGTATCAGAAATAGGACAAAAATTTCCCCTTTCAGGTAATCTACAGGACTGAACTAGATTTTTTTTGAGCATCCAAAATTGGCTACAGAGATTCCTAGTCAGCCGAAGCTGGACAGGTGTGGTGGGCTGACCCTGGCTGGCTGCCAGCCCCACACAGGTGGGTCAGAGAATCATAAAATTGCTTAGGTTGGAGAAGACCTTTAAGATCATCAGGTCCAACCCTTAACCTAGCACTGCCAAGTCCACCACTAAACCACGTCCTTAAGTGATGAGTCTCACAGAGGCCACCTTGCAGCCCTTCACTGCCTGGGCACTGGCACCTAGTACTGCAGTCCAAACTGTCTGTGGGGAGAGGGTCTTGTGTATGTTTTGGGAGGTGTCTTTGAACCAGATGCATGGACAAATCGGTTTTAGTCAGGAAAAGAGTAGGTCCTTTCTATTGCCTCCTAAATTACTTTTTTTTTTTTTTTTTAATCCAACTGAGGGGATTCAGACGATCTCTGTGCCTCAGTCAAGTCAATAAGCTTATGTATTTCATCTTTCTCATCACCTAGATCACTCCTTTCACTATTCCACAGAGATACATTTCTTCATGCCGGGACTACAGGACATGGCAGGGGAAGCGAAAACGTGTTTGCTCCATGGTTGGCCTTTCTTGTTGGCACTTTCCTAGAGAGAAAGCCTTGAAGTTGTCAACAGAGCTAAAAATTATCAAGGTAGCTGACAAAGGGCAAATATGTTTGCTTTTGTCTCATCCTTCCTTCTTTTTCTAGTGCTCTGATGTTTCACCCATGTGAACAGCAGCAACCAGATTCAGCAACACCACCTACGAGCCTGGCCCCAAAGACACTACTTGAAAATACATAGTGTGACACTTTCTGCTTCAGATTTTGAGGCATGCGAGGTGGGAGGAGGGAAGACGTGTTGCAAAAGGGCAGATAAAACCTCACAGGACTTTGTGTGTATTTGCCATGTGGCAAAACTTCGTATGAGTTAATTTTAAATCTATGCACACAGAACTTCCATGTGTCCTTTACCAGTGATCACTGTGCTTCTCAGTGACCTTTTGACGAGCAGTCATAATGGTATTTTTGCATAAGTGAGTTTTTTTTCATAATTTGGCTCTTTCTTTGGTTTTCAGAACTGTTCAGACCTATGGGTTCTCTTTGTCTTTTATAGCAAGAGAACAGGGGGAAAAAAAGTATTTTATTCTCATCCAAAATTACTGGAATCTATGCAAGGAAAATCCCATCTTCTAATAACTGACTTTTCTATATTTCCTTTTTACTAAATCACTACCCTGAAACACTGAAGAATGTTTGTTTCGCACTCCCACCTGTTGTGTTGTTCGGCGTTTTGTAAAGACTTTGGAACTGGAAGGTGGTTTATTCATATGTACTAATAATAGTTCTGTGAGGAGGGAGGACTCTGCAAGGGAGGAATGCAAGAACAGAGAACGATCCTCATTAGGATGCTATTTGAAGGGTGTCAGCCTACTGAGATCCCAGCTGTGCTCCAAGCTCCACGCTTCTCATGAGTGAGAGAGAGAGTTGGGGTGTGTGTCTAGTGGCACTTCTGTGGAGAAGATGGAGGCAATAGCGTTTCTGTGTTTCAGAGGCCATTCTAGCCCACATCTCTCTTCATTTCCTGCTGATGACTTCAGTGCCAGAGCCTCCCTGAGACAGAAAAGTCACATCTCTGTAACTGGCTACTGTACAAACATGCAATCAGCATGGCCATGTTGTCCTTGCATTTGCACAGAAATGAAATGGGGAACCCCCGTACTCAAGATTAACAGCCTGGATCTCCTCCATGTGTTGCAACCCTACTGTCTCATTAGCATATATCCATCCATTTTTGATACACAGAAAAAGGCTTATAGATAATCTAGAAGGAAAACAAAAAAGCTATGCATCACCATTATATTAAGGGGAAATAAAACAGTCTGCAGAGGCAAAATCTCATTCCTTTCTGCCAAACTGATACATACTTTCTGGATCTGCAAAGTGGTGGAAAGAACTGCTGTTGGCTGCTGGACCATATAAACAATTGGTTGAGCGCTGGCTTGTAAATGGAGCACTGCTGTACAGTCAACATCATGGTCTAGGAGGAACTCCAGCTCAGTGAAAAACCCAGGGGTAGAGGAGGATAAAGAGGAACAGTGCTACTGGCAGAAGAACTGGGTTTCCTTTGGACAGAAATGGTGCTGAAAAAGCAGGTGTTCCACTTCTTGATGTACATGATTTACATTATTATGAATCTGTTTCTTATTAAAGAAATTACTGAATGGAATGCAGAGACAGAATTTGTATTGCTGATATTTTCTGGAGGGAAATGCTAGCAGTGGCAACAGATGCTTCTGAATGTATTTGGATTTAAGAAATTAAGGGGGAGAGGGTTCCATAAAGGCAGAGGACAGTCCAGAGATGCACTGCACTGCACAGAAATCAAAACAGCTTTGTTGAACTGTGGTGTACAATGCAAATACAGTTGCTGGGCCACACCACAGCAAAGTATGTGTTGCTAACCTGCTCTGGTGCTTGGTGGGAAGGAGGTATGTGATGTATCTCTTTCAGCCCAAATAAGAAAGCAGTAACTTTCTAAGGTCCTGTTGTTCTGATGGCACAAAGAAGGTTAAAAAGCTGCCAAGCTTCTTAGCAGCAGGTAGTGGCCATACAGGTGATGCTTTTGTTTCCTTTAATCCAGCCTGTTGTCCCTGCATTGGCATAGCAGATAGAGACTGGGGTAGGAGTGTGCACTGCTTGGACCATTTGAGCTGTTGGAAAGGCTTCCGTAAGTCATGACCAGCACTGGGACCACACAAACTCTGGGGTTTCTGCCACAGGGCTGGCCTCAAATCAGCAAGCCCTGGTGGAAGTTAATTTTTTTTTTTTAATTTCAGATTTGAGCGTTCTTTCTTTTCCTTCCTTCCTGTCTTGTTCAGACTTACATAAGTAAATGGATCTTCATAGGTTAGATCCAACAGTGCCTACAATCTATCTGCAGTATCCCAGCCTTGCATTTCATTGAAGTGCATTCCTTTTTTAATAAACATGAATATAAATAATTAACAGGTAAGGTAAGAATGCCATGCTTTCAGTAAGGGTTGGAGGCAATCTGCTTGAAACTGTGAGATATGTTATCAATCTCTTTTTTTTTTTTTTTTTAATAGTGGAATGCACAGTTTTAGGGATCGTTTTACAATGTAATTTGGGAATATATATGATAGTGGTTTTTTTGGTCATTCTTTGTAGTGAAGTAGTCCACAGACCCAGAGTGGGCTGTGGACTTCAAGTTGAAAGCAATTGAACTAGACTTCACATGTTTCAGAAAAGATTTGTTCTTCCTATTTTTACTAAATACCTCTTTGTAACCTTAACTGTAAGCTGAGGATGTTTTTAAGGCACATTCTGACTGTGGCAAAATTTTCACTTACTAATTGGGAGTGTTGCCTGGACTTTAAGAGTGCAGTCAGCACTTAGAAGTGCACCTGATGTGAATCAATCTTTGCTTATTGTGAACCAGCTTACTGGGAAGCTGCTTTCCTGTCTGCTTCCTGCTTGCATTTTAAACACGTGTGTTTACTTGGAATGCATACCCTCTGTATTATCAGGTTGTCTCTTGGGCAGTTCTGGTTCTTGGCTACTGGAAGAATTTCTTGCCTAGGAAGAAAACTTGAGTAGACTAGCTGTGGATGACATAAAACTTGCTTTTCTCTTCAGCAGGCTCCTGTTACAGCCCGTAAACAGGGATATTCTTAGAGTTCTAAGTTTACATCTAATATATTACATTAATGAAATTACAAAATCAATTATAATTTTCATTAACCTCTCTTCCCCACACCTTCATGTAATTCTAAAAAGACACAGTCCAGTGATGTCAGTTAGCTTAAAAGTGAATGGCTTTACATTGTATAAAAACCCCAGCATTCAGACTTATTATGTATGATACTCTCAGCCAGTTCACCATTCTTACCTGTCCTATATCTTGCAGAAAGATCAGGAGAATCATATAGATGAGCTGTGGTGTAAGAATATCAGAATGAAAATTCTGTGATGCAGAAGGGTGAAACCCAAATGATGTGATGGAAGAGTTGCTTAGATACTACAGTGATGACAGTGGCACAGGTCTTTATATAGAAGTAGAAATGAAGTAGAAATAGAAATGGGTTTCCTGCAGTCATTCTGCTACACAGAATTCCTACCAGTGTGAACATGAATCTTGCATACCAGTCAGCAATGAGATTGCACCTTATAGTTTTAGAAACTGCATGAGGGAAAATGAAAAATTAGAGTTGGCTCATGTAAAATTGCCAAAGTTGGAGGGATCTGGCAAGATGCCTAATGGTTCATTGATTTTGGTTGAATGTGGCTGAACAAATAAGGTCAAGTAAATTTCAGAACAAGGTGACTGGGTTTGATTTCCAGGCATTTCTTTATCCACTGTCAAAAAACAGATGGAGGAAGTTGGTTACCATCTTCAGCATTTTTCACTCTTCCTGGGTTGGTTGTTAGAGTCACCTCCTAACCGTCACGTCTGGTCTTAGAGAGACAGCCTGAGTAATGGCAAGGCCCTCAGTTTCCTTAGGTGAATGGTTGAACAGGCTGCAGTATTACAAAATGCATTTTTACTTGATGTCCTTGCTACATTTTCATTTCTCAGCTTCATGCAGCTGCTCCTCTCTCTATATTTCTGGGCCATGCAGAACAGCTCCTTTCCACGCTTAGCGGTTATTTGCTTTAAATAAAGGCTTTGCAGACCTAGATAGAGACAGGGAACTGAAAAGCGGCACTTAAGTCCTTGAATCTGGTCTTTTGTTAGCATACTCTCTTTTGGCTTCATTATTATCATTATGACTGCAGCAATTACCATTGTTAGAATTCTTCTGTAGCACGGTGGTACCTTGATGTCTCAGCCCTGGGTGATGGAGCACCTGGTACCAGGCACAAAACAAAGAAGTCAGCCTGCCTCGAGTGGCAGACAGGCTGTGGTATTTCTTCTGTCTTTATCGTTCATGTGTCTTACATGAACATGTCTTGAAATCTTAACATTAAGGCATTTCTTAAAGCAAAAATATTGTTATATTAGTCATTCTTAACATGTACCAAATAGATACTTTCCCATTTTTATTTTTGCCTTGTCTTTAGGAATTGCAGTTCTTTGTGTTTCACAGCTGTTAAGTGACATGTATCCCCCACTCCACACCTTGATCTCTGTTTCTTTGCATCTTCCTTGGTTAGATAGGCCTTTGCAAAGAAGGTATAAAATGTCACTATTCTAACTTTTGCTGATACAGTAAAAGCCTGAAGGCTGTGAAAGATGTCAGATAGTAAATAATCAAGCCCTGCTCCTTTTCATCCTGTCCATCAGATTAAATGCCTGATTCATTTGACAATTTGAACATAACAGTGACCATGTATTTCTTTTCTTCAGAGATACAAGCAAAAAAATCTAGGAGAATAGAAACAGAGCAATCAAGGAGAACAAGAGATGCCATTCTGGTCTTTTGCCTGGTAACTGGAACCATTGTGACTGTTGGTGTGATCTTTGCCGTGATCTTTATGATTCTTCACTGGTAGGTGGACAGTATACAATATGTTTTACATTTTATTTGATCAAAATATGGTATTACTGATGACAAACATGACAAGTTTCTCTGTAGTTTAATATTTGTATTGTCAGTAAAGAAAACAGGAACAAGCTTCTGGAGACTGGAAAGAAGTGCTTTGCAAAGCAGTTACAGTGATGGTGGGTGGGAAGGGAACGACTCATGTTAGAGATCACTTAAGCAAACTAGACACCCACAAATCCATGGGCCCTGATGAGGTGCACCCCTAAGTGCTGAGGGAGCTGGCAGATGTTATTGCTAAGCCACTGTCACTTTTTGAAGGGTCATGGAGAACAGGAGAGACGCCCGAGGACTGGAGGAAAGCCAATGTCACTCCAGTCTTCAAAAGGGACAAAAAGGAGGACACAGAAAACTACAGGCTGTTCAGCCTCACCTTCATCCCTGGATAGGTGATGGAACAGCTCATCATGGAGGTCATGTCTAAGCATATGCTGGAAAATAAGGTTATCAGGAGTAGTCAACATGGATTCATCAAGGGGAAATCATGCCTGACCAACCTGATAGCCTTCTGCGATAGAATGACTGTCTGGGTAGACGAGGGGGGAGCGGTGGATGTTGTCTCCCTTGACCTCAGCAAGGCTTTTGACACTGTCTACGATAACATCCTCACACGTAAACTCAGGAAGCGTGGACTGGATGAGTGGGCAGTGAGGTGGACAGAGAACTGGCTGAAGGGCAGAGCTCAGAGGATTGTGGTCAGTGGTATAGAGTCTAGCTGGAGGCCTGTAGCTAGTGGTGTTCCTCAGGGGTCAGTACTGACTCCAGTCCTGTTCAACTTAGTCATCAATGACCTGGATGGAGGGACAGAGTGTGCCCTCAGCAAGTTTGCTGATGGTACAAAGCTGGGAGAAGTGGCTGATACACCAGGAGGTTGGGCTGCCAGAGAAACCTGCACAGGCTGGAGAGCTGGGTGGAGAGGAACCTGATGAAGTTCAATAAAGGCAAGTGTAAGGTCCTGCACCTGGGGAGGGACAACCCCATGCACCAGCACAGCCCAGGGCTGACCTGCTGGAAGGCAGCTCTGCGGAGAAGGGCCTGGGGGTTCTGGGGGACAGCAAGCTGCCCACGAGCCAGCTGTGTGTCCTGGTGGCCAAGAAGGCCCATGGGACCCTGGGGGGCGTTGGGAGCAGCGTGGCCAGCAGGTCAGGGGAGCTGATCCTCCCCCCTCTGCTCTGCCCTGGTGAGGCCACACCTGGAGTGCTGTGTCCAGTCCTGGGCCCCCCAGTTCAAGAAAGACAGGGAACTGCTGGAGAGGGCCCAGCAGAGGGATATGAAGGTGATGAGGGGACTGGAGCATCTCCTGTATGAGGGAAGGCTGAGAGAGCTGGGGCTGTGTATCCTGGAGAAGACTGGGAGGGGATCTGGTCAGTGTCTACAGATACCTTAAGGGTGAGTGTCCAGAGGACGGGGCCAGGCTCCTTGCAGTGGTGCCCAGGACAGGACAAGGGGCAACGGGCACAAACGGCAACACAAGAGGTTCCACCTGAATATGAGGAAGAACTTTACCCTGATGGTGACAGAGCACTGGGACAGGCTGCCCAGAGAGGCTGTGGAGTCTCCTTTGGAGACATTCAAAACCTGCCTGGATGTGACTGTGCAACCTGCTCCAGGTGAAGCTGCTTTAGCAGGGGGTTGGGCTAGATGACCTCCCTTCCAACCCTGACCATTCTGTGATTCTGTGATTCAAAGCAATTTATGGAAACTTACTTGAAGGTATGTTTTTGTTTAATTCTTTTTTCCGTTTCAGGGGTCTTATAAAATATATTTGGAAATCAAAATTTGGACAAGACAACCAAGAGAAGTTGGCCCACAAAAGATCACTGTGTAACATGGACTAAACAGCCCCCCTAAGGGTCTGCATTGGCCTTTCAAGGAACTGGAGTCTCCACCTGTAGCTACAGTGTTCTCACCATCTGCATTAGCTATAATAGAAGTGTCAAAGCCCTCACTCACCAAGTATGAAGTGCAAAAGTCCTTCCAGGACTTGCATAATAAATAGAAAAAAAATGGATTACAAAGAAATGTGATACAAAGAAGATTAAAATATGTTTGATATACTGGTTTTAAGAAGTACGTTTTATAGTTCATTCACTGTCTTTGATTTCCAGTAAGTCTGACATTTAAGAAGTCTTAATTTTGTGACGATATTAATCTAGACTAGATGAAACCAGACATACAGTTTAGGCAGAGACCATTTTTTGTAAAGTGCTCCTCATCTCCCTGGTGATCTTCAAGCATAGCACCTACTATGTAATCACTATAATCCAGTCTCTTCTTGACACGTGGAGGGATACATAATGGTAGGGAAGGTCATTAAAAGTTGCTTCATAAGTTTAATTAATTTTTTACCTGCACATTTGTGCTTGTAACCATTTCTGCCATCAAGGGGACCAAACTATGTGAACAGAAGAGTAGGGTCAGACCAAGGATTCATCTACCTCTGTAATCACATCAGTGGATGAAAAAAAAGGATGTCTAGGGGAGAGTACAAAAACAAGACAAGGCTGTATGATGTTCCACATGTATTCCTCCAGCTTCCAGGCATTTGCAGATTTTCTAAAACAGATGCAACTTCTAAGCAGTTAGCAATCTTGCATGGATTTCTTTTCCATGGCTTTGTTCAATGTCCCCTTGTACCTGTGTAAGCTTCTGTCCCATAAAACATCCTAGGGCAAGGAGATCCATAGCACAACCACATCTTTTGTGCAGCTTGAACCCACCTCCTTCTAGCTTCATTTGTCCACCTTACTTCTTGAAAAGGCAGTGAGCTGCCAGGCCACACTGTCCTCTCCCCTTCAGGGATCATATTCTTTTTGGAATGAAAAGTGCAAGAGTACATAGTGATTCTTCATCGTGAAACCATATCATACCTCTGATCATCCTTTCTGAGCTTCTCTAACCCTCCTCCATTACATGACAGTCTTGTTTATGAAGGTGCTTTCTGTTGGTGTACATAAACATTGTTTGATGCAGATAAAAAACCTGAGTGGATGACATGTTGAAAAATGGACTGTGGACTGATTAAAATGTTTAATAGATTTTATAATTAAGATTTTCTCTTGAGTATTGTAAAAGCTCTGAAAAGAGGCCAAATATTGAGCACTCCAGGGTAGAGAATGCTTCTCAGTAAAGAACATTGTGAAAAAATGGCAAAAAAATAGATTGGAGGTAGTAACTCATCCTCTCAAAGAATTCCTGTTCTCTTCAGATCCTCTGTTGCTGCAGATGTTCTAACTGCACCATCTGCACATCCTTAAAAAAGCATTATCATATTTTTCAGAGATACATCATTTTGTTTGCTGTTTAGTGAAAAGATCATTTACATTTTTGCAAATAAAACATCATACTAAAAAATGACATGCACTTAATTCTATAAAAATATCTTTTTTAAAAAAGGAAATGATATTTTTGGTAACACTATCATTAACTATGTCATCTTATAGCATTTGGTGGACAAACTTAAAAGTCTTGCAACATTAAGAAGAAAATGCATAGAGCAGGAAAAAGCAGACAATAAATTCTGCAGTTCACAAAACTAGCTTACACATTCAAGGTGAGTTTTTGATTCTGTGCAACAATCAAAGACAGCATATTGTGGTGAGTCTGGGATTAGGTCTGGAATGCTGCTCTTAAAAACAGACCCAAACCAGTTGTTATTACTCAGGAAAATGTTTCCACTGAAAGTATGGTAAATATGAAGCACTGCCATCGGCTCTATGATTGACTTCTGAACTCCTGCTTTCGTGTTGTGATTAGGGTGTAGTGTAACTGAAAGAGAAAGAGAGGGAACTAGGATATTCTTTTCCATAATGATGCAAAGGTGTACTAATACACAACCATTTTGTATTTTAATAACATTTGCAAAGAACCTCCAGACTTGTTTGGGTTGATATTTTGAAGGTTTTAAATTTCCATGGTCTGCTGGAAAACCCAGCAAAAAGTGATAGGTAACATAAGCAGAGTAGTTCAGAAAATGAAATTCAGGAACAGCTGAACTAATCCGTACTGGTAAGTGTGGGGGTTCTTAGGGTAGGTCAAGGAGGCTTTGTTCTTTTGGCTTATATTTTGCAAAATATGATTATCTGCTGCTTTTTTTGTTCTCTTACAGCTCCTTAAAGTTATGTACAAAACAGGAAAAAAAATTGCTAGAAAATTTGATGCAAAAACTGTAGCATAAAACACAGAAGAGTGCCTTACTGCTCAACAGATAGGGCAAACAGGCTGTTCTGTTGCTGAAGCTGCAATCAGAAACTCCAAGAAGTGAGGAAATTCCTGAAGTTGGTAGTTACTCTGTCCAAGCAGCCATCACACAACCACTGTATTATCATCTTCTCATTCTAAATATAAACTTGAATGAGTTGCTCTTTGTACTAGATGCAGTATAACACACATAGGAAGTGCAAAATTATTATCTTAGCACAACTGTCCCTGACTTTTGATGCCATAATCTGAATAATATACCTGTTAGTTTGGTAAGAGGGTGGACAGCCATGACAGTCAGGTAAAGGGCATCCAGAAATAAGTGTTTCAGTTAGCTTAAGTATTTTTAAAGAGAGAAAGAATATGTTGCAATCTTCTTGAACACTTCTAGCAAGAAGTGTTCACCATCTAGAATATATAACTGTACTTGGTGTAACTCCTTTTATCTGCAGTGCCTGAGAAATGTAAAGAATTTTCATTGTTACTTTCTGGTAGTGGGTTAATTAAAAGAATCAACAGGAGTTTCTCCTTTTCTGTAGATTTAACTACAATGTTTTTATCTCCTTCTGCTTGCTGACTGCAGTGGAAACATTATCTCTACTGATCACCCCAAGGTACAGAAGTATTCTTATTCTGAGACCTTAGGCATGTGCCCAACTCCTGTTTAAGCCAGTGGTATTTAAATTCTTGAAGTGAGAATCTGCTGCATTTCTAAGGGGAGAAACACGGAAGAACTATAAGAAGGGACAAAGGTCACATAAAAATGTTTTCATGATCACGGGAGCCTACAAGAGCTTTTGGCCAATGCAGGTTAGGCAGCCTCTCTAGCCCGCTCTGGCAAGTGTGATCTGTACAGAAATCCTAGCACTGTGGGAGCCGGATACCCTCCTACACCACACCTTGGATGGCCATCAAGCTCAGTTCATCTGCCAGGAGACCTTTTCACCTGCCTTTGCTGTACAGAGCCTTCCACTATCTCCTCCCACTACTCCAGCTGCTGAATCTGGGATACAGGGGCCGGAGTGAAGGTGAAAATCTCATCATGCTTAAATTTAAGCTTGTGCTTACATTCTTTCCTGAACTAAGATGTCCTCGTACATGTGTTTAAGTGATTTCCAGAATCGGGGCCAAAATGACCGTGTCATTCCTTGCTTTCATTTGCTTTGCATTGTCTAATGTTGCAACACGATCTTGTGGGTTTCAATTTAATAGTATTTTAATTGTTTCCCCAGTATTCTTTCATCTTCCCTTTCTTCTTCTTCTTAAAGAAAAATCTTTTTGGAATGCATATCTTGCCTGTATATGATCCACTATCTATCTCAGGAAATTTAGGATGCATTTATATAGTTATTTAAGTCTTGATGTGTGTGCAGTTTCATTTATGTATGGTCTAATAGTATATACCATAGAAATGAATTTTTTTTCTTTGACAGGTTTACTGGCTCTTTTTGGAAATAAAAATTTTATGGTGAATTGCAGAGATTTTCATTATTTTTTTATAACTTCGTTTAGTCAAACACACTTAAAAAAATAATAAGTACTCATGATTTTTCTTTCTTTGCTGCTATGCAAAAGAGAGAGTTTGCCACAGAAGTATGGGTCATTTTTTAACCTGATGCTCTATAAAATAAAATAAAGAAATGCTAGTTGAAAACTGATTCGGTGCTCCATGATTGATGGCAAAATTTCAGCATTGTGCAGCCATTACAGGGAGAAAATAAGCAAATAATTCGATTTATGGTTTTATGACTCAGAAAGCTACAGATAAATGTTAAGTCAAATGTAGAGCATTTTATATGGGGTTTGGAAATAGAACTCTCTGCAGTTTCCAGTTGTTTATCTGTAATGTGTAGAGGTAGATTTTTTTGTTATATTAGGTCAATATTGTTCACTTAAGATTTACTAAGTTTTTTACTTTTCTATGTAGAAAAACTTTTGACTTAGAACTGAGACAGAGTGCTGAGACTGGAAAATTCATTATGGGGAATTTTCAGGACAGTGCTACTTTAACATGAAATTGTGTTTGTGGGCTGTGAAGAGATAACTGGAGAAAAAGCTTGGATGTCTGAAGCAATTAAACCCCAAATCCAGCATGGCTGGATATGGATAATTGGCTATTTAAAATTACTTAACCTACATGTGTTTTGTACTCTATCCTCATGTTCTTATAATCAGAAAGCTACTGGGCAAAATGGGAAGATGAGCCGATTAAATCAGCCTTTTCCCAGAGAGGTGGTTTTGTAGTATACATACAGTGTCATATAATATGATGTCCTGATCCCTACTGAGAGTATCGCATGTTTTCACTATGTAAGAATTAAATAATAGTATGAAATTGTCATGCAGATAAAGCAGTTACTATTCTGGGATAACATTATGTTGTATTACACCTAGAATAATGGCAAATTGTTAATTAAAATCCCTTGATCTTTGCAATGATCCAATTTTCTGCTACTTATAACTGCCAAATTTAGTCTTTAAGGCAGAAATTTTCCATGATGAATATGTGATCCTCAAGCTACTATCTTTCTTTCTGAGTATGCAGAAAGTGCAGTCAAATGTTTTATTTTTTTCTAGGGACCCACTCAATGGAAAAATGGGCTGTTAATCCCATCCTGACCATTTATCTCACATTCCTAGTTTCTGCTCTCATCCCAGTTTCCCCACTCCTGGCCTACTCTCCCATCAGCAGCTCTTCCTTAGTGTGGTAAGACTAAGATTGAACAGGAAAGGAATGACACTGACTTAGAGGTGATGGAGGAGATGTAGGAAAGAGCAAGATTAAGACAGGGTGGGTAAGTATTTTGAGAGGGGCTGGTGACAGCAGGCTGGGTGGGGGAAAACTGGGAAGGGAGCAGAGACTGGGAGTGCTAGCTGAGAAAAAAGAAATTAAGCAACATCCTGAGATTAGTGGGACAAAGAGGCTGTGGTTAGAAACCTGATGGAAGTGGGGAGAAGGAGCAGATACTGTGAAAAGAGAGATGCCTTGAGCAGGATCTTCAGCAAGAGGGAGAACTGGCTGGATAGAAAGCCAGACAGGAATTGTGAGGAACATGGAGAAGGAAACTGGGATTGTGAGATCCTGGGAGGCAGAGAGAGAGCTATCAAACAGGGAGCTAAGCATGTTGAACGTGAATATGGAGAGAAGAAAGGCAGGATGAAGACACTGGGTAAACAACCTGGGTCTGAATGCTGGGACAGGAGGGCTGGGGAACTGGAGTGGATAATGAAGAACAAGGCTAGAGTGGAAAGCTAGGGCTGAATAGATAAAAAAATAGAAACTGGGTTGAGAAACCTGAAGACGGGAGACTGGAAATCACTGGCAAGGAGAGACTGGAAGAATGAGCAAGGGAGACATGGGCTACAGCAGGCACAATACTTGAAGGGTCAAAACAGAAGGGGTCAGAAGAGAGGATTTGTTTGGGGGTACCTGTGTCCACTTGAATACTCCTCCATCGTGAACCTCGATTCGGGGCAGTTTTTCTCAGCTTCTGATACCTCTGCTGCTAGCAAACATCTATAAGACCCATTAGCAAACTATGACTCTCGCCTCCTGTATATGCAGTTAACTTGAAGGGTGAACATGTTACTGCATTAGCTCAAGCATCCAGAGCCCTGTCCTGGAGCTGAAAGTCCCAGCCCTGTTGATGGTGTATGTTGTTATGAGTATGGTGCCACCTGGCAGAACACCTGAATTGTTAGTACAGAGCTTAATAAACCACATAAAACTCTAAAGGAATTACAAGTTTGGGTGTTGAGAAATGTCAGTGTGTTTGTGGGCTGTACAGCACTGGTCCAGCCCGTCTCTGGCGTGCACGTGAAGACAGAGCAGGGTGCAGGCTTGTTACTGCAACACACTCATACAGAAGGGGCAGAAGAGCTGGGGAGCAGAGGACTCACCAAAGCTGTCGGGTTTGTCAGGGTTGGTTAAGCAGGCCTGGGGAACCCAAGCAGAATAGCAGGATGGCATTTTAAAGGCAGAACAGAGGCTGAAAGATTTCCTCTCTCCTCCCCCACTAAGTCTGGCTATAGACTGATGTGGGGCCAGGACTTCACCCAAACAACTGAAAAAGGAGAAAGAGAAGGCCAGGCATTTAATGAGGCAGGGTGCTGAAAGACAAACCTTATAAATTGGTAGATTAGTGTGTATATTTACTTCATTGTAAATGGCCCTGAAAAGGCAGTCAGGTTTTTTACTTGGTTTTTACTTCTAAAGCCTCCAAACTTTTATCTTTGTAGATAAATGGGTAAAGGTAAATTCCTTGTCTCATAAAAAGTTCATCAGGTGAATGATGTAGTTCTTTGAAAATGTCATCAGTCTTCCTGGTCCGAGTGCTATTCACAGAAGATTCTGAGCCAGTGGAAGTCAAAATGCCAGCTCCCTTTGAATAGCGTAGAGGCAAGTCATGTATAACTGAATCTCGTTTTTATTGTTGAATCACTGTTTTTATCCAGGTTGCCCATGTGCTACACTTAGTATTCTCAGTGAAAAACATCTGTGATTTTCTAAGAAAGCTTTAAGGACCTTCAGTTCGTATGTTCACAGAGCACACATCCAGAAGGACCTACTGGATCATCTGATCTTGTGTCTGTTAGAGGGTCTTACCCGTCTTACCTGTCCATCTATTACTCTTGTGCTGAGGCTGTTAACTCAATTGAAGTCTGTGTTTAAACGATACTTGCCAGAAAATCCTTTCTTTGGGGACACTGAAAGACGGGAAGTCCAGCACTTCCTGTGGCAACCTGTTCCAGAGGTTTATTGCCTTCTGTGCTACATAAGAATTGCTTCTCATTCAAAATGTGAACACATCTGGCTTCATCTTTCAGCCACTGGCTTTTGGTTCTGCTAAAATCAGCAGTCTTTTAGTGGTTCATATTTTTTCTTCATGGAAAAATTTTACTTCACCAACACACACTAATCGATCATTTTTTAGTCTTCTTTTATGACTAAGCTTCTTAAAGGTCTTCTCTAAAACTTTTCTCTCTCATGTTTGGGTACTTTTTCTAACTCTTTCTGACAGCTTCTAATTTTTCAGCATTATCTGTTCAACCAAGAACCATATATGCCCTATGACACTGATGTCTCTGTTCAGCTGCTTGCTATCCCTACAACGAAAACTCCTTGCAGAGTTGCATCTTTATTAAACACAGTTCCTCATAGATACAACTACATTCCTTGTTACTGAACCAACTTTTCTCATTTGGCCCTAGTAAACCACACAGGGATGAGTTGTTCCATATGCTTCTCCCAACTTTATTTACTGCTTCATCCATCTTCATATTCTCTACCCATTTTGTCTCCGCCAGGAGCAGCTGTTGTAGCACAGCCACTATTCAAAGAAGGGTTCAAGGTTTGTTGACCTGGATGTACAAAGGTGCTAGTAGGAAGACAACCCTGAATCCTGTTCAGTTTGAAGGGGATGCCTGCGTCTGCATTTTGCATTAAACAGCTGCATGACAGAAGCAGCACAGACTGCTGTGTCACCACTCATATAGCCTGTTAGCAGTGAGGCCACGTAAGGGCAGGTCTCTGATTCCCTTCATGCCCTGCCCCAGGAACCTGTCATGTTTCTACACACTGGTACAACTTGGGTGGAGAGGGTGAAGTGTGTGATGCCAGGAGAAACCCTGCATGTTAACCCCTACCCTGGTAGCTGAGATGTTTTCTTGGGAGACATAGGTCTGAATTTCCTTCATCTGAGAAAATGGATCTGGGATGGGATCTTCGGTAGCTGCACAAGATCAGAACAGGAGGTTAGTTTATAAAGAGGACAGTCTGTTAAATTGTCATTGTCTCGCCCCTTTGCTGGAGACCTCTCTTACTCCCTTGCCTCCTGGCTAATATGAAATATCTGCAATGCATGCAACTGGGGAAGCTCTCCTCTGTCTGGTGCTAGTGCTGGTCCAAGCTGGATAGATTCTTCATAACGTATTTAATTCTAAGGAGTGTGAAAATTATGTTTCAACATTTTAAATAATGAAAAATCGAACTTCTTCTACAAAGTTGGAACTCTATCTCTCGATCCTTCTCCCTTCAGGAAAAATAAAATGAATAATGGTCCACGACTGTGGTCCCCCCCAATCTTTCTTTGGTTTTCCTTCTCTTTTGGTTCAAGCATTTTTAACTGGAGAGGGGACAGTGTGGCAAAAGAAAGCCCAGAGAACTCTAAAGCTTCAAAAATTAAAATGGAAAACAGTGTTTCATTTTCATAGGTTTTCTTGCTCGTGGATTCCATAAAACATGGCAGGGCAGGGCTGTATTCAGGCATCACTTCCAGCAGCTCCACGCCACCAACTCTGGTGAGTTTTAATCTTAACTTTCACCCTTGAGTGATAAAACTTCCTTGCAAATCCTGGAAAGGACTGACCATACCCTTCAGTGATGTCTTAAAATTTCAACTTGTGTTTCGCAAGTTTGATGCATCGAGAAGTGACATGTCAGACCTTATTAGAGGATCATAGATTCATAAAATCATTTAGGTTGGAAAAGACTTTTGAGATCATCAAGTCCAGCCGTTAACCCAGGACTGCCAAGTCCATCACTAAACCATGTCACTTGAAAAAGAACTGTATCTATCTGTCTGTGGCAAACTGATCCACAGTGTTGCCTGAAATGCAAATTGTATTGCTAGACTTTTCCAACATCAATGAAAACACATAAAATAGGAAGCAAAGTGGAAGGATCAGAACACAGTGTAGAATCCTTCTTTTCAAGTGTCGTTTGTAAATACATTATAATTCACCTAACCTTGCTGGCTATAGAGTGGATTTCCTTCCTTCCTTCCTTCCTTCCTTCCCTCCTTCCCTCCTTCCTTCCCTCCTTCCCTCCTTCCTTCCTTCCTTCCCTCCTTCCTTCCTTCCCTCCCTCCTTCCTTCCCTCCCTCCTTCCTTCCTTCCCTCCCTCCTTCCTTCCTTCCCTCCCTCCTTCCTTCCCTCCTTCCCTCCCTCCCTCCCTCCCTCCCTCCCCCCCTCCCTCTATCCCTCCCTCCCTCCTTCCTTCCCTCCCTTTTGTTCTTTTTTCTCTTTCTTTCTTTGTCTTTGTCTCTTTCTCTCCTCCCTTCCCTTTTCCCTTCCTCCTTTCTTTCCCCTTCTTCCTCCCTTCCACCTTTCCTCCCTCCCTGCGCTTCTCTGTCTCTCCCTCCCTTGCTCCCTCCCTCCCTTGTTCCTTTCAAAACCTATTGACTGTGTAAAAGAAGGCAGTTTTTAAAATTAAAATTGGCACAGGGAAAAGTACAATGTCCTGCCACCTCTCAGCCTCGATTCTGAGGATTCCAGGACTGTCAAAAAATAATTTGTGAAAGCACAGAATTAGCTAAGAAGTTTGGATCAACTCTCATAGATATCAGTGAAAAGTCAGGTCATCATGACTAAACCCACCTCCTAACAATAATCTCAATAATCAGAGTCTAACTCTGGCTGGGCTCCTGGGCTGTGCTGTGGGACCTGTGTCCTGCTGGATGCTGGCAGAGTGCAGGCGCTGGGTGCAGGACACAGCTGGTGGCAACCAGGCACCATGGATAGTCCCGTGGGGTCTGCACCATCCCCTGGCTGCTGTTTGCCCTCGGGCCAGCGACGGGCTTCACTCAAAAAACAAAAGAAGGGGCTTGTATCAGAGTCAGCGTTAGCACCTGAGGAAAGCAAGCCCTTGAGCTTGAGGCCACCGAGCCCCCAGAGTTCATGGGAGCAAAACCTTCTTGTTAATAAGGTTTGAGTCCAAATTATTTCCTGATGATGAGGAAACAACTGGAACGTTGTGCTGAGCCTCAGTGGCCAGGAGGACCCCCGCTGCAGAGAGAGGAGTACAGCAGGATCAGTGCCAGCCTGTGGCTGGACACATTTTGGTGCCCATGCCAAGCCCGTGCCGACCAGCATCTGGCCAGCTGCAGGGCTGTAATCCACAGAGGTGGCCCTTTGCCTGGGGGATAAGCTGCACTGGCCCTAACTCACACCCAGTTGTCCCCCACATGCTGCTCTCACGGCCGAGTTCCACAGGCCACAGTGACAGAGCAGGCATGGTCTCTCCCTGGGCTCTTCACCCCACGCCGAGGATGAGCCTGGGGAAGGCATGGGTTTCCTTGCGCCACTGTTGGTGTCATGGGTGTCACCTCCTCGCCCCAGGAATTCCTGCTGCTGGTCCAGCGACATCACTGGCAGTGTCTGAGGACTTAGCTGTCTCTGCCAGAGGAACAGCACCTTTCTTGGGGTTGCAGTGAGATACGTGCTGCCCTGCACACTCTACTGATAAGGACTGGGGACAGGTGTCACCTATGTGTGACAAACTGTTTTGTGTGTTTGTGCTAGGTATGCCTTCTGCTTTGGCTTTCTCTTTCTGATGGATAGGTGTGCTCCTAGGGCTTGGGACTTGGGCGGCCATTGGGAACTAACGCCTTCTGGCTGGAGGGGAGCTGGCCGGGCCTCATTTCACCACCCCACACATCCCGCTGCCCCACTGGGTCTGTTTCCCATGATGAACCTCCCTGCACAGGAACTGCCTACAGGGCTGGAAATGTCCTATTGCTCAATTCATCGACTTGTGCCTCAGATGATCCCTCCCTGCAGCAGGACACGCTGCAAGCTTCAGGTAGCCAGCAACCTTGGTGAGCTGCCTTTCATAGTCAACTCACAGGAGTTAAAGCACTGTAGAAGATGGCAACTGTGTCAGAGCAGTGCCAAAGAGCTACACGATTTAAATTCTGGTAGGGTAAACACTTGTCAGATAGCTCACACTGATCAATAGATGTCACCTAATAACAACAGAATCTGCCATCAGACATGAACTCCATCCATGATATATTCACCTTGGATTTACAAAAAACCTTTTGGGACCAGCAGTTGGGCTTGTTGCATCTTTTGTGAACTATGGCTCTGAAATTCTGGGCTCTCTTTGCATGTCAAGATACTGTATCTTGGGTTTTTTTTTTCAGGGTGGGCCAGTCCACATATACATAGCAATGAAAGTTATGCGATAGAATCACATGGCAGGAAATACAATGTTAACTTGAACCTGGCTGTGCTTTTTATACTTAACAAGAGAAAATCAGGAAATAAGGAAAGTGTTGGATTTAATTTGGAATTTCCTGCCCCCTTGCTGTTTGTTGTCTTGAAGACAACACCATCTAAACATACAGAGTTTTAAAAATTTAATTTCCTTTTTCTATTTCCTAGTTCCTATTGCTCAGGCTTTCAGGCTTCTATTGTGTCTCCTCTTGAAGTAGAGACTTTTTATAATTCTGAGTGTGTTTTCTGATTCACACTGCATTTACATTCCTCTTGTTCCTTTCCAGTTTTCTCCCGAGCGAAATCTCTCTGTTCCCTCATGTGGACTCAGCCTGTGATGCTAGAGGAAGGGCACAGAAAGGAGAATTTGTTGATACTGCTAGACTTTTTGTATTTTCCTTTTCATTCTTCTCTGTGTGTCACCGAAGATGACTGTTGCCCAATGGGCATGTCAACAGACCTTACGTAGGGCGTGTTTGATCTCAGTGTCCAATATGCTCTGCAAGAGCAAGAAATCCTCTTTCTAGAGGCCAAAAATAAACCCCATCTTGTCATCATGACACCTTGAGACCAACAGGCACAAGCACAGATACTTTCCTGTGATGTGACTGAGCTCACTGGTGTCATTTCCAGCTGCTGCCACTTCAGCAGAGGGAGGACCCCTATCAGGATTTTGGCCACAGTTGTGTCCTCGCTGCCCTTGCTCTCCAGGGGTGGCCGTCACCCATGGGCTGGGGAGCTCACTTCCCATCTCATACTGGATCCCCCACAAAGACAGACCAGCAAATTCAGGGAGTTTCTGGCAAGGGACATGATCACGTCATCCAGGCCTCTTTGAAGGTTTGGAGTTTGCCCTTGCTTGGTTAAAATACAGGGTCCGCAGGTAGAAAAGTGTCTGCTGCCCTCACACATTTGTCTCATAGTCTGTTCTTTTTTTGTGCTGTCTCCTTCAGTGATTTTAACTTGCGCAATGTTTCCCATCATTAGAATTTTTATGTGAGCCATTCTTTTTATCGATGCTGAAAGGGCATCACCTATATTCTTTTAGTGTGGGCTGGCAAGTGGCACTCTGCAGAGGACATAAAGCCACATTTTCATAACAGAGGATCTTTTGCTAATTCTAGCCAGGCACACTACTTGCCACTTAAAATCTAAAGCACGTTAAAGTAAATGGCTTGGTATATGTGGAAATTATTTTCTAATAATAGGTGGGTATTCTTGTTTATTATTTATGTGCATATAATTCCGGTAGCAATTAACATCTTAATGGAATCTTTATATAGAATGATTTTTAAAATGAAAACACAATTGTGAATATGATTTGCTGTTCCTAGCAAACTGAGCATAATTAGATCCAGTTTAATACTGCGCAAAACTATTAACATATGAAGAATGTACTCTGAAAACATTCCTATGATGACACAGGATCATCAGAAAAAGCTGAACTTACTTTTCCCAAGGTCTGCAACAGAGATGAGGCTGAGATGCTGTTGCAGTTGCATCACGTTGATCCCATTGGTGAGATACTAAGGCATTTATTTGCAGAAAGTCTGTGCACTATGAACCTTTCTTTACTTTTTCTCACCAGAGGATTCTACCCCTTGAGCAAGGGATGAAACCTCTTTCAAGTTGAGATTTCAGGGAACCCAAAACTCAATGAGAAATTAAGGTCTTGTTTGGTTAGGGGATTTTGCTATATTATATCCACTGGTGACAGCCGCTGATGGGGCTTTGTCAGCATTGTCCACAAGTGCATACAGGCGAAGCTGCTATTTGCACTGGTGGAGATTAGCCGGCCCCCAAACAGAAGTAAATTGCACAAATGCAAATCATGGCTTGCTGCGACTTGCTGACTTATGTCCCTGCCCATGGCAGAAGGGGGTGGACTAGATGATCTTTAAGGTCCTTTCCAACCCAAACCATTCTGTGATTGTGTGACTTGCATAAAATATTTCGCCGGTGTCAATTTGTTGGCTCCGCAAGTGGAGCATTTCTCCAGGGCAACTGAAGGCTAGTGGCTAGCATGTGTTTGGATGCGACATACCGCTCCCAAAGCAGAGCAGTGAGGAGGACAGGCAAGCCATGAAACGTTCTTCAGGGTGGCTTGACACACACAGAGGCCAGGAGATTCATGGCCCACCACCTTCCCTTCCAGGGTACACAGAAGCCTCTGCAAAACTTCTGATAAGCCTGTGCCCAAGATCTGAGCTTACAGCAAAGCTTTCATGACTTCTGTGCAGGGTTTTGTTTGATTTTTTTTTAATGAAGTAATAGCCCTGTTCTGCTCAAACTCTCACCGGGCAGACCAGGAAAGGACTGAGGTGGGAATCCTCTCTGGGTGCCTTAAGAGCTTAGAGGCCATTAGAGGCACTTTAGCAGGCTTTGGCCAAGGCTAAATCCAGATGGGCTTTCTCTTGCTGAGATCCATTTTGCCATGTCCTTACAATTATTTATACATCAGGACTCACATTTTCCAGTGTGGCTGTGTGCAGTCATTTTTACACACCTAATTAAGCCCAGAAATGCATGTTTAGTGTTCTAGCGATGACAGAGCCACCCAATAATCCTTAGCACTTATGTGCGTATGAAATGGTGCATACAACATCAAACCTGTGCACACACATTAAATAATTCACCCTCATAATAACTGCTGGAGGCGGGAGAGAGGGGCATTAGATAAATAGCTCATCCCTGTTCTTGCAGCAAGTCACCAGCAGAGTCAGGGTTAAGCGCTGCAAGGGTTCGGCACCCAGCTTTATGCTTCGTCTATTAGCTCTCACTTCTCTGCTGTGGATGTCCGTAGCAGCTCATACGTTATTTGGAATATTTCCTACTCCAAGACAGTCTCCTGTGGGAAGCAGCTACAAGTCCAGATGCACAAAATATTCCGTAAAAATAAACTAGTGATCCCCGGGTTGGAGCGGCTGGTGCTGTCGAGGAGAGGCAATGCCACACAGATTAGTGATGCTGCTTGAGTTGCTCATGATGCTAACACCCACAAATGTGTTGTGGCACCAGGAAGCCTGGCACCCACCGGCTCCAGCGGTGGGCAGGGGCACCCAGGTGCAGGAGCATCAGGGAGCGCGGTGCAGAGGAGGGCTGGCTGCTGGGTGGTGGAGAAAAACCCAAACCAAGAAGAGCGTGGCAGCCACGTCAGTGGCTTTGTGCTCTGCTGTGCTCACAGCCAAAGAGTACAGCCCTACCTTGGTCACCCTCCTACTCGCTGTCGTGATCAAATTCAATCAGCTGTGACCAAAAATGACATAAAAAGCGACCCCCAAATCCCTTTGAAAACATGAAGGTTTCTAAATTAGTAGGGGGTCCCTTCTCCCTCCCTCAGCCTTCAGCCAAAGCGAGTAAATGGAGCACTACTGGAAAGGTGAATTTCTCTGCAGACATCCTGTAGCTTTACAATCAGGATTCATCCTCTCGCATGATATTATTTACATGGTTCAGTTCTGTGTCACATGCATTGGCTTTTGTTTGTCTCTTCCCCTGAGCGGTGAGGTGTATGACACCTCTGAAAAAGCCCATCTGCAGAAGGCAGCTTTCCGAGGCTGGGAGAGAAGGTATCCAATGCTCTGGGAAAGAGCCAGCTCAGATGTAATAATAATTTGATGTTTTACTGGCCGAGGACGGTAACTCTTGATATTCTGCTGGCAATTTGCAGGGATATGGTTCTCCACATTGCTCTTTCCTGACAGACACAGCTATTTTTCCAAGAAGCCTTTGGACTCCAGGCATTATAAATGTGTTGCTGGTTTGTTGGGGTTTTTTGGGGGTTTTTTGGTTTTTTTGTTTTTTTAAATCTAAGCTGCCTTTTGGTATAGTAATCTTTCTGCTCAATACAAGTTTACCTGTGAAGCTTATATTGCCCCTTTGTGATGTTACCACTGACTCCACATATTCTTTAAAAAGCCACTTTACCTTCAAAGAAAACACCCTAAAACTCCTGTACGTATTCCAGAGCTTTGCACAACATACGACAGGCTCTGGAGAGACCTATGTAATGGAGACCATTTGCTATCTAGATATGTTTGGACATTCCTTTATAGAGCATGTGGAAATATATTCCATTTTCAAATAGATACACCCTCCTCCTGTAACATGAGTCAAGAGGAGAAAGCCCACACAGTTGTTTTGGTTACTTAGGAACTTCCATGCCTGATTAATCAGTTTCTCTCCTCTGCTTCAAGGAACCTAATTGAACTTGTCATTTTATTCCTCTGAAATGTACTCACAGATTCAAAAAATTCTGGCATTTCTAATATTTATTTTCCACACTGTAGTTGCCAAACGTACCTCCCTTGGGGATAATATAGACTGGTTTCCATGTTAGCTAAGATCGTCCTCTACATTTTCTGTCCTTGGCTATAAGGAATGGAGCACCTTCTGCTCTTTTGGTGCAGTTTGGCAGGTACTGAGCCCATTCCTATACCACAGGGTCTTCCATATCAGCAACGTACCTCCTTCTCTTGCTCCCACCATATCTTTTCCCTCCAGCATCTTCCAATTACAGTATTCCTTCCATTACCATTAAATTTAATATAATCCATCAAGTAGTCCCAGAGGGGATATCTTTCACTTTGGATTTATCTGCTAATAGACACATGGTAGCAGATGATCTCTCTCTTTCTCTTTTCTGGGAGATTATTAATTACTAATGCAATTTTATCGCAGAAACCTGACAGTCTCCAAACATAGTCTTGTGTCTTCCCATTTCATTTGAATTTCTCCAGTCTAAATTACTGCCTCACAGTCCTGGTTTCTATAGGTGCTCATTGTATTCCAGCATAATTCATGAAAAAATAGAAATAGATTATTTTATGGGTGTGTTTCTTCATCCTGAGTTCCCCATTCACTGTTTGATTCTATTCTCTTTGGTGTGTTTATGCACTCATTTTTCACAGGTTTATGAATGTTGCAGTGGGAGCCTTGGATCAAATTCTCAGCTATAGGCACAGGGCTCCCATCTAGATGAATAGCTTCTTAGGTTTAAGGCCAGAAAGAAACATTAGATCATCTGTTCTTACTTCCTGTATATCACAAGCCATTACATATCACACAATTACCCATGTATTGAACCTAATAGCTTCTTTGGCTAAAGCACATCTTCCAGAAAGGCATCCATCCAGCCATGATTTGAAACTCTCCAGAGATAAGAATCCACGGCCTCCCTTGAGGATTTGTTCCAGTGGTTAATTACCCCCACTCTTAAAAATATATGCGTTATTTCCCATTTTAATTTGCCTGGCTTCAGCTTCCAGCCACTGGCTCTTGTTATGCATTTTTCTGCTGGTTAAAGAGCCTTTTAGCAGCTGGTATTTCCTCCCATGGAAATACTTCACATGCTACAAGAGAATCATCTTTCAGTCTTCTATTTGATAAAAACCCAAATGTTATGAGCTGGGTCTCTCACGGAAAAATGGATTCTCAAGCCATTAAATCAGTTCTATGGCTTTTTCAGCACCTTTTCCAATTTTCCCTCAAAAGAAATGACATTCATATGTCTGGTTGTGATCTGCGGGAGGAAGCCCTGCCGCCTTCTCCTCCATCCATTTAGGATACAGTCCAGGTGCCCTCAAGTCATGGTCACACATAAACACAATGCTTGAGTCCAGTCCTGGGAGGTGATGGGCCTTCTCAGTTCAGCACAGACTGAAAACTATGTCTTGTCCTTCCCAGGACGAGGGCTCAGGACAGTAACAGAGCCTTTATTCAGATGTCTATCCTCCCTCCTGCCCTCTCAGCTCATTGTGAGGTTGGCGAGAAGGGCCATGCTGTTCCCTTGGCCAAGATGGCTGAAAAACCATCATATGCACCTGGCATATGCACCTGGCAGCATATCTCTCAGGGGGCCATGTGTGCATCAGGGGACTCTCCTAGTCCTAGTCCCTGCTGCCCTCCTTCTGAAAGAAACCTCCTGTAACAGGGTACAAAGCATGGGGTGATGAGCAGACACACCGTGGTGTGGCAGATGGGCTTCCTGGGCATGGTCCATTGGGGACCAGCCACATAGAATCTTTTTGGTTCTTTGTGTTGTGTTTTGCTCTCCCAAAACCTGGCAACTTCTCTGCAAATGGTGGTACTTCCAGAGAAGAAGCTCTTGGTTGGTCATTCCCATCTGGTACTCAGCCAAGTAAGAAGCAGCTATTGAACAAGTGCAGTGAGGTACCCAGCCTGTCCAGTCCTAATGTTTATTTTTATTAGCGATAAGTAGCTGTGAGTGTCTCTGAATGTCTCTTCTAGATAATGAAAGCTTCACTTCAAAAAAACCCCCAACAAATAGCTTTAAGGAAGTTTTATGACAGAGCTGGGAAGCACTGTTGCTTTTGCGGCTTGCAGACCCCAAGGAGAAGCAAGGACTGGAAGCACTTTGCATCAGGCTCAGGCTGCCTCACTCCCATCTGTGTTCAGTTAAATCCTGGCCAGCTGGTGATCCCCATCGTCATGCCTGCTGCCGAATCCAGAGCTGCTGCTGTGAGAGGTTAGATGTGGCTGGAGTTTCAGGTGAAGGGTAGATGACTGAGGCAGCCATCCTTTGCCCATCTATTCGGACCAGGACCAGGGTGCCACCCCAGAGCTCCCATTTAAGTGCATATAAACCTTTGTGGCGCAGGAAGAAGGTGCTAATGATGGTTGCTAAAGATTTTAAGTGCCTTTAGATATTAGCTGCTGCTTTCCATGCTGAATTAATGAGGCTTAGGGTGCCTGAAGTTGGCATATGGTGGGATTCAGATCTGCTCGTGGCAGTACAGGACAGGGAAGGCATCAGGCAGAGTTGCCTGTGCAGGGATGCACAGCCCCAGCCCCGTGCCTGTCCTTGCTGTGCAGTGTTTCACGGCATTGTCTTCTAGCATGCATGCAAGAATGGCAACTGGTGCCAGGGAGTTTCCTTCCACTTGTGCCAGCCAGCATTGAGAACGTGCTTTGACTTTGCTCTTTCAGCTTCATCAGCAGGCTCCAAGCATGCACCCCCAGCCAGGAAATCAAAGGCAGTAAATACGTTCAGACTTTCAAAGCAAAGTTAGACACTGTGAGGAGCACCAGAAAAGACTGCAGGCTGCTGAAGACAGCAGGGAAGAGGCGATGCTGAGTGCTCTGCAAGACCTGCCCCTGCCTGCCAAGCCATCAGTCTCAAGTTTTGGTTTTTATCTTGGAGCCCCACCAGAGGTGTTGACGCGTGGTTTGTTGTGTCAGTCCCAAGTCTGCCCTGGATCCCTGAGCTCATGGATGTTTTAGAGAGGAAATATCTGTGCTAATGAATAGTCCTTAGATCTTGGTCTTCTGCAGACCTTGTGGCCATGCTGTAAGGTCCTCCCTTTGGGCACGTGAAGAGGGAAAGATGAGGCAGGGAAGAAGCTTTCTTTGATATTGAAACATTTTATTTTTCAGGGAAGGGGGCATAGCTATTTATTTACTTTTGATGGATCCAGGGCAAACCATTTGTTTGATGGATTAGGCACTTAGTTTTAATTTCTCAGGTTGCCTAGGGTACAGGACAGGCAGGTTAGATGGAGCAATTGTCTCTATACAAATGGAAAGAATAATGTCCTGAAAAGACAGCATTAAGGGGTCTGCTCTCTCCTCTGCAGACTGTTCCACAATACTTACCCTTTAAATCCCAGTCAAGTCTCTTGAGGAGACCTGAGTTAGCAGTCAGAAGTAGAGGCTTGTGTGGCCTTTTAGCTGCAGACTAAATACCACTCTAATAATGAGGCCTTTGACATATGCAATACTGTTTTTTCCCCTCATAGGAATGGTTTGATAAAGGCTGTTTATTATTTTTTTTGTGTGTGCTGTTGCCAATACCTTAAGCCCCTATTATTATGAGTTGCCAGGTATTATAGCAATATATGTAAAAACAGGCGATTAACTCAGTGACTTGCAAAGAAGAATATTATGAGTCTACCCCTCTTTGGGCAGAGAGCTTGCACAATTCTGGTAACGTCTGGCTCATTTGATTCCCCCAGTTTAGGTTAGGATGGCTTAAGGATACACGAGGTACACACGTTATGTTAGTGTGAGGAGAAGTGCAGCATAGACTGTCAGGGATGACGACTACCAGCTTCCCATGCACATCTTTGCACCCCAGGGAAAATGCAGGGTACCTTGCCCTCCTGTGAAAGGATATGGTTGCAATTACTTTTGTGGAGTAAACACATCCACAACTCAGCAGTGTGACTGACTGATGTATGACTGGCCTCTATCGCTCTGCTTGTGAATGTGGTAGAGCTCTTCTAATTTACAGCAGCTTCTCCTCCTGATTTATTTACCAACCCAGCCTCTAGAGGAGATTGATTTTTTTGATACAGAACCAGGCAGTTTCTTTCTTTTTAACAATACAGGCCTGTAAAATCAAAGTTTGACTTGTTTTTTCTAAGAACGAACATTTCCCAAGTCCCATGTTGTCATTGGTATTCAAATAAAATTTGAGGAGCAAAGAGGCACCAAGTGCTCCTGGTGCTGAAGAGGCTGTAGTGGTTGTCCTGCCTGAGTGCTGCAGATGCACCTGAGATGTAGTCTGCTTACGTGATTGACCACCAACTGGTCAGCAGCTCCTTCTGCAAAGCATCTCCGTGTCTCTCTGCAGTGATGAGAAACAAACTCCTTCAATTCCCAGTAATCTACCACTTTGATTCCCAGTATTAACAACACAGATACAGCAGTACAGAGAGGGGCATCATGAAGCAGGCAGTGAGAGGAGTCTGCCCCAGAGGTGATGGGCACCTGTGCCAAGGGATGCTCGCACTGCGATACGAGTGCCGCTGCAGCACCAAGCTCGCCCTGCCTGCCCTGGGACATTGTGTACCGGTGCAGAGAGGCGCTCACCGTGGCATGCCCAGAGCAAAGTGATCCCACGGTGAGTCGGCCACGTGGCTCGTAGCCGGAGGGATGACTTGCATGTTCTGCCCATCCACCTGAGCATGGGTATTTCCAAAGACTCAACAGGAGCATAGGTATCTTTCAAGAGAAGAAAAAGACAAAGGGAATTTTTCAACTTAGTTGTTACTTTTGTTGTTGTTGTTGTTGGGGGGGGGGGGGGGGGAAGTGTATTCGTGTGAGCAAAGTCACTGGCACTCAGAATGGGGAGAATTTTCTTAGCTCTGGTGAGGACTTTGCCTTTGAAGGACACAGACACAGCCCCTGCAGTTTTGGTACCTCGGTGGGCTCAGAAACTCAAGTTTTCTTCAGTGCTTCTGTGTGGAAGTGCAGGTCACTTTTAGACTCTTCCGATAATGAACAACAAGACCCTGAAGGGCCCATTACATGCTTGGCACAGCAGGAACCTGGTTTGATGGAGCTGTTGAGCTACCTGTGTGACAAATCCTGCACCAGTTCCTAGCTCTGAAACCCAGGTCATGAAGTCTGGAAACGATCTGTCAGTCATAACATGCCCAAAACAAAAGAAAAAAAAAAGATGATGTTATTTTATAGCTGGATCACTTCAGCTGGATCTGACTCACCAGGCAGCCATGCAAGCGCTTGTGTTGGCACTATGGAGGAGGCAGCATAGAGAGGAGAAGGAGCAAACTGCCAGAGGGCAAGGGACCACAGAAAATGTACATCAGCCCATGTTCTTATGCTTTGCCATTGTTCACTTTCTCACAAGAAACACTCCTATTCACTCACACCTCCACACTGCTCTCTAGAAGGCAAGTGCCCTCTTCCTTTTTGAGACTTCAGTCTACACTTTCATAGTCAGCAGAAGGATTTAAGCCTCAGCAGGGGCCAGCTGACACAGCAGCTAAGATTAGATCCCAAACAACTATTTAAAAACCTTGTGTAATCAGTAAGAAAGGGCAAAGAGCAGAAGTGTTAAGAATAGAGCGGCACTGAGTTTGAAGGCCCCCTCTGTCCTTCCTTATGATAGCCAGTAGCTTCCCCATGTCTGCAATAATGAAATGAAGCATCTGCAGGGCCCAGCAGTATTTTGAACCGGATTAAAAAGGAACGAAATGATGGACGCTCACTTCAAATCAGGCCTGAATGTCCTGAATGAAAGAACCCCAAAGGTCTCAGCTTAAGTATGTGTTTAGGAGGTCAGCTGCTGGTCCCTGTAGGAGTGGTCCTTTCCAGCTCCAGATGCAACCGCTGCTTGCATTGCCATTGAGTGAGACAACTCAGTCTTTTAACTAAGCTAAACCAGATCTTCAGCTTTCCCACGGGAAAATGAAGTTAAATAGTTTACCTGCATGTATCACTTGTATAGAAAACTGGGCTAAATGCCCAATTTGTAGGTGCATAATGTGGTCTTTTTTGACACTTTGCTGTTAGGCTACTCTTCCTGTAATCTGTCTATAAGGACTGTAAACATGGAGTTTTTTATCGTCTGCACATAGCCACATCTTGGTTAGCTCCAGGATCCCGAGTGAAGAACACCAAGCTGAAAGTGGAAGCTTTTCTTAAAGAACAATTTGGGGTAAAAAGCAGATACTCAAGCTATGCACAATTCATGCTCGTGTCTGATGAAGCACAGGCAGGAGGAAGCCAGCTCCCTTTGCAAATGCCTCGCCATCAGCACTAACCTTCAGCTGCAACAATTTTGGCCACCTCCCCGCCAAGGAGCCCATCATCAGCTGCCAAAGTGGGAGTGGGGGGTTTGAACCTGAAACTTTCCTCCCCCTGCGGCAGTGTCCAGCCAGCACCTCCCAAGCCATACGGGGATGTAGGATGTGCCTGGGGAAGGAGCTGCACCCTGGAAGGCTTCGCTCTTTTCTGATTTCCTACCAGGCTTGCTATGAAGTGCCAAATCCTCTCTCTTTGTCTCCTTGCCCAAACCAGTGTTTTGCAGCACCTGGGTGCCCTGGCCTTGCTGCTGCAGGCAACTCGGCACCACCACCGGCCGCATGCGGAGAGACCATCCCTCCCTCTGCCAGAGCTGTGCTGCCAGGTTCTGCTAGTGCTATAATAAGAATAAATAAAAGCCCTCAAATAAATAGGAAAAGATAAGGAGGCAGATAACTGTAATTCTCATGACTGATAGTATTACTCAATTTAGACATTAACATTCTAGCTAAAGCTTTAAATCTTGGATTTACTGAGCATTGCCTGTTATTAGTTTTGCCTACTCAGAATGCATTGGTGGCAGGTAGGTGTGTAACTGAAAAATTACTTTGAATTAGGCTGTGAGTTAAGCATTGCAGAGACAATGATTCTCCCCCACCCCACACTCCACCCCGGCTGCTGCTGAAAGGCCTTACAGCATTTATTATTACCCTTGTGGAAGTTTGGGAGGAGTGTTTACCTGATGGATCCATAGCCTGTATAATTCCCCACATTCCTGTATTAAAATGATACCCCTAATCCTTGTTCCGTAGCTAAGAAATGACGCATAGCAGATCCTGCATCATGCCCCTGCCACATCTTAAACCCTTTCTTTTCAGAGTTGCAACCAGAGATGATTATTCTTCACCCCTCTTGATGAGGTTTCTGCTCTCAGCCAGGTTATAACAACCACCAAGCCCTGCCCTGGAAGACAGGGACACCATGGGGGAGTCCCCAGAGACCCTCACAGCACTACACACACAGCAGCTCCAGGAACAGCCTGCCACAAACAAGAACCGGGGAGTTTCCAGGTCCTTTCCCTTCTCCCTCACTTCAGCTTGGTGGAAAGTGGTGTGTCCCTGTGGCGCTGAGCCCTGGAGGGACTTTCAATGAGATCCATGGGGAAAAAGAAGAAATGGTTCAGATAGCAATGGTAGGGCTTGATCCATCCAGACACAGCTATGAATGGCAGAAGTTTCCCCTTTGTTAAATTGGTGGCTGTGAAGTTATTTCACATTATTATTGTTGTTCTTGTTGCTGTTATTATGACTACTACCTTTATTTTGGGGAAAGACTTTGAATATGTGTGTGGCCCGTTTTCACCATGCACATACATATATGCATATATATGGAGAGAAGGAAAGAAAGCAGCATTGGAATCGCATCGCCACAAGCAGTCAGGAAGCGACTCTGTCAGCATTACTGAGAGCAGTTTTGTTCATTATGTTCTCTACCCCATCTGCACACATATGGATAAATAAATTGCTTCACTCTCATGTAAAGTCCATTGAACTCCTGCCAGACTTTATGATTCTGCATTGACCCACCAGAATTCAAAATAGGTTATCTTGGAGGTAAAAAACCCCTAACAGATACAGAGGGTATGACTTATTCTGTCTCATCTTTGTTTTAATGCCTGCAAATGCAAATATAATGGAATATAAAATCGCACTTTCCAAATGCAGACTCACAGTTTGAAAATCTGGGATAAGATATCATATCTGCTGAAGTCAATAAAAGATTTTTAGTGACTTTATTGAGACAGGACTCCATACCTTAATATGCTTTAACATTAAACTGAGTGCTGCTCTGAATACCAAAGATGATTTATTGGAAAGCAATACCAGGGCGTGTCAAACCTAGTGATTTAGATTACCCTGGGTTTATTATCACTTTTTCTCCTAACTGAATTCTAAAGATTAGTATTAGATGACTGTTCATATTAAGGAGCCCTGTTGAAGGCTATCATGTGCTTCATACGTTATGCTGCTATTTAAAGAAAATTCTTTATGTCCATTACCTAAAAAGACCAGTGGACAAAGGCAGAATGGAGGAAGACATGGATTCTAAACTGTCAAATAAGCCCCTGACCCTATGCCTTCTCAAACACAGGCAAAAATATTTTTTTTCTTCTTTTACAGTCTGTTCCCAGATATTATGCTTTCATTTTTAAATCAAGCCAAAGCTGGACTTTCACTGAAGACAAAATACATATGTTTTATTGATGATGTGCATGCACGATGATATTGTGACTTCTTAAAAGAACTGTCAAAGAGCAGAAACTGTAATGGATGTTAACGTGAAAGTCTGAAATGATGACAGTCTATTTGGCCGCATGCTTCCTGAGCTGGTATAGCATGGGAAAACAGGCGCTTGGGAAGTTGTCGTTATTTCCTCTTGTGTTGTTTAGAACAGACTTACAAATGCCGTCAGGTGTTACTGTCAAGAGGAACTGCTGGTCTGTGGCAGTATAGCCCTTATTTTCTAGTGAGCGTGCAATCATACAGTGGGAAACGTCTCCTGGCTGCTTTGGTAGTGACAGCTTTCAGCAAAAATATTCAGACTCTGTCATTTAAATGTAGTACGCAGTTAAAGATTATGAGTTAATCTTTCACTTCCAGTTGCTTTTGTTTTGCCAAGACTTTCTCAATTCGTCCGTGACCTAATTTTTAAAAATACAAATATTGTGGCACAACCACGATCCAAAGCCCCAGGAGACGCTCACTTCATCCCTAAAGACCTCCCATGCTTTCAAACCACAAATGCGGAGAAGGAAAATTGCCCAAGTAACATGAATCTGACATTAAGTCATATGGAAAACCAGTCCTTTGAAAGGGGCAAGGACCTTTCTACAGCATTCAGTAGGCTTCCTTTCAGTTGTGGATGAGCAGCAGTGGGAGCACTTTTTTGTGCCCGTAGGCAGTGGCGTGGCTGAGCTGGCTCTCCCTGCACAGCTTTCGTGCAGCCCTGCTGGACCAGCCATCCCCCCACCGAACCCCATAACCCTGCCCCCACTGGCACTGACCAAAACTAGACTTTTTGTTTCTCTCAAGTCTTCGATTACGTTTACAACCATCAATAACTAATTTAGGTCATCGTTGCTTTTGGCAGTGCTCGTTTAGTTTGCATTCCTTTCTTCTGCTCTTTTGTGTTTCGCTTTTCTGAAGTATACGGGTTTGTCTTAACGTGACATCTCTGTGCAAACATATGCATCTGAGGAAGGCAAAAGAGATTTATTGCATTTTGGCTAATACAGAGGAAAGGGGAAATTGCCTACATAATGAAACAGGAGATTCAGTTTTAACTATGTCATTTCTCTCGTCTCCATAGTACTGAATACACAAATATAAAATACATAATCTACCTCCTCCTTCAAACATATCAACGTACAATTAAAACCCACAAAGCTTGACAACCTGTTGTCAAGTTGTTTAAGCAGTTGTTTCAGAATCTGACAGACAAACTTATAAACAAAACGTAGAGCACCAGATTGTGGGATGAGGCAGCAGCATCACGTGGCTTCCTCAGTTATCTCAAAATTTGGAAAACAAAAAAGTAGAGGAATACTTTTTCTCCTTGAATAAATAACAGTTTAATTACATTACAGAAATAAAATATGATATGGTAGGAATACACTGGAAATCTTACAGAAATACTATTCTGCTACTGGTATGTAAATGGTCAAAGCTACTTTTCATGACAATCTGAACAGTACTTGTGTACAAACTATTATACAGGTTGCTAATGAAAAATATTGCAGCAGTTGCAAGGATGTTACCAGCTCAAACAAACATCTAATGATACAATATTCTTCTAAGAGGAAGTAATCATGTTAGATTTACAGACAATAAAGAGTTATGTTCTCCACTTCGAAACACTGGAAATAAAAAGCTCAGGTAATCCAATTTCTTTACCTCATATTATCACAAGGAAAGATTTTCCTTTCACTATGAAACAGCATCCCAAGAGACCCTGTAAACAGTTTATTCAAAGGTAGTATTTGAGATGTCACAGCAACTTCAACAATCGTCCTAGTCTACAATTACAGACTTTTTAGGCCACTGCTTGTACAGATGACGTTTTTTTTTAAATTTTTCACTTATTTACATACATTCAGCCCAATAACAGCAGGTAAAACACGCTGTCTATCTCACAATAGACACACTAAAATTTTCATCGAAAGGCCAGTGCAAGAAGATGTGGATAGTGATTGCACAGCATCGAGATTATATTACACAAATATACAATTAGACTGTTGAGAATCTAACTCTGCACGCATGTGACACGGATGATCTTCTCAGTAGATGTGCGACACTTGGGAGTTGGTACATACACGTAACTGCAACTATTGTTGGTCGGTTGATGATGACGGCAGAACACGGTATCGTTTGTCTGTGTTATCGCTAAGTGAAGGCAGGCAACTGCAAATTAGGAATACCTAACGCTGAAGTTTAAGTACAGCTTATCTTGGAATGGCAGGAGTTTTTTCTAATGAAAGGGTAGTTATACTTAGCGCGCAACGTGTAGGGAAATTGTTGCCACCTCTTTAATAAATGGTTCTAGCTGAACCGACACAGTTCCCAGAGCTTTAGAATAACTCATTATGCAAATGAAGATACTGACGATAGACGGTAACATTTCACAGGATGCTATTTCTTATTATATCAGTAAGCACCAAGTTAAGTGCCAAGACAGCCCCATTGTCCCATGATTTATCACGTAAAATTTAGAACTTGAATGCACAACGAAAGTCCACAAAGTTTGCATTTAAACACAAGAAGACAGTTTCAAAAATGGCTCTTAAAATACCTTTACATTTCAAATGGGCTTTCCTCCCCTCCTCCAAGAGGACCGCTTTAGCTTTAGGATGGACTAGACCTAGATATAAGAAAGATCTTTCAGAAGGAGGACTTGCACATCCTCCGGGAATCCTCTGCAATCTGCTGGTTTTGGCCGACCGCCGCAGCCCCCTCGGGAGCGTGGTGCCCTGTCCCACCAGCCAGGTAAGCTGCAGGGGAGCTGGGTGGAGGAGGAAAGTAAGCCCATGTCTTCCAGCTGCTGCTCAGCACCTCACCTGATGTGATCTTTAAAATGGGCCACCCCGCACCAAGCCTCAACTTCGGAGGCACTTACGGCCCCGCAGAGCCGCTGGCTGTCATCGGCTGGGCTGCCCGTGCCACCGGCTGCTCTGGCCTGCACGGAGATACCAGGAACGCCATGGGGACACCAAGGCGGCCGGAGACCCAGGGCTGCCGTCCCCCTCTTGCTCCCTACGTAACCCCCAGGATGGGCAGCATGGATTTGGCTCCACTCGCCCGGTGCCACGGAGGGAGTCGCCCCTCTTGCAGCAATAGTCAGGCAGCGAACGGGCTAAGCCAGCTTTGCAGCTATTTTGGCAGAAATCAGCCAGAATAAGAGTGAGGAATTGGTCCAAAAAAAGCAAGGCAGCGGAGAAGAGGACCCCAGACCTTCTGATTCAGAATGGAATTACGGAATATCCAAGCCTCAAAGACCATGCGGTAACATGCTCCTTGGCAAAGTCCCAGGCTGCAGAAGCAATCCCACCACGGAACAGAGTCACCGCTTCCCTTCAGTAACTTCTTCCTTGAAGCCGATAGTGTCAAACCTTGTCATCTGTATCCTCACCTGATTTCAAGCAATCAGATTTGAATGCTAATGGCCTTAAAACAAATTATAATTTATTTCTGGCTTTCTCAGCTTTCAGGAACACCACCGACAGCCGCTTCAGTTGTCAGTGCGGGCTCATGCCATGCTCTGCCGCTTGTTTCCATTTATTCTCAAGTACAACTGAAAGTTTGCTTTCTCTAGCATGTGGATACCCCTCTCAGAGTGGGTTGGGATGTTTTTAATATGGTACTTTCATCAGTAATCAGTTGGAAGAACTCAATTTTAGAAACAGAATTTGTGTGCAAAGCGTGCAACAAGAAATACAGTTTACATTTGGTCATAGTGTCCTATCTTAGTTATGCTACCATGACTCACACCGATTAGTATACTTACACACACACACGCACACGCACACATGTACACACACATAGATATTTATTTATATACACGCTCACACAGTAAGAAAATGTCTGACAATATTTCCTCCTCTTTTAGTGAAGACAGGAGTCTGGCATCTCAGGCTCTGGATCTGCTTAAACCTGGGATACGGGAATGCGACACACTTCAAGTATACATCGACGGCACAGTGATAACATCGCACATTGAGTCTGACACATGCTGTCTTCAGTGGTCCAGCACCAGCACGTGGCTTAAAACCAGATGCCCATTAAAGGAGCCAATATCCGGGACCTTCGCTTTTCAGTGTTCATATTCACACAAAGCCCAAGAGCGGGGCGATAGTCTTTACAACCACAAGTGTCCTTCCGTATAAACGCAGTGGTATTTAAAAGTCTGAACCAGTGCATTCCTCTCTTACATTCCTCCTCTTATTCCTTTGTTGCTGTTACTCTCGTATGCATGTCAAAGTAAAAGGTAGTGGGGAAATAATTTTAGTAGAAGAACACAAAGCCTCTCCCCTAAGTCCACAGAAGACCACTAAAAGTGTAAAATTTCCAAAATAGCTCATAGGAATTCTTCAAATACAGTAAGTGTTTTCAATGGGGTTTACATATCACGTTTCACATTATTTCCACGGAAGTCTACCTTATCACTTTGTTTAATCAGACAAATATCAATAACACATAATAAAACAGCATACAATTCACAGGACACGACACATTTTACAAAACCTCTAAAACTCAGCACTGCCGCTTTTGGAAAAAATCAAAAAACTCCTATTACTTACAGACATGAAATACACTTCACATTGAAATGAACAGCATGATTACAAGTTTCTTTTTTTCTTATTTGATGGTACTGGTTTAGGATGCGTTAGTTTTCAATTAGGTTTCACAATTTTTTTTCACACCCCCAAAAGGAACCATTGCTAACCTGGTATTTATTTTCTCTGTGTTCTTTCAGGAAATTTACTATTATTCAGTAAACACTTTTTGAGAAAAAAAAAATTGAAAATTTAGCTTGAATCCCTAATTGTAAAACCTGAAGAACTGGCTGATGGTAATGCTCTTAACACAATCATCACTCAGCTTACAATGACAAACCAAAAAAATATTACAGGAGGGTACAAACACGTTAAGCCACGGGTTTGGTTTTCTCTGTTGTGGATTTTTGTTTTTTTTTTAAACTAACTCCTTTTCTCACAATGCGGAGAAGTCTCTGACTTACAATGCTTCAGCAGTTGTGTCTGTGGAGACAGACATGGTAACTTTGGCAATCTTAACTGTGCTCTTAATGCAGCTCTCGGCAGCCCTGTGCACGTTGCCTGCGTTGTTGGCGTGTTTGTGCTGGCAGTCAGACTCCATGCTGTTATCGAGGGGCTGCGCGGTTCCTTCGCAGGTGGGGAACATGCTGCGGAAGGCATGTCGCAAGTCCTTGCTCCTCAGAGCGTAGATGATGGGATTCACTGTTGAATTCAGCAAACAGAGCATGCTACAGAAGGCAAAGACAGTCTTGATGAGCTTGTTCATTTTCCCAAAGACATCGTACACCATGATGGCAAGGAGAGGGCCCCAGCATATGATTAAAACGACTAGGATAAGGACCAAGGTTTTGGCTAACCTGATGTCCATACGAGTTTGATCAGGCCTAGTGATCTGTACCTTACCGTCCTCTGTAGACTGAATGATTATGCTTTTCTGCGTGCCCCGCTGAATCATGCGAACAGCGTGGCTGTGAGCCTTCCACAGTATGTACATGTAGGCATAGACAATGAACAGCAAGAGGACGCTGGTGACCCCGATCCAGAACATCAGGTACGTCTCGTCGATGAGAGGGAATATGTCCGAACAAACAGAATTGAGCTTTTTGCAGTTCCAGCCGAGCAGAGGCAGAACGGCTATTACAATAGCGATGGTCCACATCACACAAAACGCTACAACAGCCTTTGGTCGGGTAACAATCCTTTTGTAAGCTAGCGGCCTGTGTATAGATATGTACCGGTCTATTGCCGTGAGGAAAAGGCTACCTACAGAGGCGGTGAAGGAGGCTGTAACTCCACCCAGTTTGAACAAGAAGACGTTGGGGCTGTCCTTCCGGTGGAAAACATGGAAATCCACAAAACTGTAGACAAAAATCACGCTGCCCAGGAGGTCGGCCACAGCCAGGCTGCCGATGAAATGGTAGGAGGGTCTACACCGGAGGCTTCGGGAGTGGAGGATGACACACAGGACAAGGAGGTTCTCTAGCACTGTGAAGGTGCCCAGGGTGAGTGACAGCACGGCGATGGCCAGCTGCTGGCTGGGGTTCAGGATCATAAAGCACTCCATATCCATGAAGTTCTCCCCACACTGTATGTTCTCCTCATTATCCTTAAACGTGGACAGGGACTTGTTGTAAAACTCTGTGATGTTGACCTGATCCGAGGGAATAATGCTCAACAGGGGATCATCTCCTGCAGTCATTTTTTCTTGGAAAGGATCACCCCTGAAGGAAGACAGAGGGAACTTCTGGGGGTAGTATCCCAGCTTGGATGCCATGTCGCCTTTCATGTCTTCGTACTGGATATCGTTGGAGCCCACGTAAAGGAGATCTGTCGTGATTGTTCGGAAAGTTGTATCTGCGAGGCCATCTAGGATTGACTTCATAACCCCAGTCTGGTTGGTTTCAGAGAGACTTGGGGGAGGAAAAAATGCATCGGAGGAAACCCTAGAAGGGGAAAAGATCAGACGTCATTAAGATAAACAGGGAAACAAACTCCACAAACAGCCAAACTGTCCCCAACATTGACCCTTCTCTTGCATTCAGTGCAGGTCTAGCCTTTGCCACCTGCAGGAATCAGGGTGAGTCAAGCACTTAGAAAGAAATCATCTGGATTTCACTAAAACTGAATTGCGCTAAGAAGTGACGTGAAAAATGGAGGCACAGGGAACTGAGTATTCCACAGGAAAGTAATTTTCATTTCTCATCAAAACCTTCCAACCTGCTCCACCAGAAACATATTTTTTGCTAGACCTGAACTTGGCTCCTGATTGCAAAGTACCTTGCAGACCAATATTCCTTGGGCTTGCTTCATTTAGATAATACCAAGTGCCACTGCAGGAGAAGCATTAAATTGAATCATCACCTTCACTGCCTTTCTTTCAAAAGGCAGCAAGGGTTTTGAAAGCCTGACAACAGAGAGGGAACAGGGAAAGAGCCGTGCACTCTGAAGTTTCACCCAGTATGCCTGTATACCCATCATTACCCTGTTACAGCAATCTGAGGCCTACTAACATCCTGAATTTGTTATTGCAAATTTATTAGCAAGGTATTTAATCTACAAATATAGCTTCATAACTCTAGCCCTTCCTTCTGTTAGGCGAACTAAGGGAACTGGGATGTTTGGGCTACATGGGGGAGGTGGGCTGTCACCCAGCCCTGTCCACAGCTTTGGGAAAAGTGACCTGCATCACCGAGTGAGTGAGTGCATCACAAACCTCCATCAGGGCAGTCCATGTTCGCCTAGAAAAACACAGCATCAAGTTTGGGTCAGAGTACAAATGGCTTAAACCCCAGGCAAAAGGGACCAGGAGCCACTGCTCCTGTGAGAGGCACAGAAATGTAACTCGTCCCACTGGGGACACCCTCAAAAAAATTCTGTCCCTTCAGAAACGGGGACCGCAGCAGAAGGTCCCCAGGTAGCCAGTGGCCTCCGACTCCCGTTAGCCCAGCCTTTGCTCATGGATGGTGAATAATTGCAGGGTGCAACTCCTGGCCTGGGTACCCTTGGGAGGGCACCCTCATCAGCATCTGAGCATCTTACATGCATCAACATGTAAGACAGGTCTGTCTTACAGCTCTTCTTATGCTGTGCTCCTTTATATGACTTTGCCCATAAAACATGCCTTGAACGTGCATTGAACATCTGCTTTAGGGGCCCCTTCCACCAGCAGAGTGACTGAGAGTGGTCTGAATGTAAATAAGAGCCAGAATCATTGCTTCGGTGTGCTACAGCTATTCCACATCTGCTACGGGACACCTCGACGATTTCATCAGCAACAGGAGCAAAATCAAGCTTCCTCACGCTTTTAGAATGGATGAAATTGTTTGTGACACTCAAGAAATCCCAGATGCCATACATATGCTTGTACTGACTTAACCTCTTCACTTTACACAACCGACAATAAACGGCCAGAAAAGCCACGAGAGATTATCTGCCAAAACCCAGAGTACTGATCACCTCAACTCCTGAAGAGGAGACTCGCACGGTAGGTACCACAGCTCGGTTTTCCCATGAAAACTAAAAGAAAGAAGAAAAGGATTCCTCTCTACAACAATACCAATACTTCAAACCAGAAGAAATCATGAGCATTTCCAAAAGAAGCAGAGATCATTTGGCTGATGAGATATTTATACTCATATATATATATATATGCACTTACACAAGAATTTTCCCATAGTCTAAAGTTTTGCATTTGAGTCAGCAGGCCCGCACCTCGAGTGTTAAAGGGAATATATGTACCTAGACCTCCGAAGACACTGCAACTCCAGTGCTGCAAACAAGGATGAGTACAAACAACCCTTACTGGGACAGTCTAACACACAATACACACTGACTGCATCTGCTTTTGCAGACATCATTTGCTCAGCAAGTAACAACATAATCATTAGACAGACAGACAATATTAAAGAATTTAATTTTGATGGTGTGAGCAGTGAGGGAGGTAAATGCCGCTGATGCACACATTACAAATGAACAGCAATAATCTAATATGTAAGGTACTTTTCTTCCAGAAGGTACTTTACAGCTGTTTCTAGTAGAACTTGCAGATGTTACATGTTGCAAAAATGACCCTGCTGACAACTGACAAATCTGCTTTGGGTGAAGTCTGGCAACTTTAAACTTGGCATTATAAAACCAGTTTAAAGCCAGGAGTGAAGAATGTGTTATTAATTTGAAAACTACCCAAAAAATATTAAATAAATCAAGTAGCTCTCTAAACATGTGAAGATGGCTGTGGTATTCTCTGCTATTCCAGCTTATTTCTGACAGAAGACAAGACAACCATTTTAATGAGTAAAGCCACAGCCCCATGTCGAGAAGATCATGTTTGAGTAAAGCTTCAAAAACTGTATGCAACTGCGCACTTCTGCTAGACAGACAAACAAATTGTTGCGAGGTAGCTGGTCCCTGCTGGAGTCATGTTAAGTACAGACTTCCTCAGAATAAGGTGCAAGCCACCACACAACCCCTACCTTTGTCTGAAACACAAATGAAAGAACACGAATTCCTGTGTGCTCTTTCGAAGGTGGCAGCGAGTTATGTGACAATATCACTATGCATGCATATGCTATGCTAACAACACGGTTAATGGGATCAGGAGAGGCAAGTCTTACTCTGAATTTCAATGGTTTTTTTCCCTCTGTATTTTTACATTGAGATTATTACAGTAATTTCCACCTTATTGTCTCTGCAAAGAGAGTTTTCTTTGAGAGTACTTGGGAGTTCATTAGTGGTGTAGTTTAGACTTTGGGGGATGCAGCTGACATTAATTTTGGTTTTGTTTGCTGCTGGGAATATCATAATTGGAAATTTCTAGCAGTATGTGTGCATGCACCTATTCAAGTAGCAGTTGATTTTTATTAAAGTTGCAGTAAAACAGACATTCGCCTGATCTGGAATTGCACTTTACTGGAATTTCGTTTATTTTAATTTACATACTAGCTTGTCCCGGTACAAGCTACAATACTGAAATTCACTGAAGCGATCAGTGAGGTTTTCCATGGCTGTCTAGTGAAAACAAGACCGGACCTTTGGCACTGCGGTTATCAGGAGAGTCCACGTCACAGTCCGAGGTGTCGTACGACTTGACAGAGACTGAAAAGCCAATGTCAAGACGCAGTGGTCTGGTTCTTGGTCTTTTCCTTTGCTCAGGCACATGTGCCAGTGCCACACAGATTTTGGCTCTGAGCTCTTCTGTCCGAACCTGGAGTGGCGAGCAGGCACTGCCCACAAGAACAGGACAGCCCATGCCATCTGGCCACGCTGCTCTTTGCAGCTGGCTTCAATGCAACCCAAACCCGTACTGCTTGGGACCCGTGGCCACCTCTATGCAAAACACCCTGGGAGCCTCTGTGGCTTCTCACCGCCTCCCTAGGGGACATGTCCCCTGCACAGACCTCTCCTCTCTGGACGGGGCTGGGGTGACGGCCATGTGCCACAGCAAGGTCCCCTCACGGGCAGGGCGGCAGCAAGGAAGAGCCTCCCTGCCCGGCCAGAATTCACTTTTCCAACAGAGCCTTTGAGTCTCCAAAGCTCTCAGCTTCATCCCTGCCTTAAATGAGCTCTACTACCTCACTCATTTTAAAACTGCTTTAAAAAGAACTGGAACATTGATTAAAGATGAGGAAGAGCCTGCGCTGATGCCAGCACTCAAAATTCCTGATGTGCTTCCACGACTGCATGCAGCAATTAACAGTAAGTAATGAATTATGATTAAAGATAAGGATTAAACAATAGAAAAAAAAAAAATTCAAGCCTGTTTTATCTGGAAGACCGAACCCAGAAATCCCACGGCTGAACACCATTTCAGACTTCTCTCCCATCAACCAGCAGCTGTGGATGGGCGCTGCCAGGCCAGCTGTGCTGCCCCTAGATGGGGCGGTGTTTACAAACACCCCACTTCGCTCTCTGCACAGACCTGGATTTAACTTCTCCAGCCCATCTTCCAGCCTGCTCTACCAGGGTTCAAACGTATGAAGTTAAGTATCAGCTGAAGGTTGAAGACACAACTTTGTAAGGCTTTGCCCTCAAAGCAAAAGCGTTAGTTAAGCACTGAGGGGGCAAGTCTTATTAGTGCCCTCCACCACGTGGTTAGGTATAGCCTTAAAAGAAACTTGGATGCTATCAGAATGTAAAGACCTCTCAGGTGAAAGATGTAATATGTAAAAGGCTGATAACTCATCTTGGACAACAGGGAGGATTACACCCTCCCTGGACCTCTTGTTGGTCCAAAGGACCTGTTCACTCGGGGAGCAAGAATGTGACTTCATTAAAATGCTATTACCTAGCTTCTCCTGCTGTTCTAGGGGAGAAGGATGGCTGGAAAGTTTTTATCATTGTCTAAAAAAAGGGCTGAATTTATTATAATTTTCAAACCAGGATGACTGATAGAGCAATTTTAATAGCCTGAATAGAAACAGTGAATATCTGCATTCTTCCGCAGAAAGGAATTATGAGCAATACAATGATGCTACTGATAACTGCAAAAATGTTGACGTGGCAAGAAAAGGGATCAAAACAAGAAAGGGAAATCCACAACCAAACCTTTCTAGCTTCTATTTTAGAGAACACTTTCATCTCCATGTCTATACATTTCCTCTATGATACTCCAGCTAATTAAAAACAAGTAGGGCGAGTAGGTATAACTGAAACAGTTTTTGAACGCACCAGAATATGTAAATGCATTCTCCTTGCTTACACATTACCAGGTTTGCAAAGTCCTTCAAAGAAGGGCTTTATCTTCTGGTAAGTTTGCACAGTGGCCAGTACATTGGGACTCCTACCAAGCTGGGTCCACAAAGTACTACCACAGGAGAAACAGCAGTAATTTATACTCATCTGCAGTCAGCTGAAAAAGTGTGAGAGAAATTAGATCTACCATAGTAACTGTTGGCCTCCAGGAATTAGAACTGTCCTATAAAATGAAAATTTATATGGCTAATAATTACCTTATCCCATATGGCAACAAACAATACTGCTACGAGGACAGAGCAAGGTTTCTAAGCCCTGGAGAAAGAAATGCGCAGTCTGAGAAATGGCACTCTCAGGCTCCACACCGAGCAAGGAAAAAACATATGTTGACAAGAATGTGAAAGCAATGTTACCTCTATCCTATTTACTGTTTTACTACTCCATTTCCAACACTGTGCTACTCCTAGGCTATAAATGGCAAATGTGCTGTCACTCCTAATTCAGGAAAACTTGCATTCGTTTCAGTGGGAATTTTCTCAGTGTGAAGGATCAGAAAGGAGCACAGACGCTAGAAGAGAAGCAAATGAGGGATGCCATCTTCTAGTTACAGCAAGGCACTATCAGCTATGGGGTAAACTAGGGCATGCAACTAGCGAACCAAATTTTGTTCTTATGTAACATCATGGTATCTTTGTAAAGTTGAAACTTAATTAGCAAGAAATCACAGCTACATGGTTATTTATGTTAATTAACATACCGTTTGCACACGAGCAGGGTAGGGGCTGGATTGTTCTAATCTGGGGGCAAACTTGCCCCTACATGACACCCCCCTGCATCCAGCAGCTGACAATCTGAATGACAAAAACAAAACAAAGGGAAAAACAGAGTGTTAATCAGTGACCAACAACATTTTTAGAAGAAATAACGTTCCTTCCTCCCTGCAAAGTTTTGTTGGTGGGATGTGTGTACCAGTTTCAGCGCAGATGACTTGCAGACAGAGAAAAAGAGGCTATGCCTTACTTCCCAAACAGCCAGAGCATACATGTGTGTCTAAGATCACAGAGGTTCAAAAGCGAGGCCGAAGTCCTGCTCCGTTTGGTGCAGGTGAAGGACCTGAACTTTGCTCTCCAGTGAGCCAGGGGAGCGTGCCGGCAGCCTCTCTGTTCTGCTGCCCGTCCCTAAACTGCTTGAGTTGTTCCATGTTGGACCAAGAGTTAAATATGCAGAAATAAAGGCACTAACTGACACTCCAGCAGGCAGGGTGCATGCCTGATAAGATGAGAGGCTTAGCCTCAAGCCTTTTCTCTGAATTAAGCAAACCAAGGATGTGTCTCCCACATCCCACCCAGCCGCAGCGGGAAGAGTGGGAAGTGCTGCCCCACCCGCCTGTGAAAAACCCCCAAAGCTCCCGAGTTCACTTGAAACCCCTCAGCCTGTGAATTCAGCCCCCTACACACACATTCCCTACCAAATCAGAGACAAGATGAGTCACCGAAGTCACAAACCAGCAAGGGGAACGTCAGGGTCACGTTAATGGAAAACTTACAGCTACCCGGTCTGTCCAGCTTCTGGAGAAAGGAGGGGAGGCAGAGGTGGCTACTTTAAAACAATGTGGGATTTTAAGATCTTTCACACTTTACTTTACATATCTTAATTTCAGCTGAAGACAGAGTTTTGAGAGAGGATGAAGAGGCTAGCTGAAGCATGAAAGGCTCAGATGAAAGCGAAAGAGTGAAGCAAGAGTGACCTGGCATTTCCTTAAAAACCAGCTCCAGTTTAGAAACTCATTTCCCAATAAAGTAGAATGAAACAGGTAATACAAAAAATTTGATTCAGTGCTATGGTATTTACATATTAAAGAAAATGGAAAGAGAACTCATTAAGCTGGCCAATTTTGAACTCTCAAACTTTTTCACAAAAGGGGTTTATCTTGGATTTCAATATTCCAATAGAAATTGCTTCATTTCCAGCCTCTTTTCTAGCCATTCTCTGATGCCAAAAGGTGCAGGTGCCTATTACTGCTGAGCAGAATTGACATAAATGTCAAACAGAGACAGAGCAGCCCAGCCAGGTGCAAAAGAGATGGAAGCTGAACACTCAGTCTCCTGGAAATACCCAGAAGACAGCAGCTTAGCACACAACGTAGTTGAAGGGAAACAAGTCATAGGAAAGCGCAGAGCAGGACATGAAAAACCCAGGCTCCACTGGATTCTACATGCTAAAGGTCCCCAGAAGAGTGCAACATCTGGAGGATGAAAACACAGGAAAAACACATTTATTATGAAGAAAAAAAAAAACCACTCCAAGAAAACAGCTTCCATGTAATGACCAGAGCAGAACAAAAAGGTCAAGAATCTGTTGCAGCAGAAAATACTAGTGAACTTTATTAAAAGAGTAAGGAGTAAGTGACACAAGGGTAGCAAAACCACCAGGCTCCAGGGAGAGCTCTCATGAACTACACAGAGTACACGTCTGCCTCCTCCTCCCTCCACAACACGCTGTGGCCATAAGAAGTTTTAATCAAAGACTGTGAGACAGCAAGGAGATGCTGAGAGCAAAGGTAATGCGAGTTAAGGATCGGTGTGAAGGGCACTGGGAGGAGAGGTAACTACTGTCCTCATGGAGGGAACAGCACGTCTCCAGTTGAGACGGGAGCAAGCCGGGGAAAGGTAAGATGGGAAGACCCAAGCGGAAGGAGCCACTGGGAGACAGGGATGCTGATTTTAGGGCAAGAGAATAACTGCCTTTGTGATTGGCTTGGGGAAAGCAGATCAGGTGAAGGAGAAAACTCACGAGAGAAAACCTCCCTCCTCTTCTGAGCTACACGAACTTCAGAGACGCCTCCATAAGCTGAAGGATACAGCTAGCGGGATTTTCAGATCTCACCGTAAAGAAAGAACAGACCCACTGCTCTGCAGGCACTGACTTGCTCTTTTGAAAGTCCTTTTCTGATCTGTATTCAAACGGCAAAGGAAGACACAAAGGGCTCTGAGAAGGCATCCTTAGTAAGGTCACAGAAAAGGACAGCACTGTGTGCACTGGCACACGGGACCGAGCTGGGGACACGCAGGAGAGATCAGTTAAGTAAATCTGACCAGGGGCACTAGTAAAAATCAAACTGCTTAAGGAAAATTAAGTACAGGATGGACCTCAGAGGTGGAAAGGAAGAGAATGCTCAAATGGAGCCACTGAGTGACCCATGCAGTGGATAAACACACCAAAAGAGGGAATGGGGTTTACAGGTAACGACAGAAAGCGCACGGAAGGTCAGCAACACATTGCAAAGCAACATCCCTTCTGCCTCCATCCTCCAGAGTCTACTTTTCCGGAAAATTGTTATTAGGCCACCAAGTATCGGCAGTGCTCAGAAGCTAGGACAGAAAGGCTTTTGGCAAATGTGATGTCCCACGCCATCAGAGATAGCAAAGGACAAAAATACTCACTCCAATTAAAAAATGTAAAACATTCTTTCATTTCTGGAGCTGTCTGGCCTTTCATAAAATTTAAATAAGCTCAGATAAGTCTCTTCATAGCTACATTCAGAATATAATGATATTCAAATATACTGCCTTCACACACACAAACAACTTGTGAAATTATTTGCCAGCATATTAAGCCACTATACCAGATTGCTTGGCAATGGTGCATGTCTTCGATATATGCAGATGCTTTTCTTTTTTAAAAAAGGGAGAGAGGGAGAGAAGAGAAGAATTACAGGAGAATCTGATATCCAAGTAGCCAGAACAACAAATAGCAGAGAGGCTCCAACCAATATTACACCAGATCTGGAGAAATAGTTAAAAGATACAGAGGGATGAGTTACGACTTTTTATTTGTGTGTGTTTGAGTGTATATATATATATCTATATATATCTATATCTATGCATAAACTTACAGATAGACATACACAAACACATACATATGCCTGGAGGAACAATTAAAGTCTCACAACCGCTGCAGTAGTGTTCGTCATGTGTAAACTCAAACTTATGGTGTCGGAGAACAAGCAGACAATCTGGAAGTGTAGGTACAAAAAAATATAGGCAAGGTAACTGCTGAATCTCTTTTTGAATTCCCTTACACATAGCCTTCCTGGGGAAAAGCAAGATTCTAAAATGAGTACATCTATCACTGAGATCCTGCAAAAGTTACTTTGCAGGTAATGTACACATAGGTACCTATATACACACTCCAAACTTATGCCACCTAATTTTCCAGGCACACGCAAATCCTGGATTCTAAACAAAGCACTGCATTGTTTAGAACAGAGACAGAACCAACTAAACCCATTGATTTCTGAGAGCACGTTTCACGTATTCACCGCAATGGGAAGGTAGGAGCCCCCCAAGTCCCCAAGCACAAACTCTGAACGGTTTCCTAAAATGCAGACAGATGAAAATTACTCCAGTGAGGGCTCAAAGGGAACTGACAGCATTCCCTGCGGAACTGCTCCTGCTCAGTACTTCGTGCTGAGTAAACACACGTTTCTTAAGAACATACAACTACCATAAAAGGGGTTAACACACGATGAGGTATTATTTAATGCCATCTAGCCTCGATCTATGCAAACCAGACAACTGAAACGTATTAAAACACCCAGTTTTACCAACCGTTAGCCAAAGTATAAGGAGTGACATTATACGAACACACACAGTAGTGAAATACCTATTTTATCTGTAATTTGGATGTGGGTAGCTTCATCAAGAAAGGATGTTCCTACTGAAGAGAGGCAGGAGCGAGCTTGGGGTGTGCGTGTGTGCATCATAATAATGCCCCTGTATGAGGCACAAACTGCAGAATAAAATGTACTCCAACCTTATGTTGCAAACCCAATCATTTTTTATGGGCAACAATGGCACCTTCGGGAAAAAGAAAAAAAAAAAAAGTTCTTTCTAACGAGAAATTGATTTATAAGTCATTAAAACCATTTCAAAAGGACAGGTCGTGGCTGGTTTCAGCCATCATTAACAAAGCCAAGCACTTTCAAAGAGCCCGAGTTCTGGGGGGAAAATGCTTATCCCACCGACAGCGATCACATGTGCACTTTTTGCAGCAGTACAGTGTCAGCCTAGAAATGGAGACGTAAAGAGCAGTACTGAGAAGACAGGTTGTCACATTTTTAACTTTGCATTAATAAGAAATGCTGTTGCTGTCTATTCTGGCACATTTGCAAGCTTGCTTTTAAGTATGAGGGGCTGGCATGCATTTCCACTATAGATAGGAAAACAAGAGCAGCCTTGTTATGATTAAAAGGGTCTATTTCCCTCTGCCTTCTGTCTTCTCTGTCCATCTGCACAGCTGCTTTGAACTTGGCCAAATCCCAATGCTAGGGTCGCCCGCAGTACATATTTTAAATCAGCATCAGACTGTGTGAATTTGTTCCTAGAGGAGAGAAAAAACCTCCAAATTCTCACTTAAATGGTTGATGAGTGGTTTTGTAAAACATTCATCATTTTAGTGAATTTACATAGCCTGAACTAATTGGGAAATGGCTGTGAAACATACCTAAAATCATTTACTATTTCAGGAGGAGACTCAGATAAAGCCAATATAGACATCTGCAAAGAAATGAGGAGCAATCATTGAGAAAAAATTAATTCTGTGGATGCGCAGGTAGCCCACTGCATAACTAGAGTGAGGTCACAAAGTTTCCATCACAGAAGTTACGGTAATTTCTCTTAAAACGTGCAGAAGCAGAGAAACTAGGTAAAGAAACTAGAGGATGAAACTAGTAGAGAAACTAGACAATGCATGAGACCTGCAGAACCACGAATGGCAACGTGTTCGTAACAATCTCGGGCGACTAAATGAATATATGGGTTTGGGTTCTCCCTTGCCTCTTAATCTGCTCACCTGCCTCTACTCTGTAGAAATGAAAGCCATCCCAGCACTCCCTCTCTAGTGTGTAACACTTTCAGCGCCAAAATTCCCAGCAGGATGATGGTCTGCAAGCATTTCGGAATGGCTACATTAAAGGCTGCAAGTCAGAAATTACTTTTTTTTTTTTAAAAAAAAAGTTAATTTAATTTCTAAACTTCTGTTGCCCAATCAGAAACCTGTGAACAGAGAAAGGGAAAGAAAGGCTTGCATTGGCTAAGACCTGCCATTCCTTCAGCAGAGCATGAAAGCCCTTAATGGGGTCCTTTATGCAACTCAGCTAACATAATTCACTGAAGAACAACAGCCAGGATCAAAGGCGCCCACCAGCTCATCCTCCTGATACTATAACCTGCTTTCACCTTCGCCCTGAGTTTTATAGGTATTTTGATTTGATTACTGTGGGTGTCGGCGTTATCGAATGGTCGATGAGGCAAATTCACAGCAAATAGTAGATTTCTTTACCTAGTCAACTTACACCCCCCCTGCTCCCCCCCCCTTGGCAAAAGATGCCTGCTGGTTCAGTCAAACAATTACTGCTTTTTATCAATTCTGCTTTAAGTGTTTTTAATTCAAATGGTTCTGCCTCTCATTCCAAAGACCAACAGATAATAAAGCAAAGCTGTTCCTGGTAGCTACAAAACTAATTTTAACCTCAAGCAAATCAGGAATTACACATTCATCTTCTAAACTGTTCAAAGATGTTACGTTCGTTTCTTTTACGGCTGATTTAATAAACTCTGCCTGCATAATAAATATTCCTACTACAGTCACAGGGTTTTTTCCTTTCTTGAGAAGGTAAAACCCATGCTGGCAGTTTATATGAGGCGTAATTTGAAAAGAATTAAGCACACCCAAGCAATTTTTGCAATGTTGCACATTTTGTTATTAAATATGGTATTAAGTATCAGTCTCATCCTTTGCATGATCTTGGTACATGTGAACAGCAATGCCACCCCCAGCAGAGAATGCTGTATTCCTTTAAGAAAAGGTGAACAATAACAATGAAAAGAAGATGATACATCTAAGGGGAAAAAAAAACCCCAACAACATTACTACACCTTTAACAGATTAAAAAAGCCACGCTATGTTGTTTTGTTGGTTTTTTTTTTTTTAATAAAAAAAGAACTTGTAGATACTCAAGGAGTATTTTGCTATCTGGCTCTACACTATGCATGTCCCTTTATCTTCTGAAAGAAGAAAACAGATGCCCAAACTGTTAATATGATCATTTGCTGCCATACAGAAAATAACACTGATGATAATTTTAGAGAAAGAAGGAAAACTACGGGCTTCATCTTCTGACACCATTTTACTTAATCAAACTGCAATCACAGTAATGAGCTCTCTGCCACCAAAGGCTTGGTACATACCTCATCCAGGGGTGTTCTCAATGGAGATTTGCAGACGTCTTTGAGACAAAAAGATGCCCATTTAAAATAAGCCCATCTGGTTACTCAGAATTCTTTCTCAACAGCTGAAGATTTCACATGACAAACACCGCGTGAAGTTTAAAAAGCTCACTCTTTTTTGGCTCTTTTCCCCCCAGACCTCCCAATTTCAGACAAAAACAACCCAACCAACCAAAACCCCTCCTGGGATATTCTGAAGATGCTGGATGCCTAAGTGACATCTTTTAACGGCACATCACTGCGCACAAAATCACGATCCGCCTTTAATTTCGGTGCCAGCCTCCGCGGCAGAGTTCGGGGAGGAGAAGAGCCGCGGCAACCCGTGCTGGATGCCACCCGCGGTAAATCACCGCTGGCTTAGGACGGGAGGACGGACCTCCGATGTCAGACAAGGTCCGGTGGGAGCCCGGGAGGCCGCCGGCTCCGCGCACAGAAGAATAGACGCGTGTTAACCACACCGCCGCCGGCCGCCCGCACCTCGCCCGCCGCCGGGCTCCCCTCCGGCCGGGCTGCCCCCGTCCGCCGGCCGGGGCTGCGAGGGCGAGACGGGCACCTCGGGCTACCGGCTGTTCCCCGCTGGCCCCGCCGCACCCTCCGGCTCCCCCCGGCCGCCCGAGGCGGCGGCACGGGGCCGTGCCCGGGGCAGGGGCGAGACCCGCGCTCCCCCGGCCCCCTCCGCAGCGCGGGGCGCCGGACCCCGGGAAGGGATGCTGCCGCCTCCCCGCCGTCGGGGCAGCCGGTGTCACCCCCCGGGTGTCACCCCCCGGATCTCCCCCCACCCCCGCCCCCGCCGCCAACAAACTTTGAGGGGGACGACGGCTACCTGGCCCCTGGCCGCAGGGGTACCCGCCACCTCCGCCCGCCCCGCGCCGTCCTTACCCTCCGCACGGCACCGGCCGCCGTCCCCCGCCTGCTCCGGCCGCGCCGACCCCCGGCAGGGAGCGGGAGCGCCGCCCCGCCCGGGCACCCCGGCACTGGGGAGCGCCGAGGAGGCGGTGCCGGTGAGGGGAAGGAGGAGGTGGGAGACTTCTCCCCCCGGCTGCCTCCCCTTCTTCCCTTCCCTCCCCCCGGCGCCTCCTCTCCGACCACCGCCGCCCTTACTCGCCCGGTTCAGGCGGCGCGCCGGGCTCCGCCGCCCTGCCGCCGCCTCTCCATGTGCCGCCCGCCCCCCCCGGCCGCCGCCCCCGGCCCTCCTCCGCCGCCTCCGCCCGCCGCCTCGGCGTGGGGAGGCAGCGCGGGAGCCGCCGGGCACCCGGCGCGCCTCCGGCACACGCCGCCGCCGCGTCCCCCCCCCGCCTTCCGCCCCTCTCCGGTCCCATTTATGAAGCCCGGCTCCCATCACGTGTCAGTGTGCCTTTTGTCCCGGCCCTGGCAGCGGCGGAGGCGCCCCGCACGCGCGGGCAGCGCCGGGGGAGACGGGCGGCGGCGGCGGCCAAGCTTCGCCCCGGGGGAGGGACACGGGGACAGCGGGTGACACCGCGGGGCGGGCGGCGACGGCGAGCGGGCCCCGACGGCCCCGTGCGGGCCCCGTGCCCCGCGCCCCGGGCCGCCCGCCCGCCGCTGGCCCCGCGCCGGGGCCGCGCGTGATTGATCGCAATTAGCCCCGTCGTGCCGGCGCCCCGCCGGGCGTGGGGGAGCGGGGCCGGGGGAGGCGGCGCGCGCGGCCTCCAGCCAACGCGGACGGCAGCGCCTCCTCCGGCCCGCGGGGGCGGACGGCGCCTCCCCGCCGGGTGGGCAGCGCTGCCCCGCCGCGGGCTCGGCCCGGCCTCCCGCCCTCGCCGCCCTGCCGGGCTGAGCGGGCGGCCCGCCGGCGCGGCGCGGCGCGGCGCGGGGAGAGCGGGGCAGGCCCGGCGCTCGTCCCCGGGCCTCGGGCTTGGCGCACCCGCGGGGCCCGGCCGGCTGGCGGCCGCTGGGCCTCGGGCCGCGGCCAAGCTCGCAGGGCGGCCCTCGGGGCCGGGGCCCAGCCCCCGCCAGCGGCGCCTGTGGAGCGCCGGCGTGTTGCCGTCGTCTGTTTCCCTTTTCCTCAGTGCCCTGAGCCCTGCCCGGGGTGTTGCGGGGCTTACACGACTGCCATCATGGCAGCCCTCGGAAGCGCCGGGCAACTCCCCGGCTCTGAGGCACGACGTGCCTCCGAAGGCGGACAGGCAATGGGCAAAACCGGAAAGCTGGGCTTTATTCAACAGCCACTTCCTAAAGATGTGATATCCAGCTGGCTTTGCTCCACGTGCTTCTGCCTCTGCAGTGTCATAAATATGTATTTGCCTTCACACGTATTAATACAGAAGCATAATAAATATTTATCATTTAACATAGCGTCTAAAGACATTAACTGGTCCATCTACCACACCCACCCACGGAGGAGGAATATGCCGTATTCCTCATTCCTCAGGGAAAAAGCACTCAACTCTTCAAAAGCGAGGGTTGAAGATTCTGGGTGGCTCTCAGTTTTGGGGTGCCCAACCCGAGACGTGCCTGCCGTCTGGCAGCGAGCCTTCCTCTTGACGGTTTCTGGAGCTGGGCCCCCAAGGCCCGAGGCACCCAGAAACCTCAGGGTGCCACCCGGGGGAGTGCATCTGCCAAGGAGCACAGCCCATTCTCACAGTCCAGCGTTTGCCTTGCGTCTAGTCCCACGATGAGTCTGCAAGATCGTAATTACTGCCAATTTTTTCCCAATGCTGGCTCTTTCCAATGGCAATGGTCAAATTAACAAGAAAGGAGATCATTTCAAACGGCATTCCTGTGAGAAAAGTGGGGCTAACTCATTTGTGCCCAGCTCGAGTTTCTGATGTTAGTCAGTCTGTTTGGTCATTCAGAAGTGGTGGTGTGTAAAAAGAACTTTATTTAACACTGCAGTAAATCGGAACAGATGTCTCTTTGGCTGTGCATTTCAGAAAGTGTTGACTTCTCGTCCTCAGAGGGCTAAGCCTTTTTGTTAGTTCTTTGAAGGAGTTGGGTACTTTTGCTTTTAATGTGAACCTACCAGGTTCTCTTCCACATTTGTGGAGGGACACATCCCCTTGGCAAAGGCAAGTCACATCCAGTGGACATCGCTGGACTAAAATCAGCCCACAGAGAGAATTTAAGGGCATATGTTAACTGCTCATCCCACCTCCACATCCATGGCTTGCTAAAGATCCCCATCCCGAACTGGGAGTTACTCCAGCCTTGGGGTAATCCTTCTTTCTGTCACTTCTAAACTCGGATGATAGAGGGAAATTGCAGTGCTGAGCATGTAGCCATGCCCACACACCGAGGTTTTTTTTTTTTCCCCCTAAAATCCCCCACAGTTGCTACTGCCAGTTCAGCCCACAAGCGCAGCAGTTCCACAGCAGACGAGACGTACGGGTAGCCAGAGGTGATTCAAGCGCCAGGTTCTGCACCTTCTTCAGCGGTGGGGTGTCCTGTGGTCCCTCATGCCTTGCACACCCCAGCCACTTTTCCAGGATCTTGCTTTTAATTTAGCAGTCTGGCAAAGGGAAGGTTGTTGCGATCTTGTGACACCTGTTCCTAGCAGAGCTAGTTGGAAAACCTCTGAAAGAACAGCTTTCCACTGGAAAACGCAACCCTGTCAAAATCAAACTTGTGTCGGTTGCACTGAAAATGTCATTTAAAAAAGAGTAAGTGGTAGAGGGATGTTCCAACAGTGTGGGAACATCTCGTTTTGACATTTCCAAGCTAAATGTTTCAATTTCTTCCTTCAAAATGAGTCTTGGTTTCAAAATATTTCCTTTTATATTATATATTACAAAATAATACAAAATTTGAAAAGCTGAATTGCATATTTTCGTTGATAGGAAATTAATGTTCTCCACAACTTTCTTGACGTAAAGAATTCTACTGTTATGATTTGGAGCAAAATTTTAAACCCCAAACACCTAGGGAATGTAAAATATCTGAATTTTGTTGGGCTCTCAACTACATGATTGAATTCCTGAACACATTGATGGCCGCCACCTTAAAGTGCATGGTTACAAAATACTCAAAAAAGTGGAGGGCTACTTGCATTCCTGTCTTTACTTGCACTTTAGGCTGTGCTGCGAGTCAACAGAAAACCATTCGATAACAAAGATGGGGTCTGAAGGAAAAAATGGGGGTGGACATAGACCCTTGAGGACTAAGTTCTCACTTTTGATTGCTCCTAGTTAACGTTATTTCAAAGCAGCACATCAGTCACGTATATGCTGGCCACCCCCTGTACTATTGTGTCCTGGTTTCGCCTGGGATAGAGTTAATTTTCTTCCTAGTAGCTGGTACAGTGCTGTGTTCTGGATTTAGGAGGAGAATAGCGTTAACACACTGATGTTTAAGTTGTTGCTAAGCAGTGTTTACACTAAGTCAAGGACTTTTCAGCTTTTCACACCACTCCACCAGTGAGTAGGCTGGGAGTGCACAAGTAGTCGGAAGGGAGCAGAGCCGGGATAGTTGACCTCAACTGGCCAAAGGGGTATTCCATACCATATAATGTCATGCTCAGTATATAAAGTAGAGGAAATGTCTGCTGGTGACCACTGCTCAGGAACTGGCTGGGCATCAGTCAGTGGTGAGCGATTGCATTGTGCATCAGTTGTTTTGTATATTCTAATTCTATTATAATTATTATTGTTGCTATTATTATTAATATTTTGCCTTCATTTTCTGTCCTATTGAATTGTCTCTATCCCAACCCACAAATTTTTACTTTTTCTTTCCCAATTCTCTCCACCATCCCTCTGAGAGTGGGAGTGAGCGAGCAGCTGTGTGGTGCTTAGTTGCTGGGTGGGGTTAAACCACGACATATTGCAACTGGAATTTCCTTCAGTTCTTATCTCAGGAAGAAGAGGAAAGAGGGTAACAGATGAAATAATCCAGCTGATCCTATGCTCTTTCTAAATCACAAATTCCACCAATTCTTGCCCTCTCAATAATTTTTTTTCAAATACCTGTATTTCATATTTTTATGAAAAATAAACTGTCTGCCACTTTACGAATGTTGTCTTCCATCCATGAAGCATTTTAGTTATCTGTTTATGTTGATCAGAGGTGTCTAATGGGTGAGTTTGGTGATTTACTTAGCAAAAATCTGCACAACAATCATGTTAGACGCTTCAGTTATCTCATAAAGATGCTTGGTTTCTGGTTTTACAGACCCTGGAGTTCCATGGCTGCTTTCAAGATTTCTTCATCTCTTCTTTTCAAGAGCATTTCCTGATGCTACCTCATCAAACAAGACATAAATGATCTCCCAAGAGGTACTTAGAAGTATGCTGGCTTCTAACACCCTTATCCTGTGTCCTGCCCACGGGCAAATAGGTTTTCACAAGGTTTGCGTGGAAGTTTCTTAAATCATTTTCAAATGACAGACGAGATTTGGTATCATGCCCAGTTCCTAATATAGAAGATTGGCTGCTTGTCCCAAAGGCTCATCTTTATCTGTCCAGTTCAGGAGACTTTGCTGCTAGGATAGCAGCGAGCACTGTAGGTGCGCACAAGCTGTCCCACCAATTCATAGGCATAAAATCTGTGTAAAAAGTTGAAGAGGGTCTTCATAAATACAGTTCTGCCCTTCCGTATCTTGAGGGCCATGACAGAAATTCCTTTGGACAGGGAAATCAAAAGATTGAAAAATAAGACCTTAAACGTTGACCATTTCCTCTGCTCGCCTTTTCTTTCTGAACCACAGAGCCTGAGGACCTGACAGGTTCAGGTGCTGCTGCAACACAGACAAGTACTCAAGGCAACATGATTTTTATGATTTTTCAAGCTATCAAACAAGCAAGGTCAGGTTGGGACCCACTAAGTCTTGATTCTGCTCCTCTGTTGCTACATGATCTTGGCCCCCTTTTTTCAGTAGTGTTGAATACCCACAACTTTCACAGAGTTCAGCAAGAGCTCCATGAGCTCAGCACCTCAGGACATCCTGCTGCTTGTCTTTCTGTGCTGGTGCTTCCCAGCTGTAAAATGAGGATAATAGTATCTCCTTTCTTTCATCACTCTCAGGTTTTTCTATTTAAACTGTAAGGCCATCAAGGCAAGGACCATCTCTTACTAGCAGTTTGTGGGCACCTGTCACAACAAAGTCATAATCCTGTCTGAGACCTGCAGGCACTAACACATTGCAAATAAAAACAATAAAAACCCAATCAGGAAGGTTATTGTCCAGGAGTAGCTTTGCTGCCATCCGGCAAATGAAAAAAAAACCAACCCAGGGAATGACAGAACCCATGCAAGTTGGGTGGGTTACCTGGGGGCTTTGCTAATTATCCAGCTCCATATTTAGTCAAACATTGGTCTCCTGTGAAAGGGTTGAGCTGCCAGCAGGCAGCCACTGTTTACGTCACTGGTGAGGCATGGCAGTGTCCTTGTTTCGGGCTGTCCCCGCAGCATGCTTTAACCTTTTTGTTGTTCAGGTGGCATGGTAGTCCTGCTCCTTCCCCAAGCCTGACCATGGCTTTTTGACTCTGCCAGCTGCTGAAAGCAGGAGACATGCTGCCGGCTTTTGTAATGCAGATGGCCACCAGCTAGGAACCGACCAAGGACCACCAAGTCATCTCACACAGGAAAACAAACAGCTCTCATACAGTAATGACTTTGTGTCACTGCTGCCCCTGAACCAAATTAAAACCAGTGATGCAGGCATTCAAGTCCTCTATCCCATCATTAACTGTCCCCTGAAGCTATCCAGTTCCCCAAATAATACTGTCTTCAGCTTCTTGCTTTGTCCTTTTAAATTGGAGCTGAGCAATGATGAACCAATTTAGCCACTGTTCTATGTAGTTTAGGTTATGAACTCAATGAATTAAGGAGAGACACACATAACACAGTTAAGAATGCATATGTTTTTAAAAAAACCCCTCAGTTTACTCCTGATGGGTGTCAGTAGGCATACCAGACAGAATGCATTTGAGCTTAATCTTCTGCTCTATTGATTTTTTGTAATGTTTTGCCTATTCTGTTGTGGGTGGCACTGCAGGGTACTAACAAGGTTTTTTCTTTTGCTCTGATGGCAGTGATACTGTGCTGTATCACGTTCCCTCCACCAACTCCTGACAAAGATGACAGAAAAGAAGAGCCAGGAGACAGATGAGCACCTGCTATGGAGAAACCTCTGTTTTAAAACAAAGGCTTTCCCAGATTCAGAGAGGGGGAATTGCTTATCTGACATCTCTTGACTGTCACACATTCGCTGATGCCTGGGGAAGGACTCTTAGAAATGTTCCTTTGGGCTGAAGTCCACTGTCCCCTCCTCCTTCCTTTTTCAGTCTCCCTCTGATCCTTAAGTCTCGGCTGTGGCATGCTGGAAAGAAGCTGCTGTGTTCGGTGTGAAGCCACGACACGGTGCTCCCGTTCGGCGCAGCACCTTCTGGCTTCAGCGACTCTAATTGGCTCTGTGCTTTGAACCATTCGGCACCGTGTGCTCTGCTCAGTGTGGCTCGGTATTGACTCATTCTTCATCACAGGTCTCCAGAGCAAATGACAATAATCTCATCAGCTTAAAGATCATGATTTTGGAATCTCTTTTTCTGCAGAGTTTGAATCTGTGGCTGCAGCCGTAGGTAAGGGTTTGTGAGCTGCTCTGTTAGGGGTGGATGCAGCTCCAAGCACCTGCTATGGCATTTTTGCATGTTCCTTCAGAGCTAAAAGCTGGCTGAGGCACATGAGTTTCTTTTCTCCCCACCATCTGAAAATTACAATATGCTGGTCCAGGTGGAAGAAGGAGGTTGTCGGGCAGGAGAGTGAGTGTACTGTGTGAGAGAGGAGGGACCTCTGTGACCTTGGCGATGCTGCTTTTGAACCTTGGTTTTTGTATTTTTCGAACACAAAGGAAAACGCTACTGGTCCTAAGTGATCTTCCAATGCAGAGAAACACCCTCATTAGTTTTTTTTTCACCTTCTCACCTTCTTTCATTAAACCGTAGTCTTTACAGTCCCAGTTGAACAGCAGAGAACATTATGAGCTGACTGAAAGGCATTTTCCTTTGTTAACAAGTTTTTTCATCATCGAGCAATAGAGCAGTAATGAGAACACAGATCATCTTTTCATTATAAATATGCATTGCATAGCGAAGTATGTAAAAAAAAAGTGAGTTCCTAAAATAAATAAATAAACAAAACAACTGTGTGGTGAAGGAAAGGAACTGAGAAAAGCAAGATGACAAAGCTTTTTCCTGATGCTCTCTACCTTTGCTAGTGTACAGAGGCATCCAAGTCAGGAAAGTCTCCAAGTGATGTTGGGTGCTCTGAATGTTACGTTTAAGGGAAACAGGCATAGGATTGTATCTGCAACTTCTGTGCAACACAAATCGATATCATTCATCAGTATGGCAAAAGAAACCAACAAATAAACAAACAAAACCCAACTAAAAACACAGCCTAAGATGACTCTAAAATAGATTGCTTCTTTCATGGAAATATACAGATTTGTTTTCTCTCTTGACTTTTGTTCGCATTTTCCTTGTTCTGCTAGATATGAAAACAAGCCATCATGTCAGTTTTTAAATAGGGACAGTATATATCAGTCTGCATGGCTTACACGTGCAATTCCAGAAAAGAAAAACAATTACGAGTTTGGATGAGAACTACACATTTTCTAGCTCAAGTTCTTTCGGAGATGTAGCTGTGTGGAGGAGGCACTGTTTCTGTGTATGTGTTTGTACAGCACTTAATAAAATGAGGCCATTACTGGAGGGTGAGGGAAAGAGCTCAACTGCTATTGTAATAACTATAAACCCCAGCTATGATAAAACACACTGAAAGCAGCAGTGCGTAAGTGCTGTCCCAGAATGCACACTACTTTGTCACTGCTGCAGAAGGAAAAGGTAATTGGTAGCTCATAATCTACTTTCTTCATCTCTCCCCACAGGTTGCAGAGGACCGCAGAGCGTCTTTTCCCGGTCGTAGCACACTCAGTGCAGTGCACTGGTGCAGCTGTTCTCCTGGGTAGCCCGGAGTGTGTATGCTTAAGGCTCCCCTCCACCTCTGCTCCCTCCCCAGGCTGGCTTTTCCAATCAGTTTGCCCAGCATGGGGAAGCGTAGTGAGTCTGGAGAACCCACTTCCAGCAGAAATCTACAGCGACTCCAAAGGAGAAAGAAACGTAAACTTTCCCCTCTTCTTTTGTGCCAGCCCTCAGGCTCGATCAGTCTGGTCCTCAGGAGACGGTATGGCTACGTCTTTTGCCTCTACCAGCTTTTCTGTGCCTTTCTTACTGTTGCTACAATTTTTGTGGCTACGTTTGTTCATATGGTCAAAAGGTTGCTAATGCTATCTATCCCTCCCTGCCCCACAAATTATTCATTATAGCTTCATATACTACTTGGCATAAAATGTACACTTGAGTGCTTGTTTTCATTTAATAAAACACTTTGGTCATGGAAGCACTGTCAGCTCAGGTTTTGTTATTTCAGGATATTCACCTTAAATCTTGTGGCACCTGTGTGACAGAGAGGTCACCTAGCATTTTCAGCTCTGTAAAGCAGATGCGAGGGGTGTGTCTGTATTTTACAACTACAGGTTTAAACAACAAAGCCAGATCACGAAACTCAAGGCCACTCAACATTTTCTTTACTAAGGCAAGGCAGAACTGGATGCCGACAGCTGATAACTTTGCAGCCCCACACCATCCCTGAATCCACTGGAAAGTAAATCCACATTAATGGCAGTGAGGTCCTGGACACAGATTAGCCTGGGATCAGCCCATGCAGCTCACCTTGCAGCGTTAACTTGAGGAAGAGAATGGGAGAGACAGCTGGTGGGACAGGGGTTCTTCAGAGGAATCCCTCCGGCGATTGTGTTTTGGCACAGCCCCATCTTGAAGCCCAGTTGATAAGAGATTTGCTTGCATCGTTTTGCGGTTGGGAATGGGCTTGTGGCTTCTGGAACCAATTCACTTTACGAAGAAAACTCTAAAAAAATTAAGGGCCAGAAGATATGTTTTATCTCAAGGAAAATCAACAACATGATGTCACCCTGAGAGAGCACTGTCTTGGAAGCATTCTTTGCGGTTGGTGAGGGAAAGCTGACTTCTGAACTCCAACCTGGAGAGCAGATTCAGAAATAAAATGTGCTTTTCTCATAGCTACTGAATATTTAGATTCACAACTCATATTGCAGAATATAAAAAGCCAGCAGGATCATTTAAGGACTAGAAGATGGACTAGATTATTTTATTATCTACATTCCAATGCTTTTTTCCTATTTCTGTGGCCTGAGCTTATCTTCTGCTCATTTGTACTGGCTCCGGCTCAAAGGGTCATATAACCGGCTGAGTCAATAGCAGAGCTTTTAGCACCAGCACCAGGAGCCATCTTGGACAAATGGAGTCACCGACAAATTCTTCAATTTCCCCCCTTCCTCAGTCATTTATAAAAGCTATTTTTATTAAAACCTTCTTGGGTACTTCTGCTGCTGCAGCTGGGAGACCATGTGATGAGCATTTTCTATTACACCATAGAAGAAAGAGGCAGAAGTGCTTTGTTTACTTCAGTGTTGGCTTTCCTTTGTTTCTGCAATGCTTGTTTTCTTTAGGGTGACCAAGAATACTAGAATGCGGCAGAAAAGCCCTGACAGATGCTGCAGCAGCAGAATTTCTCTGTTCAGAGGGTATTTTTAGATGAAAAGGTGTAAGATGCATTTAGCCTATTTGTCAGGAAATTGTATTTGGTTAACTCTTTTTAAGAGCAACACAGAGAGGCCATCTATTATAGACCATCAGGTTATTAGGAAGATAGCCTGCCGGACCACACATGTCTGTTGTACTGAGTAGGAAATGAAATATTATGGCAAGGTGTACTATTCTGTCACCACAAACTGGGGATGTCTTCTCTCGTTAAGAGTGGTGCAGTTGTGGTAAAGTTATTCAAGACACAGGAGTGACAAAAGACATAAAGCTTTCCCATGTATTTACACTGTCTAAAACGTGAAAGAGTCTTAGCCTGCACACTTGCCCAATTCAGTTTTCTGGTGGATTCAGTGCAACGTGATGACCTTAAAAGAGGAATTTCTATAGCAAGGATCACAGAAACAAATTCTGTTGTGCCTGATTTTTGTCCTTTATGCAAGTCTGTGTAACTGTGCCTCCCACTTGCTTTGTACTCACCCCCCAACACACACACCTTCACCCCTTTGGAATGGGTATTACTATGGAAACAATTGTGTCCTCGCTATCGTTAAGGGCAGCTGAGTGACATCCAGAAATCCCATATACCCTCAGAAAATTGTAATAGTAAATCATCTGACCAGCTATTCTTAGCCATTTTCTTTCTCATGTAAGAGAAGGATGATACATAAAGGGAGATTATATGAAGGAGCTTTTTTGCTCCTAGAGATTTATGACCGCTTAGCTGAAGCATATGAGTAAAGGTAAAAAACCATAAGCATTTCATGAGCAGCAGAACTAATGAAGCCTAGTTCCCTATGGATTTGTATCCTGTGGTTGGATTCTCTGATGACTAATACAACGCTAGCTGTCTGATCACATCTTCTCTTTTAGCTGGGGCATTCAGAATGCCTTTGTGCAATGTGGATCCTCAGGTATCTATTAACAATTGAGTTTGAATTGCAGCTTTTTGTCGATGAGGATGCTGACAATGGTCTATCTCATACCCACACACTGGTTTTCATCAAACTTGTAGAAATGTAACATCTGAGACTACTTCCATCATACTTGGTTGAAACAATCTATCAAGTTCAGAGAGTATTCTTGGGGAACAGACAGACACAAAGACATTGAATATGTGATCTTGTGAACCTCTTTTCCTTGGGAAATCAGCCTAAAATTTTGCTTGAATTCTTGTTCCTATAATGTTTCTGTGCCCAGGTTCTTCAGGCTAGCAGGTGGATGATAATCCTTCTGTAGTTCATAAGAGACTTTGCAGTCTTTTAACAAATGGCTCTTTGCAGTCTTTTTTAACAAATGGTTAAAAATGGGCAAGCTGCAGAAAGGGAAATTCACATTAAATACTAGGATTTTTTAATTTTTCACAGTGAAGGTGGTGAAACTGTGGAGCAGGCTGCCAGAGAGTGTGCAGGAGACTCTGTCCTTGGAGGTACATGAAAGCTGGCTAGGGAAAGCCCAGAGCTACCTTCTGTGTCTTCTGCTCTGAATGGGACTGGACCGGATGACCTGCAGAGATCCCTTCTAATCTCGAGTTTCTGTGCTTCTGTATTACTTATTACTTTAGATTTCAATTCTGTAGGCCTCTTACTCAGGAAGAACCATAGTCAAAGTCAAATTTTTCAGGAATGTGATGTTCTGATAAACAATGTGTGCACACTGGCACGAGCAGACCCTCCATGGAAAGGTTCAGATTCTTACTGTCTGAGACAAATTAGAGCTTTTCTATTGAGTCTTCAGTATTTTCTGAATATTAATTTTCTCATTGTTTCATTTAAACTCCATGTAAAGTTACTGTGAAGCTTCTTATAAAGAAAACCCACACCTCCATTTGCCACCTCTCTTTGTAAATTGGAGAATGCAATGAAGGCAGCAAGACCGCTGGAGTCAGTCTCTCTTGCAGATAACAAATACTTCATAAATTAACTACTTTTCTTGGATAATCTTGGGTAGTATGCTCTGGAAAGCTTGGCTGAAGTGAGAGGAAAAAAAGGGAATTATTATTTTTATGAAACACAACATTTTATAATGTGATTGCTGTCCCAAGTACAATCAATCTGTCCATTGATCTGGCAGTGTTTAACAGATGAAAGTCGCCACAGATCTGAAGACTCCAAATGTTCCAGAGCCCGATATTTGGAATATATGGACACAGGAACGTAAAAAAAATACTTAACATCATAAATGTTTTTTTTTTTTTTCTCCTTTCTGTTTTTTCTTTCCATTGACATTAGTGCAGTCAGAGATGGTGAGATAATACATTAGTAATGAGCCAAATGGCCATAATAAAACAGTGACAAATCTTTCCACTAGAAATCCAACTTTACTTAGCTTAAACCTTTTCACAAACACTTGCAGCACTGTTCCTAAAATAAATGGGTGTCTCATCATTTATTGCTCACCTTGTGACAGCACACGGGGGCCTGTGGCAGCGCTGGAGAGAGCACACTGGAAAGCAGCAGCCCTTGTAACACGGGGTTTAGGAGCTCAGACCAAAGGCAACAGGTGGATACAACAAACAGCCAGAGGCAGCACAAGGTATCAATGAGACGATTATTAACGGCGTGACAAGCAGCTGTCACAGCACACCAGCTGCCTAGCCACCAACATCTCACATTGAAGAGAGGAAAGAAAGAAACCAAGCCACCAATAACTGATCCCCCTCCCCAAGCCTCACAGGCAAAGACGAATCTAATTGGAGCTGCTACATCATTGTTTTTAGTTACTCATGTCCTTTCTCACCCCTACTCACTTCCCAGTCGATGTTGTACTCTCATTTGCCTACCATCTCTTGTATTTAGGGCTAGGGTGTTGCACACGAAGGGCATGAAGGAAAATTTTCCTGACCTCATCCGGAAGGAAGGGGAAATTTTAGATATTCGGAGGTGGGGGACAGGACACAACATGATAAGGGCAGGAACAGGGGAGTAATTTTTTCTGTAGTACAGCCTGGAACTGTGTGACCATTTGCAGAGGTGAGGTTGGTAAAGAACTGGGGATCTGAGGAGGAAGGAAAGGAGAAGAGTGGAGCACCCTTATTTGTGTACTGAGACACTGCTATGCACCAGAATGGGAAGTCACTGTGTTCTGGCCCCTCAGTACAGGCTGAAGCCTACATCCGTCCTTTAGGGTCATCACAGCAGCAAACTTGCTCATCAGTAGGATGTACTCCATAATCAGACACTGGAAGTGATGGCCACCTCCATATTAAGACACATGAGTCCTTGTAGGTGTCTGCATGGTGGGGTGTCTGAGCTTCCATGGTAGTCCATGAAGATCCAGTCAATACAGTCAAGAGACCATGGTGAGTGACTCAGGTGACCCACTACTGAAGTTGGAGCTAATCGAATTACCCTGCAAATTCCACTGAGTGCACTGACTGCCTCTGTGCTGACTCACCTTGAGGGCTTGGACAGCTATGGTTAACACCTAACACCTGCTTGTACATACCACAATGCAGGTGCCTTAATCTAGAGTTGATTTCAGTTTGGTCTCTCATAGTGGGACTCTGGAAAACAACAGATAAGAATCATAGCAATTACGGCAAGGACACAGATGTTAGTTGAGAAGCAGCTTCAATTAGCACATGGTAGAGCTCTGTGCCACTGCAGTAAATCAGGTCCCAGTCAGTACCTGAGTTAATGCTTTTAAATCTGTCTGACATCCTCATGCAGCGTCGCTGCCTGCAGTGGAAGTGTACTTGAAGATTGCTGGTCCATAGTTCAGTGTTGCTGTTGAACCATCTTCTCCAGGATCACAAGGCTACTCCACTTTGCAGGAGAAGTAAAGGCTGACTTGGAGATGTAACCTTGTGATTTTTTAACTGGTACTGAAACTATCAGACATGTAAGTCAGGATCCAAAACAAAATGTCTTGTATTTTTCCTGCAGTTGCTCTTCGGGAAAAGGAAGGGGGGGGGGGGGGGGGAAGAAAAAAGGAAAAGTGCCAAATTAGTAATGTTAGCAATCACTTGACCAGTGCTGCTACTAGCATGGAAGGTGTCCCCAGCCAGAGGCTGATACTAGTTTTAGGACTGGCTTCAACCTTAAACTAGCTTCAGAAATATATGCAAAAGGAGAGAAGATGAGCATTTGATGGTGCCAGGGGAGAGGTTAGTTCAGAACTGAAGAGTTGGAGGAAGGTAGAAGCCTAGGTCTTTAATGTACTTTTCAATACAAATTATGGCTCTTTTGCTTTTTCTTGTGGCAGAAATAAGGTAGCGAGTCCTTCAATATTGCATGCAGATTAAGGAAGGACAAGCCCACCCCTGCAAAGGAGTGTGGTACAATCTGCCCATTCTAATATTTGCGCCAGACCCAGTAGCAATAAAGCACGGAGCCAGAACTCAGAGCATAAGGGCTTTGTTAGGCACAGTGGTGCACAGGGTGACTACTTTGTGTTTTTGACCGCAGCTAGTGTGTTTGCTGTGTAGGAAGAACTTCTCCAGGTATCCTCATCATTAATTTTCAAGGAGTCTCTGCTGTGGGCTCCAGTGTAGACATAGCCAAAACTCTTAAATATGAATAATAATTAGCATGTGGCACACATACTGAGCAGCAGCAATATATTTTTATATTGCTTATGTAAGTGTTTTCTTACGTATTTCAATGTGTATACCCAACACACAATCAGTCAGAGACATGAGTAAATGTGGTTTCGGGAAAGGAAAGGGTGGTGATTGCAGGCTATAAGGGCATTTGCAAATGACTTGCAAATGTCAGCCAGGTTTTATTTGCATTAACTAATTTTCAAGTCAGAAATAAATGGATTTTTGGTTGGTTAAATTAAACAAGACTTGGGAAAAGAATAGGAGAAAGGAGAAGCATTTGAAAAATTCATAAATATTATGTAAGGATTTACAAATCAACCTTGAATTACTCAGTAGTGGAGACAAGAATTTTGAATTGTTTTGCTGAAACCCTCATAGAGCTTGAAAATACTTCAGGAAGGATAAAGGTGGTCCTAAAAATGATGTTAGAAATGCACCCTCATATTTCAGTTTATAAGGAGCCTCTTAAACATAATTCCCAGTCCTTATTATTTGAAGTAGAGGAAACAGAAGGAAATCACACTTGGAATTCAGGTAGGTGAGATTTCAAGCAGAACTTTACAGTTTGAAGATCAGGCCCTCAAAATGTCTGTCTTAGCAACTGAACTCTCATGAAAACTCCTGCTACCGACTGAAGGAGGTTTAGTTGATGGAAAAAAAAAATCTTTTTTGTTGTTAAAGGTCCAGATTACCTTCTTATTATCTGAAATAGATGCAGTCTCAAAAATTTACTCTCTTGTGAAGCAGTAGATCTTTTACTTTGAAACACAGGCTCTTTGTATTCAGTTCATAGCTTTCCTTTGGCTGCTTCCTCCGTTCCCCTTTTGTACATGTCACATTGAAATCTCCGTTCTTGTAACTGGATGTAATCCCAGTCCCAGTTCATAATGACAGAGGTCACTGGTGTTGAGCGGTTTTCCATTATGAGGCATTTATAACTAGGCTGGATAAAACATTCAAAAATGTATAGGAGGGAGAGGGAGGAACTCTGCAGTGCTGAGGGTTGGGCTGGATGACTGAAGGGGTCTTTTCTGTCTTGGATTTCTATGCTGATCATGGAAGCACACAGTCTAATGAGCCAGATATTCAAACATCTTCAGGCAAACCATTTTGGCCAGGAAGAATGTACATTGGATGCTCAACTTGATACATCTGAAAGAAAATCAATAGTTTTCCAAAGGCCATAATAGGACAGAAATAGCATTGGCAGTTCTAGATATTTCTCTGTGAAAATTTCTACCATCAGTTATATAAGTAACCAAGTATTTTTTGCATCAAAGGCTGTAGTGAGCAATTTTAGTTACTCTTCCCTTCAGATCTTAGTCTTGCTGTCTTTATATGGATGTCATTAGCATATCAGCATTCCAAAGTCTTTTTTTTTTTTTTTAAAGCCACATGATTTCCCACCCAGTGGATTGCACTATGAATTCCCTGTATTGCAGAATGTCAAGCAAAGGACCCCCAATACTGGAAACAATCATCACGTGTATATAGGAAATGAGGAACAATCTATTTGATGATCCAGCTTCTTTTACCCTGTCTGACTTCATACAGCATTAAATACCCCGGCTGAAGAGCAATCTTGGGAAAAATGCTTCCACATCCGCAGGGAGATGTGATGGTCAGACGATAGTTCAGGAGGGGATGCTTCAAAGCTGCATAACAAGGAAATGAGCCTCCGGGGACCATGCCCAGGAGGTGTTCAAGTGGGTGCTCCTGGGGCTGGGTTTCAGCAGGACCAGCTCAGCCGTGGGGCTGATCCCCTACCAAGTGATCCTGCACATACCAAGTCATCTTCATAAGAGGAGAGGAGAGTCCTCACCCATTGTCCCTGTAAACTCACCCTTGGTTCACTAACATTGAGGACTTTCTTTAGGGGCAGCTATGCTGATGCCATGGGGATGTGAGTGACCTAAGTGGCTACAAAACTGCCTGTGTACCTGCAGAGATGCTTCAGCTCATTGTTATTGCACAGGGGTAGCAGGCGGGTGACAGACCAGCTCTGTAGCAGGTTTAGGTGTGGATGCCACAGGTTGGTACAGTTAAGCCAGTCAAAAACTCTCCAGGAGAATACTGCTTTAATAGAAAGTAACTATTTGCTGAAATTGAAACATTGAAAAGATCTTGTTGATGCCCACAAATTCAAATTTTTAAAATAAGTCCTTAAAATTAGGCATTTGTCTTAAAATTAGACATTTTAGCAAGAGTTTGGAAACATTTGGAAACATTTGATTGTCATTTTCCTAAACCAGCTTTCATTTCAAAATGTTATATATTTAACATTATCAATAAATGAGTGTGTTTTGATCACTTATTTTGTAGTGTCTACAATGCCAAGTGCTAAATCAATTACCAAACCAATTATCTATTATAAATGACCACTTTGCTCTGTTACCAATGAGAAACCAAATATGAATTACCAAACCAATTAGAGTACCAATTAACAATTTCCATTGTAATTACCAGTCACTAGTAAGAATTACCCCAATGGCCATTTGGAACAGCAATTGCCAATTAAAATGCCAATTACCAAAGCAAATACCAGTTACAGTAACACTTAACAATTAGAATACTAATGAATTATTGCATTACCGTACCTGATATTGTTTATAATTAAGATAATTATTATGCTTTGTTCATATAGAAAAATTAGATTACAGAATTGGAAAAGCTCTCCACATCAAAACCTTTCAGCTGACGGCAGTTATTTCCTCACAAAAATGTGCAGTATGGGAAATTTAAACCTGGGGTCTTTTTACGCCAACGATGAATGAAAGATGTTGGAATCCCCCACAGAGAGCAGAAATTCGAGGTTGCGGTTTGTAACAGCAAGCTCTGGATCTGTTGGAAAGCCCAGCTGCTCCTAGGTGCTACGGCATCGGACCTTGGCCGTCCTAGTCCTCAGTCCCTGGGGCAGGAACCAGGTAGTACTCACAGTCCATGGGAGATCCGGACGGTTGGGTCACAGCTGTCACAGCTGCCACCCTGTTTGTGTGTAACATAGAGGTGTGCATCTTGTCCTCAGCATACGCAACCTGCAGAGAAACACTCCCCTTCTAGCAAAACAGCTGATGCAAGACATTGCTGCTCACTGTCCCTGCTTTTCTGTACTGAGACGGGGCTCCAGACCCAGATTTAGCTGGTGGTGCATGTGTTTGAGCCCAGAAACCCACAGTTCCAGGGGAATTTTGTGGCCACTGGGATGTTAGCGAGGTGAAGCAGTGCCTTCAGTTGTGCTGGTGGAGCAGCCTGGCCTGGGGCAGGGGGGCTCAGCAGGAAGGCACGGGTAGGGATAGAAGGGCTCCAGGGCTGAGCTGATGCTCCCAGCCTTGGCCCCACGTGTGTCGAGTGCCAGGTGCGTAAAGAGGAGTAATGAAATTCTTTTTCCCTCACAGAGCCCAGCCGTGAGAGCACTCCAGCCTGTGGCAGTCACTGTCTGCAAGAGCTCTATTCAGTCCACACCAAAACCTACCCCGAGCCCATACTAGCCATTTGACAGAGCCGAGAAGAGCATACAACTCCTTGTGCCTCTGCCCTGGGCCTGTTTCACTAGAGGAGACATAACCTATGCTGGGTTTTGGTTAGGGACATTGTGGAGCCAGGGTTTAGTGCTGCCATTTCTAGAATGGGCTCAGGGACTTGATGCACATAGACCTAAACCTGGTGGTTTCCTTCAGATGTCCATTTCTGACCAGTCTCACATCCAGCAGCAGCACTGTGGGGACATATAAGCTAAAGATGAATATATAACCTACTCCCCAAGCTGTATGAGTTCCCAGCAATACGCAGACTACTGCTCATTATGTAGAATCTGTGAGTCCATATGTTCGAATGATGATGTGTGATACATTATTCACCCTTGCAGTTACTTTATAATTACATGCATTTGACTTGTTGGGGCATGTAACTGCGCCTAGGTACCAGTCAGCATGTTGGAAGCTTCTCTGAGAAATCCAAAATATTGCAGACTAGTGGGTTTTTTCCCATAGCCAAGCTGCTCCCGTGGGTTATTCAGTACAGAACATAAGCCCTGGCAAAAGTCTGTTGGTGCCTGTCACAGGGGGCTTCTGTCAACTGACAATTATAACCATCCATGGCAAAGCTTAGGAAACTACAGACAGGTCTGTCTGTCTGACTCGGGGATTCAGGTATTCAAAAAGTGGCTGAGCATAATGTCACTTTGCATGAACACAGATCCCAGCAGGGGGTGTGTGGGAGGTGGGCGGGTGACCTGGGAAGGAAGGGACCGATATGGTTATGGATTACGCTTGTGCCCTCTGGGTCCTTGGCTGCTCTGGGGAGCACTGAGCTCCTTGGCAGTGTTTTAGCACTCCTGGGGTGCAATGTGGCATCTCTTCCAGGCTCTGCTGTGGCCTCAGCCCTACCCTGAACGCCCACAGCATCTCAGCAGAGGACTTCAGTGCGTGGTGGTCTCAGCAGCGCTTGAACCTGGGGACTGCTCCATGAGGAGGGTAAGGGACTTCTGGAGCCCTGTAGCACCTCTCTAAAAAAAGTGGGGAAGGGCAGGAGCAGAGCAGACACCTTTCCTTAAAGTGTTGCAATGTTCAGTAACCCCTGAGAGAAAAGTATCTGAGAAGGGAAATATTGATTTGGATTAGGAGTGAATGTGTGGCACAAAAAAACCCCAACAAACAAACAAAGGAAAAAAGAAAACTATGAATGTTCTAATGCAGTTCTGGCTTCCCAACAAGTACTTAATCTCTTTCCCAGACAGGGTTTAAATGATCTTTGTCTCTTTCCACAAATGCAAGTGTTCTCTTTTTGCATTTCCTCCTACAAAATCTGAAGTTTAAGACTAAGTGCTGGGACTCCTGAGGTCCAGCAGAACTTTGGTTTTCCCTGTGCAAGTTCTATTTGTGACCAGCAAGCCAGCAGAGGATTTTCCTGTAAGCACTTGACCAGGGAGAAAAATACCATCATTTTTTCTCCTATAGTAGCTTTCATCCAACACTGACAATTTATAGTAGTAAGCTGGCAATATTATCCACATCTTCGTCATTAAAGACAGAGATTAACTGTCTGGTCTGAATTCTCATTAAAGATTAAAATGTATCCCTCTGCAATATCTCTTCAACAGAGCTAAACCAGAAAGGACTTTCCCTGGACTCCTTAAATCGAGGGATAAATCACCATACTTTACCTTTGCAATATCAAAGCATTGTCAATTAATACAGGTGTTTGCAGTGCTCTATTATTTCCTCTTCAGTTTATGAAAACGTGGATTTGGGACCTACAGAGCAGTTGGCCAGCTCAACAAAGTCATTCCACGGGATTTTTCGATGCCTATTGGTCTGCTTCCATTTTCAGTTCTTTTAGAAATGTTTAGGCAAGTGTAATGGGTTCATGCTGCTAATGGGTCCGTTCTGGTCCGCTTGTTGTTACCACATCTCTGAAAGACTGATCTTCTTTGTCATATTTGCAACTACAGTGCTGCCTCAGTTCTTTCTGCAGTCTGTAATTAAGCATCTTTTTTCATCAGAGAACTGAAAAAACTCCCCTTGCCCATCTCTTGTTTGGGGAAATTGGGATTGCCCTCTATATTTATAGACTTCCAGATGAGTTACCAGACTGAAAAGAAAATATTTTGCTCTTGGAAGGACCATACAGTGTGGGCTTACCAGCTTATAAGCATTCATTATACCCTAGTGGCTTTGCAGGCAAATTTTAATTCAACAAAGGATGAGACTTAATAAAACTGATTTGTGGTGGAAGCCTATTACTATGCTACAAATAGAGCAAGGCTCAAGTCTGGACAAGGACATGGACAAATTCTGGTAACCCAGTACAAGAGTAAGACCCTAAAAACCTGTGCTTGCTCCTGTGGATGCCTGAAATCTTTAGCTATATTTCTGACAGCTATATTCTCTAGGATCCATAAGTACCTGATTACCTTATCACAGCTTAGCAGCTCAGCTCTTACCAAGTGCTCAAGCTCAGTGACATTCACTAACTATGTATTTTCCAGGTGGTCCAGACTGGAAGATGGATTCTTAGCATAAAGTGGGGTTAGAGAAAACAGGGATGTATTATTTACCTCCTAGCAGTGTGGTGAAGGCTGACCCTAACTGTGGCAAATACAGGTTCAGTTTCCTCTCCTGCTTGCAGACATTCAAATCCACATTTTCCCACCTTCCTGGGGATTACTCTGCTTTTGAGTCTTGCCTAAAAAAGGAGCCTTTTGGAGCAAGGGCTGGCACCCACACGTGCCCATGCTAGCAGAAAAAAAACCCCCAAACCCAAACCCAAACAAATTTCTTATCTGGTTCTGAAGAATGACCAGCTTTAAGAGGGGCGAGTGGAGATTCAGAGAAAAAAGATTTTTGCTAGGGATCTCCACCATCCCAAGTCCTTGTCATGAAGATACTGTGCAAAAGGGGAGGCGTTAGGAAGAAGGGAACCCCAAATGCATTCAGCTCTGTGAGGATCAATTGGAAATCAGCTCTTTCTTGCAGAGTGCATGCATCTGCATCCTACGAGGCGGAGGAAGTGGTGCCGTTAATGTTATACAGCCAGTGTCAGCATTTCATATAGGGTAACCTACACTGAGCTGTATACTCAGCCCACTGGCTCCTCTGGGCTTTATTTAGAGGTGCAGGGAGCTCAGCACCTTGTCTCTAGCATTGGATTCCATCCACCCTAACGACCAGGCACCTCAAAATCCAGCATCAAGATTTATAAATCATTTCCAGCCCTAAATCCGTACCTTATCTCTAGCAGAGCACACAGCCTTTAAATCAGCACCCAGGTTCATGCCTGCGAGTGTCTTTGGCTTGCAAGAGTCACAGCAGGAGAGAAACCAAACAGGAGGCTCAGCCCTAGCTTTTCCAGGAACTGGGCTGTCCCTTACATTTCCCTCCCCTGCTCCTAGCACCTGGTTCTCCTCCTGGATAACTGATTCTGCTTCCCCAGCTACCCAGGGAGGATTTAACAAGCTGAACCTGGAACAGCTGCTGGCAGGGTTTGAACCTGCGCTAAGAATATGGGTCAGCAGAAAAGCATGATTATGCTTTTAAAGAAATGCTGTTCAAGGCATTTCACTAAAATACGAAGGCCGTGGATAAACGGAAGGGAATCTGCTGGGTCAAGTCGAGAGCTGTCTGTCCATCCATGGAATAAAAAAGTATCTGTTCGAGTCCTCAGGCGGTGTCAGTAGCCGACAGGCGAGGTGTCAGGTGGGAGCGGTGTGTGTGGCCCAGTCCTATGTGGGTCTGAGCGCTTCCCAGGAGGTGACAAGAGCTGTCAGCACCTGTGAGTCCCACAGCGCTTCGCAGGTTTGGGTGTAGGGTGCCTGGTGCCATAAACTCCCACTGATGGCAGCTGCAATTGAGGAACTGTGAAGCGTAGGACGGACTGTGCCACACATCCACCCCCCCTTTTCACCACCACCCACCAGGCGCCCTGCACCCAAACCTGCGGAGCGCTGCAGGGTCGCAGGCGGGATCTCCAGGATGGGGCCCTGCATCAGCAGGATGCCTCTCCCTCTGCCTGCCTTCGCCTTCGTGGCTGATGGCCTTCCAGAACAGCAAATGCCACTCCACTAATTTTGTACTAATATCTTACGGGGACCCTGCCAAGGTCAACAGGCCTAAAATTTCACGCACATGTGCTACCCTAAAAACTTTTAAATTGATGTTGGTTCTTTTTTTTTCAGATCTCTGTTATTAAGGGGGAAAAATACCACTTTCCAAAAGGAGGGATGTAGCCGTATTAAAATCCCAGCTGGGTGAACCGCTCACAGATTCAGCAGATGCAGGCATGCTGATGGCAGGGGTTTGCATGCCAGCTGTGCCCTCTCTTGCCTCTCTGTGTCAGCTCTGTCACCGATAGCTGGCAAGGGACGCGGGCTGTTAGGATCCTGTGTGCAGAGTGCAAGAGACTCATCTCCAGGCAAGCTTCTGCTGGCTCACACTGGGTACCAGGGAGGAGAGGATAACAGTGCTATCGAGGCTTGCCAGCAGCATAACGGTGCTAGCAGAAAACCCCATGTGCTGAGTTAACTCTTCAGCACCAAGCTGATGAGCTGAGGTATTTTTATCCTCCTGCAGCCTGGGTTTTGCTGCATCCTTCAGCCCAAAAGGGGATTCTTTCTCCTGCTGCCTCAACACACACTTAGAAAAACCCAGCCAGTTGAAGAAGGATCAAATTTTGGTCTTGTCAACCTCAAAAGTGTTCCTTTAGCTTCTTGCCACCCACACATGCTGCATGTATTCATACACATGTGCAAGTAAGCAAATATAGTCATATGCGAGTGCATACACACAGAAAGACATACACTTGCATCTACATGGGTTTTGCATAGTAAGAATAGCATTAAAGTATAAAGGACCAGAAGGATGTATAAAACAAGAAAGTCTCTCGGATCGGTGCAGGAGGTTTAAGCCCACCAGCCTGCTTTTTGTCATCTTAATTCTCCAGCTCTTGTCAGAAATTGTGCTGCCATCTTCATTCTTTTTTTTTTCCCAACAAGTCCTGCAGTTACCTGTGGGATGGACAGATAATTACAAATATTGACTGACTTTAAGGCAGAGAGCAATAAAACATTGCCTATGGGATAAAAAACCCGTGCTCCTCAAGCTGTCATATGTTGCCTGAAGGCAAAGAGCCAGCAGAAAATACACAATCAAAAGGAATTATTTTTATCCAAAGACAATTTCATTTCCCACTCTTATCCTCAGAGACAGCCACTGTTTGTTGTTATTACCTGTAGGTCTGGTGTGCCCAAAGGCCCAGTCAGATCAGGGATACACTGCGCAAGGCACTGTACAAAATATAGTAATGCTGTTGATTTTCTTTTCTCCAAAGATTACCTTTTAGAGCAGACTTCAGGGATGAGGGCAAGCCATGAGGTCTTATCCGCTGCCAGGAACATCCCGTGAGGAGGAGAGGAATAGCTGCATTTACCTAACGCTGTCCTCTCTCTCCTCTCCCATGTGGATGAAGAGTCTCTGAAGTTGCCAGTTTCCCTGAGGAAGAGGGAGTCAGAGGTTTCTGATCAGTCTCAGAAGGGGCAGCTCCATCACTCCCGCTGCCTCAGCTCTGTGCTCTGACTCCAAGGTGAAGAGTGCAAGGGGAGCTGATGAGACGGCACAGAAAACATGTCTTCAGTCATCAGCTGCTCTCTCTGTTCCCAGTTCTGGTCTCCCCAGACAGCTGATACTTTGCAGAAAGCTGGTATTTCTTAGCAGCATCTTCTTGCTGCTGGCACCTGTACTTTATGTTCTGAGTCAGACATCCATGCTATATTGGCACACATAGTACCGTTCTCTACGGCCAATAAAAATGTGTTTGTGCCTGTGTTCTTGGAAATGAGTCCCATCTCCCGACAGCATTTAGCTTCTGAGTTAGTGTTCAGATGGGAGGTAATTAGGCCCTACCAGGGGTCTGGATTTACCGCTGGCTCTGAGACCAAGCAAATGCATGCCACACAACTCGTGTTCTACATTCCTGAAAGCTGTCTCCAGCGTTTACCTTTGGTCCCAGCTCTTCTCCCCTTGGAACAGGTACCACCAGTCTTTGTGTCTCAGCTGTAGTTAAGGCACCTGGGAGAGCGAGGAGGATGTTGACATAGATCTAACATATATTGTTAGCACGACACGCAAGCGTGTCCCTCAGGCTACTTCACTACCATCTCTAATGCAAGCGGTGAAGTCTTTTATAACAGAAAAATCGTGCTCGTTCCCTTAGCCAGACAGTGCAGGTGCATTAGCAAGGTTTGCTCTTTCATGTGACTCCCTGTACAGATCAAACAGAAACCCCACCTTGCCTGTGATCCCAGAGCATGGTCTTGGGAATCAGAAAAATAAAATTACGGTAAACATTTCAGGGACTGTAAACCATTGTGCTGAGGTATCGGTGGATGCCTGCTGTGAGTTCCCAGATACCTTGGTGGGGAGTTTAAATAGCGTAAGTGCTTGATAGATAGAGATCACCATCCAGCCAGCTAAACAATTAAAATCAAATGCAGAGTTATTACTGTGAGCATGTCAGAACATTATCAGGAGTACTGGATATAAAAGAGCACTCTGGTGCACTTTAATTCCTCTTACACTCGTGGTATGTGCCTGTCCTAACTCCCACAATAAGTTCTCATCCGTTGGTGCTCAATAGGTTGTGCTGCCCCAATGATGCACATTAACATTTTTTAACCTTTCTGCTTCTGCTTTTGTAATTACCCAGCATTTTGAAGCCTCATTTGCCAACTCTGTGTGACAGGTTGATGAAGTAAATCTAAGGGCTTCCAATATGAATCTGCAGAACGTGGCAACCAGGACAAACATCATTTCAGCCCATGTATGGGGGTATTCTCTTTAATTATCATATTATATAATTACAAAAATTCACATATATATTTGTACACATTTATGCACACACATATTTACACAGATGTGTACATTTCTTACAGTGAATGCTGAGGGACAGATAGATACTTGGCATATGCAGAACCTACTATGCTGAGAAACACAACAGGGATATTAATTTCCTTGCTGGGAGACACAGCTTGTCAAGACCTATATTTTTTGAAGTACAGAAACTCCTGGCCACAGAACAAGCCTATAATCTCCCTCTTTCCCCACTGAAAGAACAATGTTAGAGCTCTGACATAAATACACAAAAGCAGAAAAATTGGAAGCTAAAGCTTCTGTTCTTTGAATGTGTGTCATATACTTTAACCTAAAGATTGCTACAGTATCTAGACATGACTAACAGAATAAGGTCAGAACAGAAGATGAATCTCAGAGGATTTTTGTGCTGGGGTTAAGACAGAATATTACTGACTTTTCAGAAGCAGAACTAGCAGGGAAAAATATTTTTGTGTAGATATCAAAGAGATGCCCTTGCTTCATGGCTCCATGCATATGTGCACGGACATGCACTCACGCACACAGAGACACACATGTGCTTGCACACTGCTAACAGACAACATATATCTGTATTTTTTAGTACTATGGTGCATGCATTGAAAATTTCTTAGACTGTTTTTTAGCCTATTTTATTTATATCTGTAGTTTTTAGTGCTACTATGCATGCACTGAAAATGTGTTCTTAATGGTCATTCACAGGCTTTTTCCCTCAGTCCTACCATTCAAACAACTTCGCCTACTTCTGAAATTTTTCCTTTGAGGATATGAGTTTCTACAACTAAATTATTAGTAACATGGTATGTTCCAGTGTTATACTTTAGTGTTCAGTTGGATGTCAGAATATTTAAGAACAGGACAGGCATGATGATAAGGAATTGACTTGCTGTACCCTAAATCTGTCACGGAGTTCTCATGGGAGCAATACTGCCCCATACATTTTGAAATGTAGCTTTTCTTATTCATTTCAATCATTTCACCTTTCACTAGTTGATAATGATGCTTAATATCACATTCAAACCATTAACCAGCTAACCAAGAATGAAAATAAACATTTCGGGCCACTTTGTTTAAATTTGGGAAACTGGCCACATTTCAAGAATTTGACTTACTGTTCAGCTAGTACAGCGTTGACAAATTGCATGACTAGTGCTGAAAAAAAATCCTCTACAATCTCCATCTTGCTAAAAATGCAAGTATCTTGATGCTTTTTTAATACTGCAGTGAAACAGAAAGTTTCCCCTAGAATGCGTTGATTGAGAAATATTAAAGGTTAACCTTCCCTGTGCTGCAGAAGGTCAAATGTACCCCCTTCCTAGGGATTATCTCTCTGGTAATTCAAGCTACAACAAAACATATGCCTTTGCCTTGCTTCTCCCCCAACCCTGGCTCTTCTTAGGGTTTCCTGCAGGACTCCCATCTGTTAGACCAGTCATTTTCCTGGTGTGTATATAGCAAGAGCTATAATTATCTAGGTATAGATATGTAAAAGATAGATGACACACATAAATGATACAGATACGTATATTCATACACACGTACCTACAAATTTGTAATTCTGGACTCTTTGAAGCCTCTGACAGAATTGCCACTGATTTCAACAGAGCCCAGATGTGTGTGTTTATTTGCAGGTGCAAGTGAGTAGTGCGTTAACAGTAGCATTGATCTAGCAGAATATTTTCCTGTTAGAAAATGCCAGTTTGTCCAAAGGGAAATATTTCATGAAAATGTACTAATTGCAATGACATTTCTCTTGCAGACAGAAATAAAAAAAGCATATTGATTGGGTCAAGATGTCACCCATTTTGGACATATTTGGTATGGAACGTCCTGATACTTTTTTCAAACTATTTTGCATTTAGGAAGGTTTATGTAGCATTTGATGTATCTTTTATTAATTAAAATAGCAGAAGGAAATATGAGTTTATAAAAATAAAACTCCTTAGTCAACATACGGGGGTTTTTTTGGTGGAGAAATGTGTTTGTGAGAAATTTGAGAGAGTTTTTTAGATTTTACTGCAGCTGATGAGATTTTTCTTTTTTTAATGGTGCAGTTCCTAGTAAAACTCGGTCCCAAAGAAACTAGTTCAATCACAAACACATCTTATGTGGATTTTCTACGGAGGCAGGCTTGAAACATCTGATCTGAAGTGGAAAGCTGAAGAGAGAGCCATGGTCACGTTGTCATTAGTCCTGCCCAGGGCACTGTAGAGACATCCTAGCTTTACGCTCTGTGTAGCTTCTGGATGTTCTGGGAGCTCTCTCCAGAGGACCAGTGACAGCAAAGGGACCTGGCTTAGGGTCTCACACCTAAACATATTGGCCTAGAGTTCCTGTCCACCTGTATTTTATAAAACCTTCAGCGTATTTTCAGTGCTTAACCAATAACAACATCATATCAACAAGGGAGCGAGAAACTGCTTGCAGTGCTTTTTTGAAAATAGCATAATAAAGCAATGGTCTTCTTTTCTGAGACACTTGCCAGTAAGAGGCTATTATATTTTTTCCCTTTATCCTTTAGAAACCTTGTGAATAGATTTATTAAATCTCATTTTCTGTTAAATGTGCTACATGGCACTATGTAAGTGAGTTACGTTTGGTGCTGAATAAAAGAACAGTGTGTCATGAGCCTCTCATTATTTTAATTTTGATATCTATAGCTGGCATTTCAAGTTGATGAAAGACATGTACTATGGACAACAAAATGGTATTGTTTTACTTCATTTTGAAACATTCTCACAGTCAAAAAAATGACCATATTTGAGTCCTCAATTTTCCATTACAGATAGACAATTTTATTGTCAGGCTGATAGCTGTGAGATTATGTCTTTTCTGGAAATGCTGAAAAACCTGTCACATTGTAGATAAATTTCAATCTCACTAGCAGTGGAAATTCCAAAATACACTTCAGGTGATGCTATTATGAACAGCAGAATCAATCCCATAGTTCAGGAAGCAGGAATAGGGAAAAAGTTTTTAAAAAAAAAAGAGCGCTGCTCACGTATGGAAATTAAAACAGTCACTGATGACTCCACAAAGAGACAGCTCAAATTATCCTCACAATTATCAGGTAGAAGACGGCAAATTATACTCCCAGTTCACAAAGAAAAAGCAATCTAGAGGAGAAGTGTTGATTTACATAATCAATATAATACAAATTCAGGGAGGCCACTTTGCAGCACACACAAAAAAAGAAAGCAGAGCAGGAGACGGGATTTGCACTAGGCAGATAATGGAAGAAGAACCCTGCCGAGAAAAAAATGAGATAAAAGAAAAAGGACGTTGGAGAGAGGAGGCAGGACAGCACCACCTTGCCCATGTGCCAGCCCAAGTGCCGGCTCCAAGAAAGCTGCAGTGGGGGAGGTGATTTAAGGCATCTTTTAAGTTTCATAATGTCATCTGAAATGAAAAGTAAGCCCTTGGACTGGCTTCTTGCAGTCTAAAATGTTCTTTGCTGGAAGCCACAAGCATCTGATGATTTCCAGGAGTTACAGGCAGATGCTGAACATACCTTTTAATTGCAGTAGTAAAATCCCAAGTGATAATGTTCAATTATAATATTAAATAATAATTACAATATTCCAAATGACTTTAAATTGTGATGATCCAATGAATCAAACCTCTTTGCTCCCCACCCCACCTCTTTTTATGGTGTACAGGCTCCAGGAGATGGGTTAACAACTCTAGCAACTGAGAAGTATGCCACAAGCTCAGTCCCCTGAGCATCAGACAGGCCTGAAGGAGCCAATGTCTCACAGTTATTCTCATATGGATATTTTTACCTGCAACATCTCGTTGCTGGGGAGAAGCTGAGCAGTCCCAGACATCACCGCAGCCAACACACGTTTTGCAGACGTGACCTAAAAAGTTGATGAAAACATCCATTTGGGCTTGTAGCTGAAACTGCAAAATCTGTAAAAGGGAACGGACTCAATTATGTGTGTCCCGATGGCACTTGGCTCGATTCAAAGGCAGATGATTCCCATGGGAATGTGAGCATTGATTATCAGGGAGTTGGTCCTGCAAGATAGGCTTTGGACTCCGTCCACGGTCTAAAAAGGGCTTGGACACATTTGTAGCATTAAGCATATCTCCATGGCTCAGTGGAGTCACTGGGACTCAGTGAGCTCCAAGCTGGAACCAGACCAGGTGAACTTCTGGCAAGCAGCAGTGACGAGAAGGGGTGTGCCGGAGCGGGGTACCGGCACTGGGGCTCATCGCTCCCTGGCTGCGTGCGGCTCGGCAGGCTTTGGCCCTTGCACCGTCCTCCCTGAGAAAATGTCACAGGACACAAGCTGCAGCGAGTGCAAGTGGGTGCCCGTGTAAATAGGTCACTGCAGGCGTGGCACAGAAACACAAGTGGCCAAGCACAGGTCATCTGGCCTTGCACAACTGCAAAGACATTGTTCTCATTAGGCATCGTCCTTTGCTCAAAAGCAGCTGAAATGCAGTGCTGGAGCCAACAGACTGGGCTGTGAAAACATATTTCAGTGCCATGGCAGAAACTTGTTCCCACTTCCATTGGCAAAACTCCCTCTGACTCCTGTCAGGGGGGTCCCAGACCGAGCAGGCACGCTGCATCCTCCGGATTGCCGAAGCAGGACCGAGGGAGGCTGAAATGAACCACCAGAAAGCTGACCGCAGCTCTCTGCTGCTCCAGACTGCGGCGAATCATGCAACATTTGCAACCTTGGAAGGAAACTAAAAATAAATTTACAGGGAAATAATACATTCTTTCTAATCTGAGTCAAACCTAAAAATTAAACAGCTATAATTATCAAACCTAATTTAATTAAAACTAGCTACTCACCATCTGGTGTTATTTGTATAAATTTGGAAATCTACTATTTCATATTAAATTCCTCCATTTAACAAATTATGTTAGAGAATATATTTCTCCACTATAATCATTATGTAATTGATCATTTTACAAATTATATTTCCTTCCACTTGATAGAAATATATTTTGTATAATAACAGGGCAGATGATCAGCTACTTTTTTCATCAAAACTGAATTTAAAATTAAGACTTGCAACATCAATAAAAAATAATTCACTGAAGTAGAAAGATGTATGATGAGGCAAGATTTTTTTATTTCTCATCTTGGTCAATGAGAGTATAAATGAGAACTCCATGGGTTTTTTTCTGCAGATGTAAGTTTATATGCAGATATATAATACTATATGTCTATTGTGTGTATGCACACATTTTATAATAGCTAGTGAAGAACAAGAGTTTGGTTTGAAGAGTGCCATGTACATGTGTGTGGAAACGTACAGTTGCAGACATTTAAAAATATATTGTCAAAAATATATTACTCTTTCTCTCCAAAGAAATGTAATAATCATTTACACAGTGATATGTAAAACTGATGGTAGAATAATAAAGAGAACATAATAAGAAGACTACAAGTTGATTAACACTTAAATATGAATTTTGACACAGCTAGCACAGGAGTCGTGGGTTTCTCAGTGACTTCTTAAAAATTTTCCATAGTTTTTGACATGTAGGTATTTCTGTAAGAAAGTAGAGCAATGTGTAAGTATCATAAAAAAGAATCCACTGCAATGGGCTCAGCTGGATGTGTTGACAGAAGAATACACACAGTGGGTGTTCATAGGAGGCTGTGGGATGGAGTGGAATCACAGCAAAATGTTGAGACGGCAGAATGGGTGCAGTTTAGGGCATAGGCTACCTAAATCAGGTTTGGAGACATGGAGTTTATCCCAACCTGCCTGCTGATTTGCCCTATGGATTTGAGTTAATCTGTTCACATGCTCCCAATCCATGGAGACTGTAAGCGCTTCTGGGTGGTGGGTGGTTCTCCAGTTGCACTTGCTCAGCACTTGGATCAAGAGACACGAGGTCTTGGTGGCAGCCTCAAGGCAGCACTGTAAAAGTAAATAATGGCAAAACACGAAAGACCAAAAGTCATTGTTCAGACTCGTTGGTGAGAGAAAGGAAAGGGAAGAAAATGAAGGAAAAATAATCCTCCCTAAATCTTAAAAAGGCACTTTTTTCAAAAATATGTTTCCACCCACGGTTTTGGCATGCCATTACCTGTGGCTGCAAAAACATGAGTTAGTCCGTAAGTCACCTGTTTGCAATTTCCTAAAAATAAATGCAAGGAACTCCCTAAAACTAAATGCAGGGACACTCCTAAGCTATCCACAGTGACTGGAGACATCCCTCAGAGAGAAGCATTCATTAGTAACAAAAACATTTAGAAACGATAAGGGAGAAAGACTGGTCATGTTTAGCTTGTTTGATATGCGGTTATCTTCCGCACAGGAATCTCAGCTGATTTACGTTTCCTGGGGCTCCCTAGCAAGCAAGGTGCTTCCACCCCACTTTTTGCCCTGTGCAGCACCCAGGCTTTTCCCTCACCAGCCGGGGTTCTGCCCAGGAGCTCCGTCCTTGCAGCCGGCCGCTCTGTTATACAATGCCTCTGTTACACTGGCAAAGGACTCGCAAAGCTTCACCCCCTTTTTGCTCATCAGTATTTATAGATTAGCACACAGCAGCATCTAGTCCATCACATTTGGTACTTTGCTATCTAACAAGGAAGCAAATCTGGCACGGATGAATTTTGTTGTTCGGCTGCTGTTGGGACTCTGCCCCAATGGGAGCCTAAAATTGCCGATGTTCTTTGGGCATGGGGTGCATCGCAGCTCAAAGGGCCGAGCAGAGGACCACAAAGGAGCCCGATCGCAAGATGCTCAGATGTATGCAGAGAATGCAACATGACAAACTGCTAGGTTTGGTTAAATCGGGACTGTTAATTATAGCAGTTTAAATTGGGTTCTGACTCAGATTTTGAATTCATAGTGGCAAGATGACAGCCTGGAGAAGGTGTTTGCAAATGGCTGACTCAGAGGATGATGATCAGCACGACGGTGCCGTCTGCCTGTGCTAGTACTATGTGTTTATAGGAGCAATGTTATAAGGTGACAATTGCCAGTTCAGCTCCACCCCTTGATCTGTTCACCAGAGATTATGAAGCCTGGAGAGACAAAGTGAGCAAATGGAGGAAGGAGCGTATTAATTGGGTGAGTACGAAATGGCAATCCGCCATCCCTCTTAGTGCTCTGTCCTCTTCTTTCCACATGTAATGCTGGTTTTCCAGATTTTTTTGTAGGCATCCAGCTGCTTCTGACTTGAGTTGATGAAATGGCTTCTGAGGGAAGAACAACTGTTTCCTAAATCCTGTCTGTGAGACGGAGGCGCAGAATTGTCACCCGGTTTGCCAAATTATGAGGCTGCGGATGGGGGAGGCCACAGCCCCGGGGTCCCTGCTGGGAGCCTCCGGGAGCTCGGTGCCCTTGGTGGGGCTGCAGGACCCCAGGGCTCCTGGGACCCCTCCAGCAGCTAAGGGTTCCCAGCACCTCTCCACAGGGGCTGCCAAAGGGATGGACACTCTGGGGAACAGCTGCCTGATAGGAGGGTTGCAAAACCTGCCTTAATTTCTGACCAAATTCTGCAAAAATTGAACACTGGTCCTGGAAATACTGGATGCTGACAGATCTCCAGTGTTGTCTCTCCTCTCCCAAAGGTGCTTTTGCTGTTTTCTACCAGTTGCTCTTGAAATCCTTTCATTCATGTTTTCATGCAAAATGAAAATGTCCAAGATTTCCTTCCCTGTGTACTTACGTACAGATTGGCTCAACTCTTCGAACGGTTGCTGCTGAAATCCCTTTGCAAACGTTGTAGGTGACTAAGTTTTGTAACTGTAATTTGTGAGTTACAAGCAGGGGTCAAAAATCTAATACCATGTGAATAATGTAGCTATCCCTTGCTTTGATCTTAGTAATCCTTGTACCTGTGCTTGGCTGAGTACAGCGTCAGCCAGGCACCGAACGGCGAGTGGGGAGGATTTGTTACAAGCTACCGGTGACTGAGCCAGAAGGCAAGAAGTACATACACTAACATCACTTCTCAGTTGCTCGTAGAAATAATGTATAGCTCCTGAAATTACTGTTTTCAGATCTCTAACTCTGCTCTAATAATTACTAGAATTGAAAGACTAATATATTCAATGAATTACTATTTGTTATCCATTGAATAGCGGAGAACAGATTGTGATTCCCCGGTCTATTTGTTATTCAAATGAATTCAACAGATACCTTTTCTAATCTTTAACTCTGTGGACTGAAAGCAAATATCCACAGTACGTAGTTGCTGTAGTTGCTGGTGCTCTGATAAATCATGTGCATTGTTTCTGTTTCCTGACAGGAACACTGTGCAGATACCTAGGCTGAATCCTTGTTTATGCAAAGATACAACTGGGTTTTCACAAGAACTTACATATGTAGATTTAAAAACTGTTTCCTCATACTTTTTTTTTTATTGTTACCAAAGGTCTGTTTCCCCAACTGTCACAGAAAATGAACACAAAAGGAATTTAAGTGGGGCCAAAGCAAATGTACTCTTTTTTTTTTCCATGTAATATCTGTGAACAGACTGTGATTGAGGCCCTCATGCAGAAAGGTGATTTATGATAGGCTTGGCTTTAAATGTGCTGCCCTGCTCCCATTGAATTCAGTGTGACTGTGCAAGCAAAAAATGAAGTATGAGCATTGTCTTGGAAGATCAGGGCCTAAGCTAAGATTATCTGAAAACTTTCTGGATTAGTCAGCTCTAATAATGACTATTTGGGCACCACTCCTGAAAGAACTAAATCTGCCATCACTGCTTCCCTGTCCTTTAGACAACCTGAACCATGGAATATTGACACTGTTCCCCTGCTCAAATAAAACAAAAGAGATAACTGCGAGCATCCACGAATGGACGTGCTCTGTAAGGGAACATGCCCAAAAGACACAAACCCTGGACAAAGGAATAGTCACTGCGGATTTCCTGGAGGTGGCGAATGGTAGTTTTTACAATGTAACTTACTTGACCAACAAAGTCGTCTGTTTTTTTGTTTGTTTCAGAATAGATTTTGTATTTTCTGGAAGTAAGCAAGAACATTTCTCAAGGGCTCCTGGTAGGATTTCACAGTTTTGACTGCATGTAGCTGAGAGGAGGAGGATGGGCAGAGGCATACCTATCAGAGATCATGTCATCCTGTGTATTAATCCACAGCAGAATTCATGCAGGTGACATCAAGGAGCCTGACCGCTGGGAAGGAGAAGAAACTTGATTTTCACTTGTTAACTGAACTGTAATTATCATTTCCACAGCAACAACGCACAGTTTCCTGGAAACTATTCTAGTGTTGGGAGGACTCTTCCTGGTGGCTTTTGCGCTACTGCTTTCCAGTCTGGGAGGTCACCCTTACCACCGAGCAAATGATGCACTGCTTTCAGGTTTACATGCCTGCTCTATAAAGAAGCCATATAGATCTGTCACATAAACTCAATCTTATTCTCAGTCCCTGCTGTGAAATACATGTTCTGAAGGTGGGGAGACACCCTCTAGCAATAGCATAAAATCAGTGGAGTGTCTTTTCCCAGCGACAAACTTATGCTTAGCCATATGAGAAATTTTCTAACCTACATTTGTGCCTGAAACAACACAGTTGGCGGAAGAAACAAGACATAGTTACGGAGGTTTACAGTTTTTTATGTTCTCCTGTGTAAAGATGTAGTGATGGATTTACCAGTCAGGGAGAAGGCTGGGAGAGAAGGGAAGATGAGGCAGAGTGTTAGCATCTCCAGATCAGCTTGCATCCTGGATGATCTGCAATGTTAACGTCTATGGCCATCTTTGTTTTTTCTCCTATGCATACTATCCATCCAGCTATGGTATATCCCACTGGTGTATTGTGGTATATCACCTTTGCCCTTCCCCTCACCCCTCTGAGTACGTTTGTGGCTATGTTTGCACCACAGAAGACACTCGCAGGGTATTTAAGCCATCGGTAGCCAAGCCCTTCCTCTGGGAAGCTACTACCAACATCGCCAAACTCCAAACCGAAACAAATGCTGCACCACAGTTGGTAATTTGAATGGCCCTGGGAATGGCTCCCTGTGCTTGCCACAGGCAGGGCTGCTCCAGCCCAAACCCTGTGGTGGAGAGGGTCCACATGGTGGGACACCCTGGGAGAAAGCAGTTTCTGACCCCTCGCTGTGGTGAGGTGGTGCAGTGGATGGAGGAGACTGGGTGGCTCCAGGGACGGAATGCTGCCTCGGAGAATACAAAAAGGCAGGTGGGTAGGAGGCAAATGGCAAACAAGTGGCAAGGAGGGCTGGCAGGTGCTGGGGGTGGTGTGAGGATGCTGGAGGGCACACGTTCAGCTCTTTGTGCTTGTTGCACCTTCTCAGGGCTGATGGCCTGCAGCAAAGCAGCCGTAAAAGTGGGCATTGTTTCAAAGCACTTACCCAGTCATGCTTAAAGGGTTTGTACATGTTTGTTAGATGTTGGAAGCAAAAATCTGAGTAAAAACATAAGGCAAGCCCTCAGGGTAGATGTACTCTGCGAGACAGCATAATCTGGTCCCACTGCTTACCAGCTTTGCACCTGGTTAACTCTAGGTCAGAGTGAATCTATATAGTCAGAAGTGATTATTTGTGACCCCAGACAAGCACATAACCTTTCTATCTTTAGGCTCCATTGAAATGGCAATACCCTGATTATGGAATATTTTTCCGCTAATTAGGAATGCAGGCTCTACAGGTCACTGGGAGTTCATACTATTCCCTTGGCAGAAGCAGATGTCTTCAAGATAAACCTGTACTAAACGCATCAACAGCTACACACTATCTTGCATGCACTGGGGGGGGGGGGGGGGGGGGGGGAAAAGAAAAGAGAGAGGCAGCAGCTTACCAAAGACTGAAGAGCCAGATGACTCCAGGAGCTGGATATTAATTTATGAACCTTAAATAAATAGTTGTCTTTCAGGTATTGGGTCCTGGACTCTACAGCATGTGGCTACCAGTCTGTAAGCAGGCCTTATTGGTGAGGTACAAATCTGAGGCAAGGAAGATGTGCTGCACAGCCTGTGAGTCTTGCGGGGCTGTGCTGGCTTCATGCAGGGCCGATGCAAGCACCCGTACCGTGCTTCCAGCCTGGGGGAGGTGGGGAGCACGGCACACAGGCACCCGGGTAACCATCATCACAAGAGCCTGTGCGAACTTCATGCAGCAACATCTTTGCTCCTGTTTCTTCCTGCCCTCTATTTTGCTACGTCTTCTTAACTTTATTCCCACTGCCCCCCGCCCCACCACAGTCTTCCTGCTTGCCTGCTTGCTGCTAGCCAAATTCTCCATTCCCCTTTATATGTCCCATCTTTTCTTACCCACCTTAAGCAAACCCTCACATCTTCCCTAAACTTTATTCCTTCCTGCTCTGCTCTGTTCCTGATCTGTTTTTCCATTTCTTATTCAGAGGTGTGCCTTATTGCAGCTACAGTTTATCCAGGACCCACTTTACTCATTGTTCTTGCTGTAATTTTCTCTTCCATAGCAAAAGTCTCCCTCCTGAAGAGATCCAGTCATGTTTCCGGGTGAATTTACCTCCCTCTGCCCTCCCATCAATCTTCCCTGTACCAACTGCTGTGATTCAGCTGCCAGGCACCAGGCACTCCTTGCAGCCCACGACCCTCCTCACGTACTTGCTCATGGGAGGAGAGCGTTGCTGGCATTGCGGTGCCAGCAGAGAAGCGGGGTGACGGGCTCAGTTTCTCTGAGCAGACGTGATGGCTGTACCAGTCCAGAGCTATGCCTCTACTTTCCCAACAAATAGCAAGTATTATTTTATTTTGTTGGCCAAGTGGGAGAGCTGAATTGTGTGCATCCTCATGGCTTATAAATCTTCAAGTGACAGGTCACAATGGTGAAGGCATCTGCCATGCTTTGCTCTTCGGGCAGCAACTGGCTGAGCTGCAGCTGCTATAATAATGAGTGCTGCTTAACATGGAGATAGCCTGTCGCAGAGCTACTCTCCTGGCTGTTTTCTGGAAGGATGATATACTGCTTAGCCACATCTAGCCTGTGCAATGAACACTGTAACCAAACTCCTTGTATGTTTTTATCCCGCAGGATACTAAAGCATTTGCAGTTGATACAGATGCAGGACAGCATCAGCTATCCTTCAAGTGCTGAGCTGGGACTTTGTCCGCACTGCCGCACAGCCATTTTCACATGAAAAGAAGTGATAAATAAAACCCCTTTATGTGTCTCTGCCTGGAGATTCATGGGTGAATCCTCCCCAGATGTCTGTGGCATGGGCAAGTCTTGGATACACAGGAGGATACATGAGAAACCCCCAAAGGATAAGGGATTTACCCAGAGTTGGCGTTAGTTGTATACGGTGGGCACTGTGCCTGTGAAGTGGGGAAGGAATGTTGGAATTAACATTCTGTATGAGCCATAAAGAAGCCAGAGCTGTATCTTTGTGTGCCATAACGATGCTAATGCCCCTGGTGGGGCTAGTGGAGCTGGCAGCAGAGGGGAGTGCATTGTAGGGAGCCACGCGCTGCTGCCTCCCTACTGAGCTCAGGCAGGTCTGTACGCGCTGGTCACCCCGGGGTGGATGCACACACTGCCCTTTCCCTTTCCCATGTGAAAAGGCAGGCTCCTCTATCACTGTGCCCCTTCCTCAGCCCAGCAGAAACATCTGCACACAGCTGGTGGGGAGACAGGAGGGGCAGCCGGGGACTTGCTGTGGTACCTGTATTTTTCTTTTCATTAGAGGAAGCATCATCATCTTGATTTCTTAGTACCATTGCTTGCATGAATGATAACTTTGTAATATCAGCAGTATTGAGGCACTGCTGTAAATAGGGGCATTTTTAACTCTGAACCCTTTTTCTGTCTTCAGTAGGACAGTCTATGTATTGTTCAAGACAGGAAAAGATAAAACAAGGCAGGAAACCTATTTCTCAGTAGCACCTGTGATGTCTGTTAAAATGTGTTAATGAAGGGGAAACACCTCGTCTGCCATGTAAAAGAAATTAAGAGATAACATCCGGTGAGAAATATGACCCAGGCACCGAACAGGTCTTGTTCCATATCCTCAGATATTTACAGAATACAGTGTACTGGCAGGGCTTTTACCAGATGTTGTATCTGTATATGCTACCTCTTTAAACATAAAGAAATACCTTTCCACAGAAGATGACTGTGCCACTCCTTCTCTCTACTGTTAACAGAGATATTTTGACTAGTGAAGTTATTCGGGTGGAGAGGGACCTCAGGACGCACCATGATGGCCTCCTCACAGGTGACAGGCAGCAGTTAGGTGCCCCCAAAGTCACCTTTTCTCCAGGGTGAACAAGCCCAGCTCCCTCAGCACGTCCTCATGGGGCAAGTGCCCCCAGGCATCTTGCTGGCCCTCTGCTGAATTTTTTCCCATTTACCAATGCCTTTCCCGTGTCTCAGGGAGCTCAAAACTGGATGCAGTATCCTGTGTGGTTTAATGAGTAAAGAGTCAACTGCCTCCCCTGCCACAGGGAGTCACACGGCACCATCACCCACACTGCCTGGAAATGTATTTCCACAATATATGCAAGCGGCAAGCAGTTGGGTAGTGATGTCCCAGTGATTTGTTTGTTCCAGTTGGGCCCTCAGTGGATTCCCACTTCTTGAGAGCTCTGTGTATTTTGGGGGAAAGCACATATGTTTTTTTGCAGTGTCACGTTGGTCTTTTAAAGGCTGACATCACCATCTGCTCGTCTTCTGCCACAAAGGGAAACTGTGCATAAAGTTTCCCTCCTTTTCTCTTTGGTGCTTAAATAGCCTCTGGTATCACAGTACCAGAGTAGGCTACAATATTTAATATAATTTACCTCTCATAGTGGTCCTGTGAGACAGGAAACCAGTTTCATTTTGAATTTATGAAGATGTAAATGAGGCATGGAGAAACTAATAGACTTGCCCACAGAAAGGTTGTCACAGAGTAGGAGTCTGAACCCGTACCTGCTCAGCTAACATGGCCTATGTTCTGGCTATTTGTTCTTTCTGCTGCTGTATTGGTGTCCTGTTGCATTCAGGGATGACCAGCCTCACTGCACTCTGTTAAGATGTGCTGCAAGCTGCAATCTGATCCCATGCACCTATGGAAGTGGGAAAGGGTTTGGGCTAATCCATTGGCCCATCAAAACTGAGAGCCCCAAGGGAAGCTGAACTTTGGCATCTTTTTTTTTCTTATGCTGCCTGAAAATAAGCTGATTTCTCAAGCTATAACATGACAATACAAAGCATTACAGAAAGTTAATTCTTCAAATGCTGAACAAGGAACATTAGTGGAATAAACATGATCTTCCTTATGCGTATTCTGCATTTCTGTTGGGTTTTGGCATCGAGCGTTCTCAGTCCCTCTTGTGCTTGCTTAGTGCACAAATCAAACATGGATCTCTCCAGCCTCCACTCTCCATTTCATCAAAAAAACGGAGTACGAAAGGTCTGCAGAAGCCCTGGAGGGAAGTGACACAATCCCAGATGTTATAGGATCTATGTTCCAGCTGCAACAAACCTGCATGTGGCAGCTGCTTTTGCACAGCCATCAACAATAGCAGCTGGAGGGGCTCTGCTGTTAATGGCTCATCCCCCAGTGAGGAACTGGTGTGAGGAAAAACAGCAGGCATTACATACGAGATATCGCATTGGCACACTTTACGTTTCCTTTTGTTATAAAACAAGCAGAAAACAGTGAAAAAGGAAGAAAAATCAGACATGTTCCCTTGCTTCCCTCTCTAGCCTAGAAGTGCTGTGAGATATTACCCCCCACCTACCCACCCAGTTATGCTCTGCCCTTTCTGATTGAGTCCATAGGAGATCAAGGTATTTGCTATTGTGTGACCTATTCTAAATACCCTCCTTAAGGTGGTGAAAAGTAAAGGTGGCCTATAAGCAAAATAAAAATGAAAAAAGAACTGCAGGCTCTGGAGCCTGTCCAGTGAATGCATAATCCTAGTGGGTTTTCTTCTCATCACCTGAGAGAAAGACACACATTAGGAGAAATAAAACAAAATAGAGGTTTATATCCTCACTAAAGAAAAAGCAGTTTCTACATTCATTGTCGCTATATTTTGACATATGTTTAGTTGTATTATGTCCTAGGATCATCTAATTTCCATATAAAGTGTAGCTACTTTCAGTTTTACTATATAGTATTCAGGGGAGACTATGATTTGTGTGCCCTAGGGTAGATCTGAGAAATGCATAATTTTCTTTAAGACCCTTCTGTCATGCACCATCAGTAAATTCCTGTACAGATTACAACATGGATGTTTAGTCAGAGGTCTGCACTCCCACAGAGGAGAGTAGGAGGGAATAATAAATGTGTGGACCAAAGTGGAAAAAAAAAAGGGGTAAAAGAAAAGAGAGGAAGAGAGAGAGAAATTCCATTAAGAAAGGTTACTGAATCAAAAATAATTTATCAAAAGTAGACTGGTGAGAGTGGCTCTTGAATTTTTATGAATTTGTGGGGCACACAAGTCAGTCTGCTTTGGACTGTAATTTCAGGTAATAGCAGAACTGGGACCACTGGGGCATGCTCTGTCACTGTTTCTAATCTCCACTGCTCTGGAACACCAGTTACACATCAATTCAATTAATCACCGGTGATAACAAAAGTTGTTTTTTTCCCACTTTAGAAATGTTGCAATTTTTTTTTTAGTGCAGAACTTTATCAGAAAATTTCCTTTTCTCTTGCAAAGAAAAGCTTGTGAAGTTCATTTATACAGAGAGCATAAATCCCATCCCCAATCGTTTTCCCCTGTAACCTAACATGAAATATGGCTTACAGCTCTGCTAATTCTCAACATTTAGTGCAGACTGATGAAAATAGTTTATCACTCACAGGAATCTATCACATACGGCAGCACATACAGACCAGGAGGCACACGTGTCAGACCAGGGAAGGTACATGCAGCAGCGTTGTGGCATGACACATACAGCCTCAGATATACCACAGCAACCAGGTGTCTTAATACGGCTTGTTGGGATATATAGTATTAAAAAATGAGTACTTCCCATTGTATAGCAAAAACATCTCTCTTTCTTGTTACTCTTCCCCCTCCACAGATTTATCTCCTTCTGTTAATGGCTCCCTTTTTTTCAATTTGTGTCTCTCTCTGACAGCTAATACTTGGTCTCCTTGTTCTCATGGCTTGGCGTGCCTCTCACCTTGTTTGCTGCTTGTTATTTGCACTCATTATTTGCTGCTCATTATTTGCAGGATGTAGATACAAGAACTTGCCCATAATCAGTTCAATAATTCCACTTCAAATCCAACCATTCTGCTGTTACATATAATCCTGACAACTCATTATCCACCAGCCCGGGTAGGTCTGGCTCTTGCATATCAGCTGTGCTGTGAACTCGTCCTCCTCCCCTTGCCTTCCACGCTTTGATTCACTGTTAAACTCCCCTTGCCGAGTTTTACCCTCAGTTGCTTTGGTGCAACGGGAAGGAAAGGAGACTAGCAATGTGGCAGAGATGCTCAACTGTTCCTAACTCCCCGAATGCCACTATTCCTGGTGGGAATACGTGAAAGTGTATTTCCAGCTTGTGACATGTAAATTATTAGAGCTGACATTTACAACATCTCCCATCTCAAGCCTTGAAGATAACATTTACCAGCCTGTGAGGCAGGTAGGTGTGATCATCCCCATGTAACAGAAGGGTAGGCTGAGGCAGGGGATGAGGACATGAACTTGCCAAAGGAAGTCAGCCCTGGGCCTCAGACCGTTATTTGCAGCTCTGAGACCAGATGACATTGGAGAGAGATGCACCTCAGCTGGGACACAGGTGCACCCGGAGCTAGCTGGCGGCTCTAGCAGAGCTGGCAGTGCAGTGTTTCACACTGTCTAGAGTCTGCCCTGGAGCCCTGGCTAGGGGCAGAGCAGGGCAATGGCCCCAGGGACCCCCAGGCACTTCCCAGGCTGGGGAAGTTTCCTTGCTGCAGCGCACAGAAGGATCTCATCTCGGTAGATGAGATAGGGGATGGTCTCCATAGCAAACAGGAGTCTCTTGCCACATCCCTTGCCAAAAGATGGGAAAGTCAGATATTTAATAAGCCAGGCAAGGAACCTAACTGCAGTGAGGCAGGAGCATACACGTACAGTTGTTGCGTCAGTGTGAAAGGAAAAGGCTGAATATGAAGTTTACTAGGCAGAAAATAGGTCTGCCTTGTATCTTCCTCTCTCTTTCAGTCAGGAACGAACAAGTCCATTTCTGATCACGGAGACCCTACATATAACTAAACACAATGTTTCTTTTTGTGCAGTAGAAGACAAGGAAAATTTCACAGTCCGATTGCTCTCAGATGGTTTGTGTAAGACTCAAGTGTGCGCTTGAAGATGAGCATTCACATATAACTCAGGAGATGAATCAGGGTTTTGGCTCTAGATCCTCTTTAGAGACAGCAGCCCTAGTGATGACCAAAGTGGTGGCTTTTGCATCAGTTCCTTGAAGTGAGAAATGTCTCTGACTCAGTGTTTGTGCGGGGCCACGTAGCACCACCTGGCTCAGGCATTCAGGTACTGTCACGCACAAATAACGTAAAGAGGGAGCACGCTCTGGAGTGTCTTTGGACACTCAGTAGTCAGGAAACTCAGCTGCTGCCACCCTGAGATGGCTGGGAAGGTCACAACCAAGTGGCGTGCACTCCAGCACTGTAAACCTTCAGTGCACAGCAAACTGCTCGCTTTTGTAAAACCCATCTACATGTCTCCTCCACAACAGGCATTTGCTGTCCTGCCCTGTATAAAGGACATGCTATTTGACCACCATCATGCCTCTCCATCCCCAAAAGCGCAGCTCATGGAAGCAGAGGCAGGGTTTAGACCATCATTTCCAGTGCATTACTGGTAAGTGACCCTTGCAACAGTGTCCAGGATGACACAAAACCTAAGCACTTCTGGACATGTCAGTTCTGTGCAGTCCTGGGCAAGGCAGGGCAAGAGCCAGACATGCTCCAGCCCATCCTTGAGCACAGGCAGCACTTGCCGCACAGAGGCCAGCACAGGCAGGCTGCAGCTTACATCTGAAAAGGGAGGAAACAGCTACTGTGCCAGTAATACTCTCACCTCTCATGGGGCACAAGTCCCATCATGAACTGAACATACATAATTACCACCATCTTTTCTAAAAGGGCCCTGCAGCGATTAGTTCATTCAAGCAGAAGCTGCAGTTACAGGACTCCAGAGCCGTCACTACATCAACATTTACCATTCTGCATATATTCATTTGCAGCTCCAAGAGCTCTTGCAGCACTGACAGCCCATACCACATAGGTCTCAGCTCATACTTCATGGTAGCTGCAAGTGCCTGCTGCAAAGAGTGTCCCAGGCAGATGGGTCCCAGAGGAAGAAGAGAGGTGGCATTTGCTCTGCAGCCCTTATTATTAAGGGCTAGAGCTGACAATTACATTTAAAAGTAGACTAACGCACTGGTGATTGAAGCCATCGAGGCAGGCATGCCAAGGCAGCAGTGTTTCCTCTTGGCAGCGTCTCTGCTGGGGAAGGTATTGCCTGTTTGAAAATAACGTTGTTCACTTTGGGAGAGTGGAGACAGCTGGCTTTAGGAGACCTAAGGGTATGAAGGTCACACCTTTTTTATACCCTGAAGTTTTGTTTGTTGGGTGCTTTTGGCTGGATTTGGTGTGGATGCTTAGGTCAGAGAAGACCTGCTGTCTGTAGAGCCATTCTTGTGCTCCTTCCCTGCATGGTGCCAACAGGTTGAAAGAAATGTTCTCAGCTCTTTTGTGGTGATTCGGTTCCTAGCTGATACCCCTAAGATGGGAGGGTCTGAGGGCACAACAGAACCGATAGCTTGAACAATTGGGCAAGGGTGTGTGTGCGCTCAGTGCTCTCAGAGGACAGTAATGTGTCTCCATGCTTTGCTGCTTCTTTTCTATCTTAACCTTTTGGCACTGTGGGGCTTTTATTCTTTTCTCTAACCGTCTTCCTAAGCACAGGTGTCAAGCTGACTGCATGTCGTGGTTTAACCCCGGCTGGCAACCAAGCACCACGCAGCCAGTTGCTCACTCCCCCTCACTCAGAGGGATGGAGAGGAGAATTGGAAAAGGAATGCAGAAGTCAAGGGTTGAGATAAGAACAATTTAATAATTTAAGCAGAATAAAGAGGTAATAACAATAACAACAATACTAACAATAATAATAATAGCAAAGTGGAAAGGTGGGGAAAAAGGGTAAAGCAAAGCAAAGCAAAGCAAAGCAAGGAATTCATTCGGCACTGCCCATGGGCAGGCAGGTGCTCAGCCGTCCCCGGGAGAGCCGGGCTCCGTCACACGTAACGGTTACTCGGGAAGACAAACACTGTAATGCTGAATGTCCCCCGCTTCCTCCTTCTTCCCCCAGTTCATATACTCAGCGTGATGTCATATGGCATGGAATATCCCTTTGGTTGGTTTGGGTCACCCGTCCTGGCTGTGTCCCCTCCCAATTTTCTGTGCCCCCCCAGCCCTCTGGCTGGCAGGGCCCAAGGAACTGAAAAGCCCTTGACTTAGTATAAACATCACCCAGCAACAACTAAAACCATCCGTGTCCTATCGACAGCGACATCGTTCTCACATCACAGGCAGAACACAGCACTGTACTAACTACTAAGAAGAAAATTAACTCTGTCCCAGCTGAAACCAGGACACTAAAGTTTTCTCCATGTCTTCCCTCAAATTCATAAGCTGTGTTTTCCTGGGTCTTTCTTGTGGTTGCTCTTGCATGACCCTTACAGAAAATATATGTGACAAGAAAGGAAAAGCTTTCACACAGTAAAAGAGCAGGGCTGCTCACAGCAAAGGGCAGTAATCCAGAAGGCTTTGGGTGGCCAGTGGCCAGCTTGACACGAAAACCAGAGCAGGATGTTAAACAAGGGAGGGAGCAGTGGTGGCAGCTGCCTGCAATGACTGCAGCAGAGCTAACTGCGCAGCAGGGGCTGCGGCTGTGGCTGAGCATCAGGCAGGCTGAGACCGTCTCATGGTAAGTGACCGCCACCCCTCCCTGGCCCAGCCTTTCTTGTGGGAGAGCTGCTTTGTCCCGAGCTCCCCTGGGAGGTGAACCTGGCTGTGTCCCCACCCCAGGGGGACAGGGCTCATCACACCAGCAAAATACATGCCTGACTGTGGTTAGCTACCTGCTGGCAGCATGCAGCCCCAAGGCTGACCAGATACCTTTCACAGCCAGAAGCTCTTTCAACATTTTTGCTCTTGTCAAGTCAGGGAAGTATATTTTTATGGAAGGGTCAGGGTAATGCCCATGAACTCTCTTTCCCATCCCTTTCCGTATCTGGCCTGCTGTATCTCTTGGTGATATGCCTGTTTGTCTCCTCTTTCCTACCTCTGTGAAAGTGGTTTCACTAACTCATATGTCTGATTGCATCGCGCATCATGCATTTCGCATTTTTTACCTGTTAACATCGCTTACCCATCTCTGCCTTCCCCACACCCCATGCCTGCCTAAGGGCTAGGCTTCCCAGGCATCTCTCTCTTAACACATTTAAGAGAAATCTGCAGGAAGGAATGGGAGATATATTAGCACAGAGATGACCCAACACTTGGGGACAATAATTAATAATGTAGGAGCTACTGCAACGACCTGAATGAATTACAAGAGCTGTCAGGAAGGAATGAAATGTAGCAAGTATAGGCACAGCACAGCTAGGAGAATTACAAACGCAAATACAAAACAGGGTATCCACGACTGGACAAGAGCAGTGCACCGAAAGAACCTGGGGTAATCACTCATGAAGAAATAAGGATGAGTAGTTAATGAAAAGCCATAATTAAAAGGCAAACACTGTCTTGGGACGTATGAGAGGGAAAATCATATGAAAAATGTTACCCAGAGTGTTTTGCCACAGCAGCTACCAACAGCTAAGATGCAGCTACTGGCCGTGCTGGGTTTGTACCTTTGGAAGGTGAGGACAAGAATCCGTGGCTGAGAAACTGTACTTGAGAGCTCTCTTCCCTCCCTGGACCAACAAAGCCTCTGTTTGTTAACTTACACACACTGCAAGGTCAGTCGATTTTCAGGCTGTTTCAGGGGCTGAAAGATCAGGGAGAGATAAAACCTTCTTTTCTGGATCAGACGGGATTTTCACATCTTTATATTTCATGTCTATTTTAAAAATCTTTTGCTAGTACACAGAGGGGTGAGTCCTAAAGCTATAGCAAACGCGTGCGGGGACGAAGAGTTTATCTCCTGCTCACAGCATGCTCTTGTACTCACTGTAGAAATTATGCATGATGGTGGGCAATGCAAAAGGAGATGTGACATTGCTGAAATGCGGGTGGGAGTCAGCTGAGCTGCAGCCGGGTAGCATCTAATGCCTGACTAAAACCACGCGGTGTCTCCTATGATTTTCATGAAGTTGCTGCATCCAAGTGTTCCCATACTGTATGACCAGCAGGATGAGGAGAGACCAGAGGACAGCCAGCAGCAGGCAGGTTGTCAAGCCTCTGAAGGTAGCTGATGGCAGGAGGAATTGCAAAACTCACAGGTGGGACATCCAAAGCCCATGGCAGGCTCATTGCAACTGCTTGCCCGCCTCAGCTGTTTTGGAAAATCTCTCTACCTGTAAGAAGAGTTGCCCACTTGGGCTACCCAAGGCACCACTCTGGGGATGGTGGGAGACTGGCCCATAGGGTGTGTAAAAAGGTCACTCAAAGAGAAGACAGCTGCTGAACAAAAAGATAGTGGTTTTATCATGAAATACAAATTACTTGAACCGAAGTAAAAGCACTATATGTAATAGAGAATGGGTAGCTGGCAACAGAGGCACTGCCTGGGTCCCAGACATGAATAGCCAAGGCAGTCTAATGAACAGAGCCGGGGTCTCCTGTTGTTCTTAGTAATGTCAATGGAAAACTCTTATTGCCACCAGACTCAGAGGGAGGGTGTACATTTCCCAGATGTAATCTTTCTCAGCTATGCATCCCACTCTTTTCCACCGCGGTGAAAAGACGAGCCCTCTCAGCCCTGTTCCCTGGAGACACTGCCCTGGACTGGCTGCAGTTTGACCACCTGTCCATCACTTGCACTGAACCTGTGGGTGTGCTGGGACGTGGTGATAAAGAGAAAGGGCAAGGGCACCTCAGGCCTTATTGCAGGGAGGCCTGTGGGGCTGATTTTGCTTGCTGCCCCCCTTCCCGCTGTGTCTGCCATGTCAGTGGACCATCTTTTGAGGAGACTGATTGGTGTGTTGGGATATGAGCTGAAATGAGGAGAAAAATAGTCAGTGCTCAGAAGATGATGAAAACTATGAGGGAGACAAAGGAACTACCTACCTACCCAACTTCATTAACCCTATAGATGCAAAAAGCTACTTTAAAAGTCAATATTCCTTCTGTTTCCTCACTCACCTATCTTTGAGCTTTAGCCTGAATTCTTTAAATTCTAGAAGGGAAGGGAACAGGGGTTGTCTTACCTCAGGAAAAGCATCCCCACGGATAGCTGTCTGGCCTACCCTTTGGTGTAAGGAAGCTTCTGCATCAAAGTACCACCACTGTGCAACTGGACATGTTAGCCCCCATTTCTGTTTTAATGCCTGATAATTCCCTTTGTCTGCAGCCATGGAGAGGCCACTACAGCAACATTTTATTGCTAATAGACAGGAGGTCAGTCCTGTCCTTGTCACAGCTGGGCTACAGCAGCTGACATTACCATCACAGTAGTGGCTTTTTGTCCTTTGAATGTAGTCAGTTCCTACTCCCTCTGATATGCAGGAGGGAAAACTCGAGCAAGTGTTTTCCATCTGCAAAGCAAATATGATTCATTATTAATACAGCCCTGTTAAGAGTGCATTGCACTTTAGAGACTTTAACTGATTGACAGTCCCTGACCTAAGGAGATTTTTTTCTGTGTTTAAGCATCATGGGACAGGTAAGCATGGCAAACAAAGGAAGGGTTGGATGGAAGAGTTGGAAGGGCTACAAAAATCTTACGTGCTAGTGTGGTTTGTTATGCACAATTCTTACACGTGCTGCAACATCACTGACACCAAGAACTCTGTAAGGTTTGGAAAAGGATTTGGTATTTTACTGTTATAGGGAAGTTTGTGTGGTTTCTCATGAGCCTGTCTGACCCAAAAACCTTACTAAAACCACTGGAGAGGACAACAGCTTTCCATGAGAGCTAAAAGAGGTGGTGATTAAATACCCCATTATACCCCTTGGTAACTGACCAAAGACATGCCCCAAATTATGGACCAATGTGACAGTCAAGACATGTAGTGTGGGGGTCTTAATGCAAATGTTTGATAGCATTCTCTGGGGCTTTGAGTCAGAGGTAAAATAATGACAAGAAATCCTTCAGGAAGCTGGAGTCTGGAAACAGCAAGTTGAGCAAACCACAGCATGGCCTTGGCTTCAAGACAGACAACCTCTTCGGGGAACATTCCGGCTGAAAAAAATGGTTCCAGATTTTGGGTGAGGAAAATACTTTCTGTGTTCATGGCACCTAAATAAAAAGGGTTACTTCAGAGAAATATCTGATCATATACTGATAAAAGGCACAGTGAGGCAGATAGGCAGATCGTCTGCACCAAATACAAGTACAGAAGCTGCAGGAATCAATTAAGGGAATGTCCAGCTAGCAAGGTAATAAAGTCTGTCTGAAGTTATCGCCACACTGCAGGCTCACCTAGGTCTCTTACGCACACTTTAGCCCCGGGTTGCCTATTATTTGTGTACAAAATCCTTAGAAATGTGACGTGAGCTCTTAGGTTCTCCACAGCTGAGGATAGAGCTCAAAGCTGTTGGGCTGCCTCAACCAACTGACTTTGAATTGGGGAAAGAGCTCCCGTCCACATGGCAGGCTTTGTGCAATGATCTGTGGGGAAAAGCAGGTAACGTTGCCTGTGATTCATCTCGCTCTCTTAAACTCCTACCTTAGGATACATGAGTCAGCCTCTGGAAGGGCTTGTTCCTTTCTCTTCTTCATACCGAGACCCTCAGGTGCTCAGCTCCAGTGTACGAGTGACCTTAGCTAGTGCGCAGACCCCGCTGTCCAGCCAGGTGAATCCTGCTGGAGGTTGGCTGGCAGAGCCAGGATGCCTTCATGAATCTGCTGGAGATGACGCAGCACACGGTGGTGCTCTCTGCTTCTCATGGGCAGCTTTCACCCCATCCTGTACATTTTCTGCTCCCTGCCTGTCTAGTCTTCTGAGACATACACAAGCATGTCTTTTTTTTGTGAGCACAAATCACTTTTATTCTAAAACCAATTTACCTTTTATTTATGGGAATCTGAATGGAATTGCACTAGATAAATGTCATCTTAATTGGCCTCACAGGCAGTACAAATGTTTATTCTTTGTTTATTTTGTTTCATTTTGGTGGTGTTTTATTTTTCCATGCAGCTATATTAAGGAGAAATATTAAGCCTACACAATGTATACAACACATTTCGCTGCTCAGGCAAGAGGAATCAGAGTTGGGTGACATACTGCAATTCATCAAAAGGTCTGACACTGTGTTATGAAAGAATACTTTTCTGTATTTTGAAAAACCTTTTCCCCAACAAACATTCAAGTACATTGTTTGATCAAGCAATAACAACACTTTAATCTACCTTGTGTACTTTTTTCAAAATAAAAGGTCAGAGAATAATGGTTCTCTCTATTTTTAAAAGGAATCCTCTTTAAAATGCTTTTAGATGCAAAGATCTAGTGTCAGGATTTTTCTTACTTGGAGGACTTAGCATTTTGTCGGAATGGGAACCATCTCCTTGAAGTCCAAGATGACAGATAATGGGACTTACTCTTTTGGTTTCACAGATATGCATCCCACACAGATACACTCTTCCCCTGTCCTTTAGCAGAATCAGACAATCTTATTCTTGAAACAGGGTCTGCTGAAGTTACTCTGCACCTCTCTGCTGATATCAGTTGGCTCGGGATTAGGTGTCCAGAGGATAAAGGAAGAAGTATTTGACTCTGACTGTTTATTCACATCCTCGTCCATCATCAACTCAATGTGAAGCAAAGGAGACTTGGCACAAGGTGCCGGGAACTCAGCATCCCATAAGGAGTGAGAGAAACAAGCTGGGAGATGGGTAAAACACAGGTGTAGAGCAGCCCAAGCAGTGTGGAGTTCACCAAATTCTCATCAGTCTCACCCACAGCTCAAGGACAATACTTGGGTGGGGGTGGGGGGGGGGGTGGGGGTGTGAGACCTTGATCAAACTGGTACAGGTTTCCACTATTCTTCACCTACATGTTTGGCTCCTGAACATGATTGACAAAAAATATTACTGATCTCAAGCACTGATCTAGGAGCACCTAAAAATCTTGGATGTTTCTATCAATAGCACACAACCATGATCCTACATTTCTTTTTTATCAATAATTAAATTAACCTTGGGATCCATTTCTTCCAGATTCAGCCACTGAAAAGAAAACTGCCTGTTCTAACCTAGTTAATCCGGGTTCCTTTTATTGCTACCAGGCAGCAATGGGTACCTCCACAGGCCAGTCCATCCCATCCATCTTCCATACCTCCCTTCCAGGAGTGTAAAATACTAATTAAGGCTTTTAGATAGCCAACACTGGGTAATATAAATGCCTTCTACAATGACACAGCTATTGCGCCATGCTTGATCAGGATTTCATTTACTGTAGGCTGCTAGCCCCTAAACTGCACAGTATAATTCTTTTCTCTCCTGACCATTCCTTTGAAAAAGATTAGGTGCCTGGCAAGTTTTCATATTCATTTAAAAGTCTAGAATGCAGCCAGACAGCACAACAGTCAATCATGACTGTTTTTATCAGGACCTCATCTGTTTCGGGATGTCAGTGGAAGTCCTGCTTAACCAAGCAGGGCAGAAGCTGCCCTTACGCATTCCCCCCCTCCCTCTGGCTATTATGTTTCTTTGTCAAAAGTTCCTGTATTTCATCTATAGTTTTAGGAACAACATTTGCTGGAAGTTAGAAAAGTGAAAGCTAAAGTTGGACATTAAATTCAAGAACAAGTTAATAAGGATAATTAGGCAATAGTGTAGGTAGGCCAGCATTTGTCTGAATCAAAAGCTCTGGATATGTATGGCCATGTTAGATAAGGTAGCGGTGGGAATGATATAATAAAGAATTCTGCAAAGGTAAGGGGTCAAAGTGGAGAGCTGAGATGATCTTTTTCTACCTGTGATTTTTAAGTGCCTAACGACACAGGGTTTTTAAAGAAGATGAGGGAAAAAGGATCTTTCAGGTTTGCCCATTTGGCAGACATTAATTCAGCTGAGCTAAGCAACCTGTAAATGGAACTGACAAATGCTATTATTCCAGGTGCTAAGTTTTTTTCTCTTTTATTTTTAATGAACACAAGCAGGACCTGAAATTTTTCCCACAGAAGACCGCATCTGGGGATTTGCCAGAAAATTCAGGGTCACTGATTTGTTTAAGCCAGAGCAAAATAAAGCTACCTTCATTTTTAATAAGGAAGTAAGATCTGCACAGATTGCAGCCCCAGTATGCCATGCTGAGCTGCTGCATGCAACAGCCACAGGCATGGCTGCCCATCTTGAGGGACTGCAGCCATGTGATAAACGTGTGGGGCTGCAGGACTCAATGGTACAGGCACACCAGGACCATCAAACATCCACCTTGGCTGATTCAAAACCTATTCTCACCCAAAAAATTGTTCTTTAAAATAAAACCTGACTACAAAATTATTTTTCTGTTTGTATCTTTTAACAGAGATGAGCATCATCCTTTTTTTTGCAAATGGAAGACCATAACTCTAGATTTTATCCAGCATTTTAAGTAGTTTTCCATCCCTTCCTTTATATGGAAACATGCTTCTGGAAGGACAAAGTGGAGGTAATCTAAATAAGTACCATGAATGATTTTATAAAGCCAAAGGTGATTAAAAGCAAGTTCCAAGGCAAAAGCACGAATGCAACTCAAATGTTTGTGAACCTCAGGCTAATTTGCTCCTTGCTGATGCTGATGCTGCACATTGCCATTTTGACAAGGCCTCGCATGTGTCCCTGACATTATTGACTGGGGAAGGTGCTGAGATGAGAACCGGGCTCAGCATTTCACATTTTAAGGTCACTTTTAGCATGTGAGCTCATACCATACTAAGCTATCCTAGAGCATCTTATTATACTAAACAAGACCTCTTGAGAGACTTTTAGCCATAGGGCAGTTGACCTTTTACTATAGACTGGGGAAAGTTTGGTTGTGTAGGATCTTCATGTCTCTCTGCTAGCCCATTCCTAAGGATCTGTCATGGCCAGCTCTGCTGCCAGCCCTGCTGAAAAAACTGTCTCACCTCTGCAGCCTTGTGCTGCTGGGGGCTGTAGCCCCTTCCTGCTAGCTGGGCATCTGAAGGGTGCTGGGAGAAGCAGAGCACCCAGCCACCATCCAGAGCTGATCTCAGAGCTCATAAAGCTTCCTCATGCACGCAGGGTCTGGGTAATCACACGTAACTCCTTACGCAAATAACACAAATCAGCAGGCAGTTGGTAAAGCTCCATAGCATCCAAGGAAAACAGTTTATTTCTATTTCAATTAGTTTATAAGAGCACCTACACTTTTGAAACTTCATAAATGATGAAGTAATTTGCATTTAACTCAGTTGCTATGTTGTGGGATTTTCCGGAGCTCTTCAATTCAGGTTACAAACAGTATTTTCCAAAACAGCCGGGACAGGCTGCATGTTAGTCATCAGTCTATCTTATGGCCGCTGGGACTTGGCTGGAAAAGGAGGGGGACCTGCACAGCAGCCGCAGCTCACAGGGTCCACCAGGCAGCTCCTTAGGACCAGCAGGAATTACAAACTCAGTCAAGTCGATGAGGTGGATTGAAAACTGTCTGAACAACCAGGCCAGTGGTAGGGAAGTGACCAGCAGTGTACCCCAGGGTCAGTACTGCAGCCAGTATTGTTTTACATCTCCATTAATGACCTGGATGATGGCAAAGGGTGCATTCTCAGCAAGTTCACAGAAAATATGAAACTAGGAGGAGTGGCTAATACACCCCAGGGGTGAGGTTACATTCAGAGGGATCTGCACAGGCTGGAGAAATGGGCTAACAGGAACCTCATGAAGTTCAACAAGGGGAAAAGCTAAGTCCTGCACTGGGGATTAACAACTCCAGGCACCAGTACATGCTGGGGGCTGATCAGCTGGAAAGGAGCTTTGCTGAGAAGGACCTGGAGGTTCTGGTAGACACCAAGCTGAGTATGAGGCAGCAATGTGCCCTTGTGGCAAAAAAAAAAGCCAACGGTATCTTGGGCTGCATTACAAAGTGCATTTCCAGCAGGTTGAGAAAGGTGAGATGTCTGGAGTGCTAGGTCCAGGTCTGGGCTCCCCAGTACATGAGAGATATGGACATACCAGAGCGAGTCTGGGAGTCATCTCTGTGTCCCTTTTCAGGACTCACTCCTGCAAAGCCTGAAGAAAGGAAAACATCTCACCAGCTGGGGAATCCAGTTTGTGCTACAGGAAGGGGACAATCTGGCTTGAACTTCAAAGCAGTTTTCCAAACAGCACAGACTCTTGAAAGTTTTTTGGCATCATGAGCACAATCCTCACATTCCAGATGGATGGTAAAGAAAGAAAAACGGCTGTCACCTGAGGAACTAAACTTTTTAGAGCTGGAAACTTGTTTCTGTTGGGGGAAAACCTACCCCTCCACACTCAACCCCCAATGCTACCCCAGCTTGCCCAGGAGAGCCTGGCTGGCAGCAAGAGCTCATCTGCCTCTGCATCACCCTGAGATGTTGACCAGCTTCCAATGCCAAGATGTCCCCAGGTAAGCAGGCATTCAGCTGAGCCTTCCCAGCAAACCAGCATCTTTAGGGCATCCCAAAGCTGCAATGGCTATAACATTCAGACAGTTTCCTGCATGGCAGGGACAGAGGAGTATCCATAAAGTGCTATGACAATTTTGCCACACAAAAGTCATTCTTTCCACGTCCCGTAACATCAGGTATAGTGGGATGACGGGGATCACTGTCAGTTCTGGGTAGTGCTGCCTAATTCGAACACATGAGGAGAGAAGTGTTACCGTACTTTGTCTTTAACTAAACACTATGATAATCTCTGTATTTGTTGTATCATGATGACCTTGTGTCCTAATTTCCCCTTCTACTTAAAAAAATGGCCAGTTAGCTGCACTTGTAGTTGCCTACAAATTGCCAGTCATCTTTCTTTAAGAAGAAAAGTTTCACTGCTACAATTACTACCATGTCCTCTCTTATTAGAGGTTCTGCTATTTACTTGTATTTATTTAACTCTTCTTATCATGGAAATTATTCTAAAAATCTTAAGTGTATTTGGTATTCTCTAGTTTGGTAATATTAGATTATAGCTCTTGAACAATACATAATCTCTTGTTTATAAACCCAGAATTGTGCATCTAGGCAATGTATCATCCAAGAAATTCGGGGCTTTTTTTTCCAGTGATGAATCATTTTCTTCACACCACTGTACTCTAACCTCATAATGACATTCATTATCACAACATATTCAAAGCCTCTGCTTGTGAATGTGGCAAGGAGCTGTTGTTATGATAAGGATAAATGGATGGGAAATCTCATAGTTAGGGCTGAGCTGAGTTACAGTTAGGGTAAGACTTCTGCATTTGTCTGTCCATTAGAAGGCAATACAGAGTTTGGATTAAAACCAGATATTAACATCTGGGCTTCCTCGGCTCCATTCTGATAGACTGTCTTAGCATCATAGAATGGGTTGGGTTGGGAAAGACCTTTAAAGCCCATCTAGTCCAACCCCCCTGCAATGAGCAGGGACATCTTGAAATAGGTCAGGTTGCTCAGAGCTCCGTCCAACCTGACCTTGAATGATCCCAGCAATGGGGCATCTACAACCTCTCTGTGCAACATGTTCAAGTCTTTCACCATCCTTATCATAAAAAATGTATTATATGTAATCTGACTCTACCCTCTTTTAGTTTAAAACCATTACCCCTTGTCCTGTCACTACAGAGCTTACTAATAAGTCTGTCCCCATCTTTCTTGTAAGCTCCTTTTAAGTACTGAAAGGCCACAATAAGGTGTCTCCAGACCCTTCTCTTCTCCAGGCTGAACAATCCCAACTCTATCTGCCTGTCCTTATAGGAGAGGTGTTTCATTCCTCTGATTGTTTTCGTGGCCCTGTAGCCTGATACCCCCAGCAAAGATTTCTTTATCCCAAACTCATACTTTGCCCTGTCCTGGCTTTGAGATATTCCCTACTCTGCTATAATGATGTCTGTATTTGTTTTATTATGTATAGCCTCATTTCAGAGGCCTTTCCTGCTGCAGATACCAATCTTATGATTTCTAACAATGTAGTAATACAAATAAAGGCAAATCAGACTGCTGAGAGGCCCACTTAAGCAGAAAGCTCTTTTTTGTATTTGTTGTAAGAAATTGGCTTATAGTGAAGATGATACATGGGGTAATTTGCTTTCTACCCAGAAAGGGCAAACAGCTTTTTGTCAGCAGAGATGTTCAAGCCAACTTTGTTTTAACTGGGAAACAGATCATAAAAGATATCAAAGCTTAGTAGTTTGGGACGTGTACAGAGTAAGTTCTGGGACCATTTTGCTTTAGAGAATTTTGGTAAGACATCTGCAATAGTATTATAGCAACATGTACATACTGTAATAATGATAAGGTAACCATGGCAATGATGATAAGACAGAACTGATCCCAACATACACATGTAAACTGTAGTGGAGAGATCCGTGAACATATACAGTTTAAGAAAATGAGTATGTCGAATACACACGTTCAGGCCTAAAAGCCACTTGTGCAAAGGGTAGTTTCTTTCCCCATGAAATCCCCCCCATCATCTACCCTCTTGTTCCTTTTTTTCTTGCTATATCAGAGGAATGATGGACGTGGAGGGGATAATAAGCTATTAGTTTGGCTTATGAGAATGTTATCTTTATTTTATGGATAGAGTGAGTTAAAGCTGTGTTTGGCTTCTGGATAAGCCATACAAATATCACAACAGTAATTTCCATGTGACTGTGCAGGTGAAGCTACTACAGGACAAAATGTCCGAGCATTTCTACTTTAACCTGAAGGCAGACCTAGACTTGCTTTAAAATTACGGACAGCAGTTTGTGTCTAGGAAGCCTATACTATCACCAGAAGCACGAAGTGGCAGGTCTGGGCACAGGGCTGATGGTAGAGCTGTGTGCTGTGCTGGCCAGGCTCAGGCACGTGCGTGGCCTCCTACTTGTGCAGCCACAGGAGCCCGGCCAGGCTTTGCAGCTGCATTGCTGAGTCCCAGTCTCTCTCAGTTGTCCACACAGCATGTGGTCATCCAGCTACCAATGATCTTATACAAGTAAAGAAGGGAAGCAGGTAAAGAATAGGAGCCCATCACTGAGTGTCTTCAGGGATGAAGAACAGTAATTCTTCAAGCACTAACTAATTCTGTAAACCTAATGCAGAGAAAACTCCTGTTGATTCTTGCAGGGATTTTCCTATGTTGAACTTACAGCATTCAGCCCACTGCAATGCATTTCATAAACTTTTGATTGCAAAAATAGTCCACAGGTCTAACAGGCTTGGATTAACATTGTTAAAGGCATTGAAGTATCCACTCCTCCGTGTTTCAGGCTTGCAGCTTCATGGCAGTATCAACTGTTGTTGCTTTTTTCCTCTTTGAAACAGAAAGGAAAAATGCAAATTTGCAACACTACGGATCTGGTTTGCATAAGTCCTTGGGCCAAAGCCATGTCCGATGTAACTCTGTTGCCTTGAGTCATATATATTTTCTTCATGCATTTCACTCCAGAGATGTAGTCACTGCAGGCAGTAAGATGATTTGGTGAGAATGATTACAGAGATTACCACAAACAGATCCTGATCTCTAATCTAATCAAAATCTCTGTCTAATACCCTACACATTAAATCCAAGTTCAAAGTGCTGTGCACTAAATGATGTACGTGGTATGTCTTGGACAGGCAACAGAAGCAGGAGATGAATGCGTAGAACAGGAAATGGATCATGGCCATTTAGCAGTGCAGAAACCATGATGGGTCATTTCCAAAAGAGCTTGGCAGGCTGGCAAGTCTCTGTGCAGTGACCTGAGTTCAGGCAAGTGTCGAAGACCTTATTCCAGAGCTGCGGGTGGCTGTGCAGCCCAATCTGCATGGGCTGCATTTGGTGCAGCAAGACAGGCTTAGGAGGCTGTGCTAGTCTGTAGGCACAGCACTGCTGGGTGAGTGGAAGAACAAGAGAAACTTGAGATATGTTAAACTTGTCACTGCAAGACATTTACAAATCATCTGAACTATGGTCCCCATTACTCAGAGCCTGCCTCTGTCCAAGAGGGATATCTGTCCAACGGGGAGGAGGTGGGAGGGAAGGCAAAGCTCAGATTTCAGCCAATTCCTTTCCCTGATCTTTTTTCTACAGTTATCAAGAGGAAAAAAAGGATTTGAGGAGCTGGGAACACCTAGCCAGTTAGAGGTCCGTGAGCCCAGCTGAGCTCAGAGCCCACCAGACCAGGCGCAATGTAGGCAAACCATCCAAGATACTCCCTGCTGCAACAGGACTGCAGAATAAAGAAGTGAAAGGGCAGAAGGGGAAACAGAGGCAGAGCAAGACGGTGGGGTTCGCCTTGGTTTGCTCTTGACCACAGTGGTGGGCACTGACCTTCCAGGAGGACAGCGGTGTGGCAACATGATGCCTCCAGCTCACAGCTGTCCTGGTGGGCACCCACTGGCTGGTAAGGGTGGACACCCTAACATACAGACAAAAGAGCCTGTTATGATGCACAGATCCTAGTAACAATAATACTAGGGTTTTAATGTTTAAAGACATCACTGTTAAATGAGAATGATCAAATTAGTCCATTGTAACTTGAAATGTGAAATAGGATAAAAGATGAAAGGACGAGAAACTTTTTTTTTGTGACACAAGAGGGCACTTAGGAGAGAGGCAAAAAGAGTAAAAGAGAAGAGAACATGGAACAAAGACACTTCAAAAGCTTTTCCTCACAGCTTTTATTTAAAAGAGAGCTATGTGTTTGTATGTACCTATTCTCTCTCTCATTTTCCAGGAAAAGAACAGGTGTGAACTCAAAAGAATTGGCTACTTCAGTCCTATTAAATTCGTTTTCTGTTTTGCAACCTTCCTAGTTTAGCTATTTGCTGCAGCAGCATTTGAAAGACTTTCAATGCTGTCTTACGTAGGTTGCGCTTTAGATAGCTTTCCATCTTCAAGGCCTTGAGCAAATAGTCTCCTCCACAGAAACACTTGGGGGCCTGGGATTAAAATCTTTAATTTCTAGAATCTGATACAGGAATTGATGAGCTGTAGGTAGAAATGAAGACAAAGGCAACCTTCTTGCAAAAAAGGGGGTTGGAACTGCAGCCTGGAATTAGGCTGTACAATGCATATTCCTGACATCAAACCAGTTTTACTCATTCTTATTTCTGTGCTTGTTATTGAGGCTATTATAGATAAACATGTTGACAGCTCGTCTTAGGAAAAGAAACATCTCAGCTCTGCAGAAAGCCACCCTCACAATGGGGTGTGTTGCTGCATAATCTATACTAATCGTAGGGCAGAAAACTGCATTGCTCAGACAGACAGGCAGAAACATCTTCAGTGTTACTCTCCAGTTCTTCAAGTCTTCAGTAAGAAACCACACCAGGACTAGCTATGGTGGGTTGTACTGAGCTGTTCAGCATTTTTGTGTTGAAACTGAAGCTGGCAGAGAACAGAAATTATGTTTAACGTAAATTTTCAAGGTCTTGATGTCAATTTTCACTGTGGTTAGGCATAAACCCCTTACGCTTCAAAATACTTCAAGAAAACTTCTTGAAGATTCATTTTAGGTTGCTCAAAATGTTTCAGCAATGATACTTCATTTTTGTTTTGTTTCACAGAAATGTTATGATACAAAACAGAATACAAAATTAAACAATTCAAGGGAAGAAAATGCTTTCAAAACAAGAAAACCTGGTGTTTCATTCCAAAAAATGTCAAAGCAGGATAGTCTGATATCTGAGCTACTTTTGCTGTTCAGACTGAAATTTGGCAAAATCAGCACGCTTATGCAACAGAAAATGGTATCACTAGTGTTTTCCTGTCCAGCCCTCACGGACAGCTACTAAAAGCGCTACAATTTATTAACTGTTTATCAATATTAACATTTTTCTTGTTGTACAACAAGGTTTATCAAATAAATAATGCAACTGGCTCAATTACATACTTTTAAGGGAAAACAGCACCTTTTTTTAAAGAAAATTTTATATTGCTTACAAAAGAATTTTTTTACAGCCACACCTTTTAAAAACTTCGCTAAAACCCACAAAAGATAGGAAAAGGACAAAAACATCTCATTGTATCAAATAATCAAATGATTTATTTAAAACTCCCACCTATTCTATAGGAGAGGTTACTATTCTATAATAGGGTCATGGAACTATTTAAGCCTATGGAACAATAGGGTAGTAACATTGCCACGTTACACTACCAGCCTATGGCATGATAGATGTGTAGATAGGGTGAAAAGAAGCTGTAGGAAGCAAAAAAAAAAAGACCCGGGAGTTCAACAATTGTATGCACAAACCCAAAAAGCTGCCCTTTACTAAGTAGACCCAGGATACTGTTGCGTATCACCCATGAACTTACAGGCACAAAAGAAGTCTGGGATCTGTAGTGAAAGAAGCTTTCTGAACCTGAGATGGTCATGAACTGGCGCTACACAAAGGCGTTGAACTCCAGAATAATACAAACGCTGGAGAAAACAGGAAATTCAGTAAGTCAAGAGCAATGGGCAAGAATATTACAAGTTGGGAGCCATCACCCTAGGAATGAGGATCGGGGCAGCCTTCCAAAGGAGTGGGTTGACTTCAGGGCTGTCTTAACTTATGGGATAGGTGAAGGCAAACAGGAAGAGGTGTGATAGTGCAAACTGTGAGTTTATGCACTTACAAAACCAGGTGTGAGTTTAAGTCGGCAATGACAGAGAGGAAAGAGCTGGGTGGACTTGTTTAACCGTAGCTATGACATTACCACAGGTAGCATAGGCCAACTGAACTATTTCCATTCCATACATGAAGCATTAATAGCACGGTGCAAACTCTGTTATGGAGACTTCATCTGGACATTTGCATACGACTGTAATTATTCATGTTCCAGAAGGTGGCTTAAAACTGGACCAGGCAAAGGAAGGGCTGTTAGGATGATCCAGGGAGGGGAAACAACCGTGCAAGTGAAGTCTAAGACAAGTTATGTTTATGCTGCAATGAACCATAAATTCAGGTAGTTACAGTTATGAAAATATGGTGTTTTCCTGAAAAGATCATTCTGTAAGGAAGCAGCATAAATCATCCCATGCAAAACCCCATGCCTGGGACAGCTTGCTAAAACCTAATCCAGCTGTTTTTACGCTGCCCTTTATCAGCCAGTTTATGGAAGAGTTTGGCATGTAAGCTCAGAAAGCGAATGCTGAGGTGGGATCTGATTGCCATCCATCCATATGCTGAAGGTGGGAAAAGGGAACCAACAGAGAGGAAAAAGAGCTAATGAAGCTTGAGGACTGCGTTGGCACCTGCACAAATGGTAAAAACCAGCCATAAGCAAATTTGAAGTGGAAATCTGAAGAAGGATTTTAACCATCCAGGCAGGATAGCTCAAGAATGGTCCTCCCGTAGAAAAAGCAGGAGCAAAAAACTTAATTGATTTTACAGTTTCATTGAAGTGGAGCTCAATTAATATTTTAAAGGGATTTCATGACACAGCTGTTTGAAATAACAGAGATCTGGATTCAGCGATCCAGAAGATTGCTTCTAATCCTATTTTACTAAAATACAGCTGTAAATACACCCATAAAACATGAAAGTCCATAAAAAAAAATATCCTCTGGAAAGAACATAATGGATAAAACAAAAAACAGGTGAAATGGGCAACATCATGGCCCCAGGAGAAAGGGGAACCTGAATTGGGAAGCAAAAGGTGCATAAAGAAGGAAAAAACCACTAGGCAACACAACAGAGTCATCTAGTAAAAAAGCCAACTTTGTTGTTGTCAGAAATGTTGTGATTTAGTGTCCTTATTAATAATCTATAAGGAATGTGAGCTGCACACAAAGGGCTCTCACAAATGACCCTGGCTTGGGAGGAACTGGAAGGTAAGTCAGGATGTGGAAATAACAGAAAGTGACCTACCGAGACTGGGGACGTTACTAGAGAAAATAACAAGATGAGCTCCCACTTGTAAACATGAAAACATACCTGAGGCAAAATCCTCCAAGATACTTGTAGTCAATGGCAAACTGCTAGCAGGAATACTGAAACACTTTGCAATGAGAGTGGGTGGCCAATTGAACATAAGTGCATATTACATTTTGGCTGCAAAAATGCTGATGCAATTTTTGGGTGCAGTTCCCTTGATATTTGAATCAAAAGCAATAGAGATCTATTTTCTACATCATTTTAATGCAAATGTATCTGGAATAATACACCCAGTTGGGGGAGTTGCTGTGCATGGACAAATTGGCACAAGGAGGGGGGAAACAATAAAAATTATCAGGAATCTAGACAGGCTGTCTTACAAAGAGATTTAAAAGCTCTGTGTGTATGAACAGTACATACAGGACAACAGTCCTTTCAGCCCCGTTTTTCTATGACTCCATGCTAAGCAGATACGAATGCCAAAGGGGAGGAAACAATTCAGACTGCTACATAGACACAGAAGTGCCAAATGGGTGAAATTAGCAACATGAAACCACAGACTGACTAGCAGGAAAATCTTTCAAGATGTATCCAGCTATGGAAAAGCTGCTGGGAGACCTGGTAGAAGCCTGGTCACTCAGGATTTTTACAAAGCTGGACAAAACACTAGAAAATGTACCACAGGAAGCAATTCTGTGCTGGCAAAGAGCAGTGGAGCAGATGATCTAATAGGATTCTTGCATCTCTAACCTCTACAGTTCTATGATTTCTTACTGTAAGGCACAATATTTCAAGAGGAAAAAGAAATAAATTGAAGGTAAAATATTAGATGGGTAAAAACCCCACAAAAAAGCTGGAGAATGAATGGGGTTCTGTCCTTTTGCCTTTCTGTATTTAGAGGAGTTGCTTCTGGCACATTGTTTTCTTGTCAGAGGCACTTCATTTTCTCTTTCTCTCACTTACCGTTTTCTCTCTCGCTACAAAAGCAAAAATAGCCACTTGGGACTGCTGATGTCTTTCTGAGGAAGGATGCTGCTCTCATGCTGTGGAACAGTATCAAGGTTTCGGTCAGTTAAAACATAAAAATCTCATTGTTTTCTTTGGAAACAGATTTCTTTTTAAAGCAAGCCCCAGGCAAGTACATGCCTCACAGTGTATGCACTGGCGTATCAGCCCTGCTCCCTTCCCGCATTGCCTTTGCCCCCCTTCCAGAACATACTCTGATTTTACCTTGTTCACCCACTTCTCACACAGGTACCCTGCTCTTCAGCGCATGCTGCCTTCTGAATCCGAAACTCCTTTTTCTGAGCCGGTCCAGCAGCCTTTGGAGCTTTCATCTGCATTCAGGCATTTCTTGAAAACCTATTTTCTTAGCAAAGGACTAATTAGCTGTGTACAGTCAGGACATTTATAAAATCACAGGGTGTTGTAGGTTGAAAGGGACCTTTGAATGTCCTCTGGTTGAAACCCTTGACAGGCCAATTTCAAACCTAGATCAGTTCGCTCAGAGCCTCATGTAGTTGGGACAAATTTTTGACCAAAATTTTAGCTGCATCTCCAAGGGTAAGGATTTGACAGCTTCTCTGGGCAACTTGCTCCAGGGCTTTGCCAGCCTCATCAAAAAAATATTTTTCCTTTAATCCAGTCATGATTTCCCTTGCTGTGGTAAAGCCTCCCTGTTCTTTCTTTTTGCTGGACTAGGCAAACCTTCTCTGGCAGCCTCTCCTTGTACATCCTGTGCTCCAGCCCCTGGCCATCATCATGGCCCTCCATTGGATTCCCACTAGCTTCTCTATAGGTAAATAAGAGGATGAGTTTGAATGCCTGGAAAACAGCTACCAGCTGATTTTTTTTCCCCTCTTTAACTGTCTGTTTGCACATTTATTATAAATACTAGGAAACTTACTATAAACTCTGAAAAAAACCTCTGCCTTTTTCATGTTTGCAAGAGGCTCTTTCAGAAGCATCAAACACATTGGGAAGAAATAAACTAATATTAATGACATTTTTCCATGTGTACACAAGGCTGGGTTTTGTCAAAGCTGAGCATTCATAAGTCCACATAATAACACCAGGGGTAGTGAAATCTTCAGGCAGAAATGTTTCAAAATGTTGTCTGAGCAGGGGCCACCTTTGCTAAGGTTTGGTTGTTGGGGATTTTTGGAGAGAAGGAGCAGGAAGGATGATAAGTATAAGAGAGCGGTTTGTAGTTGCGTATGGCAGAAAGGGTTTCCCGAAGTGGAAGCTTTAGCAACATTTCCTAGAGACAGACTCTTTTAGACACTTTTGAGCACTTTTAGATAGCAGTAATGACCTAACCGTGGTTTTGGTTATGACAATACCTTTAAATTGGGTGGGCCTTTTATACAGGGAAATACTTTTTCTATTTCTTGTGCAAATAGCACTTATGTTCCATATATAGCAAGAACTACTTTATCTGTCAAGAAACTGCAGCCAGCTTCATCTGAGTAGCTGTGATTTACCATAGAGCCAGGCTACACTCACACAGTGAGAAGGCAGCTATTCAGCCTAGCAATGTTATCAGGATCTTAGAGCTTCTGCTTTAAATTGCCAAGCACATGCTGGGATAGTTAGCCTGTCAGGACCAGCCAGTTCCTAGAAAAATGTCCTCCAGCACATGGCTAGTTTTCAGAAGATAAGCAAACCCAGCAGAAGTTCTGTCAAGCAGCAGGAGATCTGAGACTGCTTTAGGCTCCTGTTTTGTTCTTCTTCCCTTTGCAATGGGTCAGTCCTTCCCGACCTACTTCAGTCCTTTAACAGCCTGACGTGTGGAGCTGGTGCCAGCCCCACTTCAGCTCAGGACATGATAGAAGAATAGGATTAAAATCAAGCTGAACCCTAAAGTTGCCTACAGAAGCACTGAGAACAGGTTGTGGAGGAGAGGAGCCTCTTTGGTGTCAATCTTGAGGTCAAAGAGGTGCCTGGAGTGTCTGAGGGAAGGGGATCTGCCTGAAATGGCTGTCTGACAAGATATGGGGAAAAGAAACTTCTGCTTACCTCGGAAAACTACTGGCAGCACATACAGATTTGTCATGATTTGTGATATTAATGATAGTAACGGGGCATGGGACTTCTAGGTTTTGCACCTCAGCTTTACATCAGTACCTTGCTGATAGCTCACTGCTCAAAAAACAGCTGGTTTGGTTCCAGTTTGGGGGATCTTCTCACCTATTTTTAGTTACCTAAGAGCTGGTATACAGTCTGAAGTCATCATTTGCCTTCCCTTTAGAGTCAGTGGAGACAGACGTGACTGCCGAGTTATCCCATCCTGTCCTGGATGACTCCGGGGTTGGGTGGAAACGTCACACTGGGGACAGCAACTCTCATTGATCTGCAAGCGAAGGTGTCAGCTGCTTGAAATAGACTGTGAAAGTGGCTTTGCTCAGGCAATTTGGAAATCTGCTCTTGTGCTCAGCTAAAGCACTGTATGTCAGTGGGGGAAGATGTAAACCAAGTCTTCACTCTCAGGTTTGCCCACTGTCTTTAGAAATTACCATGGGGTATCTGGTATTTTTTGCCTAGGTAGGCCAGTGCATGAACAGCCTTGTTTGCACAGAGTAATCATGGGGATAGAAAAAATCAATACAAGCCAGGATGTTAGAAACACTTACTTGCAAACACCTCTTCATTAAAATGGGAAAGGAAATGTCCTGAGCCCTATCTGACTTTTAAAAGCCTCATTTCCTTCCGTGGGTCTGAGGGACACTCCTGACAGGTGTGAATAGGACACCATCCTGTTTAGTGACCATCTTGCAAAGGAAACTATAATGCATGCAGTAAATGAATCCTGATTTTAAATTTAAGAATTACATGCATCCAAACGATCAGGTTTGGATACAGCTCTAGCCTCCTTCTTTATAAAACTAAGGCTCAGCCTTTTTGTGTTGCTGTGCACACTGTCCTGTGGCTCTCCTCGGGCTATGCGGCCCTTATGTTCCTACAGCTTCTGGGAAAGAATGCTAATAAAACAAAGCAAAACAACCCCAAATTCAAATATGTCATCCTGGGATTAAAAAGGAATATGCTGGTGACTCGTTATTGCACGCAGTGCGTGCATTACTTTTGTTGACTTCAAGGCTGTAGTCACTCACAGAGAACAGGACGACAGTATTTACATTGGGATTTCAAGGAAGACTGCTCTTATAAATTAGTAAAAGGCATGAGTCATCCCAGCGCAGTGCTTGATCCAAGAGACGCAGTTATCAACCCAGCATAACACTCTAGCATCTGTCCAAAACGCCGTGCACCCTCATTAGCATGCTATTCCTGGGAGCTAAGCAGGCTGGAGGTTGCGAAGAGGTGCTATTGTTATACTAGGAGTAATTCTTATGTTTTATTGATACCCAATAAACTCTGTGTTAGCCTGAAAGCAGAGGGAGACGGGGAGCGGGCTGGTGGCGATGTCTGTTATGTAACGTGCGAACACAGGGAGTGGAACTGGCCAAATCCTGTTCAATTACTTTCCTTCAATAAATGTCAGGTTTGGGGAGGAGGACCATCTGAGTGATTTAATAATTTATAAGAACATATTCATCCCACTGTACAGCTGGACACATCACCTATGAATAAATCCCCCAGATAATGTATTTGTGGATCTTCATAATACTTTTTTCATTCTGCTTTTTTAACTGTTTTTTAAAAAATTTGGTCTGGTCTCAATTGCCCTAGGATTTTCCCAGAAATCAACCAGATTACAGGTAACCACTCGGGGGGAAGGGAACAAGCACGTGGACCTCAGGCCCTTGCCCATTCAGGAGCAGAAGTGGCATTTGCAATGATTAGGGATTCTGGCAACACAGGGAACCTGGCTGTTGAGCCACAAAGATTTAGATGATGCTACAGGACTCCGTGAAAGACAGACAAATATGGGTGCTGTGCACAAGCTGGGAATTACTGTGGATGTCAATTAACCTCAGAGATCACAGGGTTTATTAGGCTGAATTATTTATCCCAAAGATAAAACACTGAAAGAAAGGAAGGCATCATTAAACAGCACAGCCTTGCACAGACTTTAGGCAGTGAACCAAGTTTCTGAACAATTTAATTTATTAGGGACTTAAATTGTACTAGATTATCAAATCAAGTGGAATAGAGGGAGGCAATGCATTTTGTGTTCAGTGCCCAGAATGTAATAAGTGTGTTATTCCATTCATGCCATGTCTCAGCCTGAGTTATGAAGAGAAGGGGATGTTTCATCTGTAGGGTAATTTTCCATTTTTTATCCATTTTCAAAAGCTGTCAAACAGTTGTCATGAAGGAAAAACATTGCTAGTTTATCACTGAAGCTTGAAACCTATTAAATGTGAATGTAAAGTGGAACACTACATATAGTCCCAATACAATAGGAAGAAGCTTAACTGTTTGAAGTCTGTCTTTGTGGAGATTATACCCCAGCAGAAAAGGACAATAGGAGAGTTTTGCCTTGGGAAAAGAAAGACTGACAGGTCTGCATGTTTTTCTGCAATCAATATTGTAGATGGAGCTCTTCTTACACCGTGGGGTTCAATTAAAGAAAAAAAACACGAGAATTTGGGGGAATTCCCTGAAGAGTTCAAATCCTTCCCAGGAGGAGGTAATCTTTTTTTCAAGATGAGTTTGCATGAAAAATTCATGCAGTGGATGGATACATTCATACAAAAAGAAATTTGATAAATAAATAATTGTCTTAATTCTTACTGCCTCACATAGCAATTGCACATCCATATTGACCACTTCAGTTTGCAAAAGTAGTCCTTAGTGTAAACATGTGTAAAATTAAATCATCCAGAAAAACAAAATAAGACAAAAGGTCACAAATGCTAACTGAAGCAAGTAGTTCATACTAAAGTCTCTGCCAACATCCAGGAAATAAGAAACTGCCACATGCAGCCAAGAAGCTGGTACGAGGATGAACACAAAGAGACAGACAAAACACAGCATGAAAACGGGTGATAAGCAGAGATTTGCAGCCATCAGGAAGGAGAGAAGAGGAGGCAGCTGCAAAGACAGGAGGCCGGAAAAGATAGACGAATTGAGCTGGAAATATATACAGTTATGATAACGGCTATGAAAGCGATTACATGAAGCTGCAATTAGCTAGCTGTACTCGACTGCTATTCAGTCATACTTGCATCTCTCTCCTCCTTTCTCCCAGTATTGGCTGTGTGGGGAAGACAGTTATCTTTGTTGAAGAGTTACGCACGCAACGCTCGGGTTGGGCAAATAACATGCCAGCTTAGTCTATGGTCTCTTCATCTCCAGGCCATGGAGAAATGCAGGAGGACAGGATCTCAGGAAAACCCATCACCCAGCACAGCCCATCTCTCCACTGCACTCCTTCTCCACTAGGAAAACAAAATCAAAGAGGAATAAATGCAATGCTACCTATCCTTCAGACTCAACGACATTTTTTCTAGCCATTTCTGTGTCTTTGGTCCCTGTCAGTTCCTCTCCCTCACCTTTTTTCCACTTCTGCGTAGTTGTTTTCTGTGTGTTCTCACAGAATTTTATTTTCTCAGCCAATTCTTCCCGCAGGTATCTGTGGCTCTGTTCACAGTCCTGGAAACCTCTCTGCACCTTTACCCGTCTCCCTGCTCCCTGTCCCAGGCCCCTACCCATGCCCCCTATCTCTGCCCCGGCTCCTGCTTCCACCAAGACAAACTTTTCAGTGTGTTTTGTTCACAATCCCTCTCTTCACAGTCATCTTCCTTGGTTATGCAATTTTGTCTGCGCCAAGGAAAGCCTTAGGATGCAAGGTTGAAGTGGCCTTTTCCTTAGTTGCCAAGACAAGCGGCTCCAGTGCCAGCACAATTGGCAGCAGAGCACTCTAGCACTGTGCATGGAGAGTTTCCCAAACTGGGGGGCCTTCAGGGGAGCTGAGAGACCTGCCAGGAGCCCCCAGCTCACACAACAGCAGCTGATGGGACCTGGGCAGGGACAGGAGCAATGGCAGCTAACACACACGCACACACACCCCCCAAAAGAAGGCCCTAGGAAGCGCTAGCAGCCAGGGCATGGCGTGGCACAAAGGGTATGGCGTGGCGCAAGGGCATGGCACAGCAGTTTGCGCAGAAGAGCTGCAGAAGGGCATGCAGGAAGGGCGTGCAGGAAAGGTGCCAAAGCTCTGCCAGCTCAGCCGGGGAGCGGTGGTACCCACCCGGCAGAAAGCCCCGGCCTCTCTAAGTTCTGCACCCACCACAGCTGACACAGCTGCCCACAGCTCTGGTGGGAACACGCTGCCAGCTGGGTGCCCAGCTGCTGGCTGTGCCCTGCTCTTACACCAGCACCAGCCGCAGCAGTGGGCACAGCTGTGGGAGTGTGCCGGGGGAGACGAGCTCCTCCGTGTAGTGACAGAGCTCGGGGAGCGGGTGGGTAGGTGGAGGAGTATCAGGGAGAGCGAGGGAGAGACAGGCTACTGGCATCGCAGCCTACCCGCCCTGGGACAGGCAGACAGGCAGGCGGGACGTGTGGTACGGAGCATTGCCTTCCCTCTCTCCGCCTGGCTGAACACAGGACTTGGGGACAGGGGCCATGGCGACAAGGTCCTGCCCAGCACAGCAAGCACATCACCTCTGTGACCACCCACTGTCCCCTTCCCAGGTGCTCTCACGTAACAGGCGTGAGGCTCGGCAGTGGGACCCAACAATGATGAGAACGATGGTTCATCTCGCTTGGAGGTGTCACCAAGGTTAAGTTGGCCTATGCCCTGCATTAAGGCTGCTTCCCTAAATAAAAAAAAACCCCAAAACATGGATCATTGTCATAAGAGACTCCTGAAGGGAACAGATGGCCCAATGTACAGACCAGACCCACTGCTTAGGGAAGTCTGCTGCCTCGCTGGGACTTGGGTTAAAGATGTTAAAGAAGAGAAAGCTTCCTGCCCTGGCATGGCCCTCTGATTACTATCCATTACTGATTTTTCAGGTAGGCATCACTGAAGTTGCAACAAGAACTCTGAGGGCAATCAAGAGAGACTTCAGGGCCTAGAGACAACTGGTTAAGGGGTCAGGAGCACAAGCAGTGTTCTCCTCTGTCCTTCCAGTTGTAGGGAACGATGAGGGAAGAAACAGGAAGAGGCAGCAGCTCAACACCTGGCTCTGAGCCTGGTGTCACCAACAGAATTTTTGGGGTTTTTGATCATGGGTCGGTCCACACAAGAGCAGGCCTGCTGGCAACGGAGAGGGTATGAAGCAGGGAAACGATCTTTGCACAGGAGTTAGAGGACTCATTGAAAGAGCTTTAAACTAGATTTGAAGGGGGAAAAGGATAAACCCAGGCTCACTGGAGGTAAGCCTGGGGACAGCCTCCCAAAGGACTCTGTCAATCAGGCTCCTAAACAGGCCAAAGTCTACCCTCCAGAAGTCCAAGGTAGCAGTTCTGCTGACCCCCCTTCTTACCTCTCTAGGAATCATAAACTAACATTTTGTGATCACTAGGTGCAAGACACCCTCCAACCATCACATCACCCACAAGTCCTTCTCTGTTTACAAGCAACAAGTCCAGCAGGGTGCCTTCCCTTGTTGGCTCCCTCACCAGCTGGGTTATTGATCCCTCCACCTTTTTTGGGGGAGAAGCCCTAATTCCTATGTGACCATTTTCAGGTGCTTCTGTGGTTTCTAACACGTCAATAACCCTAGCATCTTTGCTGACAGATGGATCTCCATCCCCTGCCTCCACTGAGATGGCAGACTGAAGGATCTTGCTAGCACACTGTTCCTCAAACATTGGTGTGCTTGACGAACCTGGTCTCCTATGACAAGGTGACCTGCCTAGCGGAGGAGGGAAAGGCTGTGGATGTTTTCTCTACCTGGGCCTTAGCAAAGCCTTTGACACCGTTTCCCACAGCATTCTCCTGGGGAAACTGGCTGCTCATGGCTTGGATGGTGCACTCTACACCCGGTAAAAAACTGGCTGATGGCCGAGGCCAAAGAGTGGTGGTGAATGGAGTTAACTCCAGTCGGTGACTGGTCACAAGTGGTGTTCCCCAGGGCTCAGCACTGGGGCCAGTCCTGTTTCATGTCTTTATCAATGATCTGAATGAGGGGATTGAGTGCACCCTCAGTAAGTTTGCAGATGACACCTGGTTGGGGGGCGGGGGGGTGGTGGGCAGGAAGTGTTGATGTGCTTGAGAGTAGGGAGGCTCTGCCGGGGGCTCTGGACAGGCTGGATTGATGAGGCCAAGGCCAGCTGTATGAGCTCCATCAAGGCTCAGTGCCAGATCCTGCATCTGGGTCACAACAACCCCAGGCAGCGCTACAGGCTTGGGGAAGGGTGGCTGGGAACTGCCTGGGGGAAAGGACCTGGGGGTGTTGGTCAACAGCCGGCTGAACATGAGCCAGCAGTGTGCCCGGGTGGCCGAGGGGGCCGACAGCATCCTGGCTTGTATCAGCATCAGTGTGGCCGGCAGGACAAGGGCAGTGGTCATCCCCTGTACTGGGCACTGGTGGGGTTGCGCTGAAATCCTGGGCTCAGTTTTGGGCCCCTCACTGCCAGACAGACACTGAGGTGCTGGAGCGTGCCCAGAGCAGGGCAGCGGAGCTGGGGAAGGGTCTGGAGCACAAGTCTGATGAGCAGCAGCTGAGGGAACTGGGGCTGTTTAGCCTGGAGGGAAGGAGGCTGAAGGGAGACCTTACCGCTCTCTACAGCTGCCTGAAAGGAGGCTGTAGGCAGGTGGGGTCGGTCTCTTCTCCCAAGTAACAAGTGACAGGACAAAAGGAAATATCCTCGGGTTGTCCAGAGGGGGTTTAGATTGGATATTACGAAAAACTTCTTCCTCAAAAGGTTTATCAAGCATTGGAACAGGCTGCCCAGGGGCTTGGTTGAATCACCATCCCTGGAGGTATTTAAAAGACATGCAGATGTGGTGCTTAGAGCCATGGTTTAGTGGTGGACTTGGCAGTGTTGGGTTAACAGTTGGACTCAATGATCTTAAAGGTCTTTTCCAACCTAAACAATTCTATGATTCTATGATGCTAAGATTCATCTTCTTTTCCCTTACTCCAAAGGGGAATCCCAAAGGCTTGCTCTGGGCGTTCCTCTTGAACTGCTCTCCAGTGACAATGAGCTTGGCTTTCTAAGCAGACCAAATAGACATGAGGAAAATACATGTCCTACCTCCTCCTCCTTAGAACAGGAATCACCTTAGGAAAGCTCTTTTTTTCTGTTTTTTTAAAGACAAACCAGAATTGACTCCTCATCAGCCTATGGTGCTATAGAAGAGCATGCCCTGATTTGACTCATGACTGAGTTAGTCCCCCTCAAGTGAGGGAATATCAATGTATAGTAGAAAATACTGATTTTTAAAGAGTATCTGAAAACTAGAGGCTGATGGTTGTGTTTAGTAACAGGACACATTCAAACTGCATTGCTTTATCCCACACGGTGGCCCTCAGTACACTACATGTTTCACCACTGAAGAGCCTCTCTGAGAAGGGGGCTGGTGGGTACAAGAGCTGCATGGTAACTGCAACGGTGTAGACAGGTTTTGGCAAGTAGTGCTTGGGCAGACAGCTAGGTTTATGTGAGAGCCCTGTGCCTCTGGTTTAAAATTTTGTAAAATTCAGCCTTGCAGTAAAAGGAAGAAACTCATGTGCCTTTCTATTTTTTAAGGTCTTGTCCAAAAGACCCTACTACAGAAAACCCATTTAATCTACCTTAGAAGGATGAAGGGCTCAGTCAACCCTGCTAGCATTTGAACCTATCACTCCAGGGAGCCTAATTATTGCAAATGTGGCGCTTAGACCACTAAACCCTTCCCTCCTGCTCTAATCATCTCTCAGAGAGTCCCTTTTGATCCTACAAGGTTACGCAGCACCGGTGATAAAAGCAAAGTATTTAACAAAGTCTCTGTAAGTGGAGTATATCATTATTCATATTACAGCAGGTTTAAAAGAGCCAGGCAAGGATGACAATATTGTGTTGTAACAAAGATTACAGTATTAACACTGTGAATTGCTTCTCAGCTCCAGTCTCTGCTTTCCTTCTGTTACACAATGGGAAAATGGAGCAAGGGGAGAGCTGAGCTAAATTGCGCTTGCTCCCACTATGTTGCACCCCTAACTGTGTGTTTACTTGAAGAAGGTTTCATCTCACATAGCTTGGCTGCAGGCTAGAGGGCTGCATAGCTGGAAGGTGACAGCTGAGTGAGGCTTGTCCTCCTCTGTACCTGCGCCAAGTGTCTCCAGGAGCCACCCAGTTGGGAAAGTTCCTGCTATGAGCTTATATTTGCATGTCTGTGCTGCAGGACTGCAGGAGGCTTGGTGTGCAGGCATTAGGGAAGATGATGGGGAGGACATAGGTGCTTGCCCAGCTGCAGGGTAGCAGCTGAAAAATATCTAATGCAGCTCCTTTAATTTCTTTGCTTGTCTCAGGATGTTTCTGCACAGTTTAGGAGGCAGAAGTGCAAGCTGATGAGAACCTCTTGTCTTATTGTAACAAGGCTCCTGGTTGGAGATGGAAGGAAAAGCATGGCTGAAGAGTAAAAGGAAGCCATATTTTTTCAACCTCTGAGCTCTAAAGAGGTTGCTCCTCCTCAGAGATAACATTGCAGCTAATAATTTTGCCTTTTATTCCCTGGGAGAAAAGGGAATTTTTGTCCCTCCTTTCCTCCTTCCATCACCTGAAGGGGATGCACACCTTCTACTGACATGCAGATAGACTAAATCTGAAATGCTAATGGACTGGCAGTGTTTGCAGTGGGGTGAACAGTTTTCTGCTGGAAGGCTTGTTGGCAGGATACAGTCCTGCAGTCATTGAATCATTGCACTGAATCACAGCCATGTTGGCAGGATCCCATTCTGAGGAAGTTCACAGTACTGTCAAACACCTGCTGTTGCCATTGAATGATATTATGCAAGATCTGAAGTTCTATTTATCGAGATCCCTATTTGATTTTTTTTCCATCCTCTTCAGTCACCAGAGTCTCAAATGACTGCAGTAAAACCTATTCCCAAAAGCATTTTACCATATTCGGCCTGATGCCAGGATACCCGTTCTTACGGGGTGAAAATCCGCTCTTCTGACGTTGTGCTGATGCAGAGATGCCAAGATAGAACAGGATACAAAGACATACAAGCATTCCTACAGTATGCACTCTGCAGGGTTACCCAGGTAAGAAGACAAAAGAGGCTTTGACTTGTAGAAGCCCAGCCACTCTTTTTTTCCCTTGAAAGCCCTAGTTGTACAGCCTGGTGGGAGAGGGCACTCCTAGTCTTCTTAGACAGTGATTGTTTCAAGATGAGAGACTTCTTGACCCACTGTGATGGGAAATTTGGCTTACACACACCTAGGAAGTGAGGAATACCAGCTTATGAGAGTTAGCAAGCAAGTATATTCTTGTCTCTAATAAGTCACAAGATACAGTACTTTAAAGTGCTATTTCCCTGTCTTGCTCCATGCCTTCTGTTTTGCCATACAGTCTACTTTACCTTGGTTTTTTTGAGTCTTTCCTCAAAAGCAGTAGTCTATATCTTCAGAAGCCATCCTGAGCTCCAGCCTGCCTCTTCGGCTTTACTCCCAGCCCAGCTGGCATCAGGCACTGCTGGCACATCTCTGCCCCAGGGCAGCCCCAGCCCTGCTGGCTCTCCAGCCACCAGCATCATGGCCAGATCTGCTCCTTCTCTGGATCTGACTTCCTTATTCCTGCAATCCTCTATTTTTGGATATTGTACTCCACAAACACCACGCACTGGCTGACTCTTTCCTTGACTGATAGATCTGCTTTCTGCACAGGAAAGGTCTCTTCCTGTCCAAACTAAAATATCTGTTTGGTTGGCAATTCATTAGGAGATGTCAACAAGTTATGCCAGGCTGCAACAGAGCCCTTGCTGTCACAGTCCAGCCTTTCCTGCTCATTCTTTCTTGAGCAATTGAATAACACTGTTACCTCGCATCAAACTTGCAGTCTGGCTGTGAACTTCTCTTTGGTTTCTTCACATCAAGCCCCTAGCTAAAGTCTGAGCTGGTTTTTTTTTGGTTGTTTTTTTTTTTTTAAAAAAAAAAACTAAAATCCAGACTTGCTTATCCAGTTACACAAATAAAACTCTTAACCAGGAGCTCATTATCTTAGGTCTCAGTTCTTGCAGCATCCTTTTCTTTAGCGCTAACACAATCTTGCCTTGCCAGCGTTCCTCCTGAGCACTGCTGCAAAGATCATTTTCATAGACTGTCTGTCTGCCCATTTTAGCTCTCGTGGCTAATCTCCCCACTGGCTGCCCTTTCTCTTTTGTGTAAAGACCTTGCTTGGCCCTGCACTGTCATCTGCTTTTTAGCACTTAAAAGGTGATTTATGTCTCCTGTTTGCCCATGATTCTACTCTCTGCTGCCCCCTTTGAATCTCAAACGAGTCCCTTTTTTTTCATACCATGTTGTTCTCCATGATACCCCTCGGTGTTTCAGACAGCACCTCCCTAAACAGATGTAAAAACCACCTTATTGTTGTCCTTGAAATCCATCCTTTACACTCACCTTGTACAGGATGGTTATAAAAGCCTTCCTAATCGTTAGGCTGGCAACAAGTTCTTCATGATGACCAAGAGTCCCTCTGCACCTGTTCATTTCCCCCTTCCTTCCTCTCACAAGAAGTCAGCATCTCTTCAGCAGATTGTGACACAATGGATTTAAAAACAACAAAATAATTCAAAAAAAGTCTTTAAAAAAACCCAACCCAGCCAACCAACAAAAAAAAAAAAAAAACCTGTGAAAAATTGCAAGCCACACACACAATTTTACATACTGTTATAGAACAGAGCCCCATAATTACTTTGTATTTGTAGGAGGGAGAGGAAGGATGTGGCTGAACCTGCAGCTGGGCTATCAGATATCAGTTGCTGGGGTGTCAGCAACTAGGATATCAGCAATGCAGAACTGCCCAAAACCACTTGCTCCCCCCAAGTCACGTATGAAGCCTGTGGCAGGGCAAGAGCTTAGACCCATCTCACAGATCCTCAGTTAGTGTCAGACACTCAGGCATTAATCATCTGCACACTTGCTTTGCTGTCTTCAAGCTGATACAAGCTATTCACTTCTAAGCTTAGAGCTTGGAAACAATGGCTTTTAAAACCAGGAAGCAAGATGGTAATTAACATGACCTGTCTATCACCCAGATTATTAAACTGCATTATAAATGTTTTGTTGCTGAAGATTAATTATGTAAATCTTCACAGGAGTCTTACACAGCTGAAGGAAATATTAATGGTTTGTTCATCAGCTCTGATTTCTCCTCTCAGCTGCTTCTTAAAGGTTGAGTTATAGTCTGCTATCAACATCACACAATTGCCGTTAGCAATAGTCACGATGCTTTTTGCTGCAAGTAGCTAACATCTCTGTGTGCACGTGGTTGACTAGAGCTTGTAATGGTGTTTCAGGTAAACATTGTCTGGATCTACAGACATGGCAGGTCAGGAGCTACAGCTCTGGCTGAGGTCATGTTAGCTATAACCTGCTCTTCATTCTATGGCCATGCGTTGCCAGATGATTAATGGAAAACATCGGTTTGTGAAGAATAAAAGGCCCTGAATCTTTAAGGTCATTGGAACATTGCAAGGTTTTTTGGACTACTTTTTCACTGTGTAACACAGATGCCATTTAGAAAAATAACTTTTAAGTCTAGCATGGACTTGTTAGAGCTTCTTATGTGCTGCTGGCAAGCAGAGTCAGCTGAGAAGTATTAATTTTGCTAAAGCTTTCATAAAGTTTAATGCAATTACTTTCAGGATGTCCAAAGCTAGACTCAATAGAAAAATGTTTTTGTGAAAAGGCAGTTTGTAAGCTCTAGCCCTAAGTGAATAACCAGTGCAAAAATGCCTCAGTTTTTAAGTTCTATATCCATGAACTATTAGTCTAGACATAATTCACTAGAACTCCTTCAAAATGTTAAGGCAGCATTCTGAGCTCAGGCTTAGTGGGTCATGTGTGTGACAAGCGGAACTCACCTGTGTACAAGCAAGTCACCTGAGAAACTCCTTGTGTTCAGGAGAGATACAGGAACTTTAAGGGTTTGATTTATCTCTGAAGACTTTAGGGTGAGACAAAATGTCTGGTCCAGACCATTAGCCCTAAAGGAAATTAAGCTGTGTAGTTCGGATGTAGATATTCATGTTTGGTTAGAACAACTGAGCTGTTCTAGTCACGGACTATCAGGAGAACTCCGGTGTCCCCAGTGACCATAAAGCCCATATTTATACCTGCCTTCCAGCTGAGGCCTCTCTATCAATATCAAAGTGCTAACATGAGCCTATGGTTTGGGGACTTGGCGGAAATGTGCTAGTGTGTTCAGGCTCCAGCTTAAGGTTTTGCCACCTTTGCATCTCCATTGCTCAGAGTCACAGGATTTTGCAACCCAACAGCCCCCCTTGGCAGAAATGAAGCTGCAGGGGGAACACCCCATTACAAATGCACAGTAAATGCTGTAGGATGAAAACAGCATTTCTGCTCTGCTGGAGGGGCGCTCAACTCCCTCCTGATGTTAGGAGGCCAGGAAACAAGAAGTTTAAACAGAGAGCAACTCTGCATTTTAAGTTACAAAGGAAGCTGAGTATAGCTGGTCACACAGTTTCAGATTCAGGGTTTCTTTTTTGTGCTCTCACAGCCATATGACAGACTATCGCTGCTGCAGAATTGAGATTTTAAACAAACCCCTCACTTTTGCTAGGACTAAAACATGGGAATCTAATATGAGAAATCTGTTTCTTGTTGATCCCACACGTCTCAGTAAATTGTTGACCCTGAAACATAAAGACAGAAATCTAAGATATCATTGATTTTCAGTCCTTCTGTAATGATCATGTTAACAGAAAACCCCAGCTACCTAGTTTGTTTTATGTAATCCCCAAGCTTCTCCATGGTTCCTCAGGTGCCAAACCCAGCACTTATTAACACCCTGTTCCCCGGGGCTTCTTGTGGAACACTTTGTTGCTGCTGCTACCAGCTTTCAAGCATAGCTGCACAAAATTAAAAAACAACTGTGTTAAAAGAAAAAAAGCATGCAAAATGCAAAATTAACATGCTAACAAACAACAGGGGCCACTCTACTGATTATATTTTCACTGTCATGCTGTATTAATTAAGGCTTCCCATCCCTTAATTAAAGTGAAGCAGCTAGAGAATCTTCACCACGTTACGCAGGGTAACTGAATCAAAGGGTCTTTCTCAGGGGTTTACAACTGCACTACCAGGTAGTATGCAGGGCTTTGAGTGAAGAGATTATCCTGATCAAGGGCATTCAGAGCTTGGATCCAAATTTCCACAAGGTATAGACTTGTGACCCAAGGTTTTGGTCTGGCCCCATCTTTAATTAGAACCTGCCTTGGCTTTCCCTAACTCGGCTGCAATATTTGGCATGGACCTCCTGCATATTTAGATGACAACTAATGAGGATTTTTATTAAACTTGAGCCTTGGCCGGCTGGGAGGAGAGAACAGCTTTTTAGCATCAGATGGAAAAGACTTTTGCCTCTGGAATATTTCTCAGCACGGAGCAAAGATCTGGGGGAGGAGAAGGTGATAGGAACACTGTCAGTGCTGCCACTAATGGGACCTGCCTGGGGCACACTGTTTGGCATCCCTTGGAAGGTGACCTTGACTGCTAACATTTACATTTTAGCAGCCGTTTGACATATTTGATTGTGTCTGCAGCTGAAAAGGCACAGTTCTGGGAGAGACATGTAGCTCAGATCAATGTCGTCAACGCCACTGTCTCCTCTTGCCCTGCCATACTCTGATGCTTGCTATTTAGTCTGAAAGTGCATGCTACAAGAACACCAAGGCACTGCCCCTTCTGATTAAGGTACGTAATCGATCTCATCAGGCACCATCCGTACAGGCTAACTCAAGGTACAATCCACAAATTAAAGGACTTCTCAAAACAATTAAGTCATTCAAATTGGTAATAATAGTGCCTATTGTCCAATGAACCAAACAGCTGGCCATTATTATTTGCCTTTGGTGTCATTTATCAGCCTTGGACATGTGAGACTGTAGATGTCTGCCAGAGGTATTGCTGGGTCAGATTCCAGAAAGCTTTGGTGACTGCAGCTCCTGTAATTTCCTTACCCCACAGGATCTGTCTTGCAGAAGGTGGAGATTTGACAATAGCTCCCAGTCCTTGTTGCCACATGTTTCAGAAGCTCAGCAGATGGCTGCGTGCTCCTACCACCTGGCCAAAGGGTGCTGTCACCCTTCCAAACAAATGCCATTAGCACCTCTGAGGGACAGGCCAACCCACCGATGCTGATGTGCTTTAACTCATGATATAAGGACGGCTAAGAACACACATGGGGCTAGATATGATGGCTTACCAGATGGGCAGTAATTTGTTAAGCTGCTATAATGCAAAAGCTTTCAATTGAGTATTCATACCCTAAGATCTTCAGCCAACATAAGAGTTAATTTGTTTGCCTTTAATATAATTGGAAAAGATAGGAAATTAAATTTTTAGGCCCTAGTATGTGCCAATCTCTTTATTTACTTTGAAAATAAAAATCTTCCTTTTCTCTCTGCTGCTGGAAGTTCAATCACTTATCATATTTTGATGTGACGGTCTCCGTCCTGGCACATTAATACTAAGACATACGTTATATTAAATATTAACCAACCATTAACTGGTGCATCATTCAGCCAAGGAAAGAGGTGGCTTCACAGTATCAGTGGCCTGTTTCGCTCTTCTGATGTCTCAGTACTTTGCTCTTCACCTAGCTTATCCTATTGCTCTGCCTCTGTCAGTCTTGAGCATGAGGAGCATTTTGGCATCTCCTGAAATCAGTTTTGTGTTCCCTTTTGCATCCCAGTTTATGTACATCAGGACTCTCCATTGTGGACAATACTGCCTGGGGTATGAGCTGGTGGATTGAACTCTGTATTTTAATTCAGTTTGGCAACTGTCCTCCCAGGTGAACACAGGAAAATCACTTAATCTACCTTGTGCTTCTATTTCCTAGGTACAAACTACAGGAAGAGAAACACTGATGTTTAAATTGCTAAGGCTGTCCCCTCACTTCAGGACACAGGAAAAAACATGTGTTGTAAAATCCCATGCTGGAAAACCTTTGTCAATATAATTGCATCCATTTATACTGTTGGCAAATTTATAAACATGAGATCAGTTCATTCAGCGTACCTAGAGATGATGGGTGGCATACAGACTACAATTACAGTGTGAGATGAATAACTGGATGATTAATAGAGTGGTGGTGATTTTTCAGGACGAGATGTATAACACTACCTTTGTTTGCATGGAAGGAATGTCAGGCCTTAAAATAGTTTCCAGGTTACTGAGTAAAGCAGGCTTCTCGCTGAGGGCTGCAGTTGGGGCAGCTGCAGGGAGGGAACAGTGGGAGGATCTGCATAGTGTAAGGGGTGATAGAAGTCCAACTTGCTAGGGAAGAGGATAGTGCATGCTAGAAACTATGACCATATTGCAGTCTGGTCACTCTTTATCCTTTCTGATGTCATCAGAGACAAGACGTAGAAGTTTTCAGTTGGATTCATAATTAACACTCCCCAAGCTTCTTGTCTGTGATTCTGTTCTTGCAGGTCCAGACGTACCAAACTGGGCGTGCTGGTAAAAAATGCTGAGGCTTCAGAGCAGAAGCCAATCATTGGCAAATCAGGGCTGGAAAGAAAATCTGTTAATAAACAGTTTGTCCCCAGACTGGGAGCTCTCCTTGGAAAACTAGATACCCATCTTAAGACAACTGAGTAGTGTGTGTGAGGGTTCTGCGTCCCATGGTGTGCAAAGTCCTCTACCCCTGAATTAGAAAGAACAAGAATAAGCTGGGCCTCTCTCTCTTCCCTTCCCTCCTTGCTGCTCTAAAGCATGGATGAGAGAAGAACCACCAAGGCACCTCTGTTGGGGGCCAGAGCCTGGGCTGGCCATCCTGGCCATACAGCTAGTCTTGGCTATCAGGTTCAGAACCAAGACAAGGAAAAATGCTGATGGGTGTAGTCAGGAGCCTGCAAGGTGGTATGGTCTGAAAAGTCATCCCAAAATTACAATCACTGAGGAGCAACCCACCCCACTGAGCCTGGGTGGACAGATTTGCTATTAGCGCAGCTTTGGATCTGCTTACTCAACACAAGCTGCCATAGGAGGGAAAGCTTAAGCATTAAGCTGAACATTTCAATGTCTAGAGGAGTTGGGATTTTTTTTCCTGTTGCAAACAACTCAAAAGTCCTGTTTTGTTTCTGCAAAGAGTTAATTCTCTGTTAAGAAAAATAATGCAGTAAAAAAATCTTTCCATTGTGCAGGCCCCAAGCTTTTGAGATGCTTCAGTAGGCTACTGGGAAATCTCTTTAGGATAGAGTCTGTCTGGCTGAGCTGTCAGATTGACTGCTAGAGGTGCAGCTGAGTTTCAGATGGACAAGCAGTGTGCATGCGAGACGCATCCCAAAAAAGGAAGATGTTTGACAAGTGAAGTGTTTTTATTTTATGATGGAGAACGAGGAGGAACATCAGACAGGTAAATCGCCCTGCCAAGCATGAGAGTTCTTGACTGACAGGCTCATTGCCTGCCCTGCCTGCTTGAGAAGATCCAGCATTTATTTCTACAGAATAGCAACAGTTTAAATTGCCATTTGCTGACTTTTCATTACCGATTATAATTGCAATGTGCAGGTTCAGAAGAGCCAAGGGAAGTCTTTTATTTATGGGCAGAGGAAAATGGGAAGCAACTTTTCTTGAACCAAACAGAAATGAAGGAAGCTGGAGAGAGTGGAGGGAATAAAAGAAAGCTTGCAAATCACCAGAAATGAAAACTAAACAATCTGAGGTAGAGAAGCAAGGCTAACACTGATGTTTATCAAAGTTTAGCAATTAAAATCACAATATACCAATTAGAATGTATGTCAAGGGTTGACTCCTATTAACATGCTCTAACAATATGAGTATCTATATATCAGAAATTTTGAAAACATAGCACTGTAATTTGAGGTCATTTACTACCATGCTACAATACAAACATATCTGATTAAGTATTTTGTCTGAATGCTATGACAGAGAGGTCCAAATAAACAGACTGGAAGGAGAGCATGAGGACATTGGGTAGTGTGATATCAAGCTGTTTACGGCTGAATATGACATGCCTTCTATAGTCACAAGTGCCAAAGCCACCAGTGAATGTGTCCTTTCAGCCCTGAATAGGTGAAAAAAAAACATTGTAGCACAACATCATGTATTTTGTATGGGCTGTATTCAGCAAAGTGTTTAAACATGTGCTTCAATTTATTACTATTCAGCAGTCAAGTACTTAACTTGTACTAAAATCCAGGAGTAGATAAAGATGCACTGAATCGGAGACTATACACTGCATATTTTACAGCAAAACTATTTTGGCAATGCTTGAAAACACTTTAAAAATTTTATTGGGATCATTTTGAGATCTCTACTTCTCAAGCCCTAGTTACTGTAAGGTGAACTGTGCATAGCTCAGAAGGAAAGAAAGATTAAACTTAATCAATCCAAAGTGATTCATAAGATATCTAGAATATCTTTACTGTACATACAAAAAGGTCTCAGCTTTGAAGTCTGCCATATGGAGAATATTCAGGGCTAAAGGCAAAACCTAAATATCTTGGTCGAATGCTTTGAAGCTCCCCTTTCCACCACCAATATAAAATTCATATTCCTAATCAGAAAAATTATAAGGTGTTTGATCCTCAAGCAAGGCTTGGCACAAAACTGAGCCTTGCATGCTGTGGCAGTCAAGACAGAGTAACCCCAGGGGCAAAAGCAGGGATGATCTTTGGAAAGAAATAAATAGGCAGGATATCCAAAATGGCAGCAGCTGGAAGCTGCTCCGAGGTGGGATGTGAGGATGAACCCCCTGGGAGATGCGATACTGCACACAGGGCAGGGGCAGAGGTCAAATGTGCAAGGCCCCGCAATTTGTCAGATGGCTAACACCATCATTACCTGTGTTGCCTGCATGCAGGCATGCTTGCCTATAAATTACGCTCACTAATTTCTAGGCTAAATGTCCTCTTATTGGCAGCCCAGAGCACTGCCCCCCCCCCCCCGCCCCCCCCCCCCCCCGCCATTAGGAGATATTGTTTTATAATGAGAAATAAAAGTTAGCTCTCACAGTGTGAGGCAGCAGATGAGTCACTGCTGAAATTAGCAGCGTTGTTAATAGTTTTGATTTTTTGGTATATTACACATCTTTCCTTTTTCTGACATCACTGGGAGAAAGAGCATAGGAAGAAGTGTGGGCTTGAAAGAGGAGACAGAAGCAGAGAAGGGGTCTTTGGATAGGACAAGGGACAGACAGGGGGAAGAATATGTCCCCCATTACTATCGTTATCTAGTGTCAGGTTCAGGAAGGAGATGTTCAGGAGCCAGATGCTTCTTGAGACTCCCTGGGCAGGCAAACTTCTGTACTGCCTGCGCTCGTGTTGGACCTCTCCGGTGTTGTCATTTTTGGCAAGACCCCTGCTATTAGAGAGGAGCCCGCTCTCCATGCATCAGGGGCACAGGCATACCAGCCTCAAAGAGCAGGCATCGCTGGCAGAGGCATGCCTTGCCGCTTCATGCAACACTTCTGCAACATCAATGGAAGAAAGGAGGTGAGAGGAGACAAGAAAGGGAAAATTAGAGTCTTCCTGTTCCCAGTGGAGACAGGATCAGGCCCATAAGGAAGGAAAACCATCAGACACTTCTGCAAGGTGGCTGCAGAGAGGAGATGTCTCCCATTGCCCTGCTGACTCCAAGAGCAGCGCGTAACTTGTGGCTGCCTTGCCCTGGTGTTCCCACAGCCACCCCAGGCTAAGGATGAAGGCGCTTTCTGGCAGCTGGCAGCTGCCACTCTCAACACTTCAGAGAACTTCCAGGACTGAGGACCAAGGAATTGCAGTAGATGCCACTTGTCCAAATAAGATAAGCCAGAAGTCTTGGCAGTGGCATTGCCACTCCCTAGGCATGCTCCTCAGTTACGGGAAGCCTGCCAGGAGTGGGAATAGGAGAGAGTGGTGAACACAGCAAAAATGCCAGCCCTGTGAAATGTAAATATGTTTAAAATTTCCTACATAACCTGCACCTAGTGCTTTCCTAAGAGTCCAATACACCCATTTATCTGGGCCTTTCCCTCGTTACTCTCCAAATGGCCATTTCTTTATAACCTGTTGAAAAACATCAGCTGCTGCACTGGTACTTTCTCTGAAAAACAGAGGAGAGTTGGCATTGAGATGGCAGGTAACAAATGCAAGCTAATCCACGCTGAGAGAAAACATTTGAACTACTTGTATGCATTGCTGGGTTCTGAATTCACTGTAACCATTTAGAAAAAAAGTCCTAGGCATCTCACTGAAAACCTCTGCTATTTTGTGCTGGCCATTGTCTCAAACTGTATGGGGGAGATTTTTTAGTATTATTTTTGTGCCATTATATAAATTGAAGGTCTTTGCTCCATTCTGGTCATTTCAGATCCCAAAAGAGATATGCCAAAAATAACAGGGGCCTGGGGACAGCTGACAAAGATGATTAGAGGGATGGGAAAGACAGTGTGTAAAAGAAATTGAGATATAGGATTTGTCACAGTTCCAGGGTTAGCTGCTCCCCTGACCTCTTTCTACTATAGAGGCAGGCTCCTCTTCTTCAAGCCCCTGGTAGGAGTCTGTCTACTTACCTATAGCTCTCTTGCACACAGCTCCCTGACAGCTTAGTGAGCCTCTCTTTCAACGAACTTGTTTTTTAGTGTCCAGCATCTTTGGGATCTTTTGACTCCTGGCCTTGTCAAAAGGTCTGCAGCTGGAGTCTGGAAATAGCATCCTCGCAGCTCTAGCTGTCTTGTTATGACCCCTGCCATGCAAATTACTAATCCAGAGGCACTGTGCAGCCTTCCAGCTAGTTCCCTAATAGCCCTGTTATTAAACTAAACCAACATTACACAGAGTAACCTCCACTGCCACCCCACCACATACCTTATTCTTAGAGACTTATACAGCAGCCGTGCATCCTCTATAAGGTGGTTCAGTGGTGGTGACCCCCACTTGAAGGCCACAAGACTTGGTGCCTATTTTCAGCTCCATCACCACCTCCCCGTGGGACCCTGCATTCTTGAGGTGGTATTCACCTCATCTAACACTGGCCATCTAAATCTGAGGACCCCTCAATGAATTTGCCTCTTACAGTCACGGGGCAGACATAGCTGCAATGGATGGCTTATCTTAAGCCCGTATCTCAGAATGAGACAAATTGCATTTGTCGCTTCTTGGATGTGGAGGGAGGCCAGATGAGTAGCCAAGGTCAGGCACAAACTTTTTATAAAGCAGGATTTATGTACATCTGAATTTGTGCATGGGTATCCGTAGGTGACACCAGTTCATTCCCACCTCCTACAGCCCTCAGTGGCGAGAGGGCAGAGTTTTGTACAGCTTACAGCTGGCTAATCTTCTGTGTTAGTAATCTGTGAGGCTCAGGGCCAGCCACCTCCGTTGTCCAAGACACGGACCATCAAGGCTTGGGTGTTAGACTTGAAGACTTACGAAGTGGCAGACACAGCCATGAAAAGCTTGGGTGGGAGAACTATATATCCTCTGCTCCTCCTGTGTAACAGGACAGGTGTCAGCAATCAGCCAAGGGAAATTGCTTCATTCTTCCCCACTTAGAGCTGCAGGGCTGAATGAGGATGGCTGGGAGAAGCTCACCTGAGACTGTTCTGGTCCACAGGGAAGGTGGGCTAAGTACTCCTGAGCCACTGAGAGAAAGCCACTAGGCTTGTTTCAAGCAAACCTAGAAGGCTGAACTAAAAACCACCTAGTGTCTCTTACCGATCAGTGTTCCGGGTTAGCTTGTGGCCATCAAAGGAAGAGCAGGCACTGAAGAGTGAAGAATTGATCAGTAATTTTACCAATATATAAACCTTCTGCCTCTAAACTTTCTGGTCTGGGAATGATTCTGTACCCTGACAATGTCAGTTGGTCTCTCAACCAGCCCAAGAGAAAAAGCAAAGTGGCATAGGGCTACTTCTGGATCCTGTTTCCTTACACATGTCAAACACCAACCTGATGCTCCTAAGGTGTGAGTGCCTCTCTTCCTAGGGAGGCGACCAAGAAAAAAAAATCAGAAGAGATCTGGTAGGGGAAACGAAATCCTTGCGAAGAGTTAACAGAGAAAGATGTTACTGTAAAAAATAATGAATGAGTTGTGCCTTCAAGTCTCCTCAACTATGGAAATGTAAAAATCATCTCATTTTTCATATTAATAAGCCTGTTTTGCAGAACTGCCCTTCTTTTATACAAACACTTACCACGGTACATACCCTTCTTTCCTTCACTGTCATAAATTATCTTGTGGATGCTCCCTGTGAAATTGTTAACTGTACTGTTCCTATTGATCTTGGCTCAACCTTTTTCTAGAGTATACCCGTCTTAGGCAAGAAGGAGAGTGCTTTGGTCAGGGCTCTCTGCTCCCCTCAAGGGAGCATTACTCTTGTTAGCTGTAAAGTGTCCATAACAATGCACCTTTTAATGATGCTCCCCTTTGGCTTTTACTGGGCTTATAGCAAGACTTGTACTCCATTTTCCTGTAATAACTCAACCGCCACCTGGTTGTTTCTCCTGACAGTTACATCCTTACCAAGACTTTCTGACTTGCCCCAGCTGGAGCAGGGAGATGCAAAGTGACTGCAGTGCTCTGGGGAAGTGATAAGGGCTCACCTCTTCAGTGACCTGGAGTATTTCCATTGGGGATATGATCAGCAGCAGGCAGCAGAAGACACATGAATTAATGCTCCCTGCAGCTCACTGGGGTGGTGTTATTCACTCATTTTCCTGCACTTCTTTCTGCAGACCTGAGCCCATACATGGTTTATGCCATGTTTACCACCTTAACCTCTTCCTTTAGTGGACTGTAGCAAACTAAAGTCAAAGAAAATTTGTTTGCTATACTAGATGCTCGGACAAATAAGAGAGCTTTTCAGCTGAGTGATTGCAGATGGTAGAATAATTGACGTAACTATATTCGGGTTAACTATATGCATGCAGAATGCAGTCAAAAAAATTATGCCCTTTGCCTCCAAAGGACACATCTTTACTCAGTAATCTACAAGAGCATTTTCGCAAGCTCAGCCAGTGGAAAGAATTGATAAACACTTGAGCGGCCCTCATGCATATTTCATCTGGTAGGCAAGGGTGATGGGTGCACGTGCGAACGCACACATGCACATATGCACCAGCCAGTGGTACCTAAAATTCTTCTATCACTATGTAATACCTCTGACACTCTTTTAAGTATTATATACTATACAAGCACCTCCTTACCTTGCATACCAGAATGAGGGGAAGCAAGGAGATACAGCATGACAAGGCAAAGGACATGCATACAAAGGCAGGTAAAACCTGCTTTATTTCTACAGGTCAGTACTTGGTTCTGGTAAAATATGTTAGGAGGCTAGTGTTCTCCCAAACCCAGGTGGACGCAGGATGTTTGTTTCAGAGATGAAGGTAATGTCTGCAGGGTAGGATGGAGTTCAATGGTAGCCACATCAGGAACAGAAACGAGTATTTTGTTAAGAATAAAACAAACAAACAACACCCACCCCCACCCCCTCCCCCCCCACCAAAGCAAAGCAAAGCAAAGCAAAAAACATCCTTCTCTGAACTGCAGGATATATAAATGTGAGAACATTCCTTCCTGGAAACATTCAGTTTTTGTGAGTCCAGGACTCTTATCTTCACCTCAAAAATTCTTGAATCCACCAGTCTAGGAAAAGTAATCTTTATCACCCTCCTTTTTTCTCTCTCCATCCCTCTATGTAACAATTAATCACCTATAATGCAGGGCATGTTATCTTGGCATGATGATATTTTATATATTGATAAAGCAGGCAAAATCATGTACATACTCTACACCTTCCTGTTTCCTTAAATATAAGCTCTTGAAAAAAAATTTGAAAGTGCTGTGCTGAGGTTGTAGGAGCACCACGGCTGGCATAGAAGTCCTGTGGCTGACAGCCAGCCTTCCACAAAAGTGACCTCTCAAAGTCTCCCTTGCAAGGCCCAATCACCACCCCCACATTGCATCCTACTAAGAAATGTAGATAGCCATAAGTGAGATCTAGAGACTAAATACTTAGGACAGGACTGTTTATTTTGGGAGTACTACACTGTGATCTTAAGATTTTGGTGCGAAAGGAAGATAACCCTGGGCCAAATCGAGCCACTTCCTTTGGACGTGGTTAGTGGAGGAATGGCTCTAGTGACATCACCTTCACTGACCTATTCCCTGGTGACCTTGTCAACCCATTGTACACAGCGAAGGGCAATAGTATTTCCTGACTTGTAAGTAGTTACAATTCTTCTCAAGTTTTATAAATCTTAGGGTAAAATTTTCTACTAATAACAGATAAGCACATGCAAAGCTTGTAGCCCTCAAAACTAGGGGTGTGTGTCCCTCCTACCAAGACTCAGGTGGCAGCTGCAAACACAAGGTGCAAATTTTAGGGAACTTAGCCCCAGAAAGTCTAGGAAAACTGCAGTGCACTTTCTCATGTTTGAAGATTTGCAAACAGGGATCAAATTGCTGATAATATCCTTACTAAGGGGAGCAAAAACCCCCAGTCTGACAAGGTAGAGCAGCAATACCTAATGGTTAAAATATAACTACAGTGTGAACAATTGCAGTCATCTGGAGGAGGCTAGTGGGTTGCTTCTCCCATCATGCTGTAACCTTCCCTCTCAATCTGAGATTATTAATTTTTGACAAGTTGTAAGGCCTGATTTAGTCTGATCTGATCTGATGGAGTGACCTATTTTTATTACCTGCTCCCTCCCTTCTCTTGCTGCTTACCTTTCTGATGGCCGCTCTGTCTAACTCCCACAGCTGTGCTAACAGCTTTTGTTATTTCAGCTCTTGGAGGAGTACCCATAATGGTGAGAGCTGAACACAGTTTCTCAGCTCACTGGAATTTATAAAGCCTTTTCTCCTGTCTCACACACCTCACAGGAAACTCTTACTCAAATCTCTTTTTTCCTAGGCTCTAGCCTTCGCACCCTCAACGCTGGGAGGTATTGCTGTTGATTCGATGAACCCAGGCACATTTAGACAGTTAGCTGCACTAGATTTCTGTCTGCTATTCCACCTGCCAGTTTTTCCCCACTTAATGTTATCGCTCTTGTTGTAGTGGAAATGCCCCTCAAACATACACAGAACAATCAGACTGTGGGCTAGCCCACTGGTTCTCAACAATTCTGCTCCCTTCCCTCCACCTGGTGCTGGCTGAAGGTTGGTCCTCCTGCAGGATCCCTACCCTGGGAACGTGGAGGGGCTGTGGGAAGCAAAGTGGGATGGGGGTTGTGTTCTACTCTTGGCTTGGACTACAGCAGGCTGCACATATCTGGATAAGGTTTTTTTCCAGAACGAGTGTGCAGCATCCTGCCAGGCTGTGAAGCTGTCAGGATCAGTCCATTCTTGGACCTTTGTTTATATGATTCACTGTGAGAAACAACCCAAAAGCTACAGAATTTTGAGGACTGTGCAAATCCCCCTTCCTTTTTGCTCTGGGATTAATGTTCATCTTTTATTGTTTATTGATGGGGTTTTTTTGTCCATTCTGCAAGCTATTGCCCTTTTCAAACTGCTTGACAGAACAGTGCTCCGTGACACAATGCCAACAAACAAAATATTGAATGGTTAAATGCTATTTTCTAAAACAATATGGGACAGCTAACCATCAGAAAATGGATCATGGACAGAGACACTGGGGGAAACACCATCATCATCTCAAATCAACACTGGCACTTGATACGACACTGAGACTTAGGGGTCTAAGAGTCTTAAAACAGGATTCTGAATCATAAGAGATATAATGAAAAGGTTTAGATTTTTTACATCGTCTTCATACTGGGACAAGCTGAAAGAGCTTTGAGTTTTGTTATTGATTTTGACCTAATGTGGTATTGATATGAATTTTAAATGCTGTACGTAGATAGAAAAGGTGCAATGATCAGATCAAATATAGTCTATTAATGCTAGTCTAGGCAATTTTGTATTGTATAAGATGACAGAAATTGGACAAGACCTTACTTGGTTCTCGTGTGTGAAGCTCTAGCAGGTATGTGCTTTTTATATTCTCATGTCTAATCAATATATCTTGGGTTTTTTGGATTGGTCACAGAGTCACTGCCTCAGGACTGATGAAGCTTAAATGCTGGGACTTTACTTCATGCTGCTGTTTTTCCTTCCATTTCTGTATAATCGCTGTAGTTCTGGAGAGATTAAGTATTGTATATTAAAGAACATACTCACAGGCCTTTTGTGTTTGCCTTCATAATAATAATAATAACAACAACAACAACAAAAGTACTGGTGGTAGCAACAGGACAAGCAGTAATAAAAACCTAAATACTTGTCCTGAATAGTATCCTATTGAGTCTGCACTCTAATCTTTGTAAATGCTGATCATCTTTTGTCTTCCTAGAGCTAGAAGATGCTTTAGTCTTTCAAGTTTTTCTTCACAGAAACTCCTTTCAAGGTTGAGGCATTGTTAGAAGCTAACAACAGTGGCTTTGAAATATATAATTTAAGCCGGAGAGTGACAAACACCCTACCCTGCTCCTGTGAGAGTAGCTGTGCATTCACTTAATGAGGTAGCTGAAGACATCTCTGGTCCTTTTCCCACTTTGAGCCCAAATGCCAGAGGCAAAATGGTGAGCTTCCCTTGCTTGTGTGCGAAGATTTCAAGCTCTTTGTCTCCGTGCACTTACAGCTGTTGTCACCTTTCTGGAAGGGTCATTTTGTCTTGCATAGCTATTAAATCCTGTCTCCTTTGTTCTACCCAGATCAATCCTAGGCCAATGCATTGAAAGAGAGATGTCTGCTGAGAAACACTTCTTTGTAAAATGGAGTATGATGGTGAATATTGTTGGCAGGCAAAGGCAATATAAGCTTGACTCTATTCTGCTCCCTCCTGAGTGCATGACATCTCTTGGTGAGAGGGTAGCTGGGTCTCCATGACCATTATGCCTGTTACTATTCAGGCAGAGTGGCAATAAGAGCACAACCGTACCAATTACGATAATTACCTGGTTCAGTGACACTGAACAGAGGCAGACAGAGAAGTATCACTTAGTGATCTTTGCATCCAAGCTACAGCAGACAAGTATATGGGAACAAAGAACACTCCATCTACCCCAAAAGATGCCTTGACACGAAAAGTTCATTTGCTTCATAACCATGGCTGTGTCTTATGCACTAGGTTCTTCACAATACACACTCCAAACAGGCTCCTGGAAAAGAGACCTTGTGTAGCATCTCTGTATGTTATAGTGGGAGCATATGCTTGAAGAGAATTCTTATAAACTCTTCTTCGTGTAGTACTTGCATAATAAGTATGCCTGAAATTCTAAATATAGGCTAAATGTCGCATGCACAGGGAAGAATTCATCCATGAGATACGTTGCAGATTTATGATGCACAGCTCATTAGGGTTTGTTATCTGATTCACCAAGGTTTCAAAGAAGACAGATTGCCAAAGAAGATAAGAGGCAAAGAAGATCCAGTCAATTTATTCTGAAGGATCCATTCTTCCCTTATGACATCGTGTTGGGGCAAGCGTGCTTTAAATCAAGGTGTATGCAATTCGTTTATGCCACAGTTTGATATGACAGTACTTAACAGTCCTCATCAAATGGTATTTATTTCATCAAAGCAAAGGAAACAGAAACTTGTCCAGAGATTGGAAGCCCCACTCATTAATCTAATGAGAGCTGTTCTTCCCATTTCACTTTCATGCCTGTTGGGGACAAGAAGGTTCTTCATTTTATCATCATTGTCCATACAGCTATCCCACACTGAAGAATCCATGATGACTGCATTTTCGAAAGAGTATCTCCCCAGGGACTGTAATTATTCATCTTTCAGGAGACACAAGATCTATAATACACAAGTGCTGCAGACAAGAACTAGTTTACAGGTTTATCTCATGACTGAAAGTATAATCCGTCTTCCCTGGCATGATTTAGGAGGTGCCACACAAGAAAAGAAAGAAAGTGGGTCAACCCCATTTCAACTTGTATTCCCTTGTTCACATAGGTCCTATTCTTTTAATTTCTCATTGAAAAAAATTAGCACCTGAGGGAGCAGAAGAAATGGGCCTTTTTCCTGTATCCTGCAACACAACTTGTAGCCATTAGGATTGTGTCTGCACCAGGTTTGGACTCACTGTGAGCTCTCTTTCCCCAGCAGTGACCCAGCCAGATAGCAATTCTGCTATGAGCAAGCAGAATAAGGAAGTTCTGCTTCTGATGGAGATGGTGCCTTGGGATCTGAAAACCTTGACATCTCCATGAGTTAAGAATCAAGCTACTAGTAGAGAACTTGACTGTATTAATGGGATTTTCCTAATGATTACATGGTAAACCTAAGCCTCTGAACAGGGATTCCCAAGCTTCCCATGTTTCCTCTAAGGACTCGTACCTCAAGACACTTTCTGGTGTCTCAGCCCTCTTCTTTTCCTGATAAGTCAGTCATTGCTCACTATCACCACAGAATAGCCCTGTAGCTATCAGTGCAACTCATTTCCCTGAAAAATTTATTCTGAAAATGGGATTTAAGGCAGTTTAAGCTCCTTGGAATGCAATTCATCATCTAAAAACATTTTTATGTTAAAAACATGGAGAGATGATATTGCCATGTCTTCATGCATCTCAGTTTGGAAGTCCAGTTTGGGTGTTTGAAAGAAAAACTGAATGAACATGGCTCCAAACTGAGAATTTTTCTGGGTAATAATATGACACGTGTGACCACATTGCCTCCTAAGCACTTGTTTTTTCACCTTCATCCCCACATATTTCTAATTTCCATGTATGCCAAAATCCCCATTGTAAACCCCATTCCTCTGTTTGTTCTCCCCATATCCTACAATAACAGTTTTTTCCTGAAGAGTAAACATAGCTTGTCTTTTTCATTGTGAGACATAAAATACTACTCAACAACTCTAAAAGTTGTGCATTTTTTATGCAAACCTTGCTCAAATCTACTTTCTGGGGTCTTACATGCAGCCTTTCTTGCTTAAAGGGCACATAATATCCAAAAAAGCTAATAAAGAATTGCTAACACAGAGAGCACAGTGTCTCTAACATCAGATACATTAGGAAGCAAGCATCAGTCCTAGGTGTTCACATTGCAAAGGATGTCAAATAACCAGAGTCAGGCAGACAGGAACAGCTAAACTGTACTCTAGACATGTAAATTTAAGGACCTGTATTTTTCCTAATGTGGTGGCTGACATTATTGATCCTGAAAGCAACAGAAGGAGCATACCTCTCTGCCTTGCTTTTGCCATTAGAGATTAGATCAGCTATGCTGGGTCTTTGCAGGTAAAAGAAACCAAAAAGCTCTTAACATACCAGTTTGAAATTACAAACAACAGGCTTAAAGGGCCTAAATCCAACCACTGCAACTACCTGAAGCTGTAGTTTGTAAATACTCCTAAAGTATAATTAGATGGATGGAAACCCTAAATCTAGGCTTCTTCAAACATATACATGCAAATATCATCATTGCTCCTTGAGGCTGTGTCTGATTTGGAGCCTATTCCCTGATTAAAGACATTCCAGATAGACAGTGCTGGTATATCCAGCCACAAGTCATTTGTTAGGCAGAATTACTGATTTTAGTAGGGAGTCACTTTTTGAAATCAATCTCACGATCTGGCCAATATTTAGGAAAAATATCCTCATCTCCAATAACTCATTCAATTTATAACATCTAAAGTGAACTAAGTTCAAAATAATCTTATTTATTTTTCACCATTTCACATCAGTGAGTGAGCTGGCTGATTTATATGATCATTTGTATCACCACAGTGTCTAGGAGAATTTTCTCACAATAAGTACCTTCACTTTTCTGGCTCATGTGAACTATCATGCAACGGGAGCTTGCAAACACTGTAAGGAAACAATTGCAGGCAAAAATAGATACAAATTAATTAGATCATTTTAATGAGTCCCAAGTCTTGCAACACACAAAACCAACCCACAACTAAATGAAATTTTGTGCCTCACCTACTCAGACCATATTCCTTAAATTATATAGTTCTTCCAAAAATCTAACTCATTTATTTATTCTAAAAGCCTTTCAGCTCACCTTCATTTTCATGCAATTTTAGGATGGTAAATTGTGGCAGGAATTGATTTGTCTGGACTCATACATTGCTAGTTCTCTGTGTCTGCCTCCCGTGTCACTATAGTTTCTCCTTGACACCTACCCTTCTTTGACATTTTTTCTGGGAAGCTGACCACTGTGCCTCAATTTATTAAGCCCTCCCCATGGAGATATCAATTGCCTCCTGGCAACAGAAACATTATATATCTTTGGGGCACGGGTGTTTTCAAGAAAATGTTCTGAATGAGATATGCCACTTGCTGTTAGCTCTTTACAAAGGAGGACACTCTTTACCCTTTCCTTATCAAAATTATTCAAAGGCAGAAATACTTTCTTTTCTGTCAAAATGGTCACTCACAGAGAGGTGACGAACCAGTTTTAGAACAGACACGTACAACAGTCGTGTACTGGTTTTTCAGAGCAAAACATTTCTTGAAGGCAAAAAGCATACATGACGGTGCCTCTGATACTTTTCAGTTTTGGTCATGAGATTCACGTGAAGTCCTCACACAGCCGGGACCCCAGACACCAGGAGCATACTTAGGGGGTTTTTCATACTATCACTTGTTTACATGGAGGAAACCAGCAAACTTAGTCTTGCCAATGATTTTAAAGAACTGAACTGGGGTGTTTGGACATTATTAAAGAGCTAGCCACTAATTCATAGACAAACGTGTTCTTGAATCAAAGCTGTTAGTGACAAGAGGTTGCAATCATCACAGTGCTGAACATATGCATTCACATGACTGTGTGAATCACAAAAATAATTTTTTAAGAATATACTTCGCAAAACTGATATTTACTGGGCACCTCAGCTGCTGGCACCAGGACATAGAATGAGGAATTAATGGGCAGAAAGGAAGAGATCAGTAGCAAGACAAAATGATGTGACTGCATCCAGCAAACTTGTAATCCAGCTCTGGAGTCATACAAATGCTTAAATATAAAGAGTGAAAGCTGAGACAGAAAATCCCATGGAAGACGTTAATCTGTGAAGCTGCAAGCCTGCTTGTGCCAGCCACACAGGTCCCATTCCTCAGGAGTTTTTGAACACAAAACTTACCTCCTAGCTGCCTCCATCGTCCCCTTATTGCCCTGATCTCTTGTGAGGACATCCCCAGGATGTATGGCAGAGAGCAGCTCCTTGTCTGCGCAAGGTGTTGTTCAGCTGAAGGTTTCCCACTTCTGTGTGGCTTGCAATCTAACTTAAAAAGAAATCAAGGGGCTTGTAATGAACAATAGTGGGGAGATAGGAAAGGTAAATTGTAATAAATGCAATGCTTTTAGTGCCAAATAAAGCTCTTCGTGCCAAAAGTTTCTTCCTGTTGCATGTTTCTACAGCATTGAGCAGGACGGTGCCCAGGCTGAGGACAGGGTATTCTGCTAAGGAAGCTCTGACAGTGGTCAGCACAAGGAGGGCTTGTCCTGGCTGTCAGGTGAGGTGAAAGCCCTGGAGAAGCAACAAGAGGGAGATACTGCTCCTTCCCAGAAGCAATGTGCCATGGCAGAGACCCTGGGTACAAAGTGGGCAGCACCACAGTGCAGATGAAGAATGTCTGGGAGGATAATGAGGTCTGCCTGTAGCAGGAAGTAAAGTCTAAACCATGGTTTTGGTGTTCTAGAAGAAAGGAGGCTTTCCTAAGAGTCTGCAGAGGACCATAAGGATTTCATAGATCTTGAGAAGCAACTGTAAGCTACTGGACAAGAATGAAGAGTGAGTACCCTTCTAGCAACCAGCTTTGCTTTCAAGCCTTTTATTTAATCTGCCTCACACATCAGTATCGTGGTTTGTTCTGCTGCACTTTGGTTCTTGCTGTGGTTTAATGTATTGTGGGGTTTTTTTTATTTAGTTGTGCACGTTTGTGTAATAAAGCACAACTCTGGACCTCAGATACCTTTCCTCTCTTTTAACGTGCTTGCTTGAAAGGAAGTAAGAGGTGGATCCTTCTGAAAGTGTGAACTAATTTGTTGGGCCAACCTAATGATACAACTGATGGAACTAAAAATAAAACCAAATCAAACAGACTTTGCAAGGCTGTACATCAAAGAGCATATAGCAACTGATATGTAAGGCTTTTCAGTAGCTTGCCACTGTGCATTAACCAGATAATCTACTAAATCTAGAAATAACCTCCATTTCACAGGCTGTTGGATCTGCTTTGAATGGCAGATAACTGGAAAAAAGTAAGATAGGATGAGGTGTCCATTCATGCATTCCTGGAAGAGGCAGTCTCTGGGTATTGAGTCAAAGGCCTTATGGTGGTGGGTGGTACAGAGAAAGTGATTTCTTAAGACAAAATGTAGGCTCAGACAGATACCTTGCTGACCACCCATTTGTGGTTAAGTGAAAGGACATACATCACTGGAAAATATTAATAGCTAGTCTTCAGGGAAAAACAGTGGAACACAGTCAGCATTAATCACATCCCTGACTCTATCTCAGGAGCCAAGAAGAGGTCATTTTTTTTTTCCATCAGGAACATCTTGGTACTTAAGGGAAAAAAATGCATTCACACTTAAAGGTTTCTGTGGTGTAACCATAGAGATGTGTTAAAGTAATAATCACAGACAGCCATGTAGGGGCTTGTTCTGTTTTGTGCAAAGGGAGTTAGCAAAGTCCAACCTTTCTCCACACAAATGCACCCTTTTAAAAGTGAAGATAAGCAAATATATAAGTTTTACAAAAACAGAGGGTTTTATTTAAAATTTAATAAGCTTAGTTCCACTAAAAATATTTTCTTTGTGGTTCAAATCTGTGCCAGAATATCCACATGGTGCAAATCAGTGTACCCAAGGCAGCTCTGGGGATTTGCACCTGCTAAGAAGCCAGTCCATCACTTCCTCGAGGCTCTGACGTTCTGAGGACTGTGCTACAACACACCAGCAATTCTGAAACGCCAGAGTGATACCACTTTATCACTATGTGATCCTGCTGAGCACAATAACAAAGCTCAGTTTTTTCATGCACGTGCGGTGTACATTTCAGCGTGTAAGTTTATTTTCCTGCGATGACAGTTTGCCTCCTCTAATTTTGCCAGGAATTAAAACGGGCCTTGATGTATACCCACCAGGTGATACAGGCTCAGCAAACTGATTTGTTACAGCTTCTGGACAGGATCAAAATTCATTACACAAATCAGCTCTTTTGATAATTCCATAGAGTACTGCTCTCAGGCACGGTGTGGAACCACAAAGGCAAATATTCTTAATATCCAATAGCTTTATACTATGGTGAGACATCTTAATTGAGTTTCTTTGCTGATGTGTACACATGTACTGCTAATATTATACTGAGCCATACTGAGCAGTCACAGTAAAACCCACAAGAATGTGCTATTTTCCATATTTGTAAGAAGTGAGCCCACCTCTGTGGGAACCCATGCCCAGGCACAGCACAGAGACATCTGGTAATTAACAGCAAAGCCACAAATCATCTCTAAACTCACCTAAACAAAGCCACAGCTGATCTAACCTATTGCTGGTGACGGTCCTGCTTTGAGCTGCTCTAGGTGCCCCCTAGCAATCCTCCAGCAGCCAACAGGAAAAAGAAACCCTTCTGGACTTGAAATGAACTGGGGGTATTTGGGGAAAGTGGTGGGGAAGGAGTTTAAGATTAAAAGAAAACTACACAGACATTTCTAACTCATCCAGGAATCTGTCTCCTTTGATCTTGAAACATATTTCATTTCCAGCTCTCTGAAATGTTCAGAAGCCTTATTTCTCTAACAAGAGGATAATTACCTATCTGGACATGAGGAAGTATTATGATACCTTTAGCTGGTTTCTGTTCTGTATATCCACATAACTCCTGTGAGTACATGATTGATGATATACACAAGTGTACAGTTAACTTATTTTTTTGCTCCTAAAAGATTTGTTATTGTTTCTTTCCTGAACTGTGACACCACAAAATAGATATTGTATTCACTGGCAGGCAGTTCTCTATCTTTTACTGCTTCCAGCTTACAGTAGCACTGTTATCTTGCATCTGTATTTCAGCACTGAATACACACACAGTGATGAATACTGAACCCTACATGTATAAGAGCGCTTTTCTAGATAGCTCCAACTTCCTTGCCCTGGCAGTTGATGCCACACGGTTCTGAAGTTTGCTTGGGCTATGCTCAGCCCATGAGGGTTGCAGAATGAGGAAAATGTGGACTATTTTTCAGAGAGCTAGAACATGCCCTGTGCAGGGGTTTGCCCCCATCCAGGAACTTCATTTACCTGAAGGAGCTAGTATAAAAGGTAGGGAACAGCCAGAGCTCTGACTTAGCTTCAGTTCCTGTACATGCCACCAGCAGTTAAAAGCAATAAGGAAAATCCTATTGAGTATCTGTGCTCAAGCAGGGAAGCAACTTTTTCAAAGCTTTATTTTCTGAGAGTTTTTTTCTCTTTTTATAGTGGCACCTGAAGGGCTGAAAAGCCGAGTGCTTGCTTCAGACATAGACACATTTGGGAACTTTGTACAGTCACAGTATTTCAAGAGAACTGTTTGACAAATGAGAGTATGGTGAGTGGTAAACAAAGGTGATCTGTTCAAATAATGTCACACCCTGAAAGAAAATACCACTATCAGAACTAGTCAAGTGTGCATCCGTCACAACTAATAGCCTGTGTCAATCCTCCCTGACTGACAAGCCTTGTGCTCTGGGGCAGGCAGAGCAGCACACCAGCCCAGCAGCGGCTGTGATGGTCTGAGTGACTGCAACACACCAGCTGGGACCCTCCAGCTGGCCAGGGGGCTGCTGCAGCCCCAGGGGCTGTGCACAGGGAGGCACAGGAGCAGGACGCAGGGAGTCAGAGTGCTGGTAAGGAGGCTGATAAAGCATCCTTGAAAATACAGGTCACAAGTCAACACTAAACTAACATGAGGAACCAGTTCATTTATTACTTGACAGCTGTAATGGGTGGGGTTGGAGAAGAATGCATCTGTGGGTCCCTGAAGAACTTGCACTGCTGCTGTCCTCAACAGCATGGCTGATAATAACAAACATAAAAGTATTCATGGCACTGCAACTCTGGCAATTTTCATTAAAAAAAAACACAACACAAAAAACCTTAGCTGAAAAAGGTGCAGTGGGAGAACTGTGAATTACCTTCCTTTTCTTGGTTTCAGTCATGTCCAGTTCAAGTTACATGAGCACATGCATCTTGGATCTGTAAGGGCTTTGTTGTGGTTACCACGAAAATAGAAAGGAATGACTGTGCTGGTGATTTTTTTTTATTATTATGAAATAAAAGGTAAATGACTATAAAAGATGAGTGACTTGTACAATGAATATGTGATATTTTTCATCATTTTCCTGACTACTGCCCCTGTAATCATATAAATAATTGAACATAGACTGCACTAGCCCTTACAATCTCTCTTCAAGGCACTTAGAAAGGATGAGAACTCATTTAGTCTCATTTGAGGACAAACTTTGCAATAGAGAAAATTGCAGTTTTGCAGAAAATCAGATTTATGAGATAAAACAACCATAGGGGGAATGTGAGTCTGATGGAGGAAGAAGGGAGTGAAGGCTAATTAGGTTAATGGTGTGTCCACAGTGTTAACTATGTTTAAACTGAGGCCAGGGAACAGGGCAATGTCCTTATCAGGCCTCTTTGATCACTCTCTGTAGAAAGAAAGTGGAAGGAAGGGAAAAAGATAAATCCAAAGAAGGAACATGGTGGAAATAGCGCAGGGCAAGGTGTAAAGGGAAACAAATATAGGAACAGAATGGAGGAAGAGAAAATGCTGTACCAAACGCAGGCAGCAAGCTGCACAATTTCCCATGTAACAAGGGATCGGTCAGTCCAGCTTGTGGTTTGTTCTTCTACCCTTCTTAACTGCGCAGGGTGCCTGTTCAGTGTAATACAAAATAAGATGTTTTTCTTTATTTTAGGTGGGGTTTTATAGTTCAAACCACCTTTAAAGTGCATTAGCAATCCTTTGACAATCCTGTCAAAGAGGAAAGGCCAGATACAGTTCTTCCTCCCCAATACACCCAGTTTTCTGCACTGTACTCTCTGCCCCCAAAAATACATGATAAGAAAGAGACATTCTAAGCTCTATGGACCACTGACTTCAATGGGCTTCGGATTGCTTGAGCCATTCACTTTTGTATTCTAAAGAAATCAAGAGAAAGCACATGAAGATCAGAGGCAGCTGAACGTCTTTATGTGCAAAATAACTTGAAAGACAGAGCTTAAACCAGCAAAGGGGAGAGAAAATTTACAGTCCACCTACTCTATCCAGCCATAGATTTGTAATTGTGCCACTTGTGATAACGCTAAAAGAAAAAATTAAAATTACATGGGGAAGGGAGGAGGGTCATGAGTCTGAACTAAAAGCCTGAAAAAGAATTATTTCAGGACTTTAACTGTCCCTACTGATTTCCTTTTAAGACTTACAGCATGTGACATTATTTCACTCTGATTTTCTCCAAAGGAAAAATATGACACTGTATTAACATTAAATTAATTGGAGGAACCAAATATATCTATATGCACAACATATCTGCATCTCTCTGTATCAGAAAACCTTCTACCCAAAATAAGCACCAGCTGGAAGAGAAATTCTTGCAATGGAGCCCTTTCTGTTTAATCCCTTAATCTTCTCAACATCCTCAAACAGTAGGGATTCTCTCTTAAACCCGACTGGAAAGTAACATCTGCACTGTTGAAAGAGAGGAAACACCAGAAGGCAAGCCACTGAGGTCTCAGCTCCCTCTCTCCCAGTCAATAATTTTCTCTTGAAGATGCCTGTTAAGGACAATTTCTATTTAATGGCAATGACACAGACCAGGCAAAACCAGGGGCCTGAAATATTTTCTATTCCTAAGCATTTATGCCCCCCATTCTTATGCTATGACAAAGGCAAGGGAACTTTAAATGCCAACAGGACTACAGAGATGGATTAACCTGCATAGCTGGATAAACACATAACTGTTGTTATGCCCCGAAAGTTACTAGCTTTCCTCCCGTCAGCCATCCCTTCTTATTATTCATGTTTAATATTTTGACAGCTTAAACTACAGTGATGTTCTTGTCTGTGACTTGTCTTGACTGTTAGTCCCAGGGCTTTATATGGGTTGCAATGCCTCTTCTAGATTTGAGATTAAGCAACATGGTAGCCCAGATTAGTTGAGGGGCCACCTCCCAAATGCTAGGCCCAATTTCATGGGTCTCCTGTTAACCCAGTCTTACAAAACCCTGTGAGAAGTCAGGCAGAGCACTCAGAGTCTGGCTATGTTTTCTTGCAGTCTAATAGAAAGGGGGAAACTTCCCTCTCTAATTAGAATTACATGTAGAATGTGTATTAATGTATAGAATTCCTATGTATCTATGTCTTCTAAATACCAAATCACAATAATCTCGGACAACCAAATGGGTCACCAGTCACTCACTTCATTCTGGTCTCTCTTTGAATATCTGACTTGTTTCCTCCCTGTCCCTTTTTTCTCCTTTTTCAGTTCTCATAATGCTGCAGTACAAGTGTCAGTTGCAGGAAGGAGAGGTGACCGTAGCTGCTTTTATGCCCTTAGATCGGCCGGTTTCTGACACAGCACTCACAGCCAATTCAAGCAAGATTTTACCAATGCCCAAGAAAATTTTCATAGAAATTCTCTGCACTTCCTTCTTTAATAACCATCTAACTTAATAATAGTAATCACTTCCTCTGGAGAACAGAGCCTGACCCATGCAATATCTAAGGGTAAAGGCTGCTTTTGGGATGAAATATGAGATTGGGAGTCAAAATTAAGCATATGCTGAAAAGGGCAGGTGCACAGTGATAACAATGCACTTCTTTGGTCTTTGACACTTTCATTCTTCTGTCTGAAGTCTGTAATTTATCGTAGGGTGTACTGGAGGTACTGTGACTTCTGGTGAGGATTATACATAAAGAATGCTCTAGTTTAGCTTTCTGGACTCAGAATCAGTGACTTGCTCATGGTTGCAATAAAATTGATGTACAGGCCCAGAGCTTCCTTCAGTCTCGGCTGGAAAGCTTCTGGCTCCTCACCAGGGTGAGGTCTGGCCAGGAACCAGTGAGTCACTGAACTGCGACACCACAGAAAAGAGACCCAGGGAGACATTTAGATGGCACTGCAGTGTTGGTCCAGAAGGATATTCAGGGGACTCGGGACCTAAGTCTACGAGCAGCCCTGGAGGCCTGTGAGCGTATGTAGGGCAGAGTGCCTGTGGGTATTCTCTTAATTCAAGTGATGCTGATAATAGCAACCACCTTCTCTAGAGAGCACACCCCCACTTCCCAGGTTGTGTGTGCCCAAAACAGACCAGAACCTTGAGGTACAAGTTCTGATCTCCTCCGTCTTCCAGCTGGATCCATCACACAGAAGACACCAAAGTATCCCAGGCTCTTGAATCAGGTATTAATAAAACATACAAATACTAACTCAAAGATAGGTAAATTATTTCAACGGGGAAAATTCAGGTGGAGTGGGTGAAACAGGTTAACTAGAAAGGCTGGTAAACAACCTTCCCTTCATGTACTGGAAAAGTAGGCGCATTCCTCCAGTCCCTGCTCAGCTTTCAGTGGCTTCCTGAGCCAAAAAAATCCCACTAAGGTTTAACATTAAGCCTGGTCCCCTGTCACAGAGAGGCCTCCTTCTTCGCTTGCACACTTTGCAGTCTGCTCCCTGCTTACTGCTTCTTTTGCCCACTGCCCACCCCACCCTTCATTTGGGAAGGCTGTACCGTGCCCACCTCCTCCTAGGGAAAAAGCAATTGCCCTCCCTTCACCTCCCCTCCTGAGGTTTTGGCTTGACGCAGAGGGCAGCAGTGAGGAACTTCCTGCTCTCATAACCTCTGTAGCACAGTGTATAATACACAGTAGGGGGCAAGAAATAAATTAGACAAGGAATACTCGTGTTCCAAGGTTGTGGTATACTCTGCTGTTTTTATGACTGCAGTGTTTCTAGTGGGGGTCTTTAGAAAGCCAGAGTTAGTGCAATGGTTCATGAGAAATGGAGTGCAATTAGTGAAGCCTCCTGGAAGCACACAAGGCAGGAAAATCGGTCTTTGCAAACCTTGGCCTTAGCCTGGAAAGAAGTGTTTTATGATCATGACGCTTTTTGACCTGTCAGCATCACGGTAGTATATAACAAAGGCTGCTGCTGCTTCTCCCTGGAGCTGCATTGGGAACAAGAGTGGGTTAAGGGGCAGAGGGCACTGCATTTCCCCCTCAGCTATCCAAATGCAAAAAGAGGTACACTGCACAGCCAAGAAGAGTTTGTAAAGTAAAGGCTTAGCACTGTGGTTGGCACACCATCCCAGTAAAAGTCCCTGTGCTGTTGCATTCAGAAGGTTAGATACCTTCCCTCACTGTGTCTTAACCAGGAGGCTCTGTGGTGGACTTTGGTTTGTGGTCAGCATCTTTTAATTTCTGTCCTGACCCAGATCCTCAGTCTTTGCTCCAAATTGCTATGAGATTGGAGGAATCAAAGGCCAGTTTGCTGTATTCTTAGCAGCTAGGCGCAAGGCTGTCCAGGGAGGGGTGGGGTGGGTGTGTTGCAAAAAAGGCAAGTCTCAAAAATTGATACCTTTACCTGGGAAATCCTAAAATGCCACTGTACAATGTAATGGTGCCAGGGACACGCAATACACTGTCCTTGGGAGCTGACAGCTCTCCTCTGCTGAGGGTTTTAGTGGAACAGCAGTCACGTAGTGCTGTAAGCACACGCACTTCTCGCTTCTGGTTCTCTTGATCCCATTGCTTTGATTTCCAGGTTCAGTACTTTGAGGTTGAGGATAGAAAAGAACAAGTTGTGAGAATATCTTTTTCTTTCTCTTCCTTTCTTCCTTCCTTTCTTTCTTTCCCTCTCTCTCTCTCTTTTTCTCTCTCTCTCTCATCAAAATCTCAGCAAGTGTGTTGAGAATGGGGGGTTCTGCTGCAACATTATTGCTGAGACCACTTGTGACACTTTCTCATTAGCCTGTGTAATGGGAAGCCAATCTGCTGCTCAGGAAGCAGCACTGTCAATGATTTTCAGCCACAGATGATGCAGCCTGGCTTTGAACTGCTTAGGTCTTGTTGTAACAGAAGCACCAGTAATATTCATTTAATGTGCGTTGACCTTTCCCTGACCTGGGACACAGAGACGGCTCCTGCTCTGACTTACCAGCATGCTTTTTTCTGTAAAGGTTTCTGCTTGGCAGACTACAGCAGGAAAATAGTAAATTCTGTCTGCAAAAGGTGCAAAGTTTTCTTGGGTTCAGCACAGCTCGGGGAGAGAAGCAAAATTTTTTATTTTTCTCAATTTTTGAACCTTAAAGGGTAATGATATGGGGTGAGGGCAAAGGAGTAATCTGGGAAATGTGTACCCCTAAAGCATTAAAGATAACCATTCCCCTCCCTTTCTGTTGCTGCAATCAGCTCACACCACTTGCCACTCACCAGGAGACCTGTATCACCAGGACGAACCTGGGGATGACAGGAAGTTCCTGAATGTAGACAAATCCATCAAGTCTCATGCTTGGAACGTGAAACTCTGAAGACCTTCGTGCTCCTAAGCTGATATCGCTTGTAAGTGCAGTTGCAGAGCCACAAGTTTTTCATTTCCACGTCCCACCACAGCAGAAAAGAGAGTGGGGACTTGCAATGATGTGGATCCCCTGACCCTAGAGAAGCCTGACATACTGCACATTAGCAGGCCAGCACTGCCTTAGGACCCAATGCACCAAAATTTAAGCCCCCACAACACAGTCATGAATGAGGGAACAGACATGAGACAAATATGAAGGGGCATGAAGAGAACATGTCTTCCTTGCAAACCAACCAGAACTCAAGGGAAGAGATCACAAAGAAGCAGAACACAAGACAAAAGATTACTGCTCAGCCAAAAGCGTAAGACTGCATACTTTTGTTGGATAAGCCTTTGCTGACAATACTACACAACTGTCATAACAGACCAGCTGGACCATCCATGCCTCAAGACCTGATGGTATAGTTTTGTCTCATAAAGCTATTGGAAAGTCACTTTCGAAAGTCACTTTTCTTCTATTTATTCCCACTCTATCTTGTTTTTGCTTCCTTGCTCTACAGATTACTCTGAAAGTTGAGAAAAACACACTGCAGTTTCAGTTGCTTCACTGGAAAAAGCTAATTTTATTTCCCTTTCCTTCTTGGCCTTTCTTGCTTCTGCAGTTTACAGATTGCTGACCTGCTCCTGTGACCTTTGTTTTGATCTCTGCACTATATACCAGGTCTTGAGAGAACAAATCCAAGGAGCAAATAGGCATTTGTCAGAAATATCTGTGCAAAGACAGAGCAGGATGAAGACAGTGAGGTCTCAGAGAGCCTGCCCTGGAAGAAAAACGGTTGTGCCACGTTGAACTGTTGTGATATCGGTTGTCACTGTGGTTGATCATGCAAGCAATTGTTGGACTTGTTCCCATCTGCAAAGGAGCTGTGAAGAAAGGTCTCACTTTTTCAAATTGCTGGCCGATTAGCTGCAGAGCTGTGAACTCCTCCTCTATACTTGCACAAACTGTGAGATTTAGAAGGGGTAAGGGTTTCATTCCAGCTATTTATTCTATGTAGAATCAGAAACCCAGAAAGAAGGATCTAAATGGTTTCTGGCAATAGATAAGTTTAAACAAATTGCAGAGTCACAGGACAAAGCCTTGCTCGCAGAAAGCCTAAAAGTGGACAACAGTAGAGCCAGTTGCACTTACCTGCTAACCCTGGCACTTCTGCAGTTCACCTTTCAATGCTACTGCCAGCTGCCTTTTTTTTGACCGCAAGCTTGAATGTTTACATAAAAATAATAAAACCGAAATGTTTGTGCCATTAATTTCTTGGCTTGGTATTTCTGGCATTTCTGGTATTCCTCCTCCAATGTGCAGACACACGCCCCCCAACCCCTCCCCAGTTCTGTAAAGGCTCCAAGTTTGATCAGCTTGGTATAATCTCTGCCCTCTGTTCTGAGATCCCCTTGTGGTTCCTTGCCCCAATTTGAGATCAATCTGAACATACCCTCTGACAAAATGACTATACCTGATCTCAGCACACTCCTGCTCCACATTCTGCTAAGTTGATTATAGAGCTAATTGGACACAGGGAACAAAGCAATTTAACTTCCCTAGAAGATGACAGCGCTGAAATGCCCAGAGCCATTGAGAGTAGCTCTATGCAGGAGCTAATTTTTCCACCTCGCTTACCACAGGCAGCCTTCATGCACTGGAAGTTTTAGGGCAATACTTTTCATCAGAAAAGAAATGAAGTGTTCAGAAGCACACTGCACTAGGCCAGGACATTAATTTGCTCATTCTTTAATCTATGTCGAGGTGTGCCCCAAATGGCCCTTTTCACCACTGGGAAGCCTAAAAGCCAGCAGCATTACAGCTCCTCAGAAAAATGATGCAGAGGAAGGAGTGAGCCTATTGCCATTCTCTGAGGATAGTGAAGGAAAATGGGATGAAAATGGTAAAAAGAAGAGACTGAACATTCAGAGAAAACTAAGCAGAGGAACAGAGGAAGAAAGACAGACAAGAGGAGAGGCCTTTCCTTCACTGGAGTTGCTCATTCCTGAACACATAGAGCAATGGCACTGAACAACTTTGAGAAGGGCTTTCTGGCCACCTGGCAAGAGGCTGCTGAGCAAAGCAGGAGCTGAAGGCTGCTTCTGAAGTATATCCCTATGTTTTCTGAAGCCTTTCAAAGGACTCATTTCCTTCTGGTACTTAACAATGCTGGTCCCCTATGGGTGTGACAGAGAGGGGACCCTTTTAAAAAAGTTTTAGCCTTTTGAAGGTCACCTCAGACACCACTCTGAGGACAATGACAAAGGTAAATGTTTCAGCCTCACCCACAGGCTCCAGCAGAGAGAACAGCAAATGCTGACATTTTCAGTGGTACCAAGGAAGTGCTCCCTTGTGAAAACAGGAGAGCCCATATACCCAAAATGTCTCAAGCCTATCGTGTGACTTGAGCCCCACCAGATGCCTAAGTCCTATCCATAGCCATCCTCCTGAAATGGGTGGGAGTCTCTGTGGTGGGGGCAGGTGAAAGGCCTCCTTTCCCAGGCACTGCCCTAGGAAATGCAACCTGTTGTGCATCAGCATGTCACCCCCTTTCCCAAACAAAGAGCAGCTGGGAGAAAACTTCTACCCCTAAATGTAGATTTATTAACACTCAGCACCAGGAAAGTCAAGGTCAAGGGTTAAAGCTCGCCTTTATCCATCACCTCTTGATATGACCTTGGTGAGGCTTTTTGCAAAGGGCAGGGACAGTTGACGCTGTAATGAGCTGCTCTTCCCAGGAGACCCAGCATGATGAAAAAGTACAGAACATCCACCTTCATGAACCACTGCAAGAATACAGGTTTGATTGGTAATAAGTTTCCCATTAAAAATACATGGGAACTTACCTCTGAAAGACAGAGTAGACCCCACAGGATAAAGTCTGTTCAGCCAGTTTTTAATGAAGACAATTACATCCATGTATTTGAGGCTTTCCTTCCTTATTCTTCTCCCAATAAACCAGGCTCATTTCATGGAGGAAAATTAGGATGAAAAAGAAATTCACAGTTGTTGTTCTTTAACTGGTTCAATTACATTTTGATATTTGAATGACAGTGTTTTTAATACAACTAAGATGGTGCATATTAATATTAGCTTACTTGCAGGTATAATAGCTGCTTTTCAGAATTAATTTTTTTTTTTTAAATTCTGAAGGAATTAATACTTCCTAAAGAAACAAGGAAAATGTAACTTGGGTGGTCACTGAAACCATTAATTTTAATGAGTTAGCCAATATACTGAAATACACAAGGAAGGATATAATGCTGTTTTGTCCTGAGGAACTACTAAGGTACTTATTCATCTATCAAGACTGGATGTCACAAGTTTTGTTGTTTCAAAACACAGTAAACAATCTGCTCTTCAGTGCTCTCCTTCACTGTTTCCTGTCCACTCAAAACATACACGGACAGCCTGTAGCAATTTTTTGCAGTGGATCTATGGAGTTCGCTCAGTGGATCTGTGTTTCTGACCTTGAACTCCAATCTCATATTCATAACTGATGAAATGAGAAATATGGCAATTCACAGCAGACAAAACATCCTCTCCTGCTCCACTGGTCCTCTGTCGCTACTGAAGCTGAACCAGAGCCTTTATATACTGACACTGACACAGCCTTCATATTTATGCAGGAAAGGATAGGGGAGAAGGCCAAGGCAGTCACCACTCCCAGCTGGAATGATGTCAAAAAATATTGGCATTTCATGTGGGATAGAGTCGCAAAGACTGTGCACATAAACCAGTTTACATTGTTTTATAACAGACCTAATCCAGCAGAATTAAATTGTTCTCATCTGTGAACATCGCACATTTTACCTTCTGCACAGTACATCATCTTCTGAAGGTAAAGTTAGGGATGCAGATGGAGATCAAGAATCAGTCTTAGAAAAGAAAGGTGCTTTGGGTTACTCAGCTCATGATATCTTTAAAGGTGCTCAACAAGTTCAGAGCAGACACTGTAAAAACCAGGTCTTTTAAAACTGCCTCCAGCTGGGGATGAAGAGACAAAGCAACTGTAGTCACTACCATTTTTAAAAACTTTGGCCTTGTTTTAAAGTGCTGAACTAAGAAGACAGTATCATGTTGAACTATAACAGCCTCATAAACTTAAGGCAGACCTGGATCTGCAACACACCTAGCAAACAGCTAGAGATGCAGGGCCAGTCACTTCTCCACCCACTTCCAGCAGCAGCACTGGTGAAAGCAGAGGCACAAAACATCTGCCACAACACACACACGCTCCTGCCCCAGGAACCAGCACACCGGATGGTATAAAAATACATTAGACAAGCCTGCAAGAGCCCTGGGCTGACAGGGACTGAAGTGGCACTGAATTTTGGCTTACTTTAAGTCTGGGTAGATTTGGACAAATGAGTCTTCAGCTTTTTTGCCTTTCTGCTCATTCTTCTCTTCACTCTGCCCTTCCGGGAGGCAACCATTGCAGGCATCCGTCCACAGGGCTGTGTTCCCCTCCACCCCCAGAAGCTGCAGGGAACTGACACAGGGGAGCTCCCTTGGTAGCACTCACCAGTGCCCAGCCCTGCCAGGACAGACTTTCTGTTCAAATCATATTAATCTGCAAAATCCTCTGATCTGTCTCTGGGCACTTTCTGTGTTGTTTAAGCAAAACGCATCTCTCAGAGCACTCCATTCTCTCTCGGTATTGCATTTACAAGAGGAATTTCCTTACCCAGAACCAGCAGATACTCCTCCCACTGCACTCTTCCCTATCCTCCTCCCTGCCCCCATAAAACTATTATTTAAAAACAAAAAAAAATACTCCGACAAACAATCTTCCCTCCACCCTCCCTGCTATCTGTTTAAATATCCTTGACTGCAAGACATTCAGTACAGAACAGTCATCAATTTTTAATTCATTTAATCTCTTGGTAACAGTGTTCTCATGAACTGAAGGGCCCCTGAGGAAGCTTCAGAGAAACCTCAGGCTAGCATCTTTCACTTGATCCAGGGATGAGGTTTTTGTGGATAGAATGGACTCCATGTAATGTATGGGTTAATGGGGAAAAAAATATTTAAACCTGAGTACCTTTCACCCCCAGCCAAATCAACACACGCTGTAAACTGGAGCTCTGTACCTAGCACAGCACAGAGTGAAACAAGCATCAGGGACAGAATTCCCTGCATCAGAGTTGTTCATGATTCAGCAAACTTGGGAAGGAGCCCTCTGAGTAAACATGTGGGTTGTCTGCACTCCTGGTCCTGCTACTGCTTCGTTCTTGTTCCAAGAAGCTCAGAGAACATCCTAATACACTGTCAGTAATTAAATTCTGCCTGCTTAAATGCCCTGAAAGTCTCAAAAGGGGATAGTTTTTCTATCTAGCTAATACTGTGTGTCTCTGCATCATTCTCCAAAAAACTGCCTTTCAGGAACAGGCAAAATTGTACCTGCATACAATGTGAACGTTAATTGGCTCTGCAGGCACTTTAGGGCAGGGAGCAAGAGGATTCTTGGCTGTATTCAATCATGTCATGTAATGGTAGCACCCAAAGGCTCCAGCTGTACTGGAGTGTTGCATGAAAACAAGGAAAGAGCAAATCCCTGTCACCAGTATTTTATAATCTAATGCAGCAGGTTAAAAAATAACCTATAGCCACAGTTCTGTGACAGCTAGAAATGACACATTTTATCTGAACCTGAGCTTTCTCATCATTGGATGTATAAGAACTATAGTTCTATGAGGAGGCTTTTGAAAGGGGAAACAGGTTTGATCACAGGTATGACAGGTATGGCAATGAACTTAATCCATACATACAGCCACATCACCTCTATGGCATCCAAGCAACATAAGGTGTGCATGCACACATAGCTCAGGATACCCAAAGAGACTGCCCTGTGCCACTGGATTTCACAACGAGCACAATGCTAACAAGGATGGCAGGAGAAAACTTCAGCCTCTCTTCCCACTTCCCTCAGTCCTACTCCTTAGCAGAGAACCTTGTCTAGTACTTCATTACCTATAACACCTGGCAAGCTGCTTTGTGGGGATGGGTATGGCCCAGCCCTGCATCGCTTCTAGAGGTCAATGCTGAATTGTTAATTCAAGCAAACTTGATTGTAAAGAGACTTGTTACATTAAATCACCCAATTTTCCATCTTTCCACATGCACTTTAAAGTAACAGGCAGGCTCCTACTGCAATGAGAGGCAGCACAAGTAAGATAAGGCATTACACTACGGAGCTACTCAGTAAATTAATATGTTTTTCTCAGGCTCCTTATGATTATGCAATACACAGGACATTTAGGGGTCTATTTTTCCAGAAATGGTGACTCGAAAATCGTGATGCAAAACATGACCTCAATGTTTAGCGCTAAATCCCTTGTCACGACACCCTCTGGTAGAGCTGCAGCTCAGCCAGACACATGTATGCTAGGACAATTTGCATAGTTACTATTTCTTGCAGAGACTTCCTCTAATTTGGGACGCCTTTTTCTAACCAGGTTATTTATCATTTGTCAGCAGTAACCCCTGATTCTTTGCCCGTGAACCTCCTGCTCTGTTTCACACTATTAAGAACATTATTTTCCATTCTCCCGTCAGTGGAGAATGCCAGTGATTAGCACTGCAATATCTGGTCCCCTTTATTGAAAATGTTAATCCTTCCTTTTTGCAGGGTTTCTTTAGCCAGGGGTGTTAATACTTGGTTAATAGAATCCGGCTGCCTTTTTCTTCATCTTTTGTATGCATGTGTGTCAGGGATGGATTTTTTTTTTAATCTTTTGGTCAGAATTTATGATAGTGTCTCTTTTCTCCAGAGGGTCTGCTTTGAGTTTCCTTGCTTTTTTTCCATGATTATCTTAATGTTTTTCTAACATTTAGCACCCGGAACACTCATTGCTCTGCGTCTTTTCTGGTTTCTGCAGTCTTTAAGGGGTGCTTAAGAGTGTGTCCTTGAAGGAGGAGTTGCCTGTTTTCGTCATCACCCCTCCACACCTCAGCAGGAAGAGGACTGAGGACTGGGAGCCTTCCCTCTCCAGCTGCACAGATGAGGCTTTCTTTGGCATTCCGCAAGCCTCCCTTCAACCTGAAGTTCCTTTCAGCATTTGGATGGCAAATGCCATCAAAGATCACCACCCACCACTCACAAGACATTCTTACATGGAGAAACCATGATGAGAAGCATAGGTCACCTGTTGTAACTTCAGGGACGACAGATTCTGTCCCAGGTGGAGATGTGTGGCTGCCAAGATCCAAATGCAGACCAAAGAAGGCTGCAGGATGAAGTGCAGGCAGTTTTATGTTGTTACAGTGGGTTTTAACATTATTCAGGTAGCAGTTCAGTGAAAATTCCTCTTGTTTTGATGTGAAGAGCATAGACCCTATCTCCCACAAATTGCTGTTGTGATGACTTTCTTTAAAAGGAAAGACATCACCTGGGGCGATGTAATCACAAAAGGAAGAAAAGTGCCAAGTCATCTGAAGCTTTGTCTCTCCTGATTGCAATCATATTTCATTCTCAAGCAAAGAGAAGCTGCTGTGGCAATGGAGCTAGGAAACAGTGGCTGTTCAGCATCTGTCTATAGTGGATATGGGACTCCAAGACCGCTTTCAAGGTAGCCCCAGTACACAGATATTCCCCCACTGGAGACAGTTTCAGCAGGCATACCTAGAGCTGGATGGAGCTATGGGACCTAGCTGACTCCCTCCATCTATCCAGCCAGCCAGTCAGCCAGCTGAGGAGGCCAGGAGCAACGGGAGGACACCGAGGGCCTTCTTTGCATCTTCTACAAATAAAAGCATGAGCTTGTCAGAGTTGTCATTTTACTACTTCCTTCTAAATTCCCGTTAATATGTCTGTGTTACAAATAAGACGCCCCCGCACATGAAGCCGTGGGAAGGTGTTGCTCGCAGAGGTGCACAGCTCCTGGTATCTGACGCCCTTAGAAATGCAAGAAGCTCCTTCAGACCCCTACCCTTTTGATCGCGCTCCAGGCGCCTGCAGAAGATGCCATCCAGTGGCAGCAAGGTAGCATTGCAGGAACAGGCAAGGAAACCGGCCTTGGACACCGCCCGCCGTGAAAAACTTGTGTGTGGTCGTGACTTAACTACATAACCAAAATACACAGGATGTCCGTGGGCTGTGGTGAAGATCTGAGTGACATCCATCTCTAATTATGTTAATTGGACTACTTCCCCCCCCCCCCCCTCCAGAAACCCTTAGGCTTTTGTTTGCAGGGAATAAATAAAGAGGGATTAGTTATGTTTATCTGTGTTTTCCTAAGTCTTTACAGAATAACTGTTATGTGTAATTAAGTAATTTGACTGTCCTTGACCAAGCTGATAGCAAATTACCAGACATTACTTATGAGGTTCCATTACATTTTAAGAATAGATTACATGGATCTGGAATGTATTGATTTTTATTTATTTTTTTACAAGAACAACTGGAAATAATGGTTTTATGAGGGTGAAAATGCAATGTGCTTTGACAAGCCGTCTTTATGTGGCAGCATTGCTTGGCAATATGTCTGTCTTCTCCACAAAGTCTCTGCATTGAGCCAGCTGCATGGTAAGTCTTTTCATTCACAGCTTTCCCTTGCCCAGTGTCAAACATGTGCTAGTGGGACACATTCAGGTAGCCTTTGCTAAGCAGTATCATCCTGTATTTGATCTCTGTGATGCAGTTAACTGATATGTAAATAATTCACACTCCTTGAAGATCCAGCTTAGCTGCTTCCCCTATGCTTTGCCGCATCTCAAATCACTAATCCATATACCCTTTTTTAAAATCTGCTTCCAGTGAGGTTTCACCATATAATTGTCACCACAGATTGATGAGTTTCTCTTCAGGAACCAGAAAACATCAGTGTGCAGAGAGAACATAATACCATCCTGCCTCAAAATAGATTTTCTTGTTGAAGATACAGATACCATTTCATTTACCTACTTTGGAGGTATTAGATCGAGCATGCTAGACCCTTACAGATTCCCAGGGAATACATTCTCCTTACACCAGAGACCGGATAGTCCACCTTAACATGTACTTATCTTATTCCACCTTTGTTTTTTAGCTATATAGTCATTTAGTGTAATCACAAAAACATATTTCACACTAAAGATACACACCACTCAGCCAACAGAAGGCTTGGAAGAATGTCCACCAGCTACTGACAAATGGCAAAGAAAAAAATCTTCCAAAGAAACACTGCACTCATGCATTTGCCAAGAGGCCTGGCCAGAATTGGTTACAGCCAACCACTGTGCCCTAGAAAGTGTGGTATCAAGGCTAAGTCATCAAAACTGGGAGGCAGCAACTAACTGTAATTGAAGGGTGGGTGTTTTTGTCTTCCCCTGGGAACTAGTACTCAGGGTAGAAAATTAAACTCTTTCAGTAAATCCCATTGTGTGGCTTTGTCTTCCAAACACACTGGGGAAAATAAGGGGAGGAGATTCAATAAGTGCATCTAGGAGAAATTTGGGATACAGCCAGGAGTCGTGATCTGGATAGTGCCAAGACAAAAGGCAGCACAGAAAGGAGGGGCTGCTTCCAAAAGAAGCATGCCAAACTCTCCTCCCATCCCTGTAAGCAAGCCATGATGGCTATGTATTTTAGTATATACAAAACCTCTGTTCCCAGAAATTAGAATGTGGTTATGATGTTTCTGTTTCTTGAGGAAACCTAAGTGTTTCCTCAGAGAAGTAAGCTTCACTCTAGGACAGATGCCAATGCACAGACAACATTTTGAGTATTCTTGGTCAAGGTGGGCATGAGGCAGCCTGTGCCTGTAGATACATGGACTAAACTGGTCTAGCTTCCTGGGACATGGGATTTCAGGGTTTGTTTCTCTGCCGACCTGGCCTGGCACACAGGCAGCAGAATATGATCCAGGGAAGGCAACTACTTTCAGGAAAAGAAGTGGGAGAAGGTGGGGGTACCCCAGCCCAGTCTGGGGCAGCCACAGCAGCAACCTGGACTGAAGCATTGGGTACCCACTGCTTTGGGTGAGGTTTACCTAGGTGGGATGAGCTGACTTTACCTGCTCAATGGCATAGCTAAAAGATAGTTTTTCTCTCTACTCCACTCCTCCTCTCCTGTCTTTCATCTCCCACATGCAGTATCACTACTCCTTACAGCTTGCCAGAAGCCCACCAACAGCAGCCATAGTTGTGCCACCTAAGCCTGAATAGAAATGTCCAAGTTTTATTCCCACTGAGATGTGAGGGTTTCATATGTGCACCGAGGGAGGATGCTAATTATTTGGCTTATTTTAGGAGTTTTTGTAATAGTGGCCTAGCCCTTGTCAAAATCTCACATCCCATGGATCAGAATATTAGATACATTGTCCTTTTTCATCAAAGGGAGCTCGAACTTAGTTCAGTTTCTTTCTTCTCTGCCATGGGGAGATGCAAAACCTGTTTCTCGAGTAGCCCAGTCATTGTCTTTTTGTTCTGTTTGTACAAAGCAAAATACAAAGATTCTTGAAGAAGCAACCACATTAAACTATTTTCATATTCTTATTGCAAAGAACAAGCATGTCAGAGACCTTTTGCTTTTTCCCTTGGAACCTGCCTTTTTTATGTAGGCACTTCTTAAAACAGCATAAAAAAATAAAAAGCCCTCACTTCATTTCCCTTTTAAATTAGAATGGGTGAAGGATCACACAACAGAAGAGAAAAGTTCATTTTCCTAAATGGTCTTTTACAACCAGCAGCACGGCAACTTAGAGCTGATACTGTCCCTTCAGGTCTTTGAGTCCTGGCCAGTTCAGTGAAGAGGAAAAAATGCCCAGCATGTCTGTATTCCTTGAAACAGCTTTTCTAAGTGGCTGCTCCTAATGTTTTGCGGCTGCTGCCCCACACCTCACTGGAGAGCACTGATCACCCATCAGCTGCTCAGCTGCTCCTCAGCCTGGTGTGCCCAGCTGGGCAGCCTGGCAGCCTTGCATGAGCACTGTGCAATGCTCTGGGCTCCTGTGTGCACGCTTGCCCTGACATTGTACGTTGACTACCTCCCCAGCATGCAAGCTGACACAGCAATGGCTCTCTACTCAGATGTGGATCCCCTGTACATTGTGGCTTTCATGTCTGAATTCAGTCAGTTGCTCCCCTTGGCCAGCGGTCTCTCTCATAGTGATACACGTAGTGTGTATAGAATTTCACTGCTGGCTCAGGTTCTGGTCATTGCTGGTCCTGGTCGTTTCTCCCCAGGCAGTATTTTGCAAGGCTGCCAGCCCTTACCTGACCCCACCCCGTGAGGTTCATCCTCTGCTCTCCTCACGTGGGGAAAGGATGACCATCACTGAAGCAAAGCTCTACTGTGAGCTTAAGCATAAATGTAACTTACACAGGTCAAAAACATTCTAAAGCATCTCACTGTGTGTCTCATTCTTGTCACACAGACCTTTTTTCCTTAGCTGCCTGAGAGCCGCTAGGCTTTAGTTAGTTCCTGTGTCTCCATGCTTTCAATGAAAAGCTCCTAAGCCAAGAAGATGCTGTGGAGCAGCTCTTTCTCTCCAGACACCTAACCTGGGTCTCTCGACCTCATTATCAGCAGAATAGAGGACATCTGTAACAGATTTGTCTTACATCTGATTGCTGACTGTATGGAAGCTCTTGCTGTAATGCATTCTCCCCATTCAATTTTTAACAGATTTGAACACAATTCCACCTTATTCAGAGATGTATCATCATTCCTTCTGAAATCCTAGAGTGTTTGAGGATAGCTTTTAATTTGAAGGGCTGCAGAGAGCATTGGCTCTCTCTCAGTTTTGAGTTTTCAGCTGGTGCAGGGAGCAGGGACAAACAAAATGCGTAAATACTGAGCTATGTGCTTGCTGACTGAGTCCTATTTAGAGAAAATTCCATCTTTGTAAAGGTTTTGCACTTGACAGAAATGCTTTAGTCTAATAATATTTTATGAGTATTTATTACAATAGTTGCATTCATCAGTTCCTTGTATGCACTGGGCACTGCGGAGATTTAACGTAAAGAAAGGAGATGATTGAATGAATTCCTGGTGAAAGATCAAATACTTATAAGTCTCCTAAACCCAGAAAACCTCATTTAGTTCTGCAGCTTTTCTTACATGGCAGCACCCATTCTGTTTTACATGGTGCCAACAAGACACGTAAAAAATTCCTGAACATAATAACCCCTTCTACCTTGGCAGCTCAGCAAGAACAGTTTTCTCTGAAATCTCCCTAATCAATTGACTTCGCCAAGTCTTTTGCTTAACAAATCCTGCAATTTCTTCCAGCATTTTCCCCACAAGTGATACCAAATTAATGGGTTTGTAGTCTCCTGGTGGGTCTCTTGGCCTTTCTTTGTCTTATTAGGCACACTCTGGCCGGCTGGGAGAAATGTTTTGCATTGATAAAGGTGCTGAATGAAGTTCATTTCACGTCCCACTTTCCTTTTGCATTCTTGGACTCATGCATGTCAAAACGTTACAATGAACATGGATAAGATTAAAAAGCTCAAAGTACCGCAATATGGACACATATCACTTCATGACAAATCCAGTGTCCTACATGTCCTATGAAGTCAATGCATGCTATTGCAAATCTGGTTTGCATTTAAGATCTTGGCCCAAATCCAAAAGAGTGGATTCTTAAAACATATTTGGGTGCTTAATTGAAGATGCAAATAAAATGTTCGTAAGAGTAATTTAAGGACCCAGGAAATCTAACCTTAAGCCTCTGTCAAATAATCCAAAACAAAAAAGTATATGAAGGCATTACATTTTAAAGCAATGATATTTTGAGCACACAACTGCTTTCTGAATGCTATTTTCTCTGTCATATGTTTAGAGTCACTGTCCTTAAACAACAGACTTGTCTTAGAAAGAACAGCAACAAACAGGGGTTTGTTCTTTTTCTAAACAGTTTCAGCTCTATTCCTGCCTTGTACTAGAAATTCTTTATTTTCCAGGTATTTCAGTAAATCCCTGAAACAGCTAACGGTTGCACCCCCACTGCACATGAGAATGCTCACACTCCACTTTCCACACTCTTCTTCTGGCCACCAGTCATGCTGCATCTGTGACAGAGTTCATGTCTTCTTCCTTCAGAGATATGCCTCACTGAATCAAAACACCAAGAAAATCCCCTACTCTAAGCCTCAGACAGAAGTTTCTTTCACAGAATCTGTATTCAGAATGCTAATAATTTCCAGTTCACTTAATTTAGGCACCCAACTTAAACGCTCCCCTAGAACTAGTAGTTACCTCCCCTAGGCTTCTCTTGAGGACAGATATCGATTGTTGGGCTGGAGAGGTGCTCTAAAAGGTTCTGAAACCACCTTTTTCAGCATGCTTGGACAGGGATCCCACCACCAAGCCCTTGCACAACCTGGGCAGGAAAGCTCCCCACACTTTCCTGTGACACTGAGCCATTGCACAGCCAGAAATACAGCTACAAGAGAGTGAGAAAGAAGGGCAGGCAGAAGATACTTTGGGAAGCCTAGTTGTTGAGGTACCAACCTGGGAGGGGAGTGATACAAATGTCCTGAGTTGTTTCTGTTTAATTTCTTTCTGACAATAGTCCAACATATACACAGGAACGCAGCCACTAGCGTTCCAGTTGTGGTTCCTGGTGTGGATGTGGCCTGCTCAAGACAGTCTTGGATAAGATGGAAGCTACAAATCATGATGTATGTTTGGCTTTGCATGCCAATCATACATTCACAGATTATAAACTCTGGCTTTAAGAATGCTGTTCTCCAGTATTCTTCAGTTATTTTGTTCCCCCTAAACCACTGGATTGTAGAAAATAGGGACTTAAAGCATTTTCAGGTTGCAGTTGCAGGCAGCGTATTTGATGTGTGAATGTCTCCATTCAGTCAACAGCTCCTATGGACTTAGTCACTCTTTGTTTCTGGAGGCTGGTAACACAGGTAGATCTCAGCATCTCTTCATCTTGCTATCAAAAGTTTCTTTGCTTTTTTGTTGGTTTGGTTTTGTTGTTTTTTTTTCCTTCTGAAAGGCTTTTTTCTCCTGTTCTTACCCCATCAGTGCTTCCTAGACCAATGCACCTTCCTTCCACCTGATTTTCTTATCTAAAGGTGAAGGTAACTTTCGCTAGAGTGGAATTCCAGAGCATTCTCACCACTTTATCTAATAGTTGGATAAATGTCACTTTCTGTCCTAGAAGATGTCCTCAAGCTCGTCTCACTAGTTTTGATCCCCAGCTGCTCTAGTAATGCTGTCTCTTGAAAGGGACTCAACACGATGCATTTTACCTCCAATGACGATCATCAGTGTATCTCTTACAGTTTATAACTTACTCTTACACCCATCTCAAATAAAACCTCAGTGGGGATAAAATTTATCCTGTTCCTGACAGTGCTTTTTAATTTTCCTCTCTGTGACAACAGCCCCAGCACTGGCAGCCTGTGTTCCTGTTCCCAGCAGGCTGGCTAGGACATTCCTAGTGCTTGGTTTCAGGTCGGCTCATTCAGCATCTCCTACATCACTCTTAAGAACACCTCTGAGAAAATGGACCTGATGCCACTCTCCGGTGTCCATTCTCTGGACATCATTTACATTCACTCTTGGACAAAGAAAGTGTTAGGCAATCACTGTGACAATCAGAACAATATCTGGCACCACTGCAGAGCACCATCAACTCAGTCAACTCCTATGGCTGTTGGGACTTAAAAGGGATGCAACCAGGGCAAGAAATGTCCATCAGTCCCTCTAGCAATATATACATCTCCATCGTGTTACATTTCACCATGCAGGATTCTGGGTTTTGCTTCTGGCACTAGAGCAAAACAGATTCACCAGAAACTTCTCCCCCCTCATCTATGTGAAGAAGAAAAGAAAGAGTAGAGCCAAAAGGGACCCCACAGAAGGCATGAAAATGCTCTTTCTGTTGTCACAGCTGCTGATGCCTGCATGTTCTGGCAAGACAGGAAAATCACTGCAGCTCCTGGATATTTCTTTTCAGTCACTGGCTATTATCATGCCTTGTGCTTTTTCCATACTTCAGGCAGCTCTGTGATCTGTTTTTATTGTCTCTGGGGTTTTGACTTGTTTTTTTCTTTTCTGCTTCCAGAGTGTCTCCCTAAGATACTTCAGATTCTCTGTAAGTCAACATCACAGGAGTATTAACATTTGCCCTAAGCTTCCATATGAACTAGGCAGCTGCCTTTTGTGCAAAAAAATTTTATTTTCTTGTCAAGGGTTAATTTTACAGTAGTCCTTTGTCTTTCACTCTCACTGTCTTGGAAATTTAAGGGGATTTTTTTGTTACAGATCACAGCCTTTGTTTGTTTCAACAACTCTGAAATTGCAAGATAGACTCAGAAACCTTAGATCAATCATAAACGTTGTTAGGTCTTCCCCTTCTCTTTGTGCTATCAGTTTAAAAACATACTGCTCATTTCAAAGGTCAGTGCAACACTTTTCAAATATACGTAACAGTTTCCCAGATAACTGTCTCTGAGTGGATAGAAAATGATTAAAAACATCTTCAGGATCACCCATTGTCAAAAATAAAGCTGCCTACTGTCTTCTTTTTCCTTTGCAGAGATGACCTAAAGCTGAATTTGTACTTTCTTCAGTTATCGACCGTTTTCCTGGAAAACTCAGCATTGCCTGTGTCTTGGAATTCCAGAAGTGCTGACCTCGTGCAGCTTGCCCATGGTGTTGTATGCTGTCTGGTTAGTGCTCAGAGCCACTGAGTGTCCCAGAGACAGGCTCCCTCTGGCACTTCAAGCTCTAGCTGGTCAGCATGGGATTAGCCTGATGGTCTGAAGCACATCACAGCTTGTTCCAGCTGGTTCTTGGCAGACACCTTCAGAGCTGCCATATCTTCTTGCCTTTTCTGATCATTTGCTCGTCAGATTGATCGTGTCCTGCCTCCTTCAGACGTACTTTTCTGGTATCAGCCTGCAGGCCAGCTCTTCAGGTATTAACATTCACAATTATGTCAGAGAAAGGGAAGTCAGCTCTCTCTGGTGGAGCATGTTGGGTGATCCATGGCACTGGAGGAGACCATGATAATGGAGATTTTCCTTGAGAAAATCCTCAGTCCCTGTGGGACTGTTGTCTGTGTCATTCCAAAGCTGCTGCCTGTCTTCCTTCATCTGAGTTTTGCTGTTAAAGATTTCATAGTAATTTTTTGTCCTTTCCATACTCTTTGATCCAAGGGGTAGAATATCTATGTATTTGTTCATTGAGCCCTGTCTTCAGTCACATTTTCAGCCTGGCTACAAGATTTTGTGAAATGGAAAACCTGAGCAGACATCTGTGCATATACCAGATGTAAACCCCAAACGCATTTTCCACAGCATATTTCCCTTAGCATGAAGTGACACTCCCTCATAAAGGGGCTAACACGCTGCCTAACCAAATGGAGAAAGCCATAAGTAGATGTTACTGTCGGTGGAGAAATTTGAGAGCATTTAGCTCATTACCAGTTAGTAGTATATACACATTTTACGGTGCTGCATGCTCTGTCATCAGCAGAGGCAGGACTGGGATAACATTAGCAGGCTGGAAAGAACCAAACAGAAGATTTGGAGCATTACAGCAGCCTTCCTAAGCAAGGATCAGACTTTCAAGTATCAGCTTTCCCCCTGCTCAAAACATTAAAATGTTGGGTCTTGAAATACACAGTGGCTACACTGGATCATATGGTGAAGGCTATGTCCTGGAAGTGTGCCTCTGAACAGAGTGCTCTGCTAGCTGGTAAGCTCTGCATCAGCAAGGTTCTGCCATAGGCTCTGTCCTGTTCTGGATCTCAAATACCTGTTGAGGCTGGTCAAAGAACTACCAAGCAGGCTGACCCTAATGCACATTGTCATAGAGCAGTGAAAAGCCTCAGTTTTCAGCTGCAAATGAATGAGAAGCGGGTTTGCCTACCATCCAGCATAGAGCTGAGAGCCAGCTGTGTGATGCTCATGTCCAGCTCAAGAGATGTGCCACATTACTGAGACAGAGAAGCGGTACATTAACTCAATAGACTTCTGAAGAGAAGAACCAAAAGCATTTCAGGTTAGATCGACTCAACCAGTTGTAACAGGACTTCTACACAAAACAACCACGGAGTGAGAATGGTTGTACACCTGGCTTGTAACCTAAATTTCTGCATATTCACTTGCATAGCTTTATTGCTGTTCTAGGGAGATGCAGCAGCAGAAGGATCTTCTGCAAGTGTGTATCAGGTTTACAATTTTTCTCCAAGTTTCAGCTGTTGAAGAGGTCAGAGAACTTCCAAATGCAATCATACATCCAGTTCAGCTGACAACAGCCAGTGAGGTAGATGGAAAAAATCCCAAACCCCCACATATTCTTTACTAAACACTGTGATTTATCACCTCCACCTGTAAATTTCTGGTGTTGCCAAGTCTCATTTATAGGAAAAGTATAGGTGGAAAAAGTACCATAGCTTCTTCTAATAAATTACTATTGTCATTTTCGTGAACTCCAGTATCAGGAAGCATTTTTCAAGTGTGTCACAGAAAATTAATTTCTTGCAATATTCCTTAACTGGATTGCATTTTAATTGACCATTTAACCAATAATGCAGGACATTTATATTTTGGGATTATCTGTCTCAAAAACAACTCCCCCTCACAGATCTTACTTTTTCATAGTCATGAATCATGACATCACAGCCATTTCCATGGAAAGACACTTACCTCACAATCTTTGTTGTGTTATCAAACAGAAGCAGCTGGGTAATGTGGGTGAATAATCCTGTTCTGTATATTCAGCAATAGCAAAATGAATACTGAAAATTACTAGAAAACTAAATAGCTGTTTCTATAAATACTCCCTTTTCAAAAGTTCACCCTATTTCAAAAGCCACTTGTTAAACACTATTTAGTATATATATAAAGACTGATGGATGAAGACCAAAGTCCTTGAAGCAGGCACAGGAAAAATACCTCATAGCTAAGAGTAAACTTCCCAATCAGTTTGCCTTATCTGTATGATTTTTTTTCCCCCCATCAGCTATGAAAAGGCATTTTGCTTTCTGTTGCTACCCACTGCTTGGGCATTTTGTTGTTTGGGTTTTTTTTAAATGCAAACAAGTGTCCTGTTACATCAGTTACCATAGCACTTTCCACCACTGCCTTTCATTCTGAACTCCCTGTTGAGAGGTGACATTAAGTCCCTACTTGTATCTAGAACCACCCATCTTCTCCACAACAAATGGAGGCAAGTAGACAAGTGATAAGCAGTGAGTGATGAGCACAAAAATCTTATCAGTGTGAAAGGATGTGAGCTACAGTTCCTCAGGAAAATATCTCAACAGTTTCAAGCCAACCTAAGGCAAAATGCAAAGCTGATACCAGTGAACACAGTACCTTGAAAGGAAACAAATGCCTTTCTGTACACCATGATCTGAATTGCTTGGGTACTCAACATGACAACCTACTATGTTGTTATAGCTGACAATAGCACTGTTAACAAAAGAAGAGAGCCCAGCAGCATCTGGGCACCATCATACTACTCATTCTTAGAAAAGGTATCCTGCTCTTCAAGGGCACAAACTTCAGGCTACTGAGACACGTCCTGTCTTTGTGCTTAGATTCTAAGGTAATTCATTCTAGGAATTAAGGCATACTGTGCATATTGGAATCAAAATCCAAGCCATAGCCAAATGATTTGTCACTGAAGTGAAATCTGTCTACACGTGGAGAGAAAATGTGCACCAAGTAGCTCTGCAAGCTCTGGAGGAGATTTTGGATAATAGAGCTACTCCCTTTCCTTCATACTGAAACAACTGAATGGGATCTTTTTTCCCTCTTCTCTCTTGAAAATACTAGAAATCATTACCAAAGCCTGGCTATTACATTCCCTGCGCTTAAAAGCCCCCGTTTTCTTCTTCAAGTGAAAAGAACATTGAATGCATCACATTTGCCACTGAGCAAATGCATTTGCCAGTTCTCTTAAATGCCAGCACAATTGCTTTAGCAGAGCTAATAAGGCAGGGGGAGGAGGGGGGGAGGGAGTCGTGGTGGTGGTGGTGGTAATCTGAACAGCCTTATTTTTGTCCTTAGTGCCCCAAAAGGAAATGCGTTTCTTACTAATAATAGTGTATGTGACAGAAAATACCAAGCACATGCAACTGTTCCCATTCACTTGCCAAAATGGATAATTCACATCAGGGCTTAAAAAAGTAAAACAAATCAAACAGAAAAATACCCCAAGTAAACAAATTAACCCTTCCCCTCCTACCAGCAATTCCTCTAAACCTGAAGCTTAAGTCTAAATTATTTTGCCAGTGACCAGAGGGTAGTTAAAGGGAAGAACAACAAAGCTTGCATTTAAATTCCCTGAGGACCAAGAAACCATCCTGTCTGTCACATTTTTTTCTCCAGTCAACCGTTAAGTGCACCCTGCCAGTGTAAACCAGACTTGTGAAGGAAACAGCTTATTCACACCCAAATTTATTTCTAGCCATCCATTTTTTGTAGTGCTCAATACAATTCCAACAGGCTCAAACATTCAGCAGTCATAAATCCACTTTCCTCCTGCTTCCCCCATGAGAAATCGTGTAACTGGGCTTGAAACCAAGAAGGCGTAATTGAAATTTATTAATAAATGTTGCAGGTTTTTGTTTGTTTTGGTTCCTGATTTCTGAAGCTAGAAGATGTACTCACAGTCACACTTCCAGGGTTTTCTGTAACCACAATGACAGGGAATGATGTTCTTTACACCCCCTTATTTCCAGTGGCTGAAGCTGTAGGGGGAAAACAAAAGTGATTCAGTATCATACAACTCCAGATAAAACAGACATGGCAATGCTGCTGCCCTGGTACTTCAAGGCCGGTATGCTTAAACCCCCCAAACCCCAGCATACAGCCTTCCAGGGTGCTGGAAGTGAACGCCACAACTGGCACAAGGGAACAAAACGGTCTGAGATAGTTGGATGAGGGTATATGCCTGCATCTCATTAGCAACTTGTCTCAAATTAGCAGCCCAACTCTCAAAGAAAAGTTTTCTGCTGAAAGTTTAACAGATGATAGCATTCCCTCTGCTGCCTAACCAGGTATTTCTTCACCCGACCAGGAGAACTGTGCCAACCGAAAGTAGCAGGGGGACCCTGTGCCTGGGCTGCCTGATACAGCACCACTTGCTACGCGTTCACTCTTTACAAAGAGCCTGTTTTTGCAGGCTGGGACGTGGGCCTGCAGGTAAGCCCGGCACAGGGGGCCAGTGGCTGGGTAGGGCTGGGGGGAGCTGGAGACAGGCCCTGCTGCAGCGCTGCTGGGGCAGGGCCTGGTGGCTCCAGTGGCTGGCGTGGGGTCCTGGGCCTAGGGCACTGGCTGGAGCCCCAGCGGTTGGCCAAGGGCAGACAGGGCTGGCAGTGTCATGACATGCTGTGACAAGGCCATGGTATAGTCTGGATGGGCTGAAAGTGGGACTTTTCTCACACAAAGACTCTTTTCCCTTCAGGAGGAAGGGAAAATTTTGGTGTTTTACTGTATGCACACCAATACCTGCAGATATATAAAGCCTTTGTCCTGAGAAGCTATAGACAACCCTGTGAAAAAGATAAAACTACTTCCTAGATAAACCCTGTGTTTCAAGGGGGACCAGAGGCTTGTAACACGCCTAACAAATCCCAGCTGTCTGCTACAGAAAACTCACTTGCCGTCTTGCCACAGTGTCACAACAGGAAATTGTAGTCCCGTACTGTCAGTATTTTCCTCTGTGAAGTGAGGGCTTTCTAAACCCTCATGAGCCTCTGTTTGAATCCACCTAATATCAAGCAGTAGCGTAGCAGTCAGGCCCTGAAAATCCATTTTTTACAGCCCAGGACTAAGAACGGATTCCCTCTTTCCTCCCTGTTCATGCGCTCTGGAGGCCCGCAGGCTCCCTGCGGTCAGGCCTCCCCTGCTGACCTGCACGGAGCGCCAGCAGTGTGTCCTGTGCCCACCCAGGACCGTGCTATGACAGGCTCCCAGTCAGGCCCAGGCCCACCTCTCGGCTCCCCTCCGCCTGGCAGCTGGACACCAAAGCCACACTATTTCTTTCAAAGGCTCATTTTATTTGTGCAGCGGGACCCCAAAGGCTGACCACAGCATAGGTCTGAAGCCTTTCTGGTCTCTGGTTCCTATGATATATTTATTCCCTGTAGGAACACTGCTTTCCAGCTTAATCTTCCAGGAAAAACATACCAAAATAATGTAGGGAGTAAAGGCTTACTAAATAAAACTCTTCACCTTGTCACATCAATCTTCAGTAGCAGAAAGCATTATCAGCCAGTGGTGGGAAAGGGCTGATCTGAATCCTTCCTCCTCTCCCTGTGTCAGACACGGGGTTATCCCAGGCAGTGCTCAAGCCTTCTTCAGGCCACTTCAAGAAACACTTTGCTGTGATTTACTAAAACCAGTTTTAAAAGAAACTCGTTCTACATCTGTCTTGCAAAGCAAGGATCTCCAGGCTCTCTTAGCTTGGCACAGTTGGATTTACTCTCCTACAAGGTTGGAAAGGCCACTAGTGAACATTCAAAGGCAATGACCTGCGATGGCACGCTCACTTTGAGATTTCTTTGGGACATCCCACACCTCAGTTTAAGTATACAATGGACAGAAAAAACTGACACCGTTTAGACTGGCTTCACACGTAGGCAAGAGGCAGCCTTGCAAACCGAGTATTACTATCAAAATGGCATTCATTGTCTAGCAGAGAAGTATCTCCCATCTGTCACAAACGGGCTGTTTTATTTATTCACCCTTCAGTGAGCTCCAAGTATTAGCAACAAACAGGCTGATCTCCACAGCTGACTAGATTTTGGGGAGGTGGTAAGGATCTGGGATTTACAGAGCTAGAGATATGCTTGTGGACTTCTGAACAGTGTTAACAGCCCTTCTACCAAAGAGCATGGGGCATCAAAATTGTGCAGTGGAAAAAATGCCCTTTTCCCCTATGTGTTTGGAATGAGAAGCCAGCACAACTGACAGCTTTCTGGGTGTCTGTCTTATACCAGCCCTGGTGCATGGATGATTTCCCATGGTTGGGTAGCAACGAGGCAAGCTTATGGCCTACATGGTAGGACAAGTGGTCCCTTTTTAAGTCATTCCCAAAAAACAGACACAGGTAAAATCGTAAATATTAGGGCTGTTCCTAGCTTCGTTAGGCTTATGGTCATTCCCAGCTCATGCATAATGCTAACTAGTTTAATAATTTTCATTGTCATGTGTAAAAATGCAATGCTCAAAGCCACTTTCTTATATAAGACTGAGAGTTTGAAATAGGGAAAGTGCTAAGAAAAAGAAAACAAAGCAAGATAAAAACAAGACAGAAAAAAATTAAAGCTCTGTATGGTTTTGTTTTTTTTATAATTGCTGAGAGTTTTTTAGACTCTCTTTCATCTTCTTTCCCTTTCAAAGACTAGACTATTTTTTCTGCGTTTTGAAGACATTTGTTCAATGTGAAGTGGTGGTGTGGCTCCCTGGGCAGAGAGCTGTCAGCAAACCCAAAGAGCTGCCACACAAACCAGGCCCCACATGAAAACTTGCCATATGTCTTGGGGAGCTGTCTCAAGGAGCAGCCATGTTCTGAGAGGAATGTTTCCTCCTTACCCCATTTCTTTCACTGTCCATATTTTTATGGGAGGCCTTTTAGCATAGTACTTATTTCTGACTCATACAAATCAGCTCCAAAGCTTGGGTAATGCCAAAAATGGGCTATTCATATTCATTCACGCTCTTGTACGCATCTCTGCTCTCATAAAATGGAACATGTGCCTGATGAGCTTATTTACTTTCTAAATGTGTGGCTAGGAAGGATAGAGAGTGTGCAAAATATAATGGTGGTAGCACTGGAATAACATCAATAAGGCATCTGCAAATAGAAACTTCCCAGTTTGCCTGACCTCTGCCAAGCTCTGTGCAGTCTGGTTACAACAGTATGTAAGAAACTCTTTGGTGTAGATTTTATTGTTATGCCCTTTAAAATACACAGACACGTGCTCTGTTGGTTAATTCCCAAAATAACAATGCTGCTCAGTACAGAGATGACTCATTCCTAAGATGCCACTTGACTGGTTGCTGTTCACTTCTGTTCACAGGGAAGAAAACGGTTAAGGTCATCACCTGTGCTGTCAGGTAGAGCCCCTCAGGGTCTGGGGCTGCTTGAGTACCTCCATCTACAGCAGGCTGAGTCTGCTGTGACTCATCCTGCACACAAAACTCACAGTCAGCTCCCATACCACAGCCCTGCTAGATAATGCAATACAGAAAATGCTTGGGGAGCAAATCTCTTCACTCCCTGGTGTACACATGACATACAACACCTTGCAGCACTGACAGAATATCCCAGCATACAGGGGGAGTGCTTACCGTGTTGGGATGCAACCAAGAGATAGTACCCCTATAAGACCCTATACTCAAGGGGAAGATGCTCGCCACCCAGCCATCGTATCTTAGGTCCCCAGACCTCAGCAGTGGCCTCTCTAGTGTCTTCTGCTCTGCCTGCCCATGTGACACACTACAGTGCTTTGAACTGTGACAGATGCCCAAGAAGGTGGTGCCTGGGAGGCGCGTCTAGCTAACTCGGTCTGTCAGTGGGGTACAACTTGCTCTGCAGGGCACCGCAAAGCTGCATGTGTTAGATGGCACCACAAAATGGCAGACTATCTTCCCTCTGTTCCTTTTATCTCTTTGCTTTTGATTTTTGCACTGAAGCGACAGCATTATATAAAGTTCTGGTTGGTTTCCTTTTTGGGGGAAAAACAAGAAGTCAAGCTAGACAAATTTTCCCTCCTCCTCCCTTCCCTTCCCCTCAAATTTTCCCTTCCCTTCCCTTTTCAGGAAAACAGATAAAAAATTTTTGCTCAATCCCAGGCGAAGACTAGGAGCATAGGGGAAACCTGAACAAGGAAGAGCCTGCCTTCTTTTTTGCCGTGGACTGGCAGGAAGCTGATGCCACAGTATGTGTCCCAAACAGCACAGCCTTGCGTAGGAAATCAGCCATGTGGCAACCTTATCCTCATGCTTGCAGAAAATGAGGGCAGCCCCGCAGGCTGGTTGTGTCACAGGGTCTGCGAAATGGCTTCAGAACCTGTCAGTGTCTCTACTCTGATTTATTTCATGTCCTCCCAAAAAGGTCTAAAAGTCTCCCACATTCTGCTAACACACTGAAACATGATTGTTGAAGTCAGTCTCTATAAAATATGCAGCACTTTTTGCCAGGATGTTAATTTTTGTACCTTCTGTCTCTTTTATGTTTCATAAACCTCTTGGTAGTAATAAGATTTTTTTAAAATAGCCTTCAAGGTTTTTTCTACATATGAGGAAAAATATTGGTATTTACTGAAGCTTTGGTTTCTGGTGTTGCTTTTATATAAATCACTTTCTCCTTGCTTAAGCCAGTAAGGATTCCAGAACATCAAGTGATACTGCAAACCTCTCTTCACATGGTGTAATGTCAAATTGTGCATGTGAGATAGTGGTTAACTGAACAGTCCTCAGACCTTTCTCTCAGATCTTTCTTTGGTGATAAGCAAACATCCTAGATAAGCCAATGTCTACCAAGATATCACAGCAGAAGATGACAACCCTTTCCTTTTTCCAAAAATAAGGAATATAATTCCAGGTTTTACAAAAGTGTCTTCCTTCCCCACATTCCTGACATGGTGTCCCCTGTGTCACAGGCATGCTTATATTTGTGCTAAAAGTATGATGGAATTAAAAATGTAGGATTCTGGAATATCCTTAGGGAATTATTTTGTAAATATGTATTCAGCGCTATGAGTCCACTTCAAAGATTAAAAAAAAAAAAAAAAAAAAGGAAAAAAAAGAAAGGAAAAGGGGAAAAAAATTCAGCTCTTCAGAAGTATTTTTATGAACCTCAGGGATGAGTCATCTCTGGCGGAGGAGATATAACAGGATGCAAAGATGGGCTGGCTACACATTGAAGCAGGGAAATCACCGTTCCTTCAGTCCGATGGCTGTGTTTTTTAACTAGGGGTCCCCTTACCATCACAAAGCTTCCCACCCCCATGGACCCCGCCCCCCCACCCTCAACTGACAGACAGTCCTCTTTGGTTCCATGTAGTGCATGGCCAATCTTGCTGATAACATGGGCAGAGGGTGTAAAATAAGGGTGAGAGGAATCCTCTGCTACCTTTAGAAGGATCCAGAAAGGCTGTTGTTGTTCCCCCCCCAAAAATGCCACTTCTCTAATAATCACCCTCACCTTTCTTTGTCAGGCATGGGAATTCAGTATCAGACAAAGCCATCTCTAATCTCTCAAGTACCTTTCAATCTGCTTGGTAATAGGGCACTAAGATTTCCCTCTATCTCTGTGGCAGATAAAATGAGCTCAAAGTTACATTTTTAGAGGTGGAGGTCAGTTCCCTGATACATCTAGACAGAAACCTGTAATCACTTGAGGTTTTGTCCAAGTGAGAGCTGAGAACATGCTGCATTTCTTAAATCTACCTATTAACACGATAACTAATCTAATGGGTGATTTCAGATGCTTGAAAGCTGAAGGCAGGAGCAAGCGTGCATACACATCAGGACAGCTTCTACATTTTTAAGCCAATTTGCTGCTTGCCTAGAATTAAAAAGAAGATGACAAGTCCAGATCTGCAAAGAGTTTAATGGGAGCTAGCACACTCTAACTACGGCTGACAGGGCAGAGGGGGATGACATCTTCCCTACCGCACATAGGATTTTGCTGTCATGCTCTTAAATCTTTTGAGTTTATATTTTAAATAATGTATTACTGTCTGCCATTTTAATGTTTACATACAGATTCCTGTGACAGAGTTGCAAGAATCCATTTGTCATGGTTTAACCAGTTCATTTTTCAAACAACAGGTGAAAGAAAATACAAAGTTTTCCCCGCTACTCTTTCAATGCATCTAGTATTTGTAACAGCAAAAAGTGTATTCTAGGAAAAGCCCTGGTTTGATGTGGACTCAGCAAAATCTTCCAACATCTCACTCAAGACAAATTTGTGAGAGGAATTTGCTGAAAGAAGAGCAGAACAGTGTCACCTCCCTTGCTGGAAGGATCCTTTCCAAGTGTGAATCGGAAACAGCTTTTCCATTGTTCTCAACACTGAATGGCAGTCATCCACTTGGCTTCCCGAAAGTCCTGGCCCAGAATAGACACTGGAGTGTTACCTGCATGGCATACTCAGTTCAGCAGGGAAGGAAGGATAACACCAATACAACACACACTTTTAAAGAAGCATGTAGGTAGAGTTGCTAACTCCACACCTGGAGTGTGAAGGAGAATCCTCAGAGGCCCTTAAACCTTCTCAGTTTTCAATCAAATTGCTGCTTCTGGGGGAAGATGCAGTGGCTTTCCTGCCCCAAACACAGCCATATGAATAAGCAAAGCAAGGCAAGAGATCAGAGAAATATAACAGTGTTCTGACACTTCAAGTTTGGATTACTTACAAACTGCATCAATTTCTGGCAAGGCTGACCTAACTTGTGATCCTGAGAGCTCAATAAATTGAGTTTCACAGAGTTCACCATGTATTGGTTTTCTGATGAAAACTTTAAAAAACAGGGGTCTTTTTGCTCTCCACAGCAGCATAGTTCTAATAGTGTTGTATAAGCAACACGATTTCTCTTCTTGCTTTGAGCCAAGTTTCTTTCCTTGCCCCCACCATGCTACGCACTGAGCTTTCCTTGGTTCTGTTCTCCACCCCAGAGGAAGCTGTGTTTCCATGATGTATTATTAAAGTGTGTGTGTTGTTTGTGAGCTATCCTGGTACCCTTCAGCAGGGAGACACAATCGAAATGAAAAACAGCATTACTGTGATAAATAAAGAGAATTCAGAACCCTGGCACCTTTACTGGTATGAGATGTGCTTGTATGCTAAAAGCTGTACTATTTTGCATTTAAAACACTAGTACCTTGTAGTTTCCTCACTGAGGTCTGGAATTACAGAAACGAAGTCTGACTTACAAATGACTAATGCATGCAACCGCACTGCAGGCCTGAGAAGTTCAGTCCGCACCCACCTGAAAATGACTGATTGGTTCATAGTAAACAATATTTAATACTGAGAAGAAAGGCCTGAACTGGAAAATTATTCTACCCCATCAGTTAAAAGGAAGCTTATGAGGTTTTTTTGATTCATAGCACACAAAACATGAGAACTGGGGGACAAAGAGGTGCAAAACCTAAAATGTTTCACTAGCATTAGCCAGGCATCTCAGGGTGCGATAGGTACGATTCCCTCCCTGAGAGATCTCTGCAGGGACCGCGTATGAGAGCCACCAAAAGTGAGGTGACAGTGACCCTGCTCCGCAGCTCTTTCGACTTAATAGGAACAGCTGGTCAGTGAAGTGTTTGCTAGAAATTTAACAAGGCTCAAACAGTGAGAAGCATCTGCCAATAAATCAAGAGGGAGCACCCAGCTAAATGAGGTTTAATTTAAATTCGTACCTAAGGCTGACAGATGAGAGCTTCATTGCTCTTCTACATTACATTAGCGCACACAGATCTGTGCCCACGCCAGCAGCAGCTCAGGGAAGGTGCTTCTGAGTGGCAGCCCAAGGTCTTGGGTTAAGCGCGCAGCAACCATGCGAAACTGCGTCAAATGCAAGGGGGGCTAGTGGGAGAGGCAACGGGGAAGTTGTTTCTCCCTAATGGCACATTTTCCAGGCTGTTTGAAGACAGCGAAAGCCACCTTGGCCACAAATTATTTTGGTTCTGCTGTGCCCCATTGCTGCCGCCCCCTTGATTCCACTGCTCCCTGGCAGAGCCAGCTGCCATGTCAGAAAAGGCCTGGCTGTAGAGGGAGTGTCCCTGCAATGGCAGCTGGGGATAGCGAGGGAAGTCATCCAACATTTCCATTTTGTTGCCTGAGAAAGCCCACACAACTTCCGTGCAAGGCCAGCTTCCCCACAGACCCCAGGGTATGGTGAGTATGGGTGGAAGCCTCCAGAAGGTCACCTCATGGCGGGCTTAGGGTGGCCGCCACCGGCACCTGAGGGATCATGCATTCCTCCCACTTCCCTGGGCAGTTTTTGCCCTGGCAGCAAGGGCTAGATTTCACCTTGAGACACTCTCAGGCAAACCGGGTGCCTTTGATCTCCTGGCAGATCAGGAGAGTAACGTTGAGGGAAACACGGAGGTTCGCTGGCTGCGCCTGTGTGCCGCTCTGCTCTGCCATGAGCGATGCTGACATGTTTCGAGGGAAATGCGCAATTGCGCCTATGTGGCTTTGGAGAGGAGCCTCATGGCTGCTCATGGGCACTTCCCGTGTCCATAACAGTGGTGATCTCACCTCAAACTTCATGCTGCAGCTGTCCCCACTTTGCACTCATGCCTGGTGGCATGCCCGAAGGATGCTGGCATCGGGTGACCAGCTGCGCTCCACCAGCTTCCTTGCCTGTGTGCTAAGGGGATTTGAATTTGCTGAATACATGAATGGTAGCATCCCTGTTGCCAGAAGGCCTTGGGGTGCGGTCAGTTGAAATAGCGCTTCTCAGGCCACCAAGGTAATGCAAGCAGCTAGTCAAAACTGCACGAAGAATAGTAAGTGGGAAGTTGCCACAAAAGATGAACAGCATGTGGGAGATGGTGAGATATGAGAGTGACAGACCAGTGCCAAGGTGCACATGGTGCCATGGCGCCTGTGTGCCTGCATGACGTGGGGTCCTGGAGCCAGTGCCCGGCAGGCAGCCCCAGGGTCCCCTCTCTACCCTCCCGTGCCTCTGCCCATGGCTGGAAAGCCCGCAGAGGTACATGCGCAGCCCACTGTGCCTCAAAAGACTGTGCACTGTCCAATATTGTTTGCTTTTAATCTCTGATGACACTGGGGTATCACTGGAGTTGGTGACACTGGAGCTGGTAGGGTGTTTTCTCACAAGATCCAGGGCTGCTTGGTCCTTTTTCTGGGACGTGGAGAGACTGCAGAGGCAAAGGGAACTGGTGAAGGATGGGCTGCAAGGTGAATTTCTTTGGGCTGGGCTGTCACTGAATTCTTGCGTGGCTGCTCTTTGCATGAGTTGGGGAATCAGTTTGGCTTTCTTTTTCAAATCAAATTAGAGATATCCAAAGTGTGATACATACTACAAAGTGAACCAGGGGTTATTTCTGATGTGTGCACAAATCCAAATAAATGCATCTGTAAGGAAAGCTGCTCTGTGAGAATTGTGACCATTGCCTTACATGCTCACCTGCCCCCTGACTGGAAGAAACCTCAACAAACTTCCTGTCTCTAATGTTTTCCAGAAGTTTCAAATAGAAGAGACAGAAAATAGTGCAAAAAATGCAAGTGGAAAGAGGAAATTGGGAATAACTGACTTACTACAGATATACTGGTATATTGACGTTCCCGTAGTTAGCTTTTTATACACAAATGCACACACACATACGCACACATAAAATGGATTAGATTCTGTCTGAAGCTTTTGACAACAGCAGCTACATTTTTTACAAGTCAGAGGCAGCCATATCCCCTTCAGAAATCATCTGGTAGGAAAATATCAAAAGCAGAATGTGCAGGCTTTTAAAGAAATGTGTAGGAGCAAAATAAGCTTATTTCTGGTTTAGTCCAAACTGAATCATATGTCTTATGTCAAAGCTATAAAAAACAAGGAAGGTAAAAGAGGTAATTCATGTTCCCCAAACTTTTTTAAAATCTTGTATTAAATTATTTCCTTATCTTTACACAAAAGAAACAAAAGAACTATCGATTCCTAGCAAGATAATTTCACCTCTTTCCTACCATTAAGAAGAAACTAAGGAGACACATGCTCTTCTGATATAGTCTGTCACAGCTCCTCAGCGTTCAAAGGAACTAGGACAGTTTCCAGTAATGGAGGACATGATCCTCAGATCTTTACTAAGTGAAAAAGCATCCTGTCTGAAACTATTTGGGAGAGGAAGTTTCCCCGGAGATAGCTAATATAATACTTTCAGTGCTCTGTAAAAGAGATCTGTTGATCCTGAGTGTAAGGCCACTGCCGTTTACTGCCTGGTGAGAGAAGTGCGGTGGCCCCTGGCTGTTTTCCCAAGGCCCAGTGGAGCAGCATGCAGGTCAGATGAGTTGTTTGGATGGCAACAGCAACCATCTGTCCTGTTGGCCACCTCTGCTATTACATAATGGCCCAGATCTGGTCAACTGACCAGGAGGCCCTGGAGAAGGAGGGTTCCCAGATGGCAGTCTGCTGCCACCATGGATACTTATTACACTGCTCCCTCCTCAGGTCTGGGGAGCTTAGGGGAAGGGTGATGTCCAGAACTGGGCTGCACGAAGTCTTTAGGTGCCAGAAGCCTGCTGCTTTCTCCCTCCATTTTTCACAGGGCCCTCAGATCATGCCAGAGCATGGGCTGTACACTAAACTTTGCTCTGCAAGAGTACAGTGAACCAGGCGGTTCTGAGAAGTACAACACACTTCACATGCACATGTGATGTGCATGGGCTCAACATGTGTCACGCAGTGGGGCAGGAGATGAGCCCTTCTCTTCCCTGACACTGAAAAGATGCTTGGGGTCTGCCTAGCCAGGACAGTCAGACGCCACACGACTGAGCATGAGACTAGGCTAGGACACAAGGAGGATGAAAGACATAAAAACTTCAAGCAAGCTGGAAAGGTTCCAGTAGCCTTGGAGCTATATTCCAATAAATGACCTTAGACACTGATGAACCAGAAGGGCGATGTCTGGTCCAGAGAGGATTCAGAGTGTTTAGGTTAGGATACTGTAGGACACATACCTCCCACTGATATTACAGACAGCTTCAGAGCACCTACAGGAGGCTGGAGGCTCCAGTGGGGAGCCACATTCATGCAAGCAACAGTAGACTCCCAGCACTCCCTGCTGGCTGCTTGGTACATGGAACAGAACCTGCAATCTCTCCCTCCATTGCTGCAAATCAGGGTGAACCCACTCATTTCGCTTGACACAGTGTGATAGAAGATGAGGACAACTGCCAAAGAGGCAGGTAATGTCATTTCAATGGCACCAGCAGTTTTTACCTAGCCCCCTTTCTGTCTCGGAGCAGACTGAGAGCTCTTCGGAGCATGGCTTCTGTCCATGGGTCCTAGGCCATGATGGGGGTTCCTAGATACAAGACCAGAAAAGAACAAAATAATAAAAAAACAACAACAGTTCTTGCAGTTACCTCGTCCAGCTTCTTGCTTTCTTGTCCCTATCACTCTTGAGTTCAGCAGCAATAACAGCAGCAGAACTGAAGAGTAAACAGAGTAATACTGTGAAGTTCAGGTTATCTCTGGAAAAACTTCCCAAACCAGCCTGAAGTGGCCACATGACTTTAGAGAAAGTGGGAGGATGTCACCTTCACTCCAAGGCCAAGACTAATTGCTGGGCTGGATCCATTAGCCCCATCTGAGCTGCACAGGTCTCCAAATCACCTGTCTCTTCTGGAAACACTGAAATAATATCAAACTAATACAAAAACTGTCATCACTCCAAGCCATGTTCATCCAGTGCTGGGAAACTACTCCATGCCTTTGCACTAATTATTCTGGCTTCTTACAATTACAAAATAGCCTTTATTAAAAAGATTTAGCCAGGTTCAGACCAAATGAAAAACCATTTGGTAGACCAGAAAACAGTATAAAATCACTACCATAAGAAGGAAGACATTTCTGAGCTGCTGCCTATGTATTTATTTTCTGCATATGGAATCAGTCATTTTGTATGCTTGATAAAATCAAGGACAATTAAACTAAATTGAGCTTTAATTTCAGACTGAGGCATACGTCTACGGCTAAGCATTTCTTCCTGCAACGTCTGGAATTACTAACCAGTAGCACAAACTAAACTCAAATGTCAGACAAGGTGGGAACAAGTTCATCGCTCATCAAAAAGCAGACAATGATAAAGGTGTTGGAATATTTTGCATTACTCTCAGGAAAGAAGAGTTCAAACAAGGTCTATATTCCAGTCCGGTATATATTTAGGGTAAGGAGCAGGACAATAAATGTTTCAGGAGTTGGGGAGGGATAGGACAAGGTCAAGCAAAAATGACCCAGCTAATGAGGAATCCTACCCTTTGGTGCAAGAGGATAAATGAGCCCCATCGAGGGCTGAGTCCTCGGTATTCATGAACAGCAATGCTACGCTGTGCTCTCAGCTTCCTGCACACTCGACATCACCGCTCTGAGCTGCACCACTGAAGATCTGTGGAGAAATGATCCTTTATAGGCAAATGGACAACTGCAACAATTATTTTTAACCCCAGTCTCAAATCCAACTTTCACATCTTAAAAAGCAGAAAACATTTTTCTCTTCTTCTTATAACGTCTAATGTATCTGCCTCTTGCAGGATCTGGCTCTTCTCCGAGCGGCTGATGCTTCCCTGTGAACTGAATGGACAATAGATCCTCCCTACAAAGTTTGGGTGTGCAGCAGACATTATTTCCGTCCCACATTACCTCTCAGTTTGACTCCAATTCTGAAAAGTCCCTGCTCCCGCATCTTTGATGGCAGGTCTGGGCTGGTTGTTAGCCTTGCACAAAGTGCTGTGTCTGGGTGATTTTGATCTTCTTTTTTCCTCCCAAATCCTCAGATGACCTATGAGAAGAACAAAGCTTTTCCAAGCAGAGCAGATGGCTTGCAAGGGGATACTGGTTCAGGAAGGGCAGACTGTGCTAATGACTTTTCCAAAGTCCCACTGTCTCATTGCCAACTATGTCATTTCCAGAAAGTTAATCCTGTGGCAAGACAGCAAGGAAAGGTGGTTTTAACAACACAGCGCTGTCCTCTGTCAATGTGAAAAAGCTGTAAAACCTTTATGCCCATGCAAACACCGATCAAGTCGAGTTTTCTAGAGGTTCTGGACGGCTAAAGTCCTACAGAGAGGGACTGAAGGGAGATGACTTATATTTTCTGGAAAAGCCAAGGCAGTTGAGGCCAAAGAATTTAAACGAATCATTTAATTAGACACCACACAGAGTCAGGAAAGGATTTTGATTCCATCCAAACCTCCTCTTGTCACAGGAAGCTACAGAGTAGGATATTGCACTTAGCTTAAAGGAAAAAAATTAATATCTCAAACTCTTTATTAAGTCCTTCTATTCCTCATTTGTGAAAAAAACATCCAGCTCACTCTCGAAGGCACAATGGCTGGCCTCTCAGCACGTCACTCTTCAAATCCTCCCTATCCAGTGACAGTTGTATTACAGCAGAGGAGGTGTTAGATGTCTACTAGAGCTTTGCAGAGCGGCTTACACAGGGAACTGTGGGTCCTACCATTTTCCCCTCATCTCTAATGAACACTCATGTCTAGAACAATAAAATCTCCTCTTGTCAGTGATCCTTTGAAAGAAAAATCAGCTATTAAGATGATTAAGATACAGCTCGGGTACAGTAAAACCTTCTAATGTCTATTTCCATCTACCTTTGAAATGCAGACTGCTACACAGGCAACCAAATGTCCTAGTTTAACCTCTTACATGGTTATCAAATGAAAAGGAAGAACAGTGGGAAATTCAGCAAATCAAAGGCTTTGTGAGAGGGTTCAGGGACTTCAAAACAGCCTCTTCTCACATGCAATACTTGTGTGGGAGAAGAGGAGGGAGGAAACAATCCGCTCAGATCTTCAGTCCATTTACTTACTCCTATCAGTTTCTGACAGCTTCTTCTGACAGAAAAAAATTCAATCCACTTCATAGGTGTGACTTATTACCAGCTCTGTTTACAGCACAGAGTGCCAAGGAAAAAACTTCTTTACCTGGAGATCAGCTTCCTGTCTCAATCTGCAATAACCAAAGTTACCAACCAAACTAAATCCCTTGACAGCAGGAACGCTTTTTTCTATTATTAATTTTTTGAAGGAGATAGGAATGTTATTTGAATGATTAGCTGCCCAAGTACATCAGAGAACAGAATATAAATAGGATACACCTGCAAAATGGAGGTAAATCCAGACACATGGAATGTGTTGAAAGGGAGTTTAATTATGCCCTGTTTTGAAAGAGTGACAAAACCATGCCAGTGAAATTTATAACCCAGTATCACAGAAATTCGAAACTCAGAAAAGTTGTCAAAAATATCAAATTATCCATTATGCATGGATGAGGTTAAGAAATTACCGAAAGATTTGTTTAAGAAACATCAAAGCAGTTAACTTCAATCACATTTTGCCGGGGCTAATATTCCCTTTCATTTTCAGGAGCTTTAGGGAATTAACAATGGTATTGGCAAACGTTTGTTCACATAAGTTGGCCTGCAGTCCTCCTAGTTATAGCACAAAGACTTATTCCCTGGATCTCAGTTTATGCATTATTTTATCTACCCACCAGCGTTTTGGAGCAAAGATCGATGTGCTGAGAAAGTTACAGCAATAGAAAATGCTAGGCCTTATATCCAGTCACATGGATGTCATAAAGCTGAATTCCTGTTTATCCAGGAGTAAAGATAGACGAGCTCAAGTGGATGTCTGTGAGGTCCTTCTAATCCCGTTTGGAATATCTCACACCTAGAATTCAGCTGAATGATCTTCCTTTCAACAGGACCCTTCACAACCACTTTGTTCATGACAGTCTTCCTCACTTCAGGTCATCAAAGGCCTGTTCCAAAACATGGCAGTAGAAGGTTTTGCCTTCACTTCACTGCGTTCTGGTTTTCGATAGTTTGTTATATCTGGAGCAACTGATTTTTCCTCAATACTAAGCAAAACAGAAATAGGCAGTCTTTGTGAGCCACCAGAAGCTCTGGGTTCCTATTTAGGGAAAGTTAGACGTGGCGATGATCTAGGCGTCCCAGCTAGGAAGGAAGGAGGCTGGGGTACTATTTAGGAAATTACACTTTTTAAATGTAAGGCTGAGAATGGAGATATTTTTAGTAAAATCATCTAATTACTCCAGGCTATATGCATTTGTGTGTCCTTCAGTCCTTGTGTCCTTGGGAAAATGCAGGAGAATATTTTGGTTTGTCGTGGAGGATAATCTTGTACTGTGTCACAGGAGCACAGTTCAGCAGAGAGGAGCTATAGGCTTTGCCATAGGAATGTCATTACATACAGTAACTACTCTGGCCTTTTATCCCCATTTGCAAAGCAGGACAAGAACCATCTTGTGGGAGCATAATCCAGCACCAGCAGCTGTTGAGTACCTTTGTGACCCTGGGATGGGGTGTAGTCCAGAAGCACAGAATTTTATTTTAGGTATTATTGCCAACGAATACATTTGTGACACCAATTAAAAAACTGCAAAAGATCCTCAGCTTGGAGTACTTTGAGCTGTGATGGACATTAACAATGAGCTTGTACAGATGCTGTCATTCAGTTTTCATCTGTATGTGCTGTATGTGCACATGCAGCATGTGCTGCTGCCCCTGACACTACAACAGCCATTCATTTATGTTAGAGAGTAATTGTAGTATTCTGGATGATGATTTGTTGACTGGTTAATGGCTGTCACTGAACACACTGTATATACATTAGCTATCCTGTTTTAATGAGGAACAGAAACTCTTTTTAATGTTCTTCTTCTGCCATTTTTTCATTTTTAATATGCAATTAAAAAATGACAAATGCAACCGTCAAAAGGGGTTGGACTAGATAATCTCTAGAGGTCTCTTCCAACCTCAGCTATTCATTGACTCTGTGACAATACCCTGAAGTCTTTAAACAGGATTAGGGGTTTATTATCACCTGTGCACTAACAGCTAGCTAAGTCACCAACACAGCCAGGAACACAAACAAGACTGTAGTGAAGTGCTTGTATCTCACACTGCAGCAGAAATGCCTTTACGTTGTTACAAAATGTGAATGTGAGAGCTCACTGAGGGCTATTTCAGACAGATGTTTATTCCATGTAAGTTGTTAAAATCTCCCCTGAAAAGTAGGCACCAAAAGTCACTATCTGGCTATATTTCAGCTGGTTCCCAACGTTTCTGATCCTTACTCAACACCAGCTTCTCTGTAAAGAACCAAGAGAAAATTCCACATTGCCATCAAAAAAGTGCACAAGGCCAGGGCTTAGGGATGCGCATCTCTGCTGCCAGAACAGCACTGGGGAAGCGTCCGCACCACTGCCGCCTGCCTGCTCAAGCTCCTGGACTAACATCGCTTGCCATAGCAGTGATGGTGGTACAAGCTGTGGTCCGCATCCCTAAGTCTAGGTTTGGTGTTGCGGTTGGCATGGCTGATGCATGACATCCTGCTCAAAAAAAGAAGAACTATATCCCCCTCTTCCCTGTTGTTTCATGAGGACCATTTCTGTTAGGTAAGAGAAGACCAGTCTGTGGCGTACACGCTTCAGTTTTCTGAAAGTTAACTTGGTCATTTCTTACTAAAACTTTTGCTGTGCTGTAACTTTATGTCAATATGATCATCTGTGTTTCATGGGAGTTCGTTTTCTTCTGAATAAGTCCAAGCAAAACCTTCCATTGTATCTGTTAAACAGAATTGCTGGTGTCTGATTCAAAATGGCTTGGCCGGCATCCCGTAGCCTAAAAGAATACGTGCAGTCTTGTGTTGTAAGCCACCTTTAGCTGGGGTCAGAGCACTGATCTCTTGCTTGAATGTCAGAATGAATCTTTCCACTAAACTGCTTGCAGCTGGGTAGCAGGGAGGTGACGTGACATGTCTGATACCATTTCTTTTGATGAACAACAGGCACTCTTTGGGTGTGAATTGAGTTCCATTGTCACTTAGAATCTGTCCAAGAACTTGAAAACGAGAGTCTTAACACTTCTAGTATCTGTACTGAAGTAATTTACACGGAGTATTGCAAGCCATTTTCAAGGCACATCTACCAAAGCTGAAAAAAATACAACTTCTGAAAAGTGCAGGAAAGGTTTTCTGGATTCTACCTGCTATGAGGTAGATGACCGTTGTCACTGAGAACCAGATGTTGGTTGTGGATAATCTTGACATTGCATTGCCATTACCAACCGTCATTTACCCCACAGACTACCTGGACAGCATTTAGTTAGCAAACAGTCCTCATGGGCTTTTTGTAGCACAAAGGACCCGGGTTCTGCAAGGAAAGCCATTTCATGACCACGTTAGGCGATTTTGAAAGCTAATTTACTAGTTCTTTTCAAATCAGGAAACCTAGAAAGAGTTGTTCAGACATATGGCTCCACCCTCCCACTGCCAGAGCACTCACTTCATTGTAAGCTTTGCCCCGTCCCATGGCGCATCCCTGGCAGGAGGTCCATAGGAGATGTTTCCCTTGCAATGTCCTCCTGCAAGCAGATGGCAGGCATGACAAGCATCCTGCATTTGCACATCGACTAGCACTTTCAGATTTGATAGATTGGTCATGAACATGTCCATTGCTATAAATGGGCTGAAAACATTCACTTCCTTGGAGTTATGGAATGACCTGTAAGCAGCTGTTTTCGGTAAAGGCAGGCAAAGCCCATGTGACTTCTAAACTCTCTCAGAAAGCAGCTATGCTCAAAATGACAGTGAGAATCTAAGCTTAGCAAAAGGCAGGGAAGCCTTTCACTGTGATGCTCCATTATGCTGAAACTACCCACTTCTACTCTGCAGCCTCGGAAACGCACAAATGTACAACCAAGAAACAGTGTGGCCAGCAGGACCAGGGCAGTGACTGTCCCCCCGTACTGGGCACTGGTGAGGCCGCCCCTCGAACCCTGGGTTCAGGTTTGGGCCCCTCACTGCCAGACAGACACTGAGGTGCTGGAGCGTGCCCAGAGCAGGGCAGCGGAGCTGGGGAAGGGGCTGGAGCACAAGTCTGACGAGCAGCAGCTGAGGGAACTGGGGGTGTTTAGCCTGGAGGGAAGGAGGCTGAGGGGAGACCTTATCGCTCTCTACAGCTGCCTGAAAGGAGGCTGTAGGCAGGTGGGGTCGGTCTCTTCTCCCAAGTAACAAGTGACAGGACAAAAGGAAATATCCTCGGGTTGTCCAGAGGGGGTTTAGATTGGATATTATGAAAAACTTCTTCCTCAAAAGGTTTATCAAGCATTGGAACAGGCTGCCCAGGGGCTTGGTTGAATCACCATCCCTGGAGGCATTTAAGAGACCTGTAGATGTGGCACTTAGGGACATGGTTTAGTGGTGGACTTGGCAGTGCTGGGTTAACAGTTGGACTCAGACATCTCAAAGGTCTTTTCCAACCTAAAGAATTCTATAATTCTAAGGCACATTGCAAGAGATGACAAACTCTTCAGCTGTCAGTCCATTTGCTTTAGCGAAAGAGTGCACTGGAGAGGGGGTAAAGGACTAACAGCAGTTCATCCAGGGAATGAAGGTCTGCTGCTCTGAGGGGGAGGAATCCATTGTAAGAAATGACTTTTCGAGAAACGAGCATAATTGTGAGACATTTTGTATTTGTAATGCCTCATGGATAGGTTTGCATTTGCATATCACACACTAACCAGTCCCTCATGCATCATTTAAACTCTCTCCACACAGGCAATGCTCTGTCAGTTTTCATAACCCAGCTGCCTGTACAGGAATTGTTCTGGTTTTCCTCCTGAAACCGTGTGTGAAAGCAGAAATGTTCTGCACTCACAACTGGCTTTAGGGAATGGGTATTTTTGTGAAGTATCCATGAACTCAGAAAATATTTTGCCTACTGATTTAACAGGAGCTGCTACGTAACACAGTAAATCTTGCATTTTATACTTAGCGAGAGCTGCTGGGTTTTCCTCTTTGAAGCTATCATTAGCAAATGTTCCAGGCTTTTGATTTCTGCTGCACAGTCCTCAACAGAGACACGGGCATACAGGCTAAACTCTTTTCTCCATCAATACAATGAGGAGTCCCAGTGTTGCAGGCTGCTGTTCTCATTCCATTTCTGCAAGCCTCATCATCACTCCTTGTTCCTCTGCAGTTCCGGGCCAGCACGGCCCAGTCTTAATGCATCCATCCGTAATTTTTTGTAAAGCATCAGGAATCCTCAGTGGCACAGCCAGACTCCAAAAGGACAACAGTTACTACACACAAATACACAAGGCTTTAGTACTTCTGTATCTAGTCTGTGCCGAGGGTTTTGTGGCTTCTGTAAATTGGAGAGAGACAAGAGACACAGGAGTTCCTAACTACAAAGCTATATAGCTAATAGTGACCTCCTTTTGCTTCAGACCCATGTGCCCGCACATTTGTTACTGACGGACTGTTGGTCCATTTCCACTGGTCAGGAGGGCTCAGCCATGCACTCTGCCTCTCACGGAAGCGGAACAGCCTCCCTCGCTGCCCTGGGATCAACCTGCCTTTCCTGCTGATGAAGCGGTGCCCTCTGGGGAAAGAAAAAGAGATGTCTTTACCACCCCACCAGACCAAAGCATCCCCTTCAGACACCTATGTCTTTCTTCTGTAAAGCCCTAGTCTGGAGGAGTGAAGAGCATTACCAAGCTGTGTGGTCAAAAGCCATGCGGTGGGAAGCACACACAGCCCGCCAGTATCCCAGCGTCTCAGCTCCCTGCCGTGGCGCAACGCTTTGGTAAGGCCATGCTGGAAATGGCCAAGCTTAGGGAGCGGGCAGTGCTTAGTGGGAAAGGCCGTGCCCAGGCTCTCCTGCCTTTGCGCCGCCCCAAGGTCATTATCATCCTCAGCACAATTACGTGGTTAAACTGGAAGCCTCTCACGAAAAGGGCGGTGGTGAGCTTGCCCATGTGCAGCTATAGTGCTGCAGGAGTGGCAGTGTATGCCCTCTCCATCCTCCCCACCGCGGCCAGGGATTTCGGGAGCACAGAGCAAGACCTCTCCTGCAGAGCCAGCCGTACAAGACTTGTCATGGGAAGGGAGAGTCAATAACAGCTTCAAGCCGTTTTTTACTTTTTCTGCTACTGATGCTGGAGGGGATTGGGCCGGATGAAGATGTCAAAAGGTTGAAATATTTGAGGAGAGGAGCGTGCAACACTCACCTTTTCCCTGACACAGCCATACTCCCCTTGCTCTGCCTGGGAGGCTGCATCAGACAGCTTGCCCCACGCAGAGGGAGAGTCCAGCACCACTTCTAATAATGGCTGCACCAGGCTCAGCAACTGGAAATCACCATCCTCACTTAACTGCATGCACTTTTGAAAAATGACTTAGCTGTGATAGCAGAACCAAAGGAGGCTGTGGTTTGCTGCTTGACATTTGTAAGAGAAAGCCAATGGCCAGCCACTCATCAAACTGGCTGGCACAGGCTTCTCTTAGTTCCAGGGATAAAAACACAGCTTTGATGCAAGCAGCAAATGGTGCACAAAGCCAAACACAACTGCTTCAAACTTCAGCGTTTGCTTGCCACATACTATTTTTGCAGAATACCAGCAAGTCACTCGCACAGATAAGTATTACCTGGCAGCAGAATTATCATTGATTTCATACGATTGATTTCTCAGCCCAACAGTAACATACTGAATCTTTTATTTTAAAAGAACAAACTGTCATGGCAGGAGGAAGTAAATTATTCTGGGACCCCACTACTTTAAAGACCAGAAGACCTTTCAGAGATGTGAGATTTTCACTGCCTGATGGAGAAAAGGGACTTTTTTGGTCCTTAGTGCTTTCTGAACAGTTATTTTATAGGTCTCAAACCTCCATATTGTCAAACCAGAATTCTTCATCAAAAAGATGTTGCGTAAGATTGCCTATAAACTAAACCAAAGGAGGAGAAGATAAGTATTACAGTACACCATGAAATAGCACTGACTGCCAAGTAAAACTGACAGGGAATGCAGACCAAGACCGTTTTTCTATTCTTATCTTACCTCATTACAAGTCAGCTTTTTTGTTTACCGTGGAGACACGTTTCTGGTTTTGCATGCCTGTTGTGTCACTCCAAATCTGTCCCCTCGTCCCTGTACTGCCAGGGCTCTTGGCAAACTTGCTTCTTTCACAGTCCACTTGAATAGAAATACTGCATAGGACATTTGTGGCCCGTTTCTGGGGCTTCTTACTCTGGAGTTCATCAGAACAGTGCTTGGCAGAGGCAGATGACTAGAATTTATTCGTTTAACTCTCCAGCCCAGGGGTCTATTCAGTCCTTCAGCTTAAATTAACACGTACACTGGTAAAACGTGTGTATTTCTATTGGCAGGCTCTGAGGCAAGAGGGAATGGAGCATGACCCCACATGGTACCCTATCTGGAGCCCAATTTTCCCTACCCATGCAGCTTGCTGACAGGGTAGGCAGCAGGAAGGCCAAGGGCACACCTGGCGGCTGCAATAGTAAAATCCGTAACCAGGAGCTCTCTTGGCACTCCAGCCCTGCACATGGGTTTACCAGCACTGATTTACCTAAAAAAGGGCTCAGAAGTGTCCCCATGCAGGGATGTGTCTCATACCCACTTACTCTCAGAGACCTGGGAGCATACACATTGCTGAGTGTGTAATTGTACCCCAGAGTTTTCAGAGCTCAGGAATAGCCTAATTGCTAAGAAAAGAGAAATGGCTTACCTATTATTTTGCTCTTTTAGGACTTGAGCCCATACACTTTGTCCTGCCTCGTTGCTGCTGAACCTCTTGAGAGGCAGCGCATCTGAGTCTTCTGGCTGAAGAGTAGGTCCTCGCCCCTCATGCCAGCCCTTGCTGCCTTCACTTGTTCTGCCACTGGAGGCCACCATCATCTTTTTCTACATAAAAAGCCATCTCTTCTTAGTGTCACTGATGTCTGCTCTCCTCTGATCTTTCCACTGGAGTTCCCCATTCTGAGAGTCACCTCACCATCATTTTACCTCTTCCCTTTCTCTGTGGCACATGAGATGATACCAGTTCTGGCTGCCTTTCACGCTCTTTATCCACAAGACCAAATCTGTAGCATCTGCATAGCATTCTCTGTACTCGTGCCTGTTCTCCAGTTGCTCCGATTGCAATGTGCCACTGATTTGTGGGCCACAGAAACACTCAGCACCCCCTCCCACACCCACGGCATACTTTGCCTACGGAAAACTGTACCCTTCTCCTTCTTCCTCTTCTTCAAGGTTTTGCTGTTGAACCATCCTACTTCTTTGAATGGATTTTTTTACTCTTTGTATTAAAGTTTCCCATCCCTTGATGATCAAATTAGTTCAGAAACTCTTTGAAGTATGTTTTGATAATAACAAGATACTGTTCCTCCAGTGTTACATACTCAGCATTTATACAGACCTATTTAATATGGTAACCCTTTAATATGATAACATTATCACCTCCTCACATTAGAGGAAGTTCTAAGTAGAAGAGTTAATAAAAATTTAATTCTCTCGAAGTATCATAAATGAATGCTTCTGAAGCCAATATGTGTGCTTTCTGCTAGTCAAATAGGAAGATACTAAGGGAGGAAGGGGAGGAGGGAGAAAGGAGACATGAACAGTATTTCTGATTAAACAAATTCCTATCATGGGAGTTGATTTGACTATAATTTGATTTTATTAAAAAATGTTTACAATTTTGAAATCCACTGTTTTCTAAGAGAAATGGAAATGAGTTGCAGTTAGAATTTATTTTGGTTTGGGTTTGTTTTTTTTTTTTTTTTGTGACACTGAAAAAGAATTAGTATTGTTCCCTCATCAAATTCACTGAGCATTCCCCACATTTTCAGACTTCTGGATGCACCACCGCTGTGAGGTTCTCATACTAGTGCTGGTTACAGCATGCTTAGGTAACCCCCTACTGCTCACTATGGATTGAAATAAACCAGGTTAAAATGAGCCCTGACTGATGGAAAAACCCTTTTGTAAACGTCTTAACCTCCAACCTCAGCCCTACAGATCTCTGCAGCTGAACAGAGATTTCAGCTTGCTGGGAAGCTCAGCAGACTGTCACCAGGGAAGCAGGAAGAACGCTAACCTATATTCCCACTGCAAACATTAACTAATGGATCCAGACGTCAGCACAAAGAGTATGACTTACCTTTGTTTGTACATGAAACGGGGAGATGGGGTCATGAGGGAGGGAAGGGGAAAAGGCTCCTTGCTCATATGATGAATACTGCCACAGCTGGTAGACGCTGTTTTGATGTCCCTGTGCAAGCATGACTTACAGGGACAGGACTGCCCTATTCATCCGTCTCAAGGCTGGTATCATACTGGGATGAGCATACAGGCTTGGAGTGGAGCACTGCCCTGAAGGAACGTGAGCAGAGGGTCAGTCACGGGGCGCATCTGATGGTGGGACAACTCGAACAGAGGAAGGCAAGCTTGAGGAGCTATGCAGTAAGCACAGATCACAGAAATCTGACGCTGGAAACAAAGGGATACAGATGAAATCTAAACCCTGCAGGCTTTGTCAGCCTTGGAATGGGCAGCAGCCCCCAGGCAAGGCGAGAGGAAACCTTGTGCCATTCCATAGGAGGGTGGAAGTGATCTGGCTGTTTAGGGCATTTCAGTCAAAAGTTACTCTCATGTGAGTTAACAGAACTGCTTGGATTGGATTAGAGTAGAGATCCAAAGGAAAGGAATATAACCTATGGAAAATAAATAGCTCTTGACCAACTAATGAGCATGAGATTATAAATTTATTTGACCACTGCAAGAATTTTGATGCTATGAAATTTACCCTCGATAAAAATAGTTAACAATGTGCTAATAACACAGGTGATAACATAAAATGATACACGTTGTATTGACTGAAAAAGAACTGAGTGGAAACTGAAGTGGTAGGTATCTGCAGGAGAGATGCACAGGAACAAACCGGACTTCTGCTCTCATTCTCTCTGTTGACTACAGACGTATCCTAGGAAATCAGCTTGCTGTGCCAGTGCCTTTCTGAATACTCTGAGGTCGTAAGATAAAATTATGCATTACATCTTATGCAAGTATAAAGTCATACCTCTCAGATGCAAAAACCAGGAGCTGTTATTCTGAGGAGTGGAAATCCTATAAGATCACCCCAGCGAACAAGCAAGCCAACACGAACTACACACACGGTGTGATGTGCTGGCCCGGCACATCAACCTGCTTCCTTAATGCATACAGAGGGGAGTACGGAGTAGGGGTTAGAGAAGTTACCACACCTCCCCAGATATGCTCAAATGCCAGATTTGGTCTGGCATTCACACTCAAACACAAGAAAACCAGAAATGGTTGAGAGAAGTACCACAAGAATTGCACATGTAACAGGAACATATCAGCAGTGGATGTAGGATCTCAATTAAAGAGAAATGTGAAAAATCAAGACTGGCCTTTTAGCTCCTGAAAGATGCGCTCTAGACAGTTGCAACCTGAAAACCAAACTGCCCTATGACAAGTCCAGGAGTTGGTCCAAGTAGGCGGGCTACCACGTTTAGGGTCATGCTGGATGATGAAGTGGCAGGGAAGACCCACGCAGACCTCTTGCACAACTTTTCATGCAACTGCACCTAACACTGAATGGATAAGCTACATAACATTAGCCTGTCATAAAATACGTACTTCAGGTACCACCGGGTTTCCTTCTGATTCGAACTGCAGGAAGAGCAACTTAAAAACGGCATAATGGATCATGGCCACCATGGGCTGGGGGGCTCCCACCTGAGAGAAAAGCCACTGACCTCTGAAAAACATGGATAATTTTCTTGTAGCACTGAACAGCAGTAACACCACAGTATCCTTGTGCTTGCACTGGTACCAGGAAAGTACAGGCATCAAAAGTAAATACAACCTTAGAAAAAGTATTTTAAACCACTGACTTTATTAAAATACTTAATACACTGTTTGAGAGGAATGTACTTACATTTTCTGGAAACTCCACTGAAACCAGATTTTAATTAGATATTTAACAAATGACAAGACAGCGGATGAATTCATGCTGTACACCGAAGACTAGACAAGTTAGGGGGGGTTTAATCATTATTATTTTCCTGGCACAGACTCTTCTTTGCTTCTTAGCTTCCATCTCTTGAATATCTAGTAGCAGAGAAAGGAGGTGTGCATTTCTCACAGCATCAAACCCATCTGGTCCAAGCGAAAATTCATTTGTTTTCATCAGATTCTTCATTCAACCCTTCCCCAGTAGCTTTCTTTTCCAGAAAAGCAAAGGTGATTGACCACTCTAAAAAGCTACAGGTCATAGTGCAAGAAGAGTTTGACAATCAAATGTGAATTTGGAGCTCTAAACCTTCGCAGAGTCATTACTCTTCCAAAATATCAATTTCAAGCTCAGAGTGGAAAAAAAGACAGTGTCAAAATACAAGGGCCACAACACATTCATGGACTTGGTGGAATGCACATGGAAGACAGCCTGCAGCGCTGCAGCTCTGAAGTAGAAGGTAAACCAGAAGCTAGGTCTTGTTGAAATACAAGATGCAAGGGCTAGGAAGGAGAAAGATGGAAATAACCTGGACACATCCTTAAAAGAACGAAATGTCCTAACCTCATGGAGAAGGCTGTAATCATCATACACATTGCAACTGCCACAGAACCATGAAGATCAGTGACAAAGTGTATGCTACGACAATCTCAATGACAAGTATAGTCTGGGGGAAATTATTCATACTGAGTGAAAAAATAATTAACTGTGTGTTTCAATGCAAGATACACAGAGGCTGCATAGGTTTTCACATCAAATTCATAAGGCTCTTTTTAGGAGATAATTTTGCAACCTTGCATAGGTGATATTATACCTTTTCTATAGATAATACGCAGAAACTATGTACAGTTGAAAAAAAGAACTTTGATGAATGCATTTTTTTTCCCATCAAGTTTAACCACAGTATAAAAAGTAACTTACAGAACTCCTTCAGTTCTCTAAAACACATATGGAATATCCCAGAAAGAGACGCTAGGAACGCCATCTAAATGATGCCGTGTGCATTTATACAACAGGTTGATACAACTAAAGAAGCCACCACAAAGCATAGTCGTAAAGTTTCCATACAGAAAAAAAAAATAATGCAGGAGTTCATTTTGCTTACAAACATTAAAACTTATTTAAACAGAAATGCATTTTAGTTACAACAACAAATTAATGAGCTTCACTAATCAGATTGCTGAATGAACGGATGACTCGCACGCTAAGTAAACTATAGAAAGAGCCAATTTGATCCCTGCTTGATAAATGTACGGTAAACTTTAAAATCTGCATTTGGTTTCCAATTAATCCCAGCTCAGAACAACTCCTCCCTTAGATAACCAGAACGCAGTTTCTCAGAACTAATATGAACATCTGCCAGCGCCCTACAACAAAAGCCATCAGGGCATTCATGCACTTCTTCATTTGGCATGAAAGCAAGCCAGCCAGAGGATGGGCACGGTGCCACGGGACAGCCGACCCCACCTTCGAAAATGAGCACCCTGTTCCCTGGGACTCATCCACCCCCCCTAAGTGGCTTGGTTTTGCCCTGCAATCACCTAAACCAGGAGAACTCCTTTCTGACGTGGCTCTCCTCCACTGAAACTACCTTCTCTTTCACACAGGAGTTGCCTGGCGTGCCTTTTGCCATTTTGTGCCTGGACCTAAGACATCATCATTTCCACTGCTTATTACGCTTGCATATCACAGTGATGTGTACTTTTTAGTAATATTTACAATTGTATCACTGTGGAGAACTAAGCCCTGTACTAGAAACAGTCTCTTAACAGAGACCTTTAATACTAAGGATTTGGTGTATTCCTTATCTACAGATAAACTTAAAAAGGCAAAGCTAAAATCAGCCCACTATACATTTGTTGTGTTAGGTTCAAACGGGAGGGGGGGGGGGGAACAACAAACACACAGCACATTTCCTTTCGAAAGGATGCTATTTACAATAAAGATTCATTTTTTTTAGTATTTCAACAACAAAAAGCCAGCTTATTTTGAAATTAGTGAAATCTAAGGCGGCTTAGTTTTTAACCAACACAAAGCACAAACAACATTGCTGTTTTCTTTTAAACACAAGTCTCAAAAATGCAGGGAAACTACGATCAGTTATACTATGGGTGACAAATCACAACCAGTTGAAGAACAATAATAAAAAACCCCTTCTGTTTTTTTTTAAACACAGCCTCTAAAAAGTACAGCATCCCAATGTTTTCTCAGTTCCAGATTGCTGACATTATAAATTAAAGGTGAAAAGAGATCCATATATAAACAAGGCAGCTTTCCATTGACTTCATTGTACTGTTCTTGTCTAAACCTTTGGAAATTTCACCTTCAAATACCATAAGGTAAGGCTGAATTTATCAGTTAGAAAACAATGTCCATTCATATGTGGAATCTGAAGGAAAAAAAAAACAAACCCAAACAACAACCCCCAAACTCAAAAAACCACACCCAAGTATTTACAGCAATTCAGATTTCTTCCAGCCTTCACATTTGTGTTTCACCTTCTGCAGAACTGTATAAACACACTATCGGCCGAGACCAAGGCCTTACGTTATGGTACGTGGCCTTTTGGGTGGCGGCGGCGGCATGAGTTCAGTGTCAGGATCGAGGTGGTGTTTCCGTGTCTGTCCTTGAGAAGCTGCCGTACATCTGTCAATGAACTCAAACAACATCTCCTTCGTGACCGGATTCTGGATGCTGTTGCATACAGCTGGGAACAAAGACAATATTCTCAAGTTACTAAATTGATTTGTTGTAGCTGGCACTTCAACCGTTTCACCCCCTCTTTGCAAAGTAAACAATTTGGCTCAAGTATTCAGCCTTAAACGTGGGCCTTCACAAGATGATTGTGTCAGGAGTCAAGTGCCTCTGCTTTGTCCCCCCAGAAAGCAAACCAGTGTAGTGGGCCCCTACCTTGCAGGAATCTCCCTTTTTAAAACAAACAAAAGGCATGTGTGTGTAGGCTTCACAGGGCAACTATAAAAAAGCCAAGAAGTGACACCTTCTTGAGGCAAGCAACAGCAGCAAAGGTCTTGTGAGACACGGCTTTAAAACACTCATAAAATTCAAATAGCTAGAAACGAGATTGGCTAACATTAAAAACCTCTGCATTAAGATAACCTTTTTCTTCATCACTAAGTACTATAATTATCATAAACCCACAATGCACAGCACTTTTTTTTTTAACCCATATACCTTCACGTGGCAGAAAGACTTGACACCAAGCAGGCTACATGTCAAGCACACCAGACCGTATGATGGAGGAAGGGCCGTAGGTGCTGCATGGTGGCCAAGGCATGCATGTACAATCCAATACACTTGGATTACTTAACATGACTCCCCAAGTCATAGTTTCTAAGTAATAGCCCACAGGATTTTATGGAACAAATAAAAAAGCTTACTTCTGTTAAAACAAATGAAATATTTTTAATACTTTTCCTATAAAACTTTATACTCCTCTAATTTAATCCTTCTGAGACACTTAGGGAGGAGGGAAAGCATATAGAACAAGAAATTAAGGAGGAATCCTATGACTATCTTGGAAGAAAGTACAAAATTATTAGAGGATAATTTATAGCATGTAAGGATTGGCCACACTATGGATGCAATTTCCATGCGAAACAATCTATTGACCCCCTAGAGTACAAAACAACATTAAGACACTTTAAAATGCACTTGCAATTATAGCATTGTTACAAATAACGACTCTTAAATTAAAACACTCCCTTCTTTCTTGCAGAATTACAGAACCATGCAAAGCATTACTTTCCAATTAATAAAACACCTTCTTAGCACTATTTTTTCATTATCTCACTTTTTGGTGAAAAGGTGCTTTAAAAGTTGCAGCGTATGTGACTTTTGCATTTGGAAACCATTATTATAAGCGGTAGTTTATGAAGGTAATTTGTGCCACAAGGCAGCTGGCATAACTTAGTATCAACTTTTAAGGGCTGTCCTTGCTTTATCATTCAAAAAGCCCTCCTCTTTTCAATTTAAAAGGTATCAAAGTTCTAAAGCAAGACGGAGACAGGTACTTATTTTGTTGTCATTTCAACTATGAGGAAAAATAAATAGTATTTTTCATCAAGAGAAAGCAAATAGAGGAGAAAGGATCTACAGAAGTCTCAAATAAGAAAATACAACTTTTGGAGATAACAGTTTTTCCTACAGGATTTAATTTTCTTTTAATTTTTATTTTTAGGAAGTTCATTATGTTTTGGCAGAAAAAAAGCGCCAGAAATAACACAAGCGCTCTACAAATGCAGAAAATGAAGAGAAAAAGGGCAGCTACATATACTCTTAAGAACGAAGGAAAGAACAACACGCTGCTCCTCAAAGAAGAGAAAACTCCAAGGGAAACCAACTATTGAAACAGTAAGGTAAAACAGAGAAAAGAAATTTAGGTCATGGTGACAAAGAGATGTACTTGTATGACTTTTGTGGCTCATTCCTCTTTCCCAACAGGACTGCTCAGCAACATTTCAGCTACATTCTGTGCTGGTTCCCTAAGGTGCCAACAGATTTATTATCTCCTGGCAAAAATGACCACGTTTTGTTTGTTCAAGAAAATCCACTCACTGCTCAGGCAGAAATACAAGTAGAATGGTTTGGAGAAAATCCGACATCATCTGTACACGCTCTAGTAAATAGTGTGGTCTTAAATATGATTAAACTTCATTTTGGCACTTAACAAAAAGTCAGTATCAACATGACTATTGTTATTCAGCCTTGCACACTTCTATTCAAACTCTTATACTTCATCTGAAAGTAAACAACATAATTTAATTTACAATACTTGGCAACATGTTTTTTGATAGAAGAACATAAAAGTCTCACAATTCTGTGGGGATATACCCCGCTTTTCATTTGTTTCCCTCTTCATTGTTTGTATGACTATTGTAGAAACTTAAGGTGACACTTCCTCCTATTAATCTTCTAGCCCATCTGCCAAACAACAGTTTCAGCATTTTGAATAGAGGTGAAATTATAACGGATTTTTTGTTCAACAAATGCAACTCACAGTGTGCCAGCTTGCATTACATCCCAACAAGCCAACACGATGCTAGGAACTGATGTTAGTTAGTTAGCTGCCATTGCAATGCTATTATAAATAAAAACTTCCCTGGGTCTCAATTAAAAGGCATGCTGTGCCACTTAAGGTCTCTGAGCAAGCGTTTGCAATTCTACACAGACTTAGGCACTTGCTTCTGCATTATCCGTCAAATACTGCATCAGAGTCTCCGTTTAACTGACTTCATCAAATGACCCTGAAGCCAAAGGCCAAAGGATTCATGCTATATAAAAGCTAAACATGACATAAGAATTTGCAAGATGAGGTATTACTGTAATAAGCTAGAGAAGCCAGCACTCAAACTAGAAATGAGAGCACAGAGTGCCTTTCCTCCTTAAATTAGGACAGAGTTAAAAAATTAAAATTTGAGCCTGAAAAACTTTTAAAGCAATTTATTCTACTCACCCATGGCAGTGCTGTAGGCATTTGGAAAGCTTTTGTCTACTCTCTGTCTCATGAAAACCCAGCTGTTGTTCTCAAACTTGCACTCTATAATTTTATTGTCATACTGCTTCAGTTCTTTTGTCACCTGTTAAAAAAAAAAAATTGTTTGGGATAAACAATTTAATTAACTATTTTTTTTTTCTTTAGGGATAAATAACAGAAGATCAAAAACTGCCCTGCATTTTTCAGCAACATGTTCCATCCTACACAGAAGAACTGCACAGATTACATCTCCGTATATACATATGCTCAGCTACTCAACATTTTAAAAATACTTTTCAAATCTGCTGTCAATATACACCAATTATAATATGCTAAAACATCAGCACCTCTAACAGAGGGGGAAAAAAGTCACTTCTGGCCCAAATGCAAATAGGTTTCCATGGGAATAAACTGCATCCAGTGTAAGCGCTACTGCCAGCCTAAGTGCACGAAATGTATTATCCATGTTTCATCAACCTTCTTTGTTGAAGGTCTCAAAGCCAAATGTCAGATTTCAATACCAGAAAGAGCTTGTGGAAAATCATTTCACTCTTTATATTACTGAGGATTTTTCTTCTCTCTTCTTTAAAAAAAATTATTTTGTCTTTTAAGAATTAAGATTGTAACTCCAAAATAATGCAGGATTTCAAATTGCATATGCTCTATATTTCCTTCAGGCCTCTCTATTGATTCAGAGATTTGTCAGCAGCCAATATCCCGAGCTATTTGTCTATTTGGCAATGCTGTGTCATTTGGAAATGTAGTCTATATGCATTGAACTTCCTAGTTGTTTTGGCTACTTCATCCTATGCATCCTAATCTATGATACAATGCAAAATTCTCACGTAACCATGGTAACCTGAGAACCTTATCTAATGCTTTAACAATTTTACCCATATACTTCATTCTGTTCCAAAGGGCCTCTTCAGAACTATAAAGCTGTATTTAACTGCTAGCTGCGTTTAGTTTGCTATACTTTACCCACAAAAAGCTGTATAAGGTAATACAACACTCTGGATTCATGAGCTTACGCATAAGCATTCTCATAAAAAGGGACTGGTTATTGCAATTCATTAGCATAATTTTTCACCTCTCTCGTCTACTTGCTCCTGAGCAGTGACATGGGAATTTACTACTGTCAGAGGGATGCAGGTTTGAAAAAGGCCATAACTGTCTCGAGACAGCTTAATAGCACATACAGTGGAAAAACCCATGAACCTCTTTTCCATTAATTCCCAGATAAAGGCAATTAATTCACGAAAAGGCCCTGAGTATAGGCTGAGTCCTCCTATACTGCATGGTACAGGATCTATCCTTAATTTGGTAAGCAGAATCCCAACATTTTTCTGTGTATTTACCCTGAATACTTGTGCTCATTCCCAGATAGGGAGTCCTGGGATTTTACTTCTTGAATGAACATGGCACTGTAAAACCATTTTGTTAAACCCGCTTACAACTGAGACCTAGGACAGGCCTGCAGGACGCTGCGGGACTGACAGAGTTAGAGTCAGGTTTCTATGTCACACATTATTCCTTCACCCATTCCATCTCCTGCAAAGAGCTTTTTTCCTAAATTCGTTTAATCCTTAAGTGAAGTTTGCATCTGCTGATTATCACTTGGATGAAATCAACCAATTGCCCAGACAAGCAATCTTTTCCTTTGCAGCATGCTCTGCGCAGCACATCACTACTCTCCATCCACGCTGAAAATCTATATACAGTCCAGATGTTTGACTGCCACACGTTTGTGGGTGCACTTATGTTCCTTTAGGTGTATGCAGGAAAACACAACATCTTTTTCTAACACATTATGGATACATAAACCCAGGAAGAAAGTCTTGGCTGCGCGGCGCCTTGGGAAGGTATTTTACTTTGAAAACAGCTGCCTAGTGGAAGCAGGGGCAGCAGGGGGTATGACCACATGTCTGATGATCTGCCAAAGCAGGGAAATGTTAGAAGGATCACCTGCTAGAGAGGTATAAAACCGCAGGCAATGACTTCAACTAACCAACCATTTCATATGGCTTTCCCATGGTTTATCATTCTTCCAGTGTTCAGATGCTCAGAACAGCAATGAATTAGGTGGCAGCTTTATCTGACTGTGGCAATTAAGCAGCATTATTAACTAGGTAGATACTCACTTGGCCATTCATTAGCAATCTGGAAGACAGATCTTTCCACAAAATATGAACACCTGCCAAAGCATCAATTTCGAATGAATTTTCCCTTTAGAAAACCAGTGATCATAGTCTTTAACAATTGCAGGTTGTAGTAATTATTTCACAAAGGAAGAAATACAGCACCTACTTTTCTCAACGTTAAGTGACCTCAGTCTTGTAAATGTAGTTGTAATATTAACAAAGATTTTAGGAACTGCTGGGCATCTGGTTGAGACTACAACTACTCTGAGCAAAACATACTTTTCAGCATTAAAAATACTCTTCTGTGGCATCTTAGGAGACTTCTAAATGGGCATTGTTTACGCACAGGACTGAACAAGCCCATAGTGATCCTTGTATCCATAATTCACACCTTATATCTACCTATTACTTGCATGCTACTTTCTGGTATTTCAGCTTCAAAGCGTGACAGGGAAACCGTCAAATTTAACGGTCTTGAATTTCCTTTGGGAATTCATTCTGAGCTGCTTAGAGCAACGCCTTCTCGATTTTCCCTTAGCAGTATGGGGTTCATCTCTCCTTCTCCCCTTTGAAGTATTACAGTCCATAGAGTACCTGAATAATGCACCATCATTTCTCTCCCTGAGAGGTGGCACTTCTAGCTAGTGCTTTATGGGAACAGGAGAAGCATCTGAGGAATGATGGCAGTTCTCAGCCAAAATGTTTATCCTCATCAGCCCCAATGCTTCTGGTAGAGTGTCAATGCTTCTGCCATACTGTTGATAAAATGCCTTGAATCAGCACTCAGCAATTTCAAGACGGAAATTCCCAGCACATTAAGGATCCCATGGAGCCTCCCTTAATTGAATATTTACTCCCTAGCCTTTTTTCGGGTGGCCAGTCCGAATTAGAAGCCTGGAGGATTACCCCTCGGACATGGGGCTGTCAGAGGTGGTGTGCAACAGAACAGTATTCTGGTCTGGGCCGCAGCTGTGTCCCCGGCAAGGACAAACACCAGCCTCTACACTACTTTCCTTTCAAGAGGAGCCAAACTGTTCCTCAGCAGGAACACTTGCTGTTCCTGACTGCATTCGATCTAGTTATCAGGAACCAGCCTACTTGCCCAAAAGAAATCATTTCCCAAAATTATGGATGAGCTTCCTCTTGGAAGCTGATTCACACCGTTACTGCTAGATTGCAAGACGTGATCGGAAAAAAGTGGGCAAAAGCTGCACCCCCATTTCCACAATAGCTCACTATCAGATCAGACTGGACGTAATACAAGCCCATTGCCTACAAATGTCAGATTACATGAAGATGACAGCTATCTTCCCCTCCCTGCTGAGAAAGGCTTCCCACTGTCATCATCATCATCTATTCACTAGGAAAATATTCGGTGGGTAAGCTTATTTCTTCTTCTAAGAATGATGACAGTTCAGGTTTAATTAAAATCCCGTTTTCCAGTCTCCCTCCATCCCCAATGTTCTGAAAGAAATTCAAAATATATTTTAAAAAGTGAAATATCTAAGCCATCTCAAATTATCTCCCCTGGCAGAATAATGGAGCCATTTTGAGATGAATCACAACAGTGTGTTTAAATGAAGCCACATTTTATGCTAATTTAGAGCAAAATGTGAAAAAACAATAGTTGAAAAAGAGGAGAAACCATTTACATTGAATGTCGTTGGCTCCAGTCCCATGAACATGCATGCATTATCTCTGCTGACTACCAGCGGCCAAGGCTTTTCTGTGTATCTCCACAGTGCACTTGACCATCAGACTGGTCCGTCACCCCACCAGCTGCTGAGTCATCGTTCCATTTACCTGAAGCATATGTATTTTATGGGAAGACTTCACTCAAACATTAGTCGTATCACCATTAATCCAAAAATAGAATGAAATTCCTGGGCAAGCCGCTACTTTACGTAAGAGGTACTAACAGTAAGAATTTAGATTTTAACGTTAATATTAAGTTAATATTTCAGAAAGCATGCCTACAATGGACAAGCTTAAGCTTTACAAATGCATATACCTTCGCTATATTCAAGTTCTTTAGAAAGAAAATAGGAGGTAAGCTTTTAGATAAATGGAAACTTGGTTGAAAGAAGCCCCGCATTTCCATATGCATATTTTTTTCAAAGCAACTGAAATTATTTCAGCTCAGTAAATAATACCCTTTACAGAAAGCAGTTTGTAAGCAAAATCTGAACACGTTCTATTTCAAATCCCTTCTCTCTTTAAATGCCTTTTTGTTGCACTTTCCCCTCTATTACCAAACATTTCTAGAAAGAATAGAATTCAAGTCACCTATTTCTCTTGTTTATTCCACAACCCTAGTTATCAGCCTATTTCTAAGATCCCAGAAGAAACAATCATCATAGTAGACGCAGAGAATGTTAACTTCCATGAGAGAACAAATGAGCAAAAGCAGCAGTTGAAATCTTACAGAATTAAGAAGGTCTTTATTTCTAAATACAGAATTAAAAAAAAAGAGCCATAACACACAGGCAAGATAGATTCTAAATTTAATGGCTTTCTATTTTCTAAGAAGACTCTGCTTTTTCTTTTTATAGCTGGCACGTGCAATGAAGGTATTCCTTTTTGATACACTCAAGTACACAAACTGTTTCCTGGCTTTTTAAACACAAGTTCCAACGCCTGGAGGGGAGAAATGCTTAGAGCCTGGAGCCACATAAGGCCTGGAAAGTAGTTCTCCCTCTCTGATGTCATAACTAACTTTTCTCCATTAGGATCCATTCTCACAGCCAAAGCAACCAAACAAGTGACAGCAGCACATCCCAAAACAAACTGTCAGCTGTGTTCACGAGGGAGAAACCTTCTGGTTGCTTCCCAGTCTCCTACGGCAGAAGGACTGGAGCCCACACCCTCTCTAGTCAGCCACCCTGTAAAAATCAAACCACATTTTTCTAAGAACTGTCAACAAAATACGACATTTGCAAGCTCCTTGTCCTGAGGGTACTGGGATACATTCAGCCACAAATGACAGTTTAGGAAATAAAATCTCTCTCTAGCAAAATAGCACATCCCAAATCCTGATTTCTGCATTACTCTCAAATGCTGTGACTGCCCACAACTGTGAAGTACTACAGACTTCAAAACTACGTCTCTCAAGCAATGTGGAATATCCTAGACAACAGAGCGAATTAACCTGCCCACTGGTACCATGTAGTAGTAAGGACATCATCTGAAGCCCAGGGAGAAGCAATGACAACAGTCAGGGAACAAAAAGAACAATTACATGGGAATTGGAGGGAACAAAGAGGGGCCAAGACTTCCTGAAGGAACAGGATGGCGACAGAAAAAACAAAGAAGCAACAGTAACAAAATCAATAGTTTCTGAAGATAGAAAGATAAGCCAAACTCAACATGAGGTATTTTTGAAGACTGAAAGGTGACAAGCAAACTCCAAGGACCTTCAGGTCAAACCAAGGCAACTGAGAGGAAATGAGGTGAGAAACAGGGCTCCCATTTACTTTGAGAATACACCTAAAACAAAGCTTCAAAGTTCATGCTTTTAGTGTACGCCCAGCTTTCCAGAGGAATGTGCATATGGGCAAGGACTGTCCTGGAAAAGCACTCTTACATGCAATTACAGAAGTGGACATGAAGATAAGAAACTCTAACAACCTCAGAACATCCCGGAGAGTCAGTAGCCATGTAGTTATTAGAGCCCCCAACACAGCCCCTAATACGGATCCCAGGTTGTTATTTCAGTGCTTCTTCCTAATTCTTGGCCAGCTTGATCAGATGCTTTTAAAGAACTTTTTTCCCCACTCACATAAAGTATCTCATGTTTTTCACAGTAAAATTTCTCAAAGAGCTATAAAAATTTACAATATGGTTATTAAATGCCTGATCATACCATTAGTGTATACAGGACCACAAATATTAATACTGTCAACAGGCAAAAGTTACTCAGCTAAATACTCCGCTTCACATTTTTGTTCAAACCAAAACAGATTTTGTAATGTAACTTAATATCTATATCTTAATATCTATTTCTTAATATCTTTCAAGAGATTATTTTATCAAAATGCATAGACTTGTCCAAAGTAAAATAAAACCACTGGTAACCAATTCTGTTGTTACACTAAACATACTGAGTGTTTCCTTCTAAGTAATATATTACCCAACAAATAGTTATCAGCTTGGGTAAACACAATGCGATTGATATGTTTATTTAACAATAAGAAGCCTTCTAAGTGTAACTACACCATTTCTTGTGTATACAGGAAATGGAAATGCTCCAACTTGAATTTCATTCTTGGAAAGGAACATTAAGAAATATAAAAATTTTAACATTTTTGTTCACGCTAAATTAAACGACAATGTTAACACCAAGCACTGGAAAATCACGGAAAAAGCAAAAAAAGAAAAAAACATGTTTTAAAATCACAAGACTGTGGCTTTTTTAAATTGTGGCACTTTTTTTGTTGGTTTTGACTCTCCAGAGTCTAGCACTCACAGTTCATTATTTATTTTTTCTTTTAAAACATATAATATTTTCTCAAAGAATTTCCCATTCTTACATGTAGTAATTTCAAATATGAATAGTGTTTTCTGATGTATAGAATGAGTTGGGAGTCCTGGGATTTTCCTGACAACTGACTGACGGAAAGAGACATCAGAAATAAAAAGCCTTCCTCTTATCAGTGATATTACAAGTTTAATGACTTTCAGTGCCAGCTGGAATTAGATTTCTTAATGTATCCTGGAAGGTCTCCTGTACACCTGACCTCACACCACCATCTGAACTACCTGGAAGAAACCGATGTTTTCCTGAGCCTAGTTTGGGACTCTCAGAGGAACGCTGGTGTCTATGACAAAGCGTATAGCTGGTAACTGCTAAGACCATGATGTGGAAATATATCGGTGTTTGCATAAATGCTTTGCTCTATGATGCATGCACTTCAAGATACTCTTTTTCTATCCTTGCCATTTCACCCCCTTTTGGGCATTGTAACTCAGGCATCTACAGTACTCAGAAGGCAGCTGACCTTCCTGCTAGACTGCCATCTCCACCTAACTCCTGTGGGAACTTTTCAAAACCCTATTTTCTTTTGATCATCATCAAGAGTGCGACACAGAGATCCAAGGGTCCATACACATCCCGAACAGTTAAATGAAACGAAGTAATAATTGATAACCCTTGCCCAGGCATCCTAATCATCACAGGTATGTGGATTAAAGAAAAAAGATCCCTCTGTATACCTCCTGTAGAAACTGAGAAACCGAAGAATTCTGTGCTGAGGACTCATGAACCTGCCAGACTATCACTGCAATAAGTTCTTAAATGGAGTTATATTTAAAAAACAGCTCATGGAATTCTGACCCTCAGCATGTGCTAATGAAAGAGGAAGACACTTCAGTGGATTTGGGAACTGCAGTAAACACCCAGGCAGTAAGACAGCAGTAACGGAGCTCTCAAAGGAAGCATCAGTGTGAACTTACTGTACAAAGGACGTGTGTTTGGTGCAAAAAGAGCTTCACCAACTCATGAATTTCTAGGAGGTTGAGAACAATGCTTCACTGCAAGCACCTGCAGTAACTTTGTAGAGGCCAGAGACAGCCACCTTGGATTTGGCACACCAAGAATAACTGTGCCACTAATAATCCCTGGGGTCAGTACTGAAATTTGAGGGTGTTTGCCAAAGTATTAAAGAAAAACAGGCAGGTGAAAGCGAAGTAGTCAAATGCCACAACAGGCCGCAGAACTGTTCAGCAGATTATGCAAACACAAATAAGCAAAAAAAATCCTTTCAGTGAAGGACAAGGAATCCACAGGAGGTTTCTGAAAGAAGTGCCCCCCCTCCCCAGAATGTAAGCAACCGTACAGGAGGGGAAGACAGAGTAAGGGTATACAGTGCAAGTTGATAGAAAAAGCTGAAATCATAACACAGCTATGATTCCGGGAGGAAACATTGCACCTACAGCCTGACATATTTTGAGGACTGTATTTCTACTTGACATGAGCTAGCTTGTGAAAGCCAGTCTCATTTGTGTTTTATTCACTCAGAGTGCTTTTGCAAAAGGGAGCGAGCCCCAAACTGAGACCGCTGCATGCTAAGACACAAAGATCCAGGAGAAGAGAGTTATGCACCAACAGTAAAGAATATACTTCGAAAACACCACTTAGCTCATTCATAAATTATTAATTTCATAAGGCTTATTATTCTCAGTTTGCAAATGGGGAAACAGAGAGAGATGGTTTGTGGTCACACAACAGGGAAAGCATTTACCCCCCATTAGGTTCTCTCAACCCAATCTTAATTACCCCTCAGGTACTTACACTCATGCTACCAAGAAATCCTGTGACACTGGGCAGATGAGATCTCTTTAATAATTTATCAGTAGAAACCCAAACAAATCTTCCGGAAACAAAGAAATGCTATCACTGTTGTACAACCTTTGGCAATGCTATTTCTATACCTCAAAATAAATGAAAGATAACCTAGGCGACTGTGTCAGAACAGGATGAAGAGTCTTTCTGTCATTTTCTGCCTTTCACTTGTTGATGATGGCTCTCTTGACCAACGTTTGTGTTTATCACACACAGATTTTACAGTGTACTTTCTCATATGATGCTTTTTCATCTTTTCTTTGTGCTCAAGCCGTTGCTACTGTAGGAGTCTAAATTAATCTCATTTTATCTGTACTTCTTACACCCTGCAAGGGGTTCTGTTCCTTGCTGTCACACTGCTGGGGATGGGTTGCAGGGATATTCCCTGGGGCTGGGCTATCAGGAGCTTCCCAGAAGCCTTTCCATGTCATCTGAGGCAAAACTACTTTTATGAGTCAGATTGTATCTGATCGCTATTCATGAGGGCCCTGGATCTACAAACTCTTACCCTTCTGAGTTATATTCCTCCGAGCAGCTTCGTAAGATCAATTAGCCTGGGTTAGTGTTTATCAGGATCAGGCCCTAAACCTAATTCTGGTCCTTGCTTACCTAGCTTCTGAAATGTTCTTAGAAACCATGGCTTTATACTCTTTTAGAAAAATGCCAAATGATACCAGAATAAACAAAAAGAAATTTAAACTAGAATCCAAAGTAGCAGGTAATTGCAAGTGAGTCTTTTAAACCCACTTTTACTTCTAACAACACGCAGCTTTCAAATTACAGCCATTATGAATCATATTCTTTTCTTCTATTTAGATCCCAAACATCCAGTTTTATGCGCTTAAAGTTTTTTTCTCCATAAATCAAAATTCGCCACTGAGAACAACTGTGTTAACACTACAAGGAAATTTGTTTGCCGTGTTAAATTGAGCTTCAAAAACATGAATTGAACATACATTTGTGATCGCAAGTAATGCCTCTTCTTATATCCATTCAAAATGTTTACTTTATTACAGCTTATTATAAATGTACTGTCTAAAATGCAGCAGCATGACTGTTCAATTTCCAGGCCATAATTTTATGATAATCATATGTAATATATTCATGGTGCCTAACAAAGCCCAAAGTGGTTTGTTAGCAGCTCTGCTTTCCCCATGGTTCAAATTTCTTTGCCTCAGAACATTACTGAATAACAACATGAAGAAAGATATAATGAAAATTTTACTTTGTATTCTTCACTGGAGTAGGCAGACAAAGAAACATATAACACTGGAAGCTGCATATGGCATACTGACTTTATCAAATACTAGTATCTAAGTGATATGTAAATTATTAAACATGCTATGCAAGCATTATTAGAAAGGTGGGGGTAGGGAGCAAGATTATAAATTTATAAATGTTTTCAACATCGAGAAATCCTATTAGTACTTGAAAATATTGAGATTGTACAGAGAGAACGTGTGCATACACTGAGACCAGAACTGAGCAAACTTGCTTTTAAATCTCCTATATTTAACATGTGTGTCAGTTTTTGCCTAGGACATATTTACAAAAAGTAGTAAATCTTTCTTCTTCATACTTTCAGAGGCTATTCCTAGTTACGCATGAATCTGATATTAGAATATACCGAGGTTTACGGGACTTGTAGGAAATAAAAATTCAGACAATCCCCATCTGCTTCACTAGGTTGATGACAAACCATTCAGTCAAGACACCTATGAACCAAAGGGTCGAGTCAGAGAGGAGGGCTCAGTCTTGCTCGTCGTAGCATTTACAGGATCTGTGTAATAGGTAGTATTTGTAAAAGAGTGCGCCAGATTTTAAATCACGCAAGTCTCTTACAGCAGAGTGAAATCTTACTATTTAAAGAAAAAATTCAGGGTTTGTGGTTTTTTTTAATTTTAATTTTTACTTTTTAAAATTTATTTTTATTTTTTTATATGTATTTGTATTATATAGAAAAGCAAGAACTCTGAATTTTCAAATACAAGATGACAAAAAAAGTCAAACTACAATGATTAAGACTTTGCCATTTTGAGGGGGCACTCTTACACCTGATTGCTGAGATCGGAGTTCACAACCCTGCTAACTCAACCTTCGTTTTTGTAGCTAATGACATAGGATGAGTTTCAGGTGACTGCCAGAACCACTTAAGTGATGGAGCTGATAAATACCTCAATGAAACACTGCCACAATATAAAACACAAAGCCCTGAAGAGTCAAACAACAACAGCCACCAAATTTATCTACTCAGCAGTGCTATAACAATAAACTAAAGATGTGTTGGGGAAAAAAGCTGCAAATGGCCTATTAGAGATTTTTCATTGTGTTTTTTACCCTTCTAAGATTTCAATTAGAAGGGAAATAATTTTTTTTTTCCATTGCTGATAACACATCACAACAAAAAGATTAATGGCTGCTGACTTAAAGTAGACTTTCAAAAATTAGCCTTGATCAAAGCAACTCCTGCAGTGAAAGTCAGCTGCCCTAACTCACTTCTCAACTGCTTTCATGGCATCGAGCTGGCTTGAACTCCCTCCCCTGCTTGAATAGTTTGCCTTAAACTTCAAAGCCTAACTGTCTTTGAGGCTTAAATCATGGAAAGCTTTTTTCCTCCTTTTTTCAAAAGCAATTAAAGGCGTTCCATATAATTGGATCTATAAACTAAAATCTAAGCATGCAGGTCTTCTTGATCATTGTGGGGTTACAGAATGGAAGGAGCTAGATGGGGAAGTTAATCGTGGCTCAGACGCTGCAAATGGTTTCACGGTGCCTGCCAGCTGATGAGGTCAGTCCTCTGAAAGAAAGGTAAACAAGGGCTAATCCATCAATGGCACAAATTTGTCGGTAAATTAGGCTGGAGAGGGGATCTTACTGCTTTACCTTTCATTGCAAACCCCTCCTTCCTTTCCATTCCGTATTATTGATGAATCTGCAGAGTTGGGAAGCCAGATTTCCCAGGACACCACGGTAATGGATGTGGGGTGGGGCAGCAGACTGCAGTAATCATGAGGCAGAAGAATGGACAATATTCATGGACTTGGAAGAGTCACAACTGGCTTCAAAGGATTTTATGGATTTTGCCAGCTGTGGTCCAAGAAACCTATGAACTTCTTGATCTGTTTGGGCAGCAGTATTTCTAGACAAATCAATAAGGATTTTATCAGAGTTTCTGTTCTACTATCGACTAAGTCAGTTTACAATTTTGAACGCGGAGTGCTGACAACAGGAGATAATTAATGGTTTGATAGTTGGCCCTGCCAAAGCCCTGAAAGACAGGAAATTTAGGAAAGCATGCTGTACATGAGCACAATTCTCGTGGCTTTGCTCATACACTTCGTTATTGTATACTAGATCATTAACAAACGCAAGCAACAATATTTAGTCTTCATTGTTATTTCACAAAATTACTTTACTCAGCCTGCAAGAGTTAAGGCAAGCGAAGCCAAGAAAAGTCTCTTGAGTTTTCTAACCAGATGATTTCTCCAAAAAACCCTTCCCCATAAAGCTGTGGCCTGCAAAGACCTCTGCATGGGCTGATTCTTAAATTCTCCAGAACTCAGAGCCTAATTTGAGTGCTGTGCTCAAGTGCTACAGTTGTGTTTGAGCAGCCACCCTCCCCAGCCTGAGGCCCAGGATGGAAACAGCATTAGCTCTTCAACAAATACAGCTGGAAATGCTTGGTTTGCTCTTCGCATGATGTAACAGCATTACAAGTAACATCATACACCCATTCTAGAGCCAGCCAACATCACTACCAATTCCAGATAGGAAAGAAAAAATTCTTAAAGGCTCTTCTCTAGAACAGGCACCGCTGGAAAGAGATAAGAGAAAGAAAAACCAGGTCATGGCAATGGCAAGTCTGTAACCTGTTGCCCAATAATCTCAAAAGTGTATTCTTATATATATAACCAGGTTCATTAGCTTTAGATAGAAGAGTTTTATGTTCACAATTCTACAGCTGAAAAGCCCAAGGTAAAAGGGAGTTGATGTGCCAGGCAAGAGCACACACAGTGGGGAAATCCATGAACTGAAATGCAAAAGCCTTAGTTTGTAGTTTCCTGCTATAACTACTAGCACTAATTACTAATTACAGATTTTTTTCCTTAAAGTTTTGAATGAAATATTAACAAGCTAGTAATTAAGTAGTTCAGGGTCTGTTTGCTTTAGCATTAACTTCAGTATTTTAAGTCCAAAACCTCTGACTCACGGATTCATAAGCGTCCTTCTAAATTACTCAGAAATGTCCTTTGTTTTCCTTCTGTTGAAGTTAAGTTACTCTAAAACCTCTTTCTAAGCATTAATGGCATCCAAAATGTAACAGGTAGAAAGAAAATGTGATCATGCAGGAAAATACAGTAATTCTATCTTGCGTTATCGTGTAAAAGAACAAAACCATTCTTGTCTCTAGTTCTGGTTTTGCGTATTCCTTTACATTGCTTCTACTATAGACCAGCCTCTACCCTACATCCCACACAGGTTTCTTCCGAGGTTGAAGTTTGTGTATAGGAAATGCTACAACACTTAATTAATCTGCTCCTGCAATGGTCAGCAATCAAGCGTGGCTAACCATGACCCACTAATGAAATTAAGCAGAAGCTGCGTTGCACTTGTCTGTATTACTGTTAAATTACAACTGGGGAGGTTGACGTATGACACTACTCGGGCATTTTATTTCTTGTGTGGTGCAGCATTAAGATGCAGGCAATGGGCAGCTCCCCAGCGCAGTGAGGACCACGGGTGATACTAAACACCTCTGCAGGACGGGCTGAATCCTAGCAGACTGCGCAGCTGAATCAAGAAGCTTTACAGCACCATTTTGCTATAGCCTCATTCCCTCTTAAAAGCACTGTCAGGGTCTTGGCTGGCCCAGTGAAACAAAGCCTGTGGATGACCTCTGCAGAGCTCAGGTGAGAGAACTGTCCTCCAGCAGAACCTGGGTCTTTACTTCCCTTCTGTACCAATGCTGACTTCTCTGCTTCACGTACGAAAAACAGATTAAAAATTCACATCGGGGCCCGTACAGAATCCAGCACGGCATCTCATGAATCTACCAAATGAGAACATACTCAAATATTTTTTATTACAACACATTAAGCTAAAATCAATAGATTCATTTACTGAAACGGATTTAGTATTTCAGCTAATCAAGGGAAAGTAACATTTTTCTGAAAAGAAGTGACATTTCATTACAGCATTTGGTTGTAAAGTCACTGGCAGAAAATTTTCTGTATGCCAATTAAACAGTAACTCACTGAAGTTAGTAACATAAAAAGCAATATTGCATATTTACAGTTTCCTCCCCACTAAATGAAAACATCTACAGTTCTCAGCAATACAAATAAAGTGTCTGCACAATGGTTCTAACAATGCTGCCACATCTCTGATCTTTCCTTTTCAAATCTTTCTACATTATTTTCCCTAAAGATATAACATGCTATTTTCTCTACAATCAACCTTTTTTTCCTTTGGAGAGAAGCAGAAGTGGCATTTTGAAAACTTCAATTTGCCGAAATATAATAGCACCACTGAGCTCTGTTGTTCTTTACTTTTATTCTCACTTTCTGCTAGAAAGACAAAACTGCAGTGATTTTACTACTGTCAAACAAAAAGCAAATAAATAATTGTTTTGTTGACTATTATATAACACGATGCTGCATCACTATTATTCAACTGAGTTTTAGTATATACTTCTGTCTCAACTGCAAAATTTTACAAATACTATAATCACTCCGGAATACTGCCAAGCAGAGGTGTATATGACCCTTGCAGTGAAAACTGTGAAAGCCAACTTGATGAAAAAAAAAATCATTTAATTAAGTATTTCACTGTAAATCATGCAAACAGAAAACAAATTAAGAATGCAAACCCAAACAAACTTACCTGACTTACTGATTTACAGCTTAATTTCCCCCTAGGATTACTGCTTTCTAGGTATCAAAGGCATTCTTCTAATCATACAGGTGCTATTTATCACTTCCTTGTGTAGGAGATAAGCATCCTTCTACTTTTACTAATATGAAAACTCATCTTTTTGCCTACAGGCCAGCCTTTCATGGGCACAATCTAGTTTAATTCTACCTCCTTTCCTATTTGCTAACCTTCTCTAAGAGCCACCGACTCTCATCAGAGGTCTAACAGAGCCTAAGCTTGCAGGATTTATCTGGTTTTACAGATTATATTTAAGGATAGAAACGGTGGAAAAAATGGATTTCTGAAAAATCTATTAGCCGTAGCTGAAGTGACATTTAAGGCACAATGCTTGTCTGTGGGGAATACTATACTGTAAATGCTCACTTGCAGTTAAAACAGCTGCACAATACCAATTTGGGTTTACTCCAGCCTTTAATCTCATAATTGGAAAAGTCCCAGAGAGACAGGCAAGATGAGTATTTGCACCATTACTTTAGGTACTTAAAATTTAGGAGCTAGTTTCGGCATGTAATCCACTGAGAGACACTGGCACCTCTAGAAGCAATTTAGAAGACCCAGCAAGGCAACTGTCAGGCGCTTTTCTTAGAGGTTCCCAGATTCACCCTTGGATTCAGCTGTTTCCCACAGGGAGCCTGTGGGGTACAGGGTGGCTGAAATTAGTTCATGTGACTATCCTCCTTTATAGGTATTATAATTAGACAGGATATTATCCACAACCCGTTTTCCTTTGTAAGCTAGTATCCTGCATAATTATCTCATTCGATATTTCTTCCACCTTCTGTGTTATTGTTTGCAGGCCTATTCTTTTTCATTTATCTAAATTTAATCTGCATTTGCCTTTTACTAGTCCTAGAGCAGCACGGTACCTCTCAATACAGTAATTTTTGCCATCAACTGGTTTTCTCCAATCTTATCAGTATCTGACATTTAAAATATTTCTCATTCATGATGTTCACTATGTGTTTTATATATACTATAAAGAAAGGTCTATGAAACAATTTCCTAGTCAAAGAATTTCCCTGTTACACCATCTCTCACCCTTTTCAACTTCAACATCTTGATTTATTCATGTGCAATTTATTTTAAAGACATTATAATCTGCATTTCGCAAAGGTACTACAAGTTCAAGCTCATTTATCAAGTTCAACCTCATTTGTTCAGTTTATACTCAAAATAACTCACCTCTAAAAAGCTTAACAAATTTAGATATACTCTGTCTGTAAACTGTTCAAAACAACAATTTGCTTTCTTTTCCCCCCTCCAGCCTGATCGTGACTGACCTTCTCATGATAGTTCAAAACAATAAACAATTAAAAAAAGACCTAAAGGACTGAATACCTTTTGCTGTCTCATCTGATCAGAAAAAAATCCTAATAGGGCCTGTTTTTTATAATTCTTTTTAGAAACTAGTTTTTGTATCTACTTTTTCTCTTTGTCTGTTGCCCGTTCTACAGCTTTTACTTCACTTGCTTGCAGTACCAACAGTAGTCTCTAATGCAGAAAGATAAAATGAAGAACTTAGTATAAAAATCAGAACAGATTAATTAAGAACAATTATGATAACAAATATGACATGAAAAGAATAATTTCTGAAGGAAACAATAAGCACACAAATTTAGGACACTACTTTCTCCGAGAAGACAATTATCTACAAAAAGTTTTCTAAATTGCCTAAAACTCGTGAGAAGCTTGAGCACACTGCTATACTGTTTGAGTATTGTACTACAGTCAAAAGAAAATGGAAATGCAGTTGCATTTATGGAAAGTAAGCATGGGCTTGTCTACATCAAAGGAAAAAACAGTCCCTGCTGCAACTCAGTCAAGCACAGGAGCCAGCCCCATAAACAGCTGTTGTCGTCAAGGTATCTTCAATTACTCAGAACAAATTGCACTCTCTCTGTGCAGAAGCACACCCAAACCAGGTTTGACAATGCAGTTATAACACAGGAACAGCTGCAGCAACAAATTACCATGTTCAAGAGCTTAAAATCATCATGGACAAATCATCCTCTTCTGCAAGATGATTTTTGTAAAACATAAGAAAGCAAAACAAAAGATGGTGCCAACCCCAATCACCCACGTACGGGAGCCAGAACACTGTCAAACACTCAAGCCTGGGAAAGAACAATGTGACAAAGAGGATGAGCACAATAGCAAAGCACAACTTGCACTACAGCACGAGAAATTTGGCAGCTTTACAATGACCTGATCAGTTATTCCACTGTGACAAGTATAAGGGCTCAAGGCAATGCAGATGAGAAATATCTGCAATATCTATGCTCATTTATTGCTAAAACAAACCTCTCATTCCCAGTCATCTTTCTCAGCAATTTTTAGTTGGTAGTGAGCAATAACTTTATGGTTCAGAGACACAACTTAACCCTTTCGTTTTGCCATCTCTTCAGTACAGAAAAAAACTATCTATCTACTAATGTGTTATTTTAATGAGACATAATCGGCATGTCCTAATGCTCGCATTTATGTGGTATGTTTTCATACCACCAGGCATAGGAAAGACACTGTAAGCACAATCTGCTTATCACTTTGAAAATCCAGTTTTCTGTATGACTGTGCTTCTCAGAATAGTATCTGTATGGGGTCAACAGTAAATATTTGGAAAATTATCGAGGAAGGTAAGAAAGGAAATTAATTCAAGAAGGAATGCTGAGACAAAAAAATAAAATTATGAAAACGAAAGTCTGATGGCACATATATTAGCTGCTGCTGGTTTCAAATCTCATTATTTATAAAATTAAATGAAACCGGAAGCTCCACATCAACCATCCCCAATGCATTAAAAAATTGCTGGTTGCCTTAATCTCACAGGTGAGATGACAAAGTCATGACAAAAGTACTCCAACAAAAAAACTGAAAAAGAAAATATGAATGGTCTTCGGGATTAATTTTGGAGGCTTTTCCTAAGAGTCAGTGTTGCTGCTGGAACAGCGGTCACAGACAAGACTGGAAGAGAAGGGAAGGTATGAATGTTAGCATGACCACGACTTCCCAGCATATACACAAGCTTTGTCTCTACAGTACTCAGATGTCCTGTGCTGTATGCTGCTATGCACTCGTCTTCCCTTGCTAACACCCATTATGCACAACATTTACACCCCATTTTGTACATTTACAACGTCTTCTCAGTGGGTTTACATCCAACAGCTAGCCACTGGCTACTCTTCTTCCAGCTTGTTACTCTTGAGTTTTGCTACGAATCTAGCCAGTGCTGACACTTCCAATTTCTTTTCTTGCTACAATTCTTACAAAAATTAGTTATATGGTTCTGAATAATCTATAAACCTCTGAAGTTTTAGAGACATTCCTGAGAACACCAGCTTCTCTCAGTTCCAGTTATGCTCACAGATTTTTAGTTTAAGACACTTTATTCTCAAATATACACCACACACTCCATTAAGAATACTGTGTCATCCCATGAAAATAGCTGCAGAATGACTTCAAAGGAAAAAAAAATCCTTTCTTCTTCTAAATAAACATTTTAGTGAAGAAAACACAGCATATTCTCTGAAAGAGACCCACAGGATCTCTGGAAGGTAATGCAATACTACCTCTTAAAGGAAAAAAAGATGCATCTTTTTGTATTTTTGATATTATGAGAAAACTAGCCACTTACAAAGGTAAACATTTAACAAGAAAAACCCAAGATACTAAGAATGGAAGAACTGAAAGCCTTGTATAATGCAAGTTATGGTTGCAGCCATAGGAAAAGATAAGGAGGAAGAATTGACTGGTATACTCTATGTTAATATTATGGACTGAAATTAAGCTCTATTCAATCAGTAACAGTGGAGACTCAGCAATACCAAACTGTATAATTTCCTAATAAACACAACAAATGATGCAGTTTTACATATCCTTAAGAAGTAGTTACATTTCACAAAGGTGACTGCCCGTACTCTAGAATGTCACAGACCCTGAAAAATTCAGGCTAGAAGGGACGTCCAGCCATCACCCAACCCCACCTTCAGCTCTAGGCTGGGTTAACTTAACGGGTGAGTCAGGTTGCTCAGGGCCTTTTCCAGTTAAATTTTGAAAATCTCCAATGACAGAGATTTTACAGCCTCTCCAGGCAGCGGGCTGCCATGCCCAACTGATCTCACCGTGATTTTTTTTTTCCATAAATCCCTCTTCCCCTTCCCCAAGCATCTCTGAGAAGTGTCTGGCACTCTTTCTTCTGCAATCTTACTTCAGGTGGTGGAAGATTGCAATTAGTCCCCCTTCTTCCCTTCTCTTCTAAACAAACCCAGTTTCTTCAGCCTCTGCTCATACGCCACTTGCTCTACTCTGTCATGACCCCCGCAGGAATTGCTCCAGCGGGGTGAATTCTCCTGCACCAGGGAGTCCAGAACAGCGCACCGTTACTCCAGATGCATGTCACAAATGCTTCAGCAGAGAACACCGACTTTCCTTGACCTGCTGGCTATGCTCTACCTAACACAACCCAGGGTATGGTTGGCCTTTACCAATGCAAGGGCACATAGCTGGCTCGTGTTCAACTTGTTGCCACCGAGACCCTCAGGTGCTTTTCTGCAGAGCTGCTGTGCAGCCAGTTAAGGCTCTGGCTTGCTCTGTCCCTGATACACAACCCTGCATCTGCTTCTCTTGGATTTCACAAGGTTCTTTTGTAAGCCCTTGTTTTTCTAAGCTTTTTGAAAATGAGGTAGTATCATACCAATTTTCTATTGTTAGGATGTATTTGTATTCCAAAGCCCAGGAGATGGAAGGCTTAAGAAACTGCAATCTGTTCATTTTTACAATACTCATTAAAAGCATCTGAAGACTTTTTTTCTTAAACAGTTAATACAGAAGTAAATAGAAAACTAAAAAAAAAACCAAACAAAACAACCACCACCACCAATAAATTAATATCTACAATCAATTAGCTATTATTTTAACCTTTCCAGAAGGCTTAATTTACCCTATGCTTAGCAAGAACAAACTGGATTGATTTAAAAAAAAAACAACAAACTGCTGGGAGTTGAAATAACAAAAGCTGCCCCGCCCCTGCCCCCCCTTCCCAATCATGGTCCAAAACCCAGCACCAATTATTTTATCTTACTGGCAGCAACAACAGAAAACTGCAGAGGTAATCTTCCTAATTCTGTGCACTTCTATGGAAAACCACATGCTTTACAAAGAACAAATTTTTAAACTGAATTCATAAGTGTAATCATGACAAAAAGCAAAATGAGGACTGATCCATGAGAACAGAGTGAATTTATAAATTATAGCTCATTAACATTTTGTTCTCAGGGGCAGAAATTGTGACAGCATACAAAATCACTGCTTCAGTTTTTGTAGTGCTCATGCAGATTTTCTAGGTTGGTTTTTTTTTTTCCTGTTTACATCACCAGTTCCAAGGCTAGATCATTTTTATTAATTTTTAGTATTTTTTTCCCTCTCAATGTGTCTATAGAGAATAAATATGCCAAGTGTATGGTGGCATTTACTATAATATAAATGCACACATGAAATATATTACTATTTATTTATACTACTGGTGTCTTAACATTCCCAGGCAGGACTGAGGGCTCTAACGTTCCAGGGACTATACAAACACACAGGCAGTCAGGACCCCCTTGCCCTTACAAGTCAGTAATTGCTTTTGAGAAAAGCTGCAGCAAAGAATGCCAAGATGTAGAGAAATGAAAGGAAGTCAAGAGATAAAGAATTAAGCCATATGCTTTTTTTCTTCCCCAACTAATTCTCAAAAGTAATGGTTCAAAGGTATCCTGTCTTCAAAATGAGCAAAATTTGCTGCCTTTAACAAACATGTAACTTAGGAATGAGCAGTGGGTGATTTCTTGCTAGCACCTTACAACATTTTCTAACTTGCAGTTTGTTCTGTAAATTCTCTCTAGCACCTCACTCATCTTGTTTACAAGATACAAACTGCGTGGGCAGGGCAGTTTTTTACCTCTCAAGAGTTCCTGTACTGCTGTCACGAATTCAGAATTTTGTTTTTTAGTATTTTCAGATTATTGTCCTTGTTTCAGCTGGGACAGAGTTAATTTTCTTCTTAGTAGTTAGTACAGTGCTGTGTTCTGCCTGTGATGTGAGAACGATGTCGCTGTCGATAGGACACGGATGGTTTTAGTTGTTGCTGGGTGATGTTTATACTAAGTCAAGGGCTTTTCAGTTCCTTGGGCCCTGCCAGCCAGAGGGCTGGGGGGGCACAGAAAATTGGGAGGGGACACAGCCAGGACGGGTGACCCAAGCTAGCCAGAGACGTATTCCATGCCATGTGACACCACGCTGAGTATATAAGCTGGGGGAAGAAGAAGGAAGGGGGGGACGTTTGGCATTATGGCGTTTGTCTTCCCGAGTAACCGTTACGTGTGATGGAGCCCGGCTCTCCTGGGGACGGCTGAGCACCTGCCTGCCCATGGGCAGTGCCGAATGAATTCCTTGTTCTACTTTGCTTGTGTGCGCGGCTTTTGCTTTACATATTAAATTGTTCTTACCTCAACCCTTGAGTTTTACATTCCTTTCCGACTCTCCTCCCCATCCCTCTGGGTGAGGGGGAGTGAGCGAGCGGCTGCGCGGTGCTTGGCTGCTGGCTGGGGTTAAACCACGACAGACACAAAGTCAAAGAAAGGCACCTTGAACTTGGGACAGAACATTTCGAGATGTGTAACCACTCCAGGTCCTGTCAGGTTCACTTCAAGTCCTAGGCTGCGCCCCTGAAAACCCTCTCGCTGCTGAAAATTAACTTATTTTTAATGCAAAACCTTCCTGCATCCCTGAGGAAGGCCAACACAGCCCGTAACCCTACGCCAGCTAACTTTTCATACATCCCATATCATACAAGCACCCTGAACATAAAAACTAAGATGTTGAATTTGACTCAGTCCTCCATGTGAAATCAGTGCCCAAGGAAGGAAGGAATGGAAAAGGAGGACAGGTTCAGGCACCAGAAGGCATTACCTCAGCATGGTATGGCTTCCCATGAGGAGACTGTACATTGTCATCTTGTAACAATAAAAATAAGGAACAAAGCTTAAATTCCTACTCTACTGAGAAATTTATTTGGAAAGATTACCTAGCAATCAGTCCTACTTTTTAAGTGTTGGTGCTAAAACTGTTTGCATGTGCTGATTTCTGCGTGACGCACTAATACAGGTGGTTTTCACAAAAAGACGGAGTAAGAAAAAGAGAAGGATGTCCTTATGCAGCTTCTCAACAGCCCAATACTAGCCATTCCAGTGATGCCCAGTGCAGCTTCCACATCTACCAAGAGGATATGAAAATCCTGCTGTAACATCCCACAAAACTCTCGAACATTAGAGCCACCCACCAGTTCTGTTTGAGGATGGTTAACAAGAATAAGTATATATTGTGAATGTTGATTACTTTATCCTAAGGATGGAGTTAGAACTTCAGAGAGGTAGAATATTATGCAGCTTTCTCCTCAGTCTGTGTGTTTTAATTCAGAGTGACTGTGTTTAATGAAACATAGGAACCCAGATTATCTGAGTATACCTCCTCCTTTCACAGCTATCACATCATGTAATTATCACATCCCTTCTCAACATTGTAAAGGTGTTTTTTTTTCCTAGTGGAAGTATAATTCCAGATCTGTAGCACTCAAAAGTATTCTTCAGCTTTCAGAATAAAATTATTTCTGTTCAGCATAACCCATTTGTTCTCCTATCATTACTTTCCTAGTTTAAAATAATCTCCCCTTCTTCCCCTCACCACCTGTGTTAACTCTGCTAATATGAAGATGAAAGAATCCTTCTCTGACACTATCTTACTAAGCTAACCAAGCAAGTTACTACTATTTTTCTTTAATTTGACAGGCCTCTGTTCAGCTCAGTGGTATCTCTTTCAGTTTGAAATCATTTGTCTTCAACGTGAACAACCAGAATCAAACACCTACAGATAAATCTGTATTTCCTTTTTCTCAGGAACATCTCGCTCCAGAGATTCTAGGGCTGTATTTGTCGTCATCTTCAAGCTGAAGGCATGATACCCTTCTGTTTTAGTCTATGGCATTTCACATCGCATAAGATACAGTAACAGCACAAAATAATAAGAAAGGGAGATAGGCAACAGAAACAAAACCCAGATTATGACTTCACCATGTGATAAAAAAGAAGCCTTTTCCTGCTGTGGTAGTGAATGCAAACATCTCTCGGTGTGTATGAAAGTCCAGTAAGCAAAGCATCAAATAATTAGGGCATCAGCATACTCCTACTGGCTGTCAACAGGCATAAAGGGAAAACTTTTACACCTATTTTCCTAAAAGACTGTACAGACCACGCTGTCATTGCGGAGCTCTGTAAGGACAGCAACTGAGTGTATGGCGAAAGTTGTACTGATTCACCTCCTAGATCTGAAGTAAGTCTGAAGAGCTGTACCCTAACAAGGCGCTCTGTATCTGTCCTCTGTGACTAGACAGTGGCAGTCCACCCAGGTTTGGCATCACTAATTGGTAGTAGAAGTCACTGCCGCTCAGGGAGGAAAACCATGCCAGCTTCAGCTAAGAAATCAGCAGCTTATCCTAGCTTAAGAAACAAGCTCTTGGAAGCAGCAAGTTCACCAATTCATTCCTTTTCCCTCTTCTTTCAGGAGAAGATTGTTCAGCAAATTGTGGCCAATCACTTCAGTAATCACCTACAGATACTGCTCGTTTGATACTGCTGAAGAAGTCATGAATTAGGTCTAGCCTGGTTCTCAGACATCGGCTGAGCCTCAGTGTCTGGACAAAGGTAACAGAGCTGTGTTGAAGATGGTTCAGCTCTTGGGAATTCTCTGAGGTGCTGCAAAGCTGCCTGCAGAAGTAAAGGTGGATGTATGTGTATCTGGAGGGTCTACTGGTTTTGATGTGATATTACCGGAAAAATTATTCTGGGGTGATTACCTGCTGTAAGGCCTCTCTCTGGCAGAACTCCACTATGCTTCATGTTTTAAGTTAAAAGTGAATTTGCCAAGGGAAAATGAGGCAGTTGGGCAAATAATAGCTTAGACCCAAACTGCATTCCCGGAGTGTAGGTGGTACGTTTAGCTTCTCAGCAATCAGCAATACTGTTCTCAAGTTTAACAAAATCATAGATAATGGTTACTGAGCTGCGGGCCAGAGCAGAGAGCTTGATTTCTTGCTAGTCCTTGACAGCAAGGCTGCTGTAACTACAGCAGCAAGTTGCCCAGAAGCAAAATTAAAACTTTCAGAATCTTTCCACTGGGCTCCTACCATAGAAACAAAATACTAAGAACACATCACTATTTCCAAAATACTCTTTTCACCATAACTGTCCTCATATTCTATTAAATCAAACAATTCTATCTTGAACAAAGTAGTATTTATTATGAAACTTTTTAATAACTACTCTTAAAATACTAAAAATAAAATAGCAGTAATTAATCTTTATTTAAATGGTAATTTAATGTGTTAAGAGCCCAAAATGAAACTAGTCATTAGCTCAATAGTAAAGACTGCCAGAAGCTTCATTACCGATTAATAATGGAGAACAGAGTGTACTGAACACTTTCCCCTAATCCCAGAAGCAACTAGGAACTGAACTGCAAAAACTTACCATCTTAATAAATTGATTAAACAATATAATTTTCTTTATAGTTATAATTACTGGATATAGCGTTGCTAAGTTTTCTTTCTAATCTACATTGATCAAATCTCTATTTTAAAAACGTGTCATATATGTCATCAAGACTCCTTGCTCTGTAAACAGGTTAAACTGTAACATACCCTTCCATCAGGTGACTATTACGTATGCTGGGACAATGGATGTAGTTACTTCCAGTAAACACAAAATTTCTATGATAAAGATTTTGCCTTAATAGCTGCATTTTACTAAAAGAATACTAACAATAACTTAATGTAGATAGATTTAAGAAAGTTTGCCAGTTAATTACAGCTGATGTCAATGCTCTATCTTGCCGATCAAGATTGTCACTTATAGAAACCTTTCTTGTTTCATCCAGTTTCCAAGAGATATTTAATAAATACAACCACTTAAGAGCCAAAGAAAGCTGCAAATCACTGAATTGCTCTGAAGTTCTTTGAATGAATGCAGAAGTATATGACAGTAACTACTACTACCACTAGCACCGCTACTTAAATGGGAAAAAAAACCCAAACATAAACATTTATGGTGAAACTGTTCTACAACACCTTTGAACAGACACTAGAATTAAGCAATAATTTAGAATAATTTCATTTAGAAACAAAATAGAATTATTAAGAGAAACTACTCTCTGTGAAATTGATTCCTTCAATATAATCTTAAAGAATAGTCCCCTGGAAATACAATGAGAATTCATTGCCACAGAGAATTTGACTTTCAAATCATTAATTCATTTAATACTCTCAGCACCTGAAACAGCCATCGTTTTTATAACCCACTGAACTCACTGAAACTTAGTGAATATTACCCTAGAAAAAAGCAGTCACAAACACTATACAATAACTGAAAAGTTCTGTACCATGAACTCTGTTCAAAGTAGCAATACACAAAATCTATGAACTGGTACATTATTGGAAAAGAAAAGTCCTAGGCAGATTCCTCTAGCCAGGAAAACACTTCTTTCCCCACTTCTTCCAATTTATCTGCTATCAGATACAGGATTCGAAACCTTGAGGACTGAATGCTTCACTCTTTTTTTTTTTTCCTTTTCTATAATGAAATAGAGAGATCAAACATTTATGAAGTACTACCACTGACACTACTGAAAGCAAGTCAGGAGGAAGATCAGGTAATTTCGGTTAATCTTACGAGTTCATCTATGTCTCAGAAACATTATAAATATTAATAAGTATTAATGAATTATTGATAGGAGAAAGACAGACACAGAAAAAATCATCCTAGAAGAGATGTTAGTATTTCAAACTCTTCTCCCAGACTTGCTAGCTATAGCCTTCATCATCAAAGACACTGGTGCAATTATCTCCTGCAAAGTTCTGGAAAAATCAAACTTGTTTACTTTTGGGAAGGGATACTTTGATAAGGAGTTTCTCTCTTTGCAGTTTTGTAAATGCACATAAATTATAACATGAATTTATGAGTACTAGCATGGCAGTTTATATGTTTACTATGAATATTTCAAAGGCCTGGTAACACTCCTATTTGTCCAACTGAAAGTGCACTAAAATGCATTGGAAGTAGTGCTGTATAACAATGCTTCACTTTCAAGTCATAAATCTACACTGACGGAGGAGCGTAGTGGTTTGGGGCATTCCATAATGCAAGAAATGCCGTATCTTAACGGAATACATGATACTTGGGATGTTTGCAAATGAACACGGGTGGGTAATTTATATAATGAGAGAGACCAATCCATCACACAGTGAGCAAAAGTGTATCTGAACTAAAAGGTTACAAAGACTCTGCCTTATAGATATTCCAGGACCAAATGCGGCTCACAGGTCTTTAACTGGGGGAATCATTAGCAACCACGTATGAAAGATCTGAAGAACTGCCGGGGGAAGAAGGAAAGAAACTTGTGTCAATAGCTGCAAAAGACCACTGTACATCTCCAGAATACATACATTTCTTTTCGCAGCACCAACGCTCAATCATTTTTGGTGCTGAGGATCTCGATGGAGTTGCAACCTTATCACTCTACACCAGGCCCTCCTGCTCTCATGCTGCCAACATCCTTCTAGAATCTCCAAGCAATCATATGGGAGCCTCAATTAAAAAAACATTGTTTTTGTTAACTGTATGCCATTTCCCAGTTGCAGCTAATAATACAAGCCACAGAAGAGATGACCCTGAGACAAATTAGCTTGCTACTTCAGGATTACCTTTAGCATCTGAAACAAAGCAAAGCAACGGTGTGCAAATGTATGCCCATATATGCCTATAGCTTCAAAAATAAAAGTTACGTTTTACGGAGTACAGCTTGTGGAATTAGCTTACTCAAACCTGTCCACGTAATGTACAGTAATTTAGTGGGTAATAAGCTTTGTTTTTCCTAGGTAGTAACTGAAAGTTATTTTGAATATCCACAATACCTACTCTGTGGCAAGCACGACACTTAGGATGAAACTACACCAGCAATATACCAGAAAGTCTAATATTAACCTACTCTAAACTAATATGTCAGACATTTATCAAGCACTGTACCATTTGTAATACAAAAACAGCAAAGAGAAAGCATTATAGTGCTCATGTCTTGAATATTGAGCCATTCCTTACCTTAAAAAAGGCAACAGTAGAAATACATAAGGGTACGAAGAATAAAAACAGTGTTGATTGGAGATACTGAATGGTTGGTTACAGGGAACAATTAAATAGTTTAAAGTTTTGTAGCTGGGAAGATGCAAGATTGGGGTAATGTGGAAGAGAAGATAAAGTCAGGAATGACTGCTCACCATTCTTCCTGACATAAGGTCTAGGTTGAATCAAAATGAATTATTAGGCAGTAAGTTTAAAAGAAATAAAATACCTTAACTCACAGAGACAGTGTGGCTTTGTATGCTGAAAATTTAGTGGAAAATCCCTTAGGCACATTGAAGGAGGAAGGTCCATCTAAGTCTACTAAGAACCAGGATGCAAATACAACTTTTCCAGCAGAAAAGGCCCTGCATGCAAATTGCAGGGAACTGGCTGCGTACTTATAGTTATCCTGTTTTTTCACTGTTTCCCTAAGCATTTGCCCGTGATACGATACTTAGTCCTGCAGCCTGACTCTGTGCAGCATCTGCTTTGCAGCTGTCCTGTGAGCAGAAGGCCCTCTGCCTGACTGCAAGCGATGGGAGTACCACTGCCGACCGCAGATGGCTGAAAATGAGTGCAGCGTACACCTCCTCTCTCCCAAATCCACCTAGTGACCTTACAAACTCTCCCCAGCCATAGGGAAAACTTCTGCATTTTGCTGTTTATTATTAGAAATGGATGGGGCAGTTAAGGGTGAGACTGGGGCCTCATTTGGAAAGGGAGAACAGTATGGAAGAACTTCTATAAAGCATTTAAACAAGCGCTATTCCGAAATTATCACCAAAACCACACAAGCTTATTTGTGATGAAACTACTGGCAAGATGTTTCATGCAAGAAACATTTAAATTGTTTGATTATTAGCCAAACTGAATAATACACATATAGGAACTGGGGAGACGACAGAAAAGGGAGAGGGAAGATAAAAAGCATTTATCTGTTATTTTCAAGTAATTTTAAAACAATACTAAGGTTTAAGCTATAAAAAACAGGTATTTACTAGATATAGTTGGGAATGCTGTTCTTTCCTAATGTAATTAGGGATGTGGCAAAGGAACACATCTGAGTTTTGGAAATTAAGTTTCATTTTGATGTAAAACAAAACAAAGGCTTTTAACACACTGAGAGGCACAAGTGTGTGCACACAATGGAGGGACCAATGCTGCCAAGAGTGCAGAAAGTCATTACAGGTATCATCTGGGGCAGGGGAACATTTCAGCACTCTGAAATGGATACCCCATTTCCACATCCCAGCATAATGACTAACATGTTGATGCCTCCCTCTCCTTGCCCTAAGAAAAATCCTAACGAAACCCATCAAAATCAGTCCATATATTCTTGTAAAATGTTTTTGTTCGTAAGTGACATGACAGTAACTAATTAGCAACTGGCAAGTAGAAATGTGAAATTATTATAGTTTGACTGAAGGAAAAGAAACAGTAAGTCATAAACCACAAATGATTTTCCAGCAATTGTATGAGTCTTTCATAATAAATCTATCCATACCGGGAAAACAATCTGTGCTTTTTACTGCAGTGTCTTCCCTCTCAAGGATCACTAAAGAATTACAGAGTTCCAAAAGTGGCTTTGTTTTGAAATGTCTCTGACAAGGTAACCTAAAAAAAAAGACCCCACCCCAAACATTTTCCTTCCAATAATTAACCCAGAGTAAAAATTAATCAAAAGGATAAAAAACCCTAAACTTCTTTGGCAAGTACACAGATGTAACTAGAAGAAAACCCAGAATATGGTAAACATCACCAAAGTAGCACTATTTCCCATAATTTTTCCTGAAGCTATATTGATAACTTGGATTTCTCTAAGACAAGACTTAAATGATACAGAAGTGAAATAATTTAAATAGCCACCTCCCCCCCTAGCTTATTAATCGTACCTTAATTTGTGCAAAAGGTCTGTCAAAGTTTCCAACATAAAGAAGACCAACATTCTGGGTGAGTAGCCTAAAAAAATGAAAAAAATCTTTTAAGATATCACTTTACATCCATAAGGTTTTTTTTGCATCTCCAGTAGTTGTTACTGAACCCTAGCAGGGTAACAAGCTTCATCACAATAGCAAGAGCTACCTCTGCAAATCTGATTCTAGTTGAACTACCACAAAAAAGGCAAGACGTGCATTAAAGATGTATGCACACCGGTAACTTGTGTTTATGGTACAAACAGCTTTTCAACAAAATCATTTCACAGGCTTCTTTGTGACGGCTGTCACTCAGTAACATGGAAGAACAGCAGGCAGGTGCCTCTTCTATTAGAGACAAAGGGGCAGCACCAGAAAAGTCTAGTAAACACACATTCAGAGCAGCAGGCCTCAGTTAAAATAGACCAGGGCAAATAAAAATACGCACAGTAATACAAAAGTGACATCACAAGTAGAAAAATAACAAAGAATCTCTGCAATACTGTCTAATGGCTTCCTATATAAAAAGAACCCCAGATGCAGTTAGTGCCTGCTATTCTCTTCAACTCTTTATATAAAGTTGCTGCGTCCACCACCAAGATCCAGAGGGACAGCAGGTAAGTTGACTCAAGCGACTGACTGTCGGTACGTCTGGAAAAGGGTTAGTCTGAGCTCTGCAGATCCCGTGCAAGTCAATGCTATTACTACGCAAGCTCCAAATCCCAGAGGAGCATTAGGGTGAACGGACAGGCAAGAACATCTCTGGCCAGTAACAAGGGTAGGAGAGCGCTGTGCTGTTCAGACTGGACAACCACAACGTTCTGGCTAAGCACAGGCATAGCGGTCATTCCCTCTAGTTTAGAGACTCCAGAAGTGTCACACTGAAGTACAGGCACCCCATAATAAGGAGAACTTTGACAAACCCTTGAAAGGGTTTCTGTTTTGATTAAAAGGGACATTCAAACCCCATCATACTGTTCAGTAGCTCCAAGTTTTCATTAAGCATTTGCTATTTTATATTTCCTTCAATTTTACATCCCATTCCCTTTAGTAATATGGCCTCAAATATGAATTAAATTAAATAACCAGAAATAAGTATGAAGGTAGGGATCATGCTGCTTAAGACTGACACTAAGGTGTCTCTTTCTTATGTTTTTAAGCATATATATAACTTTTATTTCATACTGAGTTACGTATTTTTTTTCTACATACAAACCAGCTTTAACTTTTAACTCATTTCTCACCATCGCCAGGCCTGTTTTCGTAAACAAAACAGAAACTAAGATGGCAGTAAATCGTTTTAACCCCACAGAATGTACACATCTTCGTATGATTTTGATTCTTTCCATTTCTGACAGCAATATGATATATATGACCATAAACGGGTTCACCAACAGTGGGAACTGGCGGAACACAGCAAAATCACAACATCGAAACATTCACATATATAAAACGGTTAAGTAAGAAGTGGTGTGGAACAGTATATTGTCATCAAAGAATCCTTCTGTAATTAGATACGGTCTGCAAAAATTTCCTGGGCATTGACAGAAATACCCAAATGAAGGGAAGACTAGTAAGGATCAGAGCACTTCCGTCACAGTATGGACAGGCAGCTGCCTTCCTCCCCTTGCCCATCCATAGTCCGGACTCCATCGGGAAGATCAGTACTGTTTCGCAATGGTTCTGCAGTATATGGAAGTCATGCTGACCATATCACACTCATTTTCAGTCACAATAAGTCAAATTTATTCAGAACTCAGGCGTCTGCAGTTGGAAAAGCCAGCATATTGATCAAACCTCCTCCTAGGATTATAAAGCAAACCTGGAAAACATTTAAGGGTTTTCTAAATGAAAAGAAACACAAGTAATTAGCAAAAAAAGGTTAAAAGAGAATCTGTAAAAAGAATTCAGGGTATGTCACAATATTTATGAGGGGCACCTTAAAGGAAAAATGTATTCTTAAAAAGAACTGCACGCAATTATTGTAAGGCCAAAAAGGAAAAAAAAAATAAAAAATCCACTAACTGCATTTCTAGTAAGGTACCTAAAAAAAGAGAAGACGTACAGTGTGATTATTCCCATGTGGTCATTTTTCACATTGTTTTCTTTACCAGATAGAAATGTAGGACCATTAAAAATCTGAGTCTTTAGAATAGTTTTAGGCCTTTCCAGAAGACCACACAGCCATCCAGTCTACACTGTTTAACTTGCTATCACTTATGTATGCCCAAAACCTGCAAACAAACTGCAAGAATTGGCTTCCTTAATAAGATTGATATTGACACAGCACAGGCTTATTACTATTTGTTCACCTTTCACTGCCTTGGCTGAAAAGTGTTTTACTTGTATTTTTTTATTTGTATTTATATGGCATTTCAAAAAGGCAATGTTAATTCAGTGCGATGCTAGCAAAATTTTCAGGGAATAGAAAGTTATTTGTAACTCTCCATTGCTTAAATAAAAGGTTGCATTCTTTGTTTCTCTAGTTTTCACATTCTTCTTGAATTCTGAAGTTCAACATTTTTTCACCAACATGCAAAACCAGTCAGTTTTTGATAAAAGTACTCAATGAGGCTGAAATGAGCATCCCAATATAATGATAATCTAATGTTCTGAAATACTCTGGTTTTCTGCCTCTAAATGGTCTGAGCAATTAAAAAATTCTGAATCTCATTATTATTATAAGCTCTTTTACTTTAGGGTCTTATCAGCATAATCTCCGTATTTCATAGAATCAGCTCACACAGCAGAGTCTGGACAGGTAAGCAGCCGGGGGCAAGGGTCAGTGCTGAGGCTCTGGATCAGCCAAGCTACTCCAGGAGTGTTACCCCCCACTCCACAGCCACCAGTGGCAGTATCGAAAAAACATGTGCCATTGAGGAGAGGGGTGAGAGGGAGGAGGATGTCCCAGTCTCCATCTCACCCATAGGAACTCAGCCCAACCGATCTCCACATTATCATGAAGATGTGCTCCTCACCAATCGGAATGTTCAGGTTACACACAGCCATTCTTGCAGTTCTCTATCATAACATCAGGCTGCATTTTTAAGTACCTAAAATTAACTTTATACCATAAACATCAACATGTCTAAATTGATACAACTATTCACTCCTAATGCTCTCAACTAATTACCCTTTGCCTTTGAAGATTTTCCAATGGAAGGCAGGCTTGGTTATAAGCACATCTATATTTTCTTATGCCAGTGTTCTCTTTTAAAATGTCAGTCTTCTATTTCTTACCTAATTTCACATTTGAACAGTTCTATTCTCAAAACACCATCAGCAGTTCTCAACACCTAACCCTGCTAGCAGCTAGGTGTAATCACCTGTAATTGGCCAAATCAATACCAGCCCAAGAAACAGTGGTGACAGTTTCACAGCACAATTACAATCTTGAATTTCACATTCAAATAATTACCTTAAAATTATGTGAAACAATCGTCAAAAATGTAAATGTCTACTGGCACTTCAATATATATATTTACTTTTACTTGAAAATATGTAGCAATATACAAAGATACCTCAACTAATCACATTAGCTCAGACTGCCATTCAATACGTTATCTCTTCCATTCAATACATTATAACACAATTCCAATTTTTTTCTGGAAGCAGAAGGAAAGAAACATCGCTCCAAGAAGCGGTGGTTCTTCAAGATGTGCTGTTCATATGTAACATTACATTCCCTGCACTCCTGTCCTGTACACCCAAGTGAGCAGACTTCTGGCTCGATGTGCCTGTTAGGGCTGTACCATTACGTTCCATGTGAACAGCATAAAAAAAAATCAGAAAGTATCAGGACAACCCACATCTGACTTTTGCAAATATAATGCCAAGGTCTTAAAGCCCTTCAAGTACCAAGAAAACACTGCTATACGGTGACCACCAAAACTCCCGATTTTCTGCCCCCAGAACCCCAGATTTGGCTTTCTCTGGTGTAAACCGTAGCCAGTGTTCTCCACGCCCGAGCTGCAGAAGCCAGGCGCTGCTGCCCGGGGGGAAGCTGGCTGTAGGAGCGGGCACGCTCAGGGACAGCGATTCAAAAAACGCGGTGGCAATAGTGATGTGAAGGGGGTAAATGCAAATAAATACAGGACAGGATTAAGGGCTTGGGTGAAAGAAAACTTGGAATAAGGCAGCGTGAGACAGCAAGGAATGTGGAACGTGAGGGATGAGAGAGGTATAAAGGAGTGGCAAAGCAGCCCTCTGTGTTGGAAAGCATTGGGGCAGAGCTCCGGGCTGAGAAGCCTGGCGGCCTAGGGCTACAAGAGCAGTAGAGACTGACATATCACAGAGCTCACCCTCCCTGACCTTGCTTTGTGGGCCAGGACAGTCCCAGAACCATCACCACCTTCCTACCGGCTTTGGCCACGGGAAGTAGACTGACCGCTGGCTACGGACTTTCCGAGGGCAGCACATCTCCAAGAAACCTGACCATTTCCTCTTCTCCACACATGGTCTGTCCCCGGTAAGTCGCCGAGAGCTGTCTGCCGAGATGAAGGTGAGTATTTCAAGATACCCTTAAGAAAGACTGAGCTCACAAGCTCACCGACGCACCAGTGCTCCAGCCATTAAGTAGTGCTTTGTGAAGGCAGAAAGCAGCCGTCAAATAGTTCCTCCACATCTTGTCGGGAGGTATATCTTGAGAACATCACTTCAGCTTGATCTGAACCCCAGACGCTGACCCCTTCAGGCTCCAAGGGCTGCCTGGGAAGTCCGCTCAGGTTATCAAACCGGGCCATGCAAACTGCAAAGCTGAAAACACAACTTCTGAGCAGCTCAGACACAAACCAGTCGGGAGTTTCTCTCTAGGCTATCTGGATCCCGGCGCTGCTGTGCAGGAAGGAGGTTTCCAGAAAGGAGCATGCAGAGAAATAAAGGAGCAGGTGGAGCCAGGAGCCGCTGCCTCTCACAGGAGCAAGTTACTGCAGATTAGCTGAACGCGGTAACTTGCTCCTGTGCGAGGCAGCAGCTCCTGTGCTTGCTCCGTTGCAAGACCGGTGGCGTATCGTGCAGGAACACAGACTGAGACTTCAGCTCTAACCAACAGCACAGAGGTCAGACAGGCGGGGAAAGCAGGGAGCACGGAGTGAGAAATGCAATGTGTGTAGCAGAATGGCTGAAAAGAGGTAAGGTAACTGGAAGGGTGGACTGTGCCAAAGGAAAATGATGGCCAATGGACAGGCATGTGGGCTTGAGTTGTCTGGTTTTTCAGGATGAAAGCTGCCATGAAACACAGGCAGTGGTAGGCATTCAGAGCTGCCGACAGCAATGCTTCAGTTATTCACTGCCCCTGAGAAACAGAACACCTCTTCCTTATATTTCCACAAGAACACTCACCCAAACCCCAGAGCTGATGACAATTTACCAAATAGTATCTTGCAGTATTTGTATCAGGCAATCCTAAAATGTAACTTGACATACATTGTGGCAGAAGAATAGTTCGTCACTCCACATAAAGTCAGTCATTGGATTCTGTGTTTCTGGTTTTATTATTGACTGTTGCCTGTTCCTTTCACTAGCTTTTGCAACCACCAAAAAACCTTACTCTAGACAAGTCTGTGTTTGTTTTCAAGCTCAGTAAGTGCTACAGCCTGCCACCAAAGCTTTGCTAGCAGTAAAACTTCATTGTTATATCGCATAACCAGGAAAGTATTTGAGTCCATGCAAGACAGCAGAAACTTCCAAAACTCATCTTGACAGCCATGCATATCGGTTTCTACTTCTAATGATGGTGCTGAGGAGCAGCTGAGGGAACTGGGGTTGTTTAGCCTGGAGGGAAGGAGGCTGAGGGGAGACCTTATCGCTCTCTACAGCTGCCTGAAAGGAGGCTGTAGGCAGGTGGGGGTGAGTCTCTCTTCCTGGATAACAAGTGACAGAGTAGAAGGAAATGTCCTCAAGTTGCACCAGGGGAGGTTTAGATTGGATGTTACGAAAAATTTCTTGCCTGAAAGCATGGTCAAGCACGGAACAGGCTGCCCAGGGACGTGGTTGAGTCACCATCCCTGGAGGTATTTAAAAGACATGCAGATGTGGTGCTTTCAGCAGAGGACAAGGGGCTGCTGCTGCTCTGGTCTGTCCTACCTGACACAAGTCTCTCCAGATCAGACAGGGTTTTTTTCTTGTTGATCTTAAGAGTAGACTGATACCTGAAACACCCTCTGGTGTCTGTCTGGAAGGCATTTCACCATGTCACCCTAGGAGATATGTTTAAACATGAATACCAATTCCACTGATGAGACAGCAGGATTAAGATGCATGGACTACTTCCACTTCACAGTCAGATGCAGCAGTAAGTAGCTACAATGGGGCTGGGATCTGATCTAACAAGTTCATCCTTCATATGCTGCAGAAATACATTTGCAGTCTTCACTTTCACCAGGTTGCTGGTGAAAAAATTGCAGTCCTGAGAAGACGTGTATCAAGAGTGGAATAGATGTGAAGCAAAATGAAAAGAAAATCAAACCTGACACTCAGTGGGGCTACTGACCCTTGTGCACATCCATATCTTTATGGCTAAGAAGATCTCAGAATACACATTAGTGGCCAGAAATGGAATACTACCTATTTAAAGTATAAATTGCACAGTGAGATAAGATTTTGGGAAAATCCCTGTGACACACTCACATTCTAATCTTCCACATATAACTATATAATAGAGATGAATATTCATTATGGTCTGAATGTTTTTACATTTCATTTTAAGGCATACCTTTTGTGTGATAAGCATATACAAAGAATTCCACTGTTACGTTCTGTACCTAAATCCTAGAATCATTTAGGTTGGAAAAGACCTTTGAGATTAAGTGCAACCACTAACCCAGCACCGCCAAGTTCATCACTAAACCATGTCCCTAAGCACCACATCTACGTGTTTTTTAAATGCGTCCAGGGATGGTGAATCCACCACCCCCCTGAGAAGCCTGTTCTAATGCTTCACCAACTTGCAGTGAAATTTTGCCAGAAATGTGCTTTTAACTGTCTCTAAAAATGGCTCCAGATGCATTTGTACATTTTAGGCAGAAATGACTGTTACAAGTTACAAACACAGAAGAACAATAGCCCTGGGGAAAGAAGCAACACCTTCATGAGTTCAGTAACTGTATTTTCAAACACTATTTGTATGTTCGTCACATATAACTTTGAAGATAAAGGTAACTTTTATACATAGTTTTAGAAATCTTGTATTTCATTATGCAAAGAAATTATCCCAATATGTCATTATTGGACATGATGACATGAGCACAAATAAAGCATCATGACACAGCAGAAAGAACGCAATATTCACATGATGGAGCTGATGTCCTCTTAAGAATATAATAAATATTCTGTATTTATCCTGTGTTCGCTTAAATGGTAAGGGAAAACTGTGCTGCAATATCTTAACCATGCAAAGAGAACCAGTTTCTTAAGTAGTCTCTTAAACCACAACTTGGATTCTATTACAATGACATTACAATTATGTTTTGCTTCTTGCTTATGACAATTGTTCCCCATTGCTTTTCAACTCCAATTATGTATTTTCTAGGAACATGAAATTGAAAGAAAAAGCAAGAAGAAAATCAGAACAGCATAAATAGAGAATTACAAAAATTGATGTTAAGGTCAAAAGAATTAACTTCCTACATTCCATTTTTTCAAGGTCATTAAATATTTCATTCATTCATTTTATAGACTAATATAAGAGTAACATAGTGAAGATATTATATTAGGTATTATGAAATATAAAAGGATTCAATAAAATTCTGGAAAAGGCTAATACCTTCAGCACAGATAAGGTTGTGAATTTAACTGACACGCATATACGGTCTGCAAACAACATGCGTGTCATTTTGTTCTGAAAGCATGAACAGCCAAAGAACTTGACAGTTCACAAAAGCAGCAGTGAGCCTTGTACACAGAATACTGACAATGGCAAAGCAGGGGCTTCACAGGCAAGACAGAAGAGCGCTCTCCTTCTTTCTACAGTGCACTCACCAAACCACTTTTTCAGGCTATGAAAATATTCCAACAAAATGATTTACTCATCAGTCATGCAAGAACACTTTTTCCATGGCCAAATAAAAGCTATTCTAGTATAATCATCATGGTTAAGAGCAGACAAATAGATTGTGTGTCTGATTTAGGGCATTCTTCCTCAAATTAGAGCACAAATCGAAAAAAAGCTAGAAGGAAGAAATACTATGCGCAGCTGGTTACATAGTAAATATGTAAAAAACCCTGGGTTTGAACTCCAGAGAGGAAAAAGGTTGGGAAGCGATACAATTAAGTCTCTTTTTTAAGAGCCTGTAAACAATTTTACAATGCTATCTTCATCTCTGCGATAAACACCCCCGCAGAAACAAAACTTTCTCATTCAATGAATTCTGAATTTACAGAATATCCCAAGCCACGGTGACAGCATGGTGACAGCAATTAACATAAAACTGTATTCTAAATAATATTAACGGGGGGAAATGCAGTGGACAGCACCAACTACAGACTTGAATTTAACACCCTCAGCCTTCCCACAACAGTACTCCAACAGTGTGTGTTTATTAGTCATATTAATAAGCATGTTGCTTTCTGAAACACATGCAACTCAGGCACAAACATCGATGTTATGTGCTAATTGCCCTTCATAGGAAAAGCTCCTCTGCGTAATACTTGAAGGGCTTCACTGAACCACCTCACTCCCTAGAGTAAATCACTGCGTGCTGTTGACTATTTATAATGAGAATCTGGGAAGTAACTGATCCCTGAAAGACATACTTCCACTGAATAACGTCACCACAGTTATATACCAAACCCAACAAAAATGACATTCAGAGAGCTCGAAACTGCAAAATGAAGTGACCTCATATTTGAGGTGATGGTCTGCAAGTGATTCTACATCATGGTCAAAAAAAAATGAACGTGGCCGATGTTAAGGTTTACTTTGAGCTAGGAGGGTTTCATTTGCATTGGTTTTGAACAAGTGTTTGGCTGCTTGGTTTTTTGGGGGGTGAGGACTGAAGATGAATGCGTTCCTAGAGACAGGGAGATTTTTCAAGAAATACTCTTGTACTTTATAAATAAAACCACACATCAAATATTTCCAAAAGCACTTCCTTTTGTTTGCTGCATTTATGTCTACCGTTGATAATATTTTAATGTTTGTCCACGCTTTGCCTTACAGGCAAATCACATACAGAAGTATTTTGACTACATTTACATATAACTTATCCATAAAAAGTAGAAAGGAAAAGTAAGTAGAAAAAAAAAAACTACCCAGTAAATAATCATACCCATTCTTCCACCAATGGAGTATTATTCCCTGTAGCATAATGAGCAATTTGGCCAGGTTGGCCATAAATTATCTGAAAAATGAGACTGCTTGCCTTTTCCTTTGACAGGGTAAGATTATTACATAGTCTGAGAGATTCACTATTAGAATCTACTTCTGATAGTAAATGTCAGAATATCATCCCCTTCACCTCACTGAAATATCGGACAGGAGTTAGGAAGTATTCCCAATTTGCTGAAAGACCTGCCTGCTACAGGCTGTGCTGCAACTCTGCCCAGATTTATCCAAATATCACAAAGCAAAAGCACTTACCCAGCCCTGCAGCGGACTCACTGGAACACTGTAAATCTATGTTCTAGTCTAGGACCCCATAAGGTCCTTTCACCTTGGCCATCTTTTAAAATATAACAGAGACCACAGTACTAGCAAATTCAACACCCAGAATTAAGTGAAGAATTGACACCATAACATGAAGCCGTAACCGAAGCTTTATATCAGACTTCATAAAATAAGAAGTCTAATTACAGATATTTTAAAGTCAAAACAAAGATGTGAAGTGTCTCAGGAGCTACTTAAGAAAAATAGATTTCTAACAGCAAATAAGATATAGAAGAAATAAATGAGATAATGACAAAAAAAATATCATGTATGTCCAAGTATTTAAGTGGTAAAAAAAAATAATCAGAGATTCACTTGATTGTGTGCTAATACAGGGAGCAACTAAGGAAGACAGGGAGACTGCTGAAAAGCTAGTGGCTTTGTACCCAAAGGAAAAAAACCAAAGACACCTAGTCAGGACCTTTTTTGGGGTTTGGTTTTTTTTTGGGTTTTTTTTTTTTTTTTTTTTTTTTGCTCTTCTCCAGTTACCAAAATAAAATGCCTGCAGAAATAGAGGTACTAAAAGAAAAGCTCTGGGGATATATTGATAATTGAGGTGAAGTAAATCACCAAACACTGATGCCACATATCCAGGATTTCTGACATTTCTTAATATGGAGGGTCTGACTTGCTATTAAAAAAACCCACGCGCCAATCTTTTACACCCAAATAGGGTCATTTCTGAAAACTTAGCTCCGAGTCCCACCCTTTAGCAGAGCACTGTTCAGCATGCCTGCCTTGGCTGTGCACGGCAGTGCTGCTCAGGAGGTTGCACATCCCCTGCATTCACACTGTGGCTGCATCTGCCTCTCTTTTGATCATTTTAATGAAAGAGTGCTTAAACAGTAGTGGGGGACAGGAGAGGCACCACACTGACATAATTGATTCAGACTGCCAAAAGGCTTCTGTTAGAGTCTTCCACAGTAATTTATTTTTAAAAAAATAAAACTAGGCAGTAAGTACTTTTATATGGAGGAGGCTACTTACTGTTATAGATCAAACCCTGATTAAGAGACTGGACAGGCAGAATAAATGGTCAGTTTTCATCTTGGCAAAGGCCAAGTGACTATTCAATTTCTGTAACAGACTGTTTAGTATATTTATTAGTAATGCGAAAAAGTCATGAACAGAGAAAGGCTGCTGATAAAGCAAGTTATGAAGCAAAGGCTGGCAACTAGCTAGATTATAAAGTTCATCACTTTGAAAGGAAGCTGATGTTGTATTTAGAATCACCCATACAACCTTAGCATTACTTTCCTCAGCAGTGACAGATACGTGCTCTTTTGTGTGTGAATTACAGAAAGGTACTTACACCATTTAATGAAGGAATGTATTATAATGTGTATGAACCTGGCAACTAAAACTCTGCTTTTTCCTAACATTCAAAGGCTTGCCTTCAAAGTTCACTGAACTTCCTTTCCACATAAAGTTTTATCATTCCTTTGTCCTTGGTCTATCTATTTTAAAAAACTCCAAAACAAACAACGAAAAAAAACGCCAAAAAGCTAAACCCAGACAGAAAAGCCCAAATTTTTGTTCTCCACAACTACTCCAAATCATCAGAGCAGAGCGGAAATGTAAATATTCAGCAATTTTAACACATGTTGCTACTGCTGAAAAACCATGACAAAGAATTGGCAGGAAAGCTACGATAGGGTGGTCTCATCTGGCTATAATCTCCCCGGTTCTGCCCTTCATTTGTCAGCACAGATGCTCCAACAGTTTTCTGCTTTTCCTGGTGCCCTGCATGCTGCACCAGTGGCGGCAAGACCTCACGGCAGACCCAGATTTTGGCAGCTAACACTTTTAAGTAAAACAAAACGGGCCACTCTGCAGGTTGGCCAAATTTAGAGAGAATTCCTCTGCAGTGCAGAAAAAGCACTTCTGGATCCCATGGAGGCAACTCTACCATGTATCAAAACCCCGATGAATTACAGATACAAAAGCTTTTCAGATAAAATACTGTAAACCATTTTGAAGTGCAGCATAAGGTACCCTGAGCAAATCAGTTGGTACCAGTATTCTTTTGACAATGCAGGGCAAACCAGAGATTAATCAGGTGATCCATATTTCATTTCTCATAACAAAAGAACAAAAGGTGACTGAATTATGCCAACTGAGGGAGAATTCAAATCTGATAAATACTTCGTAACAAAACACATTAATTAGACTGGAGCTCATTGACACTGCCTTGGTGTGGCAAGAGAAACAGGCACCGAACACACAGGCGCATCATAAGAATATTTAGAAGACCAACAATTTATCTTTAAAGTAAATCACTAAAGAATATAAAATGCACTTGTCTACGTGGATCAGAGATATAATCAGTATGAAAATTCCCACCTTCTTATTAAAGATCCTCCATGGGAAGGCCTCATGAAAGAGCACCCTTGGCCCTTGGCCATATGCATATGCACTGCCAGACCGCTCCAACTGATTCCTTTTTCTTCCTATTCACCCATACCGCTTTAATAATTTATACAAAACACATACTTTATTAATCAATCATGCACAACCAAATAAATGATCAAATTACAGTCTACAAGCCATTTAGCTATGGGATCATGAAGGAACTATGCAGATTGCAAACCCAAAGTGAAGTCCATAACGAACAACAAATTATTCGTCTGGAACTGGGAGTGATATACACCCCGCTGCCACCTACCCTGATAGAAGTGCCATCACCAGAATGCGTGAACACCCGTCTGCTACAAACAAACCTACCACCCAAAATAAGGTAGGAAGGCTGTCGGAGACTTCATGAACTTTACTGAATGCTTCACTTTTTCTGAAACCTGCACAGATGGTGCAAGACTTAGTTCTTCTGTTCATTATAAAATTAAGTCCCTCAGCCTATTCATTATATGAACTTTTCAGTGGATTTTCTTTTACCGAAATTCTTCAGGTAGTAATAAACACAGAATGAAGTATTCTGCATTCTGAAGTATTAAGAAATGCAGCTGAAGTACTTTCCTGGGTGTGACAATAAAAAGGTCTATTGCCTTGCAATACCAACTACCAACACTGTAAAACTGATTATCCCATCTGTAATCTTAGAAGGCATTGGCAGCAAAGCTGTCCTGTCTTTCTGGTGTATTATTACGCTCTGAAAAATCAGCATCCTTACCCATAAGGCTCCTTTCTCTATAAAGGAAACCATTGCTTTGCTTCACTTCAGAAGTGCCACAGCTCCCCCAGCAACCCCTTTCTCCACTCCTATTTCTCTCCTTTATTACTGACTTTAACACCCAGCTGCCCCTTGTTTTCATTTTGTACAGGCTTTTTAAGATGGCTATCTCCCTCCAGTACATCATCCCCTTCTTTCTCCAAACTTTAGCACCATTTATCCTGATTCCCAAATCTAGAGAGGGGAAGCATACTTTTCTTGGATCTGCCAGGAGGGGAGTGGGAATGCACTGGGATGCTGGCAGCTTGGATGGTGCTAAGAAACAAAGAGCTGCCAGCAAACAGATAGGAATATAAAAAAAACCCCTTGAGGTACCTCTGCTCCACACACAGCATTTGCTTCAAAGCACGTGCCCCCAGGCTGAGAAATACTGTTCCAGCTTCTCTTGAGCAGCCACGATCTCCACAGCAATATAAAACTGATGCAGCTACTAAAACCACACAGGGCACTAGCCAGGCTCCTTTCTTCCTAGGTACTTGGGGTATGGTCACATCTGAGCTCACAAACACCCCAAGAAGTCCCACTTGCTTGCCTGTGCAAGAGCTGAGGAAGAGAACCAGGAACCATCATCATCTTAGGGAGCTGCTTCTACAAACTTTGGTTCAATATAACCATTTTGCAAGCTCTTCGCATGCTATTGGTAATCCTAGTCTCTTTTTCCAATGCCAGCTTTTTAGACCTTACTTGAAATTAACCTGTTTTGTGACACACACTCTAAGCAGTCAAAGAAGCTAAGGCCTGGGTGACGAGCAACTTGCAAAAAATGTATCTTTCCTCTAAACTTTGCAAAAAAATAACTGAATTCTTCATAAAAAGTGCTGTATTATTACCACAGAAAGAGAGCATCTTTTCATTTACTGGCCTGAATTACGAATTGTTATTATGTAGGGCACAAGTGAAAGAGCAATTATGATTAAATGCTAACTGCATAGGACAAAAAATTAGTAACTTCCAGCCCCTGGCTGATAACTACCGATTTAGCTGGTATCAGGATGAGCTGCTCTGTGTTTCCTTTCATCTATTTCTGAGAAGGTTTATGTAAGGTAAATTATTAAGCTATTAATTAACAAGCGTACAGTAAAGCAGAGAGGGTTTTTTTTTCCTTTTTGCAATACGCCTCCAAGACATCATTTTTTACTGCAAGAAATTTTGCATGTCCTTTTGGACTATAATTTGCCTTTGCCAAAATAAGCCTGCTAAAAATTAGTGCAACGTGATCCAGTACGTTTTGATTTTCCAAGTAGAAGATGCTCATGGTGGTATTATAAACTACCTGCACAGATAATAAGCCTTTTTTGGTAATACAGCTAACTGCAGTTAATTACAGGTATTAGAGAAAAAAAAAATTACATTGTTCATTATAAACATTGTGAATTTCATTCTGGTCTGATTTAAGGTAAGACAAAGTCTCTAGGAAAAAGTAGTATGTTTTCTTAGGCTAAATGATATATCTGGGAAAAACAAGGCCTGGAGCATGCAAGTTAATCTTGAGTACGAAGGAAGACTTTGATGTCTCAAAATTTGGCTACTTTTTAAATATATATGATAAGCATAATAACATAAGCTATTACCTTTTCCTATATACAGAGTCTTATCTACATCTTCAGACCGTCAGAGAGAGAGAAACTTATCAATCGTAATACAGGAATGCAATTTCAGCTATTTCATGGAAATCCTATGCATTTTAACCAGGACTTTAATCACTTTGGAGTAGCAACTGACAGCAAATAAAAAATAATCACCTTTACTGGCAAACCAACCCTGAACACTCACATGCAAATACGAGTGAGAGAAGTAAAGGAGACTGAATGAAACTTCAGCAGGAACAGAAAATTGAGTCTACCTGTATCACAGAAGATGAAAAGACAGAAGAAAGAAAAGGGCAAACTGGTAGAGCACATATTCCCGTAACAGATGATGGGAAACCTACACATTAACACATCCCTGCTGTTGAGCTGAGTTTTATACCAGCTAGGAAACCCAACAACAGAGTGTCTCATACCTTCTTTTACAACCTGGTTTCTTTAGGGAAGTGCAATTTAGGAGTGGTCAAAGTTATCCCGTTTACTCAACTACTACACATCTACCTGTCCCAGCAGAAGTAATGCACAGCCCCTGGGGTCAACTCTTTTTGGAGAAAGTAAATTTCTTTTTGATGCTAGGCTCCAATCTCAACATCCCTCTGCTACATTTTACATGCACAGAATAGGATGACACTGAGAGTTCCTACAATTCTTTTTTTTTTTTTTTGTCTAATATATTTGATTTCATTCTCAGAATATTGCTTTAATTTTTCACATCTGGTACTGACACTGGAAGAAGACTTATCTATAATTGATGTAAAATGCACAGAAAAAGAACTAACTCTAGGTTTATTTTGTATGCACACACATACTTTCCTGAACCACTAAAACAACATCTATTAAACAACAATTAATACAAATGCTTCAAAATCTAGTTTTAATTGTTCCTGCAGAGAAATCCTTTGTCTGTTTAAATATTAAATAGGCCATTCCTTTCTTTGAAGTTACTTTCAACACCACCTTGTTATTATGGCAGAGAAAATTTATTATCAGACAGCAAACAGGCACTTCATTCAGATATAAATTACTCAAAGCTAAGATAGAATGTAATGATTATGTTTGACATTTGAAAACTAAAAGAAAGGAAAAGAGAATTATCTTCCTTAGGACCAGAATGCAGGAAGAAGGGGTTTTTAGACAAGCTGAAGAATTCTTGTTTATTAACTTGTGAAGAGACCCAGGCTAAAGAAGCCTGAGTGAGGAAGGAGTGCAACCTCATACTTGAAGCTTGTGGGAGTTGCAAAATTATTTCTTACCCAACTTTCTCAAGCTTGTACACATGGCACAAACAGATTTTCTGCACTTGTCGCAATATCCCAGCTAGTCTGTTTTTACTGCAGCTGAAACGATGGTTATCCTCCTCACTACACATCATCCTTTCTCCATTCCTCAGTTTTTAATAAAAACTAGCTTTGTCTAAGCTTATCAGTGGCCTTTCCTTATATAGGAGACTAGTTGCTATCTGCAGAACCCCAGAGTTCGGGCGTGGTGGGGTGATTTGTTGTTGGTTTGAAGTACAGCAATCTTCAGTAGAAAGCTGCCGTGGCTACCAGTAAACAAACAACAGATTATCTGAAACAAGGGCAGAGAAAGAAGCTCTCTAGCTAGAATTAAAATTTCCTCCACCTCACTACTTCCCCCAACTCATCCTTTCTCACTGCTAATAGCTTTCCATAACTTCTGTACTTCTATCTTCATAAGTCCCTTTGGTAATAAACTTCAGGAACAGGCTTTGTCAAAAAATCCAAACCAACCTGCCAACTTCTTCTGTTGACAGAGTTGCTGTTTTAGAGCTTCAGAAACCAAATTTATTTTTTTTTAAGTTAATTTTAAGTTTAAAAACCCCTGTTTGTGATCCTGGAGCTATTACATCAGAAGAATTAACTTTAAATTATTACCACATTCTTGCCCTTTTGTCATATCCATCTCTGGTTTTCTGCCAGAAAAATCTATGCACTTTGTCTTGCAAGAAATTCATACAAATTCAAATTTAGTGAATCAAAGGAGTAATTCAGATTGAGCAATAATAGATATATATCTTCTGCATTAAACAACAGTACATAACTAGATTGCACTGTTTAAACATTCACATGGAAAAAACTGCAAAAGGCAAATTAACCTGCAAAGTCTACCTTTATATGGATTATATATGGATTTCTGGGTTGTTTAAAATCTTTCTGTATGCAAGTCTCACGTAAAAAGAATCGTCCATTTTGTAACACAGTTTTCAGCAATAAACACAAACATTTGGACCAAATGCTATATAAAATCCTTTGGGAAATGAATGATCTTCAATCTATACAATGGAAAGCAACAGACAGACAATGCTATATAATTTCAGTATTAGCTCTTTTCTCCACTAGTTAGGGTTCATTCTTCTTCCTCAGGCTTGTCTAGTAAACTTGTCAACAATGTATGTTTTTAAGCAATGGGTACAGGCAATGCCATGCTTTAAATGCATGGACCGCATTTATTTTTAGTCAAATGAAAGTGTTTTGTAAGTGTAAACACTGGACACTCCACTTGCCACAGACCGAATACAGATGTGCCTTTTGCCAATACAGGCCCTACCAAACCACAACAATTCGCCAGCCAAAGAACATCAAAGAATCTCAATTTTATCTCCCAAAAAGCAGGATATCATCTTCAGAAGACACTTGGAAAATTCCTCCATTGTGAATGTCTCTGAATATTGCAAAGAAACAACGGGCATAAAATACATTTAAAAAAAAATATGTAAGTTTTATAATAGCTTCCTCTTATTTTTCATGTAAGAGAGGTAAGGTAAACAACAGAGAAATTATTACTGTTTTTGCAGAAACCATTCATCATATCCTACTATAAGGCTGAGTGAAAGAGGAAAAAGACCAGTTTTGATTATCTAGTTTTAGTGACATAATTTAAATAACTGAAGCTTAATACTACTGCTGTTAAAACAAGCTGCATTCATGACCTATGTCAGCTGGAGGAATGCATTTGCATGCCATACCATTACCTCTTTCAAAACCAAAACATTATTCTAACTTATCATGATACGCAATTCATCTCACAAAACACAATTTTCTTATCACTTAATGTGTGCAATTTTTTATCAAACTGGGTATTGTGCAGAAACTAAGCACAAACATCTTGCTCAGTGAAGCTTGAGAGTCATTTCTGCTTCTCTTCTTGAATGAAAGCAGAACGAACAACAGTAAGTCCTGAATCAGAACTGTGTACAGATCATTATCATCACAAATGAAGAAGTCAGCAATATTATATTATTAATACATTAGTTGAGAAGGGTTAACCATGCCCATAGCAAATTTTCCCTTCTGGAGGGGTAAGAATAGTTCAGAGCCTTCATTAGGAGATAACCAGTTCACTTCTGAGTCCAACTATCCTGCTCTACGCCCAAAATCAGTGATCTCCTACCACTGAATATCCACTTTCAACAGAATTTTGTACTCCTGAGTAAAAAGATTAAAAACTTGAGCACTTGAGATTTGACGCTTTAACATTCACCAAAAGGGTGAAGTGCTTTTATGAACATCTGTGAGAGACGATGGTTTTGATATGAAGACTTGAGGGGGAAAAAGTAAAATAACTAAGTTCACTAGCCTGTTTTGTTCTCCTCATTCCAATCTTCTCTATCCTGTAATTAGAGATATACACATTATATATCATTTATAATCCACTGACAAATATTTGCTCACAGTGCAATCTTTTAATACTTCGTGGAAAAAGGCTTTATTTTAGAGTATGAAAATAGCCAAAGATTATAGGTTTGAAAATATTTAGTTGTTATAAGGGGGGAAAATGCCATCTGCTGGGTACAGCTGAGGACTGTCCTTTTCTTATTAGTACACCATGCTGCCCTGAGCGAGTTTTCTCTTCACTTCAGAATTCATTTTCCCCCATCCTGAAAACTGATTAGGATATACGTATTGCTTTTGGGGAGAATATAAAAGCAACCTCATTAAAACTGTGTAACATAAACCTTCTTACTGTCGTATGTCTCAGAGATCGGGAGGTCTGACAATAGGATGACTAGCATATGAATAATGATGCTTTTAATCTTTCAAGAACATTAGAATTGTCTCTAAACTCCCCAGTATTTTGTATCTACACATATATAAATTTTGCAGTTAGGTAAAGAAAAAAAGTGTTCAGCTTATACATACAAAGCAAGAGCAACATGCTGGCATTTCTTCTCTATTGCCATATACAACTTTTCTACCGTTCATAAGCCAACAGTGGAACATTGGTTGGTGGAGTATAGATGCAGAACCAGTTAGTTACCTGGCTTAAAACCATGAAACCAAGGCATTGAAAACCATATTGCTTAAGCAGGAAAAATATCAAAAAGGAGAAGTCAGGAATGTCCAGTTAAGAAATATACTTACACAAAAAGAGCTAAAAATCGGAAATAGCAAAGTCTGATTTAATCAAATGGATAATCTTCAAAATTAAGAAGTATGACAAAAGGAGGATAGGGTTCCCACATGTAAACATGAGGAGGAAAAGAGGAGTCTTGTTTTGATTTGTAACAGCCAAGGGAATTCTTTTACATTTTTGTTTGTGTTTTTAATTTTACAACATAAAGCAACAGCTGTCACCTGTGTGTGTACACACACATACATATGCATTTAGGAATATACATTTATAAATAAAAAAATCTGATTCATTTCATGTGAAGCTTAAGCAGTTTACATCCTTTGAAAACTGGGTTTCAAAGTTAAAATAAGCACTTATTTCTCACATATACAATAACGCTGAAAATTAAGTAGATCCTGTGTTTAAAAGTCTTGAAGTTGATTTCAGAACAGAATTCAGTACAAAACCTTGTTTGTACTTCACACTCAGTGTCATCAAGACTGCTTTGTAAAAAGCAAGCAAGCAAAAAGTGTATGAAAACAAGGAATTTTGGCCTTTTTAAGATCCTCTAGTAGGATAACACGCTTACGCCTGCTGTCAGATGGAATCAAATCTCTACCGTAAACTATTAATGGCTTTTTACAAAGCACTAGGTGTTCCGGGTCGGAGTGCAGCATGCACACAAGCTCCATACCCAGTAGTTACTAATCTTTTCCCTATCACTTGGGTAAGTAACAACGTAGATTCTGTGTCACCATTGACTCATCAGGCCTTGGCTCTTCAAACTGGTCCCCCACAGACAGATACATGCACCTATAGCCTTACTGATTTCAGTGTGTTTCTACAATAAGGTAAGCACCTTTTCCCAGGTGAAAACTACAAGCTGGCCATTAGCCAAAAAGATGACAAGTGCGAATCACCAAGCCTACGGCAGAACCTAAACCATTAAAGTAACAGATTTATTTCCTCAGAATGCCCCTTAAAATGCTAATTTTTTTTAAAAAAATCATCATACATTTTTTATTTTTTTAAATCAGTCATCACAACTGGAATCTCTACAAAATCAGAGATAGTAGATAATTATACAAAAAAATAATTAGGTAGGTTTCTTTTCTAATGTCTCTGAGGTTTTAAGACAAGTGCCTGTACCGAGAGTTTCTCTTCACTATCACACAGGGAAGATGAAACTGCTGATGATCTCCCAGTGTTTTAGAAGCCCACAGTTGCATATATACCATATTGATAGCACTGTCATGGCTGAAGTGCAAACAACTCACATCAGGGTCATTTATTTTATTGACATGTTTTGCTGAATCCAAAATACTTGTGAATTCAGGAAGACACCGAAAACTGGGCTTCTGACTCCTAAACCACTTTCAAAACATTCTGATGGTATCACAGCAAACTGAATGGCACCCTTGGAGTTATGACCGTCATGAGTTATTCTTATCTTTAATATATTCACTCTTTAGTACTTGTACCTGTTCTTTTATGATTTGTGAGTTTGGTATTATCAGAAAATTAAATAATAAAATGTTCAGAGTAAGACTGGTGAAGAGTACAAAACATGCACAGTATCTTTGGCTGTCCAGCCTGTTTGTTCTTCTCTACCACGGTGATAATTTTTTCCCCTCTTAGTTTGCTTTGTTATTCTTTGAAATACAGCACAGCATGCAAGGAAGTCATCTGAGCTGAGGGTTTTTACCTAAATACAAGTTTCTTTAAATCCAAACACCATGAAAAATAGTTAAGCCTTCAGATCTGTAATAATTCTATACTAATGCTCTTTTCCAGACATGGTTTTAAATCTACCGATCTGTAAACTCACAAAAATACACAATAAAATCTCACTGAGCAACAAACTAAAAAAAACCCCAAACAACTGACTATTGATTCATACTGCAGGCAATTAATGGAGGAAAAAATATTCTGAGTTAAAGTATTATTTATGGCATACTCACAAAATCTGGAAAAAATACTTCTTGTTCAAAGGAGACCAAATACTTACTACACACAAAAATGCATTTCAAAGAAGCTCATACCAATTTCTAAAATCCATCGAAAGCACTTCGAACAGGATGTTCAAGAATATTCTCTAGTAACTCCTATAATTTAAAAAATTAACTTATACTGGTGTAAAAGCATGCTCACAAGCGAGTTCCAGTAAGTCTGAGAGCAGCATACATATTCTTCAAGCTACAGCAAAATGAAGATAGAAACTTTCTGTATTTAGATTAAGCAATTTTCATATTATGTATCTGGCAAACCTTTACAGCATATAAAAAAGAACAATGTCAAATTCCTCTCTGTAAAAAATGCATGTTATTTTACTTGGCAACTCAAAAATTGTCTCCAAAAGAACAATCCCACAATTTCTAAATTAAATATAGGTACAGCGAGTATTCTGAAAAAGTATCTATCTACATTAAAGAAAGCATGAAGAATTAAAAACAAAAATGCTTTAAAATATTTAGGAGCTAAATGTCTACCAGTTCCATATCATTTGCAAAATATTTAACATCTGATCTGCAGATAATCTCAAAATAACTCTGACTGGAAAGGACCTTTGCATGTCATCTGCCTCATGCTCAAGACAGGGTCAGCTTCCAAGCTATATCGGGGTTGCTCACAGCCACACCCAGTTCATTCTGAATACCTCCAAAGATGGAGACCCTACAGCTTGTGTCCTCTGCTTTTCATTCTCTCAGCGTGCGTCTCTGAGCAGCCTGGCTCCGTCTTCTCTATCACCTGCCGTTAGGGAGTAGTAAACAGCCATAAAGTATTATGCAGCCTTCTCTTTTTTGAACAGAGTGAACCCAGTTCTCTCAGCCCCTCTTTGTATGTCATGTTCTCCAATCCCCCGCTGCCTTGGGTGGCCCTCCACTGTACTTGCTTCAGTACCTCAACATCTTTTTCATACTGGGGAGCCCAAAGCTAGACAGTACTCCACATACAGTCTCGCAAATGCTGAATAGAGACAAGGAACCATCTGCTCTACCTGCAGCCCAGTTATCGGTTGGCCATCTTTGCCACAAGGGCTAACTGTTGCCCCAGTTTCAAAGCTCTGCCCCCTCCAGTACCCTGAGGTCCAGTTTGCATCAATAGTCCCTAACCTGAACTTCCTCACCTGGTGGCACTAATTAATTTCCCTGCACGCTGCCATGAAGTACAGGGACTCAGAGGTCCAAGAGCAGACCTTGCCAGTCAAGACCAAAGCAAAGGCAGCAGTGTGTACCCTCAGCCCTTCTTGTACCTTCTGTCACTACATCTAGTGCTGCATCAGCAGCGCACCACTTGCCTTGGTCTTCCTTTCATTACCAGGGTACCTATAGAAGTCCTTGACTCACTTTCAACTCCGGCTAAGTTTTGGCTTTCTGAATTCCTTCCCTCCACACCCAAACTCTGTTCTCATGCTCTCCACAGAGCCCTGTCACGGTTTACATATTCCTTACACTTCCCTGTCTGCACGAGTCGACCCAGGAATTCCCCATTCAAGCATGCCGGCTGTCAGCCACACCTGCCTGTCTTCCTTCATGTCCTCGTATGTTCTCAGGAGGCTATCCTGGAATATCAACCAGCTCTCCTGGGCCTCTTTGCACTTTCGGGAACCTGCCATGGGATACTACCTACCCGTTCCTTGAAAAAGCCAAAGCCAGCCATCTTGAAACCCAAGATCATTCCTTCACTGCCCGCTTCTCCCACCCCTCTCCCAGATTCTACCACCTTATAGTTGTTTAGCCGGGGAAGGCATCAGCCCTCAACTTCCATACTCAAAAGCAGGAAGAAAGCTAAGCTACACGGGCAAATAGGAATAATGTATCCATCCAAATGTAAAACAGGATAGAGAAATGCATGAGAGAGAAGAAAAATTTAGAGGCATCTGGTATTTGGGAGCTTTTCTTAATCTCAGAGATAGAAATGGATCTTTGACAGACTGGATAATCATGATGATGGCTGACATGACCAATGGGAAAGACTACTTTAAGATGGCAGCTAGTTTAAGAAAAAGGAACAGGGTGTATAAAACATACAAGGCTACATTCCATTTGGCAAGCATATAGATAATTTTACGATGATATGAGGCAAAGCTTTTAAAAATCCGGAGAAATGAGTAGCTAAAGTCGAATAATTATCTGACAGATGGAGATTGCCCAAGGCTGCCACTTGAACGTATAAAAAGATGAGACTGAGCTCATTTCTGAAATCCAACATTAGAAATTCCAAAAGCATCCTGAGTATTAGTTGTGGAAGGTACAACATTATGTTCAGTGTACCAGAGTATAAATAGAGGTTAGATTCAAAGCCTCACTTTGAAAATAGTTTTTAAAAACTAAAACGTTACAAGATTTTAAATATCCTCATAGCAGCAATACAGCATAAATACTTCCTACATAAAATGTCTACTGGCTTCCATCACAATGCCAATGGTGGCAGTTGCGCATGCATATATCTACCATAGCAGCAGTTGTGTCTCCCCTTTCTGTGTCACCGCACCATTCTTTCCACACATAGCATATTATCTTGATCAGTGTGCACAACCCTGCCCCTACATTTCTTCAGAACTAGAAGTAAGACCTACTCTTGTAACAGCTGAATGCCTGTAGGTACTAGCTAAACAAATTACTCCTTTACTTGCATTTGCAACTCTCACAATTCTATAAAAAGTAAGCAACTTCGAAGCACACGCTTCCTCTAACAACAGTCTAGCCACAAATGCAGTTAATATATTCAAACCTGCACTCTTCCTGCTGACATCCCGGCACTGTGCATCTCTGCATCTATTTGCAATGTCTTGTCCTTATTTGTTCCATAATTGCTGTGTGACATCATCTGCATTCAGCCTCATAACTCCACTGTACCCAACAGCAATGCAGCCCCAATCTTGACTCTGATCTTTGCAGGCTACAGGAATGTAGGATTTTATTATTATTTTTTTTTATCGCCAGGGTACTATTTGTAAAGCTCTCTTTCTGTGATGGATGGCACACATACGAACAAGTTTGTGCTCTTTGATAATGGATGTTCTCCAAACAGGTGAAGAGGCAAAGAGCTCACAGCCCAAACTGACAATTTATGAATCACATAAAAGGGGGAATGGAAAGAGAGGAGGGAGCAACAAAACATGGGCCAAACAAACTATCATGTCAGTTCTGCAGATCTTAGCTGATTCAATTAACTTCTGTGATTTTTTCAGCTAGTTACCAATTATTTTTTTCAAAGCAGAAGGGCAAGGAAGACTAGCTTATGAAAAGGATGTCACCCTGTGACAGACACATAGCTATATGAGAGCAAATCAAGAACATCACAGCTATTTTGAACCAGCTGCAGCTTCCCACCCACCCCCAAAGCTCCTTCTAATTTATAGAACAAAAAGGACAACATCACATCTAACAAAAGGAAAAGGTTCACGTGTCTGTATTCACGGTATCTGTATTTCGTTGTTGATTTGTAATTACCAATGCACCCAAGATTTTAAGCCCCTGCTGTCAAGATCTGAAGACCCTACTATCCTCAAATGTACTGCACTTTATCACTTGACAATGCCCAAGCTACACAGAACTTTGCCTACACACTGTTTGTTTTTTTCTCCCCAGGTGTTCTACTTAAACATGGATATAATAATAATAAAAAAAGTAGACTTGCAACTAACAGAGAGTTCATATCTACTTCAGATTACTTTTTTTGAAAGAAACAAGCCTTTATTACTATTTCTGTCTTAGAAAATGAGTAAAATTATTCTTTCCAATACTTCAAGGTTCTACATAAAATTTGTATTATTCGGTGATTTGAAATAGTATCAGATTCACCCAGTAAAATATTCATTCAAAGCCAATAAAACCAAAACCTTGCTTGTAATTTGATTTTAGAATGTCTGATTCATATAAAATTAAGGTACTCGCACAGGCTAATTTAAAAAATGCAAAAGGAAGCATGGACATTTAAGAAATTCTGGTTTGGGAAGCTACCACAGATCTGGCACTATGTAGACATTTTCTGCTGATACTTGTGACATTTAAGTAAGGCACAGAGTTAGTTTGAGGTTTTTATTTTTTTAAGAAATATTCTTAGAGTCAGACATTTTGGGAAAAAGCATCTCTACTGTTTAAAAACAGTCTTCTCTGTACTGTAACTGAGATACTGCACACCGCAATTAAACACCCTCTACAGTCTCTTCTGATAAGGTCATTTAACTTGTAGGTCATTTGGAAATGCAGTTGATGTGCTTAAGTCCCTGTTACTTTATTTTCTATGAGTATCATTACAATTTAGGAAAAATACAAGGTACTATTATAAGATCAAAGGGCTTCACTTCACATTGCTGATGTGAGACCATTATCTTACTAAACCTGAAATGACAGAGAAGTGCTGGGAAGTGCGTCTACCTTTTTAAAGCACATCTAATGTGAGGGCTTTTCAGTTCAACTGCTGTGTATCACTAGAGAGAAATGACGAAGTGCTCTCTTGTTTAGCTGACTTAATATGTTGTTGCTTTGGGGTTTTGTTTGTTTTTATTTTTTTTAAATAGAATTAACTATATTGATGTCATGAGAAGAGACTGAGAGAGAGCATAAACTGGAATTCTTGCAAACAACATAAAAAGAGTTAACCTAAGCATCATCCTGATGCTTGGACAGGCTGGACTATGACAATACACAGGGGACAATTACCATGGCTCAGCTGATAACCTGTAACTCACTAAGGTGCAACAATGCAATTTCTTTCGAATATGTGCACTGAACAGGAGTGCCAGGACTAGGTCACTGAGGTTACAGAAACCCTGCCTTTCTTTGGGATGCAATAGTTCCTTTTTTTTTTTATGTTTATTCTTTGTTACACAGCCTTCGTCTTTATAGGGAAGCTCATTCTAAAAGTAGTTCATTGATTATAATCCAAATCCTTCTTTTTAATTCAATGGTAAAACTCCTTCCAATATCAATACTGAAATAACTGAACCCTAGATAAAAACAATTAGTCATTCATCCACAACCAAACTACATCTGGGGTGAAACACAGCTATTTTGCAGTTAACATTACTACTGCAGACTGATTCATGGATGGAAATGCACAACTGAAAACACAGGGGAATTTTAGGTAAATGGAAAATAATCATACTGACTAAAATCTGACAAACTCCCTAGAGGTAACTCCTTTATTCATATGAAAAATGCACAAGATTGTTTACAATTGTTCAGGTTCTCAATTACATTTGCTATCCAAAAGACAGGCCCAACAGCTGACAGTGCTCTAATCTTATGCTACTGAATAAATAATGCCCCTATATGCTTTTTTTTTACTGTTTAAGTGAACAGGGAACTATAAATACAAGGGCTGCATGGTTGGAGTTTTGCAATACACGTTCATCCTGTATCACTACTAGCTAGGCTGTAAACTGTGAAAAGATCACACACACTTGTAACATAGGTTTAGATATGTCTACAATTCAAGACGTAAAGATAAGCCTGTAAATCAGAACAGAGGACTTGGAAACCACAGACAATCCTTGTTCTCGTTGTTTCAAGCTGTCATTTGAGATCAATACTTTGACTTTGGGTCCTCATTTGTCAGTAGGAGATCAATACAAAGGCATACCTTCTATTTCCGTAAATAATATTGCTTAACCGTACCAAAACAACACACAAATTCTGTAACAGTACTTAATTCACATCTGTATTACTCAGCTGTCAAATGCATGCCAGATGTCTTTTTGATTACTTAAGAAGAAAAAATTCTACCTAAAAGACTGAAAGCAGTATCAATGCTTACTTTTAGTCTCAGCTGGGGTGGGGGGAGGCAGGAAGCCTACTGTTGTTATGTTAGCATTGCCAGTAGCAAGACTTTCAGTTCATCAAAACAGAAATGGTTGATATGTGATATAACTAAAAATTATTTATGGTAGTGCTCAGAACTCAGGAACTGCCTTTTTACAGTCTAAAATTAAAGATGCTTGTTTTATAAATCTAGTCAACAACTTCAAAATCAGTATTATTCTGATGCTTCCTCAAATGACTTCAGATTTTACCAAGCGATAAATTGGATACTGAAATTAACAACTGAAGCAGTTAAATCTGGAGTATTTCATTCATTCATTGTGTTTAACTGGGCAGAAGCTACTGTTTCATAGGTCATTACTTAACATAAATACCTCTCTCCCAACAATGGCAAATTATTTTTTCCCACCCAGTACTTCATTAACTTTTCTTTTGTTGGATGAATGCACTTATGTTACCAATAGCTGTCAACTGTCACGCAAGATGAAGTAAAACTTATCTGGAAGAACTGTACTTTATTTATCAAATGTCAGATTTCTAGGATTATTTTTTTCTTATGCATGTGACAGGAACATAAGCATTAACATATTTAGGTATTACACTATTTACAGATTAATTTGGTTAATTATTTCCACAATATGAGTAACTGAACATGGAAACTGCCCCTATTTAATATGCACAGTGACTTAACTAGGCAAACAGTACGTAGAACTGATGCAATGTAAAGATTTACATATCTTCTGCCATTAGAACTCACTGGTTTTGATTAAGACTTTAATGGTTTTAAAGACAATACCAAAGAATACCTATTGAGTAAAAATGTCAAGTTTTCTATTTCTCTAAGAAAACAAGAGCAGTTTGTCATTTGCAGAATTCTAAAATGGAAGAAAGCATAGGTTGTTGATATTATTTTGCAGAAAACCAATGGAAAATAGTCATTTTATATAAAAACTTAAGCTAGTACAGCTTGCCCACCTTCTGAAAACACAAGGGGTAGTGCCAAATCCAAACAGAGCTTTTTAAAGAGATTTTATGAAACTTAAGAATGAGTGAATTTATGTTATAAACATCTGTCATTGTTTTCAGTACAACACAGATTACAACAGTAGCTTATAGTTTCAGTAAACAAATTCTACAGAATATAGAAAGGCTTAGCCCCAGGAAGTGCCCAGAAATATCAGGAGAGATTCACTGCTAAGGGACATTCACATGAGTGCTATACATTTTAAAAGGGAAGAGGTTACATACCCTTCTCCACCAATTCTTGTTATCTTTAGACGAAAATCAACAGAGTTCAGGCTGGGTGGCTTCCATTTTAAAATATCATCACATCGACCAGGCTTGTATTTCTGTAGCAAATTGAAAAGCAGTTTAATTATGCTTATTGGTTTTCACTGGTTTTAAAAGTAACAATTCAGCATTTCAGACTATATTAGCTGTCTCTAATGAATTACAATACTTATTGACTGAAACAATGAATTCCATTACCACAGATGTAGTTGTGCTTCACTACTTTATTTGCCTGGTCCCTTTTAAAACTGCTTAGCATTGTAGACAAGCCATTGCATATAATAAAAAGCTGAGAAGGGACATAAAAATTAACATACTTCATTATCTCTCTCTGGCTAATGGAAAATTTCATGAAAAAAATAAGAGAGCACAGAAACAAATGAAAATACTGACAGGACATACAGAAAAGATACATTTCTGAATCATTTTATGAATGATATTTTTATTATTCATGCTGTTGGCTGACACAACATGAAAAAGCCAGCAATCACCATATTGCCAACTATCAGAAAGGCCCATCAGAAGCATGTTCTTTCATACCAAAGTAATTTAAGTTATGTAAAGATTAAAGAACATCATGACATACAGGAATATAAATAAGGGAACACTGTTGCTTAAGAGAAAGGGTATATACTTGAACCAAAAGTTGCAAAGAGCAATTTTCTCTTAAATTAGAGCTTTGGTTTCTGATGGTCTCTTCTATCATCTGCTTCAATTTACTAACCTACCATCTTGTTCATCCTCAGCTAATAGTGACAGCCAACCTGCTAACCCTCTCCTTACTACAATACCTTTCTTGGCAACGGAGAAAATCAGTATTAATATGAATAAGGCAAAAGTAAAAGTATAACATGTAGATGAGAATTTCTGGTTGATAGGTATTTATTAATCCACAATGAGAAAATTCATGCAATTTTACCTAAAAAACCCACAGGAATGTCCAGCGTCTTTTGGTAACACAGTGGTTGCGAGCATCACATTGCACCCATGCCATGCTAAATATTTGCAAGACAGAAGATCTACTAATGCTAAACCTAAAAGTTCTAGATCTGAAGTGACAAAAGCAGATGAAGAAATTTCTGTTTTCTGATCTAAGAATGGAAAGTTATTCTTCCCAAAAAAATGCAGTATATCTTTGGCTTATCATTTCTTGATGAAAAGATCGTGTCTGACTTTTGCTAGACAGTAAGTAAAGGCAAGCTTTACATAATTCAAAACCCAAAGTAGTTCCAAACATTTTTAGCCATAATTCTGCTACGCATGAGAAAAATAATCAACTAAAAGTTTCTTCTGGAATTTGAACATGGCTAGCTAGAGAATATTATCTCTTATTTTTTGATCATAGCTTTTAGATTGTTTGAAAGCGACAGCTTCAGGTGTTCAGTTCTGGCGGTCCCAGACATCAGCATCAATCACCTGCCCAAATCACTATTCTAATCATGCACAACTCTGCACTGAATTTCTCTACAGTCTTCTCCTCCTCAACATATGAATAAAATTTAAATGATTTATCCTTGTCCTTAGAACAACATACAGGAGCTGCTTCTGACACATCTTACTATGCCTGGTCCCCTTCCACATCTTTTATTTTATTCCTTCCCAGACATCTTCTAGTTGGAAATTGTCCCTTGGAAAGCAACTTTCTTAAAAGGTACCTCGTATCTGGATCTCCTGCCAAACCAAATCAACACCCTCATTTCACTCCAATCAGAAAACTAGTAATGTACTGTGTGACAGTAAAGCTATGAGACTATGTTTCTTTCTTTTCTTTCCATCCTGTTTCCCCTTCATATCATTTCCATGCTGTAACGTCAGCAGGTATTTGAAGAAAGCTAGTTGCCTGTACACCTTTACAAAATGGGATTTAGGAAGGTATTGTTTAGGCAATTTACAAAAAACAGAAAATCTTTCAGCATTGAAGAAATACTCCTTTAGTTGCCACAATCCTGCTATTCCCTCCCTGATTTCTCTGGCTCTTTTCCATTCACCAGAAATATCTTAACTTTCCAATTATGTCCTCTTTAAATTCTTATAGTAATGAAGTTTATCTTGCTTCTTAGTTCTTTCCTTTACTAAAAATCTGCTATTGTGCTGTATGTTTTTAAAAACATTTAAGGACTCATGCCATACATACTATCTGATATTAAATTGATAAAGCAGAATATACGAACTATGATGTTCAGTAAAGCATTTAGGCTTTTCAGATCATCACTTTCTATAACTTTTTTTATACACAGATAATGTATTTATATATATTTTGAAGTATTTACATTCAATTTTACAGAAAGTACTTACTATTTTAGTATATATTCAATTGGTTGCATGCATTGAAAGTGAGAATTACAGTAAAAGTAGATGGCACTGGAATTTCTTTTTCAGTTAACTTTTCCTGCCATTTTCTTGTACTTATATCTGAGATAGGAAGAATATGGAATTACATTCTATGTAAATTTTATTACTAAAATATGTCCCAGGAGTAACAGGACAAAATACAGTGTTTTCAAAGACATCATTTGTCACTCTCTCTCATCTGCAGTTTCTAATTTGGCCAGAGACCATTACTACTACTAGGTATTTACTACTTAGATCAAAGGAGAACTATGGGGAACACTTTGATTTGCGATAAATTCTGCACAGACAGTGCAAATTTAAATTATGAAACAACCGCTACAGCAAGTATGAAGGAACACAGGGCAGAGCTGAGTAGCTGAAGTTGTTGGAACAGGTACTGATTTTGCTGTATAGAACAGAAGATTCATCTTAATGGTTAGTCTTGGGTCTTTTAGCATGGCTGAGGTCTTCAAACATTCCGTAACAGTGACATCTGTCAATCATACATAAATAAAACAATCATACATACATAAAAAAGAGGCATATTTTCCTCTGTGTGTCATGGCTTCTAATTTATTGACTTGTGATAATCTTCTGAGCAGGATTACTGGAGTGTTTACAATGATAGACGACTTAATATATACTCAAGTAATCAATGCCTTTTTAAGCACTAGGTCATGTGTTTGTGACCTTATGAGCTATTAAGACTAGACCCAGTCTAACTGACTTTAGAAAGCAATCTCAGCTGGTTTAATATAAGGCTCCAAGCCATCCTTCTACATATCATTCCTTTACAGAGAACATAAAACAAGGCTAACAGTCTTCAAGACAGAGGAGATTTTCTCTTTTGTACAGAAATACTAGTCTCAATCAAAAAACATCCTGTAATTTGGGTCCAAAAGGTAAATTCAGATTGCTCCTGCATTCACAAGTACTAAATATTTCCTTCCAGCCGTAAACAGGAGCCTTAAATAGGATTGAAACACATCTGGAAAACTAAAGATCAAGGTTTCTTCTGAGCAAGGTGAGAAAATTCAAAGGCCTTTAAGCAAGGACCACAGGCTTCTTTCAGGATCACAGACTCTTTCTTATTTCTATTTACTTCTGCCTGGAACATAAACCCTTAAAATGCTAGACGTTCCTTTAGGAAATGAATTCTTATCTCTCTCAGTCATGGCACTGAAATCCTGAGGAAAATCTATAGAGGAACCTAAGAAAGTCCTTACTAGAGCTCTAGCATCCTAATTCTAACTAAACAGCCAACAGCATGTGCTCAGGAAAGGTGAAAAACAGGGCAATCATATATGATATTTAGAGACTATCCATTTTCAAGCTCAGAAACTTCCTGACATGGATGTGATTCAAATGTGATTCCTACGTATTTAGTTATTTTCAGTTTCCCCTGCGTGAGCTCATCTAGCTCCCCAGTAAGACCATGTAAACTTCTACCAGCTGCTTAAGCCTGCAGCATAATGTTTCATGTACAACCTGACTACACTGCAAGAAAAAACATCTTTTATTCTGAACCAGCTATTGTTGGTTTCAAAGACTTGCACTCCCTAGACTCTTACTAAAAGAGATGCTGAACAATCAAACCCCACTGCTTCTATGCTACTTATAATTTCATGTGCTTCTATACGCATGGAAACACGTATAGAGGTTATCATTTTACATGTGCAGTTACAAAAGTTTTTTCTCCATGTACATTACTCTGCAGTTACCTACACAGAAGTTTATGTGCTGTTTTGTTGCTCAGCCACCCAGTCTTGTAAGGGCTTACTGTAATTCTCCACATTTAGCACCAACACTTGCTGATCCAGCAAGAAAATCTCACTTTATGGTTCACTCAGCTTTCCAACTTGCTTACGCGCAGTACGGGTGACTCCTCTCCCTGGTGAGGCCTAAACTGTACCCCACGCCTTGACACCCACTTTTAACCTATTACTTATCTGTGCAAGAACCTTTTCTTCTAAGTCTCACATCTCCTCTAGTTTCTTCAAGAGTTTTTTGTTAGAAACTTTTGCACAGGCTTTCTGGAAGTGTTAGCAGAGAATACCATACTATCCTTACTCAGATGATTTTTGATCCCGTTGTTGGAGAGGCATAACCTTCCTTTCAAAAAGGCATATGATTTATCCCAACTGTATCATGTTTATCCAGGTATCAACTGTAGTATCCCTTGTTATTGTTTCTACTCCTTTGTCCAGTACAGACATCAAGCTTACAGGTCTTACTTCTTTCCTGATCTTCCATGACACCTGCTCCCACTCTCAGTTTTTTTAAATGGTGTTGTATTTTCTACCCTCATAAGGTTAGGCATCAATGTGTATTTTCCACATAGGTCTACTATATGATTTTTTCAAACTCTGTTTTTCAAGACTGAGAAGTTACACTGTCCTAAAAGTCACTACGAAACCAACTTCACAACAGACAGGAAAAAATATTACAAGATCAGTAATGAAGAACAAATTTTTTGACAGGATGGATCTGCATACCTGTAATTGTACTGCTGGATCCAGTTTTTGATTCAAGTTGAATTATAAAATTAATTGGCTGGCTTGCTTGAAGAAGAGTAGGGAAGTATTTATTCTTTAAGATGGACTTACCTATCTTTACCTCTAGAACCAACAGTGTGAAACACACCTCAGCTAAAATTTTGTCCTATTAATAGAAAAACTGAGGAAAAATTATCTGCACCACACTTCAAGTTAGCCAAAGAGATCTTAACCTAGAAAGCAATGGCAATAAACAAACACTTTTGGCTATTACACTTAGTTTTGACCATTTTCAAACAGCACCCTTCTCACTTCACAGCACTTTGTAAACACTGAACACCTGATAAAGGTAACAGGTAGTTTACAGGTATCTCTCCAAAACAGTTACAATGGCTTAGATAAGCAATCAGACCTCTAAACTCACATTAAGAGCAATTATACAGCCCTCTCAGACTTCTGTTACCATGTTACCAAAACCAGAAATTCACAGAAGTCTAGCTTAAAGCGAGAATTCAACCAAAGGCCACATTAATAATACCTGAGAAGGAGATTAGTTTTTGTAATGGGTGCGTCCATACACACGATACAGCAGTACCAAGTTCTTGAGCTTGAATGCTAAGTGCTAAATCAATTTCTTTAAACACGAGCTGGAGCCAAACAAGCATTCTGCTTGTTAAATATATGAAAACTTCACCTTACATGAATCACTGCATACTGCAGACCTGTTCTGCCTGAAGTTATTCTACATTCTAATTCTAAAACAAAATGTAAAGCAATCTGTCTGAGATCAAACTACTCCCTAGCATTTTAAATATAGCATTCATAGCAATGATAACTTCACCACCACCCCCTGACAACTATGCATGTACATGACTACTTCTAAAACATACCAGGTCCCATATCATCTCAAATACAAAGTTCATGCTTCAGTCTGAAACCTTTCAGCCTAGTCTAACCACAGAAGTAAGAGCTCTACACCAGAAATGTACAATGACAAATCAGAAACTATCTCAAATAGCTTTAAAGGACTGGACTAGCTGACCTCCTGAAGTCCCTTCCAGCCTAAATTATTCTACAAACTGTAATCTCTCTTTGAACACTTGTTCTTCTAGTAGCCATATTGACAGCATTTTAGTTTGCAAAAGTAATGCACTTTCAGAGCAAATCCCCTGGCTGTTCCTACTTAGTGTATGTCAGTTGAGATAGCTGGGCAGCTCTGGTGCACACAAATTGGATTCCATGTACACAAAACAAAATTTGATGTTTCCCTTCAGGGACACAGCTAATGCACTTCAACCCGCAATACTGACACTAGAGTCCAAGGCAAAGGCTGTACCACCGCAAGGCTTCCCAGCACCTACCTAGCACAGATGAACCTGAGCTGTGAAGATATTCTGCAACATCCTGAAATGCTACTTTAAAGAAATAATGCCGTCGGTGCTTTCAGGTTGGCTATGAAACCCCAGCCCTCAAATTTTTACAACCCAGCTACTCAGTACCTACCTAACTTTTCTTCTATCTTTGTACTATTACTAGTAGTAGTAGTAGTAGCAGTAGTAGTATTATAAATGCCCTACCTTCTGTGGACAGTCTCTCCTGGCAGAATCCCAGCTCTTTCTTTTCAGCATTCCTCTTTTTCACAGCCTCCCATTCCACCCAGGGCTTCACCCAACAGCAGCGTCAACCACCTCAGACACCTAAATATTGAGCTTGGCCCGTTAGTACTTGTCAGCCAGTGCTAGTGGACCAAGAGCTTCTCCAGCAGCAGCATAACTGGTAGAATCAAGAGGTTACTAACCTGAAGAGTGCTGTAGTGTACAAGAGCACTATCAGTCAGCATCACCTGAGCTCAAGAGCCTGAAGGCCAGGGACAACAGATAGGTCAGAAGTAGCATGGCAAATGTACCCCTGTTAAGGAGATCCCAAACTTCAGGCAAGAGCACATGAGTTAACCTAGAACTCAGAGGTGCACATCCAAAACCCTGGGATGCACAATAATCACACAAGACAGCAGAAAGCACATCTTCTGGCACCCGCCCGTAGGCTGCTGAATCTCAGCGGTTCCTAAATTCGTATTCGATTCCACAGGCTTAAGTGGGTCCACAGGCAGGGTTTTTTGCTAGACTCTGATGGGCCATTTTAGCACTGCAGGGCAAACTGATGGGTTGCTGGTCATGTTGAACCCCAGTCCCCTGCCCTGTCCCAAAAGTACTGAGTCTAGTAGCCCCCTTCCTCCACAGCTGCCCGTAGAGGGGGCAACTCTTTTTTCCTCTCCCTGCAGGTCAAGAGAAAGGCAGGGCCTCAGAGAACAAAGCTCTGTTATCTGAACTTTTACTGGCAGGTTTCTTGATAGTTGCAGATATTCCTCCTAGGCAGGTTTTCGTTTTGCCTAAAGCCATGCATCTTCTCAGCATTTGCATTCAATGGGTGGTTCAGCAGAAAGCTGAAGGCCTGGAAAATGGGGATGTTAGCAGCCCATAATGAGGATGAATTTTCATTCCAAACAGCTGCTTTGACTGGGATAGACTTTGCTGCTTAGTATTTTGTAGGAGGAAGAGTACGGTTCGTTTCTGGGACTGCATTCTGGGCAGGCAGTCTGGGCTGTGGGGTGTTGTTGACTCACCATGAAGACACCCACCTGGAAGACTGAGTAACTTCAGCTGCAAGTCTAGATATAACAAATGGTTCATTACTGAAAAGGAAGAGGACGACCAAAAGAGAAGTCCATGCCTCATTAAAAGGAGGAAGAGATGATTTCCTTGACAAGGGTGCCTTACTATCTTACAAAGCCTACTCACCCTGCTCCATCTACCTCCCTGACCCTTACCAAATACCATCCTCCTGAAATACAGCAGAACCCAACGTAGGCCACCTTGCATTTCCCTTCCTCCACATCCTCCCTCAGCCCTTCCACCTCCAAATGACAGGAAGCCAGCAAAAATCCCAGCTTTCTTTTCTTCTGAACGGCACAGTGCTGCTCCTCGCCAGCTGTAGTTCCCCTCAGTAAACCGGTCAGACCTAGCCCTGCAAGATACCTAGAGGGCTGCTAAGCCGGCAGCTGCAGACACACACCAATTCAGAAAGAAGGTTGAAAAAAGGGCACAGAAGGGTCAGGGAAGATTTGTTTGAATAACCGTGCTTGCCCAAGAGACATGGCAGGTTGAATACCACTGGGGAGTAGGGGCAGATGGGGCAGGAGGTGGATGGCGTTAGCCAAGACAGCTACCGAGAACCTATTGGACTTCTTTTAAATCACCAAACATAGTTTGCCACATTGCAAACATCACTAGCATTTAACCACACTGAAAATGCAATTAGTTCAAATTAAGTATCTTCAAACATGAAAAATACCTATTAATACATAATGTTTTATATTTGCAAAAATTATTTATAATATTTATAAAAATAAATATATTTATATGTTAAATATATTTAATAAGAATAAGTATATTTTCTTCTTCAATAATTTTAAGTTTCAAATAAACTACCTTGCTATTTCATATTTTAACACCAAGAAGAAACTTCTGTCATTACATAAATGATATCCTAGTATTTAGACAGACGTACCTACCAGGATGAAGACACTAAGAGCATTTTAAAAACATTCTAGAATGCTTAAGGTTCACAAACAGAAAGAAATATTTGCTCTGTTGTAAAAGCCATCTATTTCCATTACCAGTATTCTCCTCTGTTTTAATTAAACTGTTTGCAAGCAACTTTGTCTTCAACATCAAGCCAAAGCTTTTCACTCGAAAGGAGAAAGTTATCAACTGCAAACCTATAATAACACATTGGCTCCTCTTTCCCACTCAAAACAACAGTTAAATATTTTTCTCTGAAGAGGTCTACTTAATTCTGAGGCCTCTTAATATCCATAGGGCAGCTGCTGCCCTACGCAATCTAATTGCATTCAGCTGTGCAAACATAAAGACAGAATGATTACCCAAAATGTGTTTTTATTTTCTTGCACTACAGACCCTGGATCATTTTAAAGAACCAAATGGATTTATTATAACCAATCATTTCAGGCTAGACCTCAGACACAGATGAGCTGAAGAAACTGAAGTTGCTAACACTGTTGACAGATTATGTGAACAAGTCACATCAATGGATCAAGAAACCACAAGATGAAAGGCTACTATTGACTCAATTGTATATTCATAGATTTTTAGGACTGGAAACCATTACTGCACTCAGTGAGTCAGCTCTGTTGCTCACAGGACAGAGAAACTTGGACAATAACATTTAGATCAAGCTCTTAATTCCTATCCAAACTACAGTAATGTTTATATCAAGTTTATAATTCCTATTCAGGTTACAGCGTACCATTATGCAAGATACCAAGTGATGAAGAAATCGCAACGTATCTAGGCAAGTTACCACGGCCATTTCTTACACATGTGCTCAAAAATGTATGCTTATTTCTACACCGAGTCTTGTTAATGCCTTAGTTTAGACCAAAGCTCAGCTCTCCATGTAATTTCCTTTTGTAAGATAAAATGACTAAGTCTGAGTCTCATTGATGGGTAATTTTCCAGTTGGCTAATGTACATATCTTCACGGTGTAATTTCACAAAAGCCTTTAGAAGACTAGGCAACAGAACTGAACCTACCACTCCAATATTCTTTTCACTGCTTATGTATACAGCAGTATACAAAAGAAAGTGTAGATGTACTTTGTATTCTTTTGCATTGCACTGAAAGCTGTTGACAAGGCTGAAGTAATTCTTTTCAGATTCATGCCTTTGGCTGGGACTTTATACACTTGCTCCTAGATATACAGCCCACAACTGGCTGTATTCAAGCAGCGTCATAAGACCAAATGATCCAAGTTAGCCTACATGACTGATCCTTTGGGAAAATAGGTAAATTTGCTGAAAAACCTAGAAATAGTAACATGACCATAAACACTACACACAAAAAAAAAATCCAAACCCTATCATTAAAAACTTTCACTGTAACATACTTCTTTATCTGTCACAAAAACAAAAAAGAAAAAATACCCAAACATAAGACACTAAAATCTACTTCAAGAAATAAGTTATCCCACCAGCAGTTAATCTGTGACTCTTAGCTTCTTAAAGTATCCTGCCTTTGTTGCTTTCAGCTTCTCTTCTCAGTTCCAGCTCCTTTGGTTCCTCAAAGCATCCATACAGACAATTTATATCCTCCCCATATTCCCCATAGACCATCACTGCAATACCCCCATTCTTCCCCATGTACTCTCTTTGCCTGGTAAAAAGCTAAGCAAAAGGGAACGTGGCACCAGAAGTGTCTTGGTCATTGATGGGTAAATGTGATTAATGATTGTTCTTGCTGTATATTGAGCATGACACTGAGAACTGGAAGAAAGAGATACTAGTTCGATCATGGGCCCAACAACACTCCCTAGCCGAGAAGCAGAAAGTCCAGCTTTTCCTACCGAAGTTTGAGGCAAACGTTATTTGGGAAGACTGCTTTACGAGTGGCAGATTCATCCCTAACTCACATCCTTGGAGGTGAAGACAAACTATGCTGTACACGATGGCATTTATGGCATTTAGTGGTGGTCACTCATGACTAGTGAATCAGCTTCAGAGATACGCATTGTATGCGCAGAGAATGAAGATGATCTAGGAGACAAAGGAGAATTAGGTCCAAGAGTAAAAGCCTCCAGGCTCTAACAACAGGGTGTGTGATTGCGAAGACTGATGCACAAAAGCGACTAAAAGGAAAAAAACACCAGGACAACACTATATACTAAGACCAAATATTATCAGACAGTAAGAGAATATATATGATTGTTTACTCTTGCATTAATCGATTGTATTTGGTTGTTATTTAAAATACATCAGAGCTGGCCAAACTGATTATCACACCGAAATCTTTATAGAGGTCAAGATTTGCCATGCCACATACCTCAGAGTCAGAAAGTGAACCCTTAGATGGGGTCCAAGCACATGAAGGGTCCTTGGGCATCCCACAGACACTGACCACACTAGTTTTCAACTGGCTCCACTCCTTAGGTAGCTAGAAATAACCATCACTGTCCCTATCATCCCATCCTGCCCTTGCCAAGCATCTCCTTCCTAGGACAACCATTGTACTGTTTGCAAACTACCACTCGGCCATCCATTGTGTAGATCCAAAGATGCCAAACCAGGTTCACAAAGAAATAGCTGAATCACAGAGAAAAAAATCCAGCCTCATTAAAATCAAGTTCTACACCATAATTCTGCAGCTTAGAAAGTATTATTTAGCCTTTTAAGAGCTAATGGGACTAATGTGAGCTAACCATGCTTGTTAAGGATGAGAACTTTTCAAATCGTTTCCGATTAGAAGCATAACTGTGACTGCACTGCTCCCGAGAAAAAGCATTTTTCCTACAAATAGTTTAGAGAAATTCTGCAGTATTAGCAGAATGTTTGATACCTATGAACCCAGTTGAGACAACTTACTTGTTGATTTCTAGAATGTCTTTTATAAAAAAACCCAGCCTATGTTTTTAACTGCATAGGAAAGATTATTTATATGCAGGGCTTTCAAGCCTAAGAAACTGTATTAAGTAGTTGCCACTGAACTGAATGTTTAAGTGCTCATTATTTCTGAAGGCTGAGAAACATACTTGGGCACTTAAAATATGCATTTAGGAGCAGTGCAAAATGATTATAAGCAGCAGTAAAACAATCAGATGCTAAAGCTGAGGTATAAACTATATTGGTTGATCAAGTCTGGAGAGTCTGAAGAATTCAGAGGCATGTAAGAAACTTCTATCAATTAATGCAATAGATGAAACTTTGACAAACGCAGGTCAGCAAGGGAAAGATGCATTGCATTTTACTTGACTGTATAGATCCCGCTAAGAAAAGGTGCTTCAATGAAATCTCTTCAGTGGCACTCAGTGTCTTAGATGACTAGGTTTCCTTTCTTTAGAAAATCAAACCAAATGTAGCCAGTACTGCTTTTTTCCCCTGTAGAATTCGACATAATTCCTGTATAAATTCTTGACATTTTAAAGCAGGCAGTTTTTTTATAAATGAGTCGATTGTCCCTACATTTATAAAGGAAAGATGGGGAGATGCGGTTTCTAAGTACTCCTAAGAGTGATCAGGCTAAGAAAAACTCCTGGGTAAACACCAGTACTTTCCAAACACCTGTCATTTGTGAAAGGCATTTTCATAGTTGAGAGAAAACAGAAAAATCTAAATATTGAATGGAAAATACATAAGAACACAAAATGGCTGCAAAGTTTGTGCCACTCCCAAACATGATCCAAATGCTTTCCAACTTCATGCAGTTTACACACCTTGTATCAAGTCCCTCACCCTGCACAACCTGTGTCTAACCATGGACAGATGCCCGTGATGCCCTAACTAAAAGATGACAACCAAAAAAAGCAAATTCGTCCTTTTCAAAAAAACTTTTTAACTGAAAATAAAATAATAAATGCTGATTTTTATGCTTAGAGTTCTAAATTACTGATTCAAACCACCTGAACAAACAAGGAGCTGCAGTCCTGACTAAACATCAGCTTTTTGCCTGGTTCAGTGATTTGATCAGAATACAGAGACACGCTGATGTTCAATAAATATTTGATCAGCTTGAAAATAACATTGTTAATGAATTCCAAACATTATACAGTGTAATCTTATCACATCATAGAAAGCCGATCTGTAGACAATAACTTTAAAGGCTCAAAAAGATAGGGAAAAGACAGGTTCCTTGGCGAAGCTCAAATCATTCTGTATTCACAATTAAGCCCAAATGATAGAGCCAACTCCTGATAAAGCTTTAAATAACTCATTATTTGACAGTGAAGTCACCATGCTGCTTTAACTCCATGTAGTCAAGCAAATTTGTGTCAATTCTTCCATTCCTCCACTTTAAAAAACAAAATAAGGAACAAGTAAAATTAACACATGTTCTAAAACACAGTAACTCTGGTGTATTCCAGACATTTTTCCTTTAGAGAGACTAAGTAGGAATGATACTTTTTCATACATTAGTACTGGTTAGCCAGAAGTAGCAGTTTTTATTGTGAAAATATTACTATACCACAATGTGTCCGTTATGGAAACGTGACCTAGAGCTATGAAGTAGAAAGAAAAAGGTTATAATCAAAATTACTTCTGAAATATTAAGCTTAACTGCCATAGCAGACTGAAAAGCAAATTACGCTACTAATACGCACTCATTTAAATAGTGTTAGACTATGTTTTATATGAAGGATTTTAACATCTGAATGCAAATCAGGTTTAGAAGGTCATGCAACCTGTATGCAGAAATTAATCTGTTAATATTTTAATAGATTTTTTCAATTGCTTTTTCCAAAAGTGCCTCTGAACTTCAAGATAATGCAAGATTTATATTGGACTTCTTTAGTAAGCATCACGCTAAATGTCTTCTGCTCTTGCACTTTAATTTAGCTTTATACCTCCGGCTTCATTAAACATCTTGTTTCACAACTATACTAATAGCTTTTCACAATATTCCATTAAGCAAGAAGAAAAATATGAGGAAATTTTCGTCATAACTAATGTCATTTACATATTAATCCTATTAATATTTGACAAATGAAGTTCAGTTCACAGCCAAAAATCCATGTTTATAGCAATCAGAACATAGCAGCCACAAAATTACTCATTGCTTTTTCCTGCTCACCACCCCACTGCACCTTACTGTAAGCAGCAGAAACCTATTCTTGGTCACTTCTGTTTGTACTTGTCCTTTCACTTATTATGATCTGGAACTAGAAACACTTAACATTTGGTCTGAAGCAAAACCAAAAAAATAAATGGCTTCAAATTATTGGCTAATATATATATGATCCGCAATGGAATAAATTGTGTCTGTCTTAGATTTTAAATTCTACTTTTGGCAAACTAAGGCAACTGTTGAAAAGCCACATACTCGTTCCTACCTTTGTGACAGAAGAAATGTCCTGACAACAGAACTACAGTCCCTGTGGTCAAAGGAACTGGTGATGGTCCATGGATGATACTTAAGATATTAGATTATATTGCCATTGATTATCTTGTAATTTTTTTAATTTCCACTTTCTAGTATTTATAACTTCATTAAATACATGCTGTGCAAGTCTTCAGGAAAAATTAACGCAATAAGAAGAACAATCAAGATACTTCAATTTGCCTTCTGTTGCTTTATTTCATTCTCTTTATTTCACTTTGGATTACTAACTTGAACAGAGACGGCCTCAGCGTGTAACCACAGTGACTACAGAATACTATTGTACTTACTTCTGCAGGTGAAATTTTCTTTCCAACTAAGCTTCACAACTCACTAACAGCCTTAAGCAGAAATTAATATAATGGAAAAGACCAAGTCTACATAAATTTTCCACAGCCATACATTGTTAATTCCCCACCTCTCTAGAAACACAGATAAATAAACTCAGAGATAAGAAGCTCAATAGCTTAAAACAAATGTCCAGAAAGGCCAATGAGAGTTAGGCTAAATTAGTGTTTCACCACGATCTCCAAAAGACCCTGTGAAATACGGACTGAAATCAATCTTCCTTCATTTCTATCCACCCTTTCTCCCAAAATAGTCAGCCTCTTCCTCTCGTGTGATCAGCAAACCCTTTTCTTCCTAAAGACTTCAACACAATCCTTGCTAAAAACTCCAGCAGTTAGCTTGGCACTGAGCCCAAGGGTTATGTCTACCTTTAATTATTTTTAAGAAGGCAATAATCATTGAAGACTGTGCTAAGGTAGGCACAACAGAGACTGGGAGTTGTAGGTGCTTAATAAAGCTGCTCTCCAAAAGGCACCTGTTTCCCATGTGGTGAATGGAGGAAGAGGAGTACCTGAAGCTTTACAGATGTTTACATACCTCATTTAGGAGAGCACTCACTGTCACTTGCTCCTCCTCACTGAATATATGGTACTTAGGCGCTTCCTTTACAAATACAAGATGATACCGTGCTGTCTATATTTTCAGATTGATATACTCTTTTTCAAGTCATTATATTACTACATACCTGAAAGATTCACACACTCCTTAAATAAGAACATTGGAGACCACTAACACTTCTTTTTTCTGCTATTCTTTCAGATCTAATTAGGTACTAATATACCTAACAGAAACGCAATGTTTGCAACGACAAGCCACAGTGTGGACTGTGAAAGGCAGAAGCAATTTTAGTTCCATTTTATTTATTAGCTGATTTATATTATTTTCAGTCAACACTAATTGAAATTTAGAAAACACAACAGAAAAACTTTTGGACAACTGTATTGCTAGATACTGTGACAATGCTTAGCTGATGCTTTCTGTGTGTACAAACAATAACCTTTTCAGAACTATCCTACAGTTGATAACACTTCAAATTTTAAATGTTAATATTATCTTTCCATTGTATGCTTAACATTACTGTATCCAAATTCATCTCCGGAGGGCTGTGTAAGACATTAGCTTTTAATTCACAGTTACAGAAGTCGCTGACATGGATAAAGGGATGAGTCTGAAGTAAACTGTTGGGACAACCAAGATAATACAGAAGCACTCCTGGCCCCGCTCCCTTTTTTTTTTCTTTTAGTCTCCTAAAGCAATACTTATTATTATTCCCCTCTCCCCCCGTGACAGAACAAATCTTTGAAAGAGTCTTAGGAAGATCATCTTCCTTCTTAATCTTCCTTTCACCTTTCACTGTGATAAAAATCCTTAATTGCATGAAACCAGTGATGTCAAGAGGAAACATTAATTTTCATTGCATAAGTGCAAAATGCTCATTGCATCACTTGGTTTATGAAATTGATTGTTTATGTCTTACATAACAATGTCTTTAAACATTTCACATGCTTAAAGCTTTGCATATATCAGCCTAGAACTTCTCTCATTTCTCAAAGCCCAACAACCCCAATCTCTCTTCACCTTCTGTCCTTTCATTTTTTACTACCTCTGTCCCAACTCAAGCTTAAGTGTAGTCACTTGAATTTACACCAGAGAGTGAGGGAAGTCAGTCTCTCAGAGGACTTATTTCTTTGTGGATGGTTAGTTTGTGATCAAAGGCACCTAGAAATCTCATAAAAGTTGGGTTGGATCAGCGGGAAGTATTCAGTGCTTGAAGTCTGACAGCAGAAGCATCCCAGTGTAACAAAGGAACCTCCATGAACTGAGCAGCAGTGCTCTTGGCTGACTCACTACAATAACCTGATTTGGAAGTTGGGTAATTCACCAGTGTAGAGACCACATTTGCAGGAGGTAAAACCTGTAAATTTAAGGCTTTGTCGCAACACTGATTTTGTTGACATTTTTCTTAAGCTATGATGATAATCAGTATACCAGGAATAATATTTCAACAAATCACCTTTGAGCTCAAGAAGATTTTAATGAAAACTACCGGCCCTAAATAGAAACATGCAAAAATATATTCAAAAATACTTCTTGAGGAATGCCAATCTTGGAAAAAAAAAAAGGACAAACCCTTCCTTACATCAAAAGGCAAACAGTGGGCTAGAGCTTTAAGCTAATGTGAACATAAGGAGAAATGTGCAAGTACAGACTAAGAAATTGCAGCATGCTGGTTTCAGACATAGTCTAATTTCTTTTTTTAATTCCAGAGCTAAAAAGCCCCTTGAGCTGAACAGATACGCATGAAAGATGATGCAGAGAATTGCCAGCAGGATTTTTTCTACATGTTGCCAAACGTATGTTACACAAAATTGTCATTAAAGGCTAGCTTATTACATTTTACAGGGCTACAAATCTCCTTGAATTAAATATTCATGAGTCTTGCTTGAATACTGAATCCCGTAATATTTTATAAGAAACAACAGAAACTACAATTTTTGACTACATATTCTAATATATAATTATACAATTATGAGTTTTAATCATAATAAATTCATCATTAGCTATGTAGATTAAAATAGCAACCTCCATATTTTACAACCTTAGTTTCACAAGAAAACATTCATACAACATGAGAGTAAATCAACAAAACTCAGCATGTGCTTTGCAGTGCTTTTACTTTGCAAGTAGCAAGCTGACGTGCTTGGAGATAAAAAGCAAAGTGGGAAAAAAATGTACACTGAAAAAAACCAGTATGTATTTTCTCTTTCAAGTCTGCTACAAGACTAATACAACATAAAACTGCATTTTGGGGAGAGTAATTTGGATAATGAGAAGGGAAAACTCCTTGAAGAAGAAAAAACACAGCATGCTGAAGGAGAAAGCGCCCACTCTGTGAGAAATTAACCCTTGTCGTTCTAACTTAGGAACAAGTAAGTCAGTGGATCTGGGTTAAATTTAACAGGGTAGCTATTTCCTTAGCACTGCAGCTAAAGGGGAAAAAAGTGTAGGTTGTGTTTAAAAGAAGACACTCAAAAAACTCCAGTTACTTTTTGCTGTCCTTCTTAGGGAGCATCATTCTCACCCTAAAAGCAGATTCTGATATTGGTTGTTAGTCCTGCCTTGTAACCAATATGAAAACACAACAAAACAATAGTGTCGGCCACATCACATTTTTTTTACCCCCTTCTACAGAGCACGACCACACAAATGTCAATTGGACATGCAAGACGACTTCTCTGGTTTGAATACTGGGATTGGGCAACTCCTGTGAAGAACACCTTCCCACTTTGCTGCTGCTGGCAGGGAACTTTCATTCTGTTACTGGCAGAAGGGTTTCAGACAGTTCCCAATCTCTGTCATTTTCTCTGCTCTCCCTTCTCTTAAATGTTTCCTCTCCTTTAATTACACCAAACATTAAACTAACTGTTTATGTAGCTGTGCTCTGAGCAGGCAAGCAGATGAAGGTGCAGAGAATTAGGGGAGGAGGTAAATGACAACTACCATTTGCAAAGACAAGCGTCAACGGGCTTAGCAGCTTTTAACATTGCTACAAGCAATGACGGGGGAACAGAAAGAGTGGTTAAGCATGGCTTTTCCACAAACAAATGTAGAATGTATTTAAAAGACAAAATCGAATTTCTTAAGAAAGAGAACTGCTCCTCATGGGGCCAATTCACCAGTATCCATCAAGTGAACACTGAAACGTTTGATGTGCAGTCACTGAACAATTCTGGAAGAAGAAAGCAGACAAACCTGAGCCAATATACAAACCTTTCTCATATCTGATATGCCTCTAAAGGATTTGTCAACTTACTCAGTTTCCCATGCATCCTTTTTACCGATGTCATTAATAAAATAAAAATAGTCCTTTCTTTAACCTCTATAACCTAAAGCTTAACATCTCCATCACAACTGAGAATAATGTAGGGAAAAAATATCACCATTGGGTCAAGGAAAAATCTGTGACAACATTCAGAAGGTATTTTACAAATCTCCTCCCACCTCCAAGATAAAGTGAGTTTATTATTCCAATCTACATGTTACTAAAATGTGAAGAGATAATAATGAACATGCTAGTATGAATTTTGAGCCAATAAACTAGACTTCTGTGAAGCTCAATCCTATTAGTGAAACAATTTTAATAGAACCCTTCAAAAAGTTTCTTATAGCAGAGTGAGAGCGAGGAGAGTACAGAGATGGCAGCAAAGTGAACAAGTCTGCTTGTCGATCAGCAGTTACTCCAAAAAGGATTAGACATGAGCTACACCTCTCTCAACACCAAGGACACTATGTACCATGCTCATTTTATGAGCTGTCTTGTAAAAACCTTTTCTGTTATACACTACATCCTCAACAGAAGGAGAACATTACTTTTATAAACCAAAAACATTTAATAGGCTATTTGTTAAAATGAAATTATTCTAAAGTTTGGACAAAGAGCATGAACCTTACAGTTAGCAGACAGGGAGCCAGTGGCACTAGTTTTGGCAGAAAGATCTAGAAATTCAGCTGAAGTGGAAAGGAAAAACATCTTGGCTAAAATAAAGCTGCAACAATGAATGCGATGGAAGTTGAGGGAGGATATTAGGGGAAGTACCATTTCTCATTTACCAAAATACTAAAAATAGATGGACCAAAATTTTAGTTGCATTAAATACACAATTCTCAGATTTTTAGGCTCCTGGGAACATCTCGCCCGCAGTTGCATACCTGTATTTGTGCTTTCAAAATATGAAATTGGGAAAACCTCTGAAAAAAACAGGTTTCAAAAGGTGTATCAGCTCAAATCCTGACAATTGTTTATAACTGTTGCAAACAGACATATTGCAGAATAATCTGTTCCAAGAAAGGTATCGCAAAGGATCAAAGTTCTAGACTCCCACTCACAAGTGGGGGGGGGGGAAGAAAGACCATTTAACAAAAAAGACACTCTAGGACACTAAAAACTAATTAGAACAGAAGACTGGTATACAAAGGGAACAACATTCAATTGTTCATTAGGAACAGAAGGCAAGCAATTTTGTCTTAGGGTGGCATAAGAATACTGAATTGTGTTTGACTCAATGCATCCCTTGTCCCCAGCACCCTTTGCAGAGGACAGAATAGGACACACAGCGGTGTTCAACCAGCAGTATTGTTCCCTAACTCCTATTCAAGCACCTAGGGAAGCATACGCACCTGTACTTAGGTATGTGCCATCTTGCAGAAGTGAACCGTGACTATACATGATTGCAGTCAAAAATTTTCAGTGCAGGAGAAATGCAAAAGCTGCCTGTGGATTACCATGATATTGTCTCTGTTCGTTTGTTTTTCTGTTTTCCTGAGTTTCAGGTTTTCCTGAGTTACTCAGGAAACTCCCATTTATGGATACCTACCAAGACATTCACACCTCAAAAGCACTTATTTCATCCTAAGAAAAAAAGGCTTTTGTAATTTACCCCTAGGCCAATAGCTGATTCTTAAACTGTGAGCTACATCATTACTTGATTTAAAATTCTACTTCTATCCAAAATTTCCACTACAGCACAAGAAAGATCTCACAGTATAACGCCATTAGCTATACAGCTAAAGACATTTTTTTTCTAAAAGCGTAAAACTCAGTTCTACTAGCTGCAAGCTTTTTTTAATTAACCAAAATGTATACAAGTGGAGCAGTATATAACCAGTTAAAATCAAGCTGGAATATCCAATCTAGTAAAAAAAACATTATAAAACCCCCTTGCCTTCTGGATGCTAAAAGTTTTAATACCTTTTTTCCTCCACTTTTTTTCCTGGCCAGTCCAGTTGCCATTAATATTGCCAAGAAATTAAGTCACAAATGTTTGTAATGAGAGGCTGCAGAGTTTCAGAAGTAATGGAGCAACACTCACCAAATTTGACAGAGGACAAAACCGTACTTCTTTTGAAGGCCTAGCAAAACATGCAAGCAAATGTCATGGAAACAGAAGCTCTTGCCATGGTAACATTATCCCTGGTACAGTAGCTAACCACTCTAATTTATAATATGCTCCAAGACAAGGTACTAGCTTAATTCCAGTTTTCATTTGGTATTTGTTCCATAACATTCCGTATATCTAGCAGCTGTAAATATTTATTAAAAACATTAATAGTTCACAAGCAAGCAGTATCAAAGCCAAAGCCAAACATAAAGGCAAACTGATGAACTGTAATAAAGCAAGTCTGAGTAACACTGCCTTTTGGGGGAAGAAAAGAAAAAAAAAAGGAAAAAAAAAAAAAAAAAGAGAGACTTATGGCACCATAAAGAATTATATTACAGCTGGTTCCCATTACACATCTGACTCCATGTCAGATGCACAAACACATAGAATGAACTATAAAATAAAAAGGCCCAATTCATAATTACAGTTAAGCGATCCTTGACACCTGCCTTTATATAGAATTTTAAATTTTCTATCAATCAACCCAGCAACCAAAATTCTCAAAACCAGCTGAAGACTCCTACTAGTATTGCAGTTGCTCTCCACAGAGACGGACCAGCTTAGGGCATAGCAATCAGAGCCATGGGAATGATTTTCAATTAACAATTTATTTGATAAATTAGACCCTGTTTATGAACTATCTGCATGCAGCTCATGACTCTGACAAAAACTACTATCCCAATTTATTCTACAATGATGCTTGCTAGTCTATTTTCTGATCTGATCACCAATGCTAAGTTTCACTTATCTGACTGTTACTAGATACAAGGCACATGATGCTACATGCCCCTTCAATCCAGAAACTGAAAAGGGTCAGCACTGCAAACGTAAAAAAATACAGTTCCCATAATATTTTTCCAAGCAAATCAGCAGGCCTTGCATAAACAGGTACAGCAAGCATAGAAAATACAGCTTATCCTGCAGAAGTCTTTTAAAATGTGAAAAATATTCACAAAAATAATCTACTTGGCTATTCTGGCTCATACGCAAATTATGAGAACTACACTGATGTTCTTCACTGGTTCAAATATTTTAATGAAATGCAAAGTTTAAACCAAATCTTCTAACAACAATTAAAGCATCATGACTGTACAACTTAAGCTGTCTGAAATGCAAAAAAAAACCCTTTACCAGTATGCCTCATCTGAAAAATTACATCTTCAGTTTTGTTTGTATACATAATCTACAGAAAGGACAGGTTTATCTTCTACAGTCTTAGTACACAGAAATAGTACCGTGCTCTGTATTTTAGCGTGTTGTTGGTTCTCCTCAAAAAATCAAAATCATTATCCTAAAATCATGTTAGTGCTCTGAAAAAGTCTTGAAGGTTTGAGAAATACAATATATATGATATGATCCATTACATACAAGTTTATTTGTCTAACAGAAAAATCTGTGTTACCTAAAAATGATGCTTTTTAAAAAATATTCTGTAAACACCATGCAAAGCAGTAACGCTTGTGTCTGCTGTTCTTTCCTGTTTGCCCTTGAGCCAGCTGTGTAAAGAGGGGAGGGGGGGAACCAACCCCAAAAACCAAATCTGAATTTTCTTTGCTTGGTTTAAGCTGATGCTAAGACTGTTGCAAAGGAATATGCTGCCTAAAAACTAGCAAAAACCGACCTCTGCCATTCTTTTCTCCAACTAAACTTTCATTTTTTCCTCACCTTTTCTCAACATAGTATGCATCAGATATCCTGTAGAACAGATTTAGATAGAAAATTGGAACTTTACTTTTTATACATCAAAAGGAATAACCTTGAAACTCTTGTTTTGTTAACCATATAGCAAACTTTTTTCCACGTGTTCTGAGCTCATCCTATGAGCACTGGATCCTGTGATCAGCTTCCATTTGTTAAACAGCTGAGTGTTTCCAAAACTACTTAGAATTATCTTTTATTCTTATGTCATTCCTTTTCCTCATTACCAGCAGAACAAGCCATATTTTCCCTTAACAATGGCAACATCAATTCGCAATCTGACAAGTCCCTAAGACACACATTTTAATTGCTCTCCTAACTTAAAAGTTCTCTCTAGAGAATCCTGTGTTGCATAAAACACAGGTTTTGTTTCAGTAGTTGTATGACTGTACAGATATTAAGATCTTCTTGGGATTTAGTGATCACTGTTTGGAAAAAAATCAACATCCAGTTTGTCAGCTCAAACTTGTCCGAACTTTCAGATAGGATTTAACGAGTGTACTAATTGTTTCTTTAACGAACAATTCAAAGTGCACAGAACATCTGCATTTTGCAAATCTGGGATATTTCCAGCTAAGACTCCTATTCATTTTCCCCTTTCGGAATGAACCAGCAGATACGTCACAGTTGCACATTCCTCTATTTCAGTGGAAAGCCTCTAGAGTAACATGGAGAAAAAGAGAATTTCATTTCAGAAACACAATAAGCAGCATTAAAAGAAAATAAACTCTTGCTTTAGGAATATCCACACTAATTATATAAGTAGTTTTCATCATGTTTCTTATCTCTGTATGATACAATCACATCTAAATTATTCAGCATGCATGTAAATGGAAGACAATGGAATTTTCTTAAAAGCAATTTACAGCTTTCAGCTCAAGCTCAATACTTTGATTGTTAATCATACTTAATGGACTTGGTTCACCATTTTGGGAATGTCAAAGACTAGGAGAGCTCATGAATGGAACAAGGAGTATAATTACAACTGAAACTAAAGTTATGGCAGCCAAAATGAGATCAAATTATCACAGCTGTGTCCTGTTGTACCACCTCAAAACAGAATATTACTCCACAGGCACCTCTGAGCCTTGCAGAGCATACCATTCCGCACAGTACGGTGCATGTCATTACTTTAATGTGTTGGCACCAAATATACACAGTTACTTTCAAAGATTTATCTCATAATATCTGCTATCACCTAACAGACATATTTCTAAAGTTACAAAAATTCAGTTATCCTTTTGTGATATTGATAATTCATTTTCAAATTTGCTATTTATAAGAACAGTGACCCAGTAAACATTTCAAAAACACATTCTGCCTTATCCTGATACAAACCACTGTTTTTGCTTTACAGCTATGTTCCTGATTAATAAAAATGAAGGATCTTCATGGGAACTTAAGAAGTCTGTTGGCTGTCACGTTCTGGCATGCATAATAAACAGTACTGGGGAAAAAACAACCACAACAAGGTAGTTCTTCCAGATATCTTCCTTAATCTTTTCAGTTTTATAAAGTACAGATGAATCATGCATGAGGCATTCTGTTTACTGATAGCTATTCCAGGATCCAAAGAAAATAATGTATTGACAAAATACTTTCTACTATATCTTTCAATTTCCAAGTCATTCCTGATCTACCAACTTCTCAGTCCTGGAAAGACTGCTGTAAAATTTAGCATGAGAAGGAACACTGCCATGGAGACAAGTGACCACTTCATTAGTGTATGTTAAGCATCAAGAGCTGAATCAACTACTCTGATAATTCAGCAAAAAGTTTTCAATTATTTGAAGCAGCAGCTCTCCTGGACTGCCCTATCCAGCCATAAAAGATTTGTTTTTCAAAGCTGATCCACCACACATATAAATTAACATCATCTGCAGAATACAGACTTAAATTGTTAAAAGCAAGTATATTTTGCAGAAGCTGAACAATGGCTTTGGTATTCTCCCCTGAATGTTGCATTTACCGTATATATTCCTACAATTTTTTATTTATTTAAGCTGGAAAGTTCATGCAATCTGACATAGCTGGAAGCATGATAGCCAGTGCACTCAACAAGCTCCTTGGCATCTAGCTTTGAGACAAAGAAGGTATGCAAAAATCATATTTGAAAGCCTTTATGAATGATGATTCTACCTGTTCTAACACAAAATACATCTTTATTTTCCATACATTTAGAACAGTAGCATCCAGAAAAGGTGCTTTCTTTTTTCCCCTTCTTCTAAACAACACATGCAGAGAAATCACCATATTAATGTCAACTGACAATCCTGAGGATGGCTAGTACACATAACGTAAAATGTAAGAAAGATCTTTCCTGTCTAATGCCATTGGCAGGCAGGATGATTTAGCTGCACAACAGAAGTTCAAGAACCTATTTGGATAGCTCCCATAAAGGCAATTCCTTGCCTGAGAAATCAGAGAACGTCGGATGGCATAGGTCATAAGCAAAAAAAAGAGATAACACACCAATTAGAACTAACACTTTCCTCAGGTAATCAGACTCAAGAAACTGACATCTGTTTAGACAGACATAAAAAGGAAGTCAGGTTAAACACTTCTGGCAAATAGCACATACATTTGCATCTGTAAATGTACTACAGGACCAACAGCAGAAAGTTAAACAAGAAAAACTTGTGCTACACCTTGCTATATTCAGAGCTAAAAATGACTCACGACTCCTAACTCCCTCCCGTCTTTTGTCAAGTGTGGACACCAGGAGTTCGTACGTGTAAGAAATGTTCAAATTTCCTGAGGTGTGAATCATCTCAGGTTCTTGGAAAGTAAGTTGAAATCAAAAATCTACGATGTTCCAAGATCATGGCACTTCTATAGGAGTCTTACAATTTAATTAAATGAGCTCTAATTAATTAGACCTTACTTATTGGTGTTTAAGTAGCATTTCTGTTGTTATTTTTATTTAATTTTCTACTTTCCAGAAAATGTAGAAAACAAATCACTTCAAGACAGCAAAGACAAACTTGAATTGGTATAAAAATTTTACTTGTAGTCACAGAAAAAGTCTCAAAGAAATACTGTGCATTGCTAATAAATTTGAGCATGTTCATAAAACATATGATAGAATGGTATATTTGAGATATGACCAGTTATTTAAGAGACAAATGGCGAGGAACATTGCCATGGAAATTGAATATAACAGCTATTCATAGGCAGAAAAGAGTTGTAAAGCTCAGTGGCATTTCAGGAGATTGACAGCAAGTTCTCTGTTAAAGCAAAACCTACAACAGCATAAAAAGTGCGTACTGACATGACAACAGCATCCCCTGACTAGTAACAGATTCAGTCATGAACATTCCTCTTACAGAAGAAATCACATCTAGCAAAGAGGTATTCTAAAGATACATTAAAGGTTTTAGTAGTGTGGGTCAGTACAAAGACCGATGAAAAATATTCTCTCCAAATTTTCCTCCCTTCTGCTGAAAACTCTGGAGAAAAAAAAAAAAAATCAGGCAGTCTTAGCATCCATGTTAAGGAACTGAGGTGCTGACCTCTTCTCTTTGGTGTCCAGTGACAGGACATGTAGGAATGGTTCAAAGCTGTGCCAGAGGAGGTTTATACTGGACATCAGGAAACTGGTCATTATCTTTACTGAGAGGGTGGTTAAACACCGGAACAGGCTTCCTAGAGAAGTGATCAATGCCCCGAGCCTGTCAGATTTTAAGAGGCATTTGGACAATGCCCTTAAAAATTTGCTTTAACTTTTGGTCAGTCCTGCATTGGTCAGAGAGTTGGACTACATAATTGTTGCAGGTCCCTTCCAATGGAATGCCTCCAAATCCTGTATGAATCACTACAAAATTAGAAAGCTAAATCCAGAAACCAGTATATTTGTTAGAAGCAAAAATTTGTTATATGATTCCTCCCAAGACTTTATATATCAGGTTTGATACTGAGACTATATCTAAGCCTATCTGAAGCCACTACTTGCTAGTGCAATAGAAATATTTAACAATAATTGATGTCCCGTGACTGGTAAATGTGATGTCTGGGTTTCAGAAATAGGCCAGCAACTGACCTGACCTATGTTTAAAAAAATCACAGACCATTCAATAAAACATACACTGCTGAAGGAAAGGCTTACCAATTACATCGGATTATTTAGAAGAAACTGGCACCGCTTAATGAAACAAAACATGGCCTTTTGCAGATATTTTATTTGGTGGTACCTTTTGGAGATATTTCATTCAGCGTTAACTTCAATGATTTTGGGTGAACTTTTACAATGGCAGAAAGTAACACAGCCTATTATACAATAGGAATAGCACAACTAATTAACAGGCAACCAAGCATTTCAGATCATCACTAAGGCTGCCATAGGAGGGGAAGGAAGATATATTAAAAACTCATGCAATGTTAGTCAGTAATAAAAACCTGTTCACTATTCTCCTTTCATTTTAAAGGCTAAGCTTTTTGTTAGTACTCAGTATGGAGAGTTATGTGTTAAATAATTCAGCCATTCTTTAAAATAACATTTAACTTAGAACACAGCTCGGCAGCTGCCCTTCTTTCTTCCCCCAAAAAATCCCAAACTCACACAACTGGACTTTACTCCTCACCCAAAACAAGAGCATGGAGAAGTACCAAACAGAAATCAGGCTGAGCCAACACAAAAACATTACACAGCTCAGGAGGCAAAAAGATGGAATAGAGGACAAGAAACTCTGATACAAGCTTTCCACAGATGCTCAAAAACTGTCCTTAGGCCTTCTTAACTGATGGCCAGTGAGCCTTCTTTTAGGTGGCTAAAGAAAGAAAATAATTCCTACATTCTTTTCCCAAGCCAGGGAAAATAATAGTTCTAGCCAGCAAGAAAGGCCGTTATTAAGAGATTGCTAGCATAAAAATTAGACAGCCTTGAGATACCTAGCAAAGGTATGATTTACAAGGCAGATAACAAAAGTAATTTCACTGATGGGTGGGCACAGGTCAGAGAGCCAATTCTGCCACCAAAAGATAAGAAGCCTTTTTTGAGGTTTCCATTAAAAACGCAGAGGCTGGCAAACTGCAAGTGTCCTAAAACAAATGCATTAATTGTTCACTGTTTTGAAGTAAACTTTTAGAAAAAAGTATTGAAAGATCCAATGTGAATTTGTAAATCAGGTGTTCGGTTTTTACCTGCAAACTAATTCATTCATTGTCTGGGGCATGATCCCAGGGACACACCTGTCCACAAAGTCTCCTGCTGGCCTGTTTCACTCCTAATTAGCACTTAGCTTCTGTCCCTGCTCTGCCAACCTGCTACATGTAGAGGGATCAGAAAGCTGATCAGATGGAATGGAATTGGCTTAGCCACGCGGGAGTTCTTAAATGGATAGAAAATGATGCAGGGAAAAGAAGCATTAGGGAGAAGCAACATAAAAGGGAAATCAAAAGGAATGTGGGAAACAGGCTGTTGGATACAGAGGATTCATGAAAAGAAAAACAAAAAAGGCAGAGAATACAAAGGGAGGAGGAAAAACAATAGTAAGAAAATGTTATATTTGTCTGTCACCACAGAGTTGTTAAAGAGCAGTAAGTTAATCCAGGAGAGGCACAGGGGAGGCACTATGAAGCACACGTATCAAATCACTGACAAAGCATTCTTAAATCATAAACAAGGCAAAAACCTCCATCACTTTCACTAAACACACTCTTCTCATGAGCTGTGAAAGCTTTTGGTCTCTGGAAAGGGAGGAAGGGGGAAGAAGGGAGGCCTCAGTCACTGCCTTTCAATTGTCATTGCGAAATTAAAGCACTTGTATACCCTGGAATATAACCAATTTAAGTAACTCAAATAATCAGTTAATTAGTTAGGAATAGTAATGCTCAGTTAGCATGACCTTGCAAAATAAACTAACTGCACAGCCAGAAAACAATCTCCTTACCCCTTAACATTGATTCTACTATCACCACTCACAGTGCAAAACAAATTCTGCTTCAGAACAAGAACCTTGCTGCTCATAATACCAGTTTACATAGGAAGACTAATAGAAAAAAATAAACCCTATTTTGTCTACTGAAACCCTAGATTCTGTAGTAAAACTTTTTCATAAATCCCTTTTTATTAAAGCATGTATTCAAAACTGAACTAATGCACAGGTACCCGATGCCAAATCTCTTCAAATCCAAGAGAAAAGTAAGAAACCCCACACCTCTTAGAGGCCAAAAGCATAATCCATATTCACAAATCACTTTGGGTATTTTGATTTTTGTTATAAGGCAGAATTAAACCAAACTTCAAAACAACAAAATATTCTTCATTCATGTTGACTCCCAATACCAGCGTTGCCTATAGCTAGTGGGGAATATATCCATATACTCAGGTCTAAATGCCCGTGTCTAAGACCAGAGATCAAGAGAAACATCCCTGAATAAACGGAAAAAAAAACCCACAAGACTGAATTAATAAGCTCAACATTCTTTATATGAGTTAACTTCTGCATGCTGCTTCAACTATTAAAAGTATGGAAACTGTGGATATTTCTCCACAAAAACATTCCTGTCTGTAAATGGCCACATCCCATCCATCCTCCTCTGCTGCCACTTTATCCTTCTCTGTGATTTTGCTTCAATTCCTGTTAACTTTTGTTTTCCCCTACTCAAAACACAGAGGAGACTTCAGGAGCTCCCAAAAGATGTTCGTAAATTTCCCTGATCTTCTAAAACTCAGCATCATTTCTGTCTTTTTTTCTGCAAGATCAAGTATGTCAATAAAAATGGTTGTTAGAGAATTGTCTTTTTCTGGATATGCCATTGATCTCTTCACCTGAGACAAACTGGTTTTACAAAGGTATTTAAGTTTCACGGTGACCAAAAGGCAGGCCTCTACCCTGATCAACAATAGGTATCTTCCTCTGTGAAAACATGTCATACATCACACATATAACTCTACAATAAAAAAAAAACTATCTGTTAGTATACTCAAGGGATCATTTATGCATTGTTATACTCTGTTGCCCTTGTATTATTACCTAGTAATTTATGCCCTCTGTACCACATAAAATAAAAAAGCAGTATCAGCTATTTGTATTAGCTTCACCCCTTTCAGTTAATCAGCTTTAATACTTATTTCCTAATTAATAGGTTTACAATAATTTCTTTTGCTCTGCATATATTTTCTCCACTACAAAAGCCATTGAGAAAACTGCATATGGCTTAATACAGGAAAATCAGTTTAATAACAGATGCAACAAACTTACATTCCATAAATCTTGAAATAATACTGAAAATTGAACATTACATTAGACTAAATAAATATATCCCATGTTTTAAATACGAAAAACTTTTATAAGCATTTATGCAAGCAGATTAGTTTTTCCGTGGGTTATAAATTTCTCAGTATGCTAAATTAGAAAACACAAGTTCCAGAAACACAAAACGTATCAGATATTAATTTCCGGTAACAATAGCAGAGACACACATTCTCAGTAATTTCATTTCAACTAGAAAAGGTAATATTAAATTTAGCTGTAGTAACTGGCCACAGCTTAACCTCCAATATTCAGGAAAGTAGTTTTGAGAAGCCTTTACAACTGCTTTAGATTTTAACAATATTTCATGACACCATGAGGGCTTCTTATGAAAGTATGAACTTTCTTTACCCTAGTAGTTTTGCTTTGACTGGGAAATAGCTATATATTTTTTTAAAAAGAGAAAGTATCTGGTCTAATTGCTTCAGTTAAGTTTATGGTTAGCTGATGATACATGACTTGTGATAAAGAGAGGTTAATCTTATTTCCAGATGGGAGTGTCATCACCCTTGCCAAGATCTAGAATATAGGAAGTAGACCAGAAAAACATGTTTTATTTGGAAGACTAAATACAAATATTTTCTGTGAGCAACTATAAGGGGAGAAATATCTGTCAAATGTGAAATAATCAAAACCAATTCCTTGTTTTACAGGCTAAGAAAAAAGTCAACATGGATTGATGTTACAGTTACTCTCTATGCCAACATACAATACACACTGCAGCATATCCATCCTATCACAGGGAGCAGTAGTAGGATGGAGAAGGTCACGCTACTGACTTCCTTTAAAGACACCCTTCCTGCTTGAGAACTATTTACATTTTTTCTTTCTTGTTATCTGCGGTTCTTCTGGTGACTTCCCCCAGCCCAGTCATACACCTTTATACTGGCAGATATGGCTCAAGAATATATCATGCTTTAATCGCACTAAAATAACATGAGTCACAAATTTAATTAACATTTTAACACGTGAACATCCCTGAGAAAGAAAAATAATCCAAGAGCTCAAATCAATGGTTGAAAGATTTACAAAACCCATGCAGTAAGAAAAAAATCCTTATTTAGCAGCATGTCATAGTATGCACAGAAAAAAAACATGAGTTGATTCCCAAAAACTACCACCATGGATTAATCTGAAGTCACACATACTACAAATTAGATTGCAACCAGCTGAATTTAAGTAGTCTGAGGAGCTGGAAAAATCAGCACCAACTGCAAAGTAATCCTGACTGAAACAAAAATTAGGTAGTAAAGGGAAGGATGAGTGGGGAGGCAAGGTGAGAATCTCATTTGAGAGTGAAAAAACATTTTTTGAGAAAAATCCATTTCTACGCTACTTACTCCTGTAGGCTGAAATATCAGGCCATCCACTTCATGGCTAACTTCTCTGGCAAAGCTTCCTTCCAGGAGCTGTAGAACAAAAGGAAAATAATTACTTTTTCCATAGAGAAATATTTCACTTAGAAGACTGCCCATCAAAGCAGATTATACGCTACTACTGCAAAAATTTGCTAGTAAACTGCTTATTTATGCTTTAACATTAGAGTTTGGGAAATGTCAACACAGAAAGATTCAACAAATTAGCAATTTTTACAAAGAACACTCAAGGCTGAAACAAGTTTCAGGGACGCAAATCCTTACAGTCCTGTTCAAGGAAAATGCCTTTATCTAGAAAGATATACTGAGAAACCAAGATGATTCTATACACTAAAAACATGAAGAAAAATAATTTCTGATACAGGACACCGCAGTCATTCGTAGCCAAATTAAAAAACACATCTGCCACTTCAACACACAAGTAGCACTTACTTTAGATTGAAACTACATACTGAAAAATATTTCAGAGCATCATTCAAAATTCATGTTTGGCAGACTCCCTAACTAGGGCACAACCCAGTAACACAGCTTCACTACTGTAAAACAACTGTCTGAAGTTGGATCTTGAATATTCATTTTCAAAGACTGTGAATTCCATATGGAGATGAATACATCCATCAAGATGCATTTACCAGAGAAAAACCATCTAATTAAATAAACTAATGAAACCAGCTAGTCGACAGTTAAGAGAATTGATTATATAGTTCCATGTTAAATTATGACTTGCTTAAGGAAAAGTAAATAACCAATGAGAACTACAGTTCTAGTAGTAACAAAAGTAATAGCAAAAATTAGGTGAATTACCAAAACACCTCTCTATTCATTTTGGTTTATATTTTACTGTAGAGACAAAGAATCTGTTGTAAGTGCTTTTAGTAACATTTGGGGGGAAAAAACCAAACCAAACCAAACCAAACTTTGATGTGTAACCAATCACATGGTCATAAAATACAGCAAATACAGAACTCAGTAAACCAGCCAGTTCTAAAAGCAACATTTTGGTCTAGACTGTTAATTTTGTACCATTTCCCTTATATAGTTCAACTTAACTCAATGACCCACTGACTGTATTATTCAAATTAAGTCAGTAAAGGGCAAAAGTATGAAAGCAGTTGAGAATTAACATTTGTATTTTACTATGGGCTGTACAACTCAAAGTAACGCACTTACATGTTTCAAGGATCAAAAAACCTGATGGCCAAATATTTCAAACAATATTAATATAACATGATATTTCACTTAAATCTGTAACTGTTTGCATAGAATAATTGATCATTTTGTTATAAAAAACCTAGCTTTTTTCCTTATCCACACAGTCATTACCATATTAGTGCCTACAGCTGTGTCAGCAAATACAGCTTCCACTATTCAACTTTTAGATACAATTTAATTGAAAAAACACACTCTTTGAGAATACTCTCAAAGTAGTAAAATACTTTAAGAATATTTGATTCTGAGTAAGAAATCATCCAGTGGAACATTATTTTTCAGTAGAGAAAGCCCATACTTGGAATTTGAATTTGTAGCTTGCATTTACATGTTATCATTTTGGAATTTACAGCTGAGGCTCACGGTATAATGCATCCTCTATCACGTGTCTACACAAAATAACAACAAAAAAAAATCAAATTATTTCATAAATTCACTGTCAGTCTCCGCTTCATCACAGCAATGAGTACATTGGAGAAATATTTAAACAAATGTCAAAAAAGGTTTTTTAATTTTTTTTTAATTTCTACACAAGCGAAGTCTTCTGTGGATCACTTGTAAGGTTACTGTGCAGTTCCAAAACTGACTTGCCAGTGAGAAATATGTAACAAGAATATGTTTCACACTGACAAAAACACACAGGAAAGATTTCATTAAATTCAAGTACCAAAAAATATCTCTCTGAAGAATAATAACAGCAACAACAACTTTAAAAGTAAAACACAAACTTCAAATTAGCTGAGACTATACTAACCAAAGTGGCAAACAGAAACCAATCATCTCCCTTCTGCTTCTTTGAAGTTCTTAAAGGAACTATAATTTGAGGACACTGTTACTTTGGCATTAGAGCTTACATAAATTGTATTATTTACTCTTTCCCAAAATAAAACTTCAGAATACGGAAATAATCTTTTAATTTGGAGTGTGTGACTCACTGGGATAAAGCATAAAATTATTATCATGCACTGGTTTTTTACCTGTAGCAATCTCCACTCTGGTCTACATATAGTTTTAGAAAGCTACATTAAGGCACTATCACAACTTCATAAATGGAGATGAAAATGTAAAGTCAAAATTTACCATTTAAAAAATTCATTCTAGTATTCACTTTCATTTGCTACTTCACCAGAATTATAAAATGCAAGGGAATCTCTCTTATCAACATGACACCAAGTTTCAGACTTGAACTCGTTCTCATTTTGGAAGTCCACAGTGTTCTCACTAAGCCATCTCCTCCCAAGTGTCAATTAGATCTCAAAGACAAATAGATTTTAAAACCAGTGCAAGCCTCAACAGATAACTAAACTTCTTTATACTCCCAGTTATTCTGCTTTCATTCTCAGTTATGCTGCTTTCATTCTTATTAGGTCAATTACAAGTATTTGAATGATAACACTCTAGAAAGGATTTCTTACTAGAAAGGATTAGCAATTTGGGGGAGGAGGAGAGGGAAGTGGGAAGGAGGGAATGGAAATTTTCTCTGAGCTTCTTCCATGCACATTTTCTTGAGAATTAAACTAGAGGCTGTTGGTGAACAGCAAAATATACATGCACTGAATATTGCAGAAAGTTTGGAATGACAGGGGAATGAGCAGAAAAGGAATGTGACATGTAAGCAAGTATTTTTGACACTAAAACCCAAAGTTTATATAAGGCTTTTAGGTTTATGAACTTAAAATGCAGATATTGTGGTTCATCTTTTAAAAAAACATGTTCAACTTTCTACACGTTAAAATTTCTAATTAACTTGAACAGTACAGTCTTTTTTAATCAGCAGCATGATGAATGGCACACCTGCTTGACTGGGATGACTGCCAGGGATCAGATAAAACGCAATGCATCTCAATGACACTTTATACGAGATGGGTAAATGATGCATGCGAGCCAATTCTTCTGGCATGTTATTCCTTGTAGCCTCACGGCATCTATTTCCACCTGTGAACCCCTTTGTTCACTTCTTGTAGCTTCCCACTTCCCTGTGAACATTGCAATAAATCACATACTCATACCAGACTTTATTATTTAAAACTTTTTCCTTTCTAACTTTATAACTAAATAAAAAATTGCTACATTGAATAATATCCTTCTAACAAAAGGAACAGAATAATCACATGGAATGAGTGGAGCTGTACAATGAGTAACAGCATTTGTCCTTGCTCTTTAACCACTGAGAGGAGGAGCTGCAGTATGTCACCAAAGTAGCACTAATAACCTGCTGAAGCTGATTTCACTACAACACTGAACCAGTCAACAGTTCTTGAGTGGCTAATTGAAAAATCATGCTTTGGACCTCTCTCTATATTTACCATTAAAGAAATCACTTGGCTCCTCCTGCAGGAAGAGGAGAAAATTCAGGTGCATACAGATTCCACATAACGATAGTAGGTTTTCATTAATGTTTCTGCAATTCAGAGGCAAGCCATTGACTGTGACAAGTTTTCAGATGTTACTTTATTAATGAAATAAGTTAAGTCCCATAGGTATTACTATGCCTTTTCCTTCCCCTTACAAAAATGTTCTAATGGAAACACAACATTCTGAGTTATATAGATTCCAAAACATAATGACGACTCTGCAAAGTCATGTTGACTTTCTACAAAATAATTTGGTTAAGGTCCTTGCACACAACTATTATCGATCTGCTATGTCACAATATTCAATTATTCCTAACCATTTTGTACACATTTCTGACTGAAAACTGATACTGCTTGTTAGTCTACTGAAATACTTGGAGGTACAGAAAAAAATCCCTCTGACTTTTATAATACAAGACAAATACATGTCCATTTTCCATGGTTTTTCAACTTCAGAGCTGCTGAAGTTCAATTCAGTTTCAAGTAGAGCTGGAGCAACTCTGCCTACACCAGTCCCTAAGCAGTTTCTCAGTGGCACTTTCAAATTACTGATCATCTACCTCTTCACTCCACAGTGAAAGCTGCAAAAGGGAACATACTTTACTCAAAAGTATTAGGTACAAATAAACTACCAATCAACCTGTCAGTTAACTAGAATGTAAAACACCTTTGGACATGAGCATACTGTCACTCCTAACTTCACAGAGCCAGCATATTCACTGGCTTAGGTTTCAACTCAACTTACAGAACAAACCCTTCCTCTGATGATGACAGCCCTCACCATCAGACCACAGAGTAATTCTCACATCCTGAAAACTGTCAAGTTTTACAGACATGAGCTCATAAATCTCTGTACAGATAATGCAGATTCTTTAAACTCTACAGTCTTCAGAGAAAGATTCAGAAGTTACCAGCACCACTAACCATCTTTTTTAAAAAGGAAACAATTACTCTGGCTCCTTCCTCACATTTCTCTAACAGAGATGGACTATTCTGCTTTTATCACTCCTCTTCTATTTTTACATTAATTTGTTTCATCTTGCTTGCCAGTTTCTCTATTTACACAACAATTTCTTCAATAGCCCTGTCTCAGCATACACTCTTTCATGAGATCTTAATTATGCAAGTTCAACATAAAAATTACTTAACACTGGTTGCTGACGTATTTAAGACATCCCAGAAAAAGTTTTACATCCAAAGTAGGAGGTACAAATGCTTTCAAATGTACAGAGGTTTAAAAACATTCAATTAAACATACCTGAATTTAATGTGTCTAGTACTAAGTATTTTTATAATATTTTTGCTAAATAATTCTAAAAAAATCATCTCTATTATTACATACAGAAGGCTCTAATGAAAAGATCTATGAATCACAAATCCATCTGAAGATCTGTGTACGAAAACCAGTATTTCTACTGGGTAGCCTCCCAGGATTTAAGCTTTAAAAAAAAACTAAAACAAATGAACACAAAAGCCTGCCTAACAAAACTATTTGGCTTAAAAATCAGAACTGAAATATGAAGATCTCAATCTATAAAGACTGAAAAGAAAAATGAAAGGAAAATATATTGAGAATATAATATATTGAAAGCAACCTATTACATAATATCCTCAGTAATCCTGTTTTTGAATAACATCAGAAAGCACAGAATCCTAGAATCATTTAGGTTGGAAAATACCTTTGAGATTAAGTGCAACCACCAACCCCGCACTGCCAAGTTCATCACTAAACCATGTCCCTAAGCACCACATCTACGTGTTTTTCAAACATTTCCAGGGATGGTGATTCCACCACCTCCCTGGGCAGCCTGTTCCAATGCTTGATAAACCTTTTGAGGAAGAAGTTTTTCATAATATCCAATCTAAACCCCCTCTGGACAACCCGAGGATATTTCCTTTTGTCCTGTCGCTTGTTACTGGGGAGAAGAGACCGACCCCCACCTGCCTACAACCTCCTTTCAGGCAGCTGTAGAGAGCGATAAGGTCTCCCCTCAGCCTCCTTCCCTCCAGGCTAAACACCCCCAGTTCCCTCAGCTGCTGCTCATCAGACTTGTGCTCCAGACCCTTCCCCAGCTCCGCTGCCCTGCTCTGGACACGCTCCAGCACCTCAGTGTCTGTCTGGTAGTGAGGGGCCCAAACCTGAACCCAGGGTTCGAGGGGCGGCCTCACCAGTGCCCAGTACAGGGGGACAGTCACTGCCCTGGTCCTGCCGGCCACACTGTGTCTGACACAAGCCAGGATGCTGTCGGCCCCCTCGGCCACCCGGGCACACTGCTGGCTCATGTTCAGCCGGCTGTTGACCAGCACCCCCAGGTCCTTTCCCCCAGGCAGTTCCCAGCCACCCTTCCCCAGGCCTGTAGCGCTGCCTGGGGCTGGTGTGACCCAAGGGCAGCACCTGGCACTTCGCTTCATTGAATTTCATACAGCTGGCCTTAGCTCTTCGATCCAGCCTGTCCAGACCCCTGCAGAGCCCTCCTGCCCGCAAGCAGATCAACACCCCCCCCCAACCAGGTGTCGTCTGCAAACTTACTGAGGGTGCACTCGGTCCCCTCATCCAGATCATTGATAAAGACATGAAACAGGACTGGCCCCAGTGCTCAGCCCAGGGGAACACCGCTTGTGACCAGTCACCAACCGGAGTTAACTCCATTCACCACCACTCTTTGGCCTCGGCCATCAGCCAGTTTTTTACCGGGTGTAGAGTGCACCATCCAAGCCATGAGCAGCCAGTTTCCCCAGGAGAATGCTGTGGGAAACGGTGTCAAAGGCTTTGCTAAGGCCCAGGTAGAGAAAACATCCACAGCCTTTCCCTCCTCCGCTAGGCCGGTCACCTTGTCATAGGAGATCAGGTCAGTCAGGCAGGACCTGCCTTTCATAACCCCTGCTGGCGGGGCCCGATCCCCAGTTGTCCTGCACATGCTGTGTGATGGCCTCAGGGTGACCTGCTCCACAACCTTCCCCGGCGCTGAGGTCAGGCTGACAGGCTGCAGGTTCCCGGATCCTCCTTCCAGCCCGTTCTGGGGCATCATATCAGCTAACGTCCAGCCTTCTGGGACCTCTCCAGTTAGCCAGTACTGTTGATAAATGGTGGCTCCCCCACCAGCTCCCTGAATACCCTTGGGTGGATCCCATCCAGCCCCACAGACTTGTATGAATCCAAGTGGAGCAGCAAGTCATTAACTTTTTCCTCCTGGGCTGTGGGGACTTCATTCTGCTTCTTGTCCCTGTCTTCCAGCTCAGGAGTCTGAGGGTAACTGGTCTTGCTATTAAAGACTGAGGCAAAGAAAGCACTAAGTACCTCAGCCTTTTCCTAATCCTTTGTGGCAATGTTCCCTGCAACATCCAATAAAGGATGGAGATTCTCCTTGGCCCTCCTGTTTCTACTCTATAAAAACACTTTTTTTTATCTTCTACAGCAGCAGCCAGCCTGTTATCTAGCTGGGCTTTCACCTTTCTAATTTTCACCCTGCATAACCTCAAGACATCCTTATATTCCTCCTAAGTTGCCTGCCCCTTCTTCCAGAGGTGGTAAACTCTCATAAAGCAAAAATAGTCTGGCTCAGATTCATCCCAACTATCACATTTTCCAAAATAAATCAAACAGTAACAGGCAATGATGGAGCCATCATCCAAACTATTAACATTCTAAACTCCAGCTTTCAAACATTACATTTTGAAAAGGAGGCCTTCTGGAAAAGAATTAAATATGCTGTTGGTGGGGTGTAAGTTTCCTTCCAGATGATACACAGGCTACTGTGCAATGCTTGAAAACATTTATCAAATGCAGCTTCATGTCAGGTGAGGGAAGCTGGTCCCTCTAAGTACGGTAGTCGTCTCTGCTCCTTCCTTCTCCCCAGAATCTTTCCAGTTTCCCCTGTCCTGCAACATATTTTTTTATTTGTTTGTTTTGTTTCTGCAAGCAGAGAAGGTATCAAGAATTACAGAGCTGCTTCCAGTCTCAAAGCAAAAAAGCATCAAATAGCATGTGAGTAACTATATACCTGGGGCAGGGGGGAAATGTCATATATTATTTAAAAATAAAACTCAATATCTCAAATTTTCCACAAATAAAAGCTGGCTAATTAACATTGTAAGATAAATGCAGCCCAAAATAAAGTGTTGAGAAGTTCTGATTTGTTGACTGAAATTACCACAAATATACAGTAACAGTCTTTAGTGACTTGGGAATACACAGTTTTGGGCATTAAAGGGAGCACACAACTTCTGAAACATGGAAAAAATTAAAATAAAAACCTCAAACTGAATTCACTCAGACTTTTATCTTTTTCATACTTGGGTTACTGTTCACCTCACCTAGTGTTAGTGCTTGCAGGAAACCAGCTGACCTAAAAAAATCCAGTGTAAATTAACAGTCTGGTGGGACATGGGAGAGGATTAACGACACACCTCTGGCAGTTCCACTGCTTCCTCCCCTCCCTGCCCAAAACCAGAGATAGCTGAGTCACCAGTTCAGCCTTTCATACAGCTATGAGGATGAAACCCTCTCACGCATATTGAAGCTCCTCTTCAAGAGATATGCTCAAGTGCCAAGTAATTTTTTTGAAAACTATGCAGTCACAAGTTACAGCACACTGTGATGAAGAACCACAATCTTCATTAAGCTGTTCCATGAAGTACTGCATGCACACTTAAAAAATTAATGCCTATTTCTCTGGATCTTTTCTCTTCCTTCAAATTTTCATCCTGTTTCCTCTATTTAGGCACTGACCAAGACATCTCTTGCAGGTTTTTTTTTGTGCAAAGAAACAAGCTTCATATTTCAAACATTTTGCAGGAAAGTAGCTGTAACTCTTCAAATATTTCAATAATGTTCCTCCAAACTTAGTTATTATTTTTTTTCATCAACTGAAACAATCCCAGCTAGACTAGATAGAATATTCTGGAGGAGCCATAGCAGTGAGAAAAAAAATGCACTCCATCTTCTCCTCCGCAGGAGTCTCCTTTCAAGGAGATCTCTGGAGGATATGTATCCAATCTTATACAACACTATCAGTTGAAGTGTATCTTTACAGCAGAGTAAAGTCCAATTCTATAATGCATCCTCAATTATCATTGTATTTGGCTATCTTAAAGATTCTGAATATTTGTTTGCTGGGAAACCAGCAATAAAAAGGCAAGACAGGAAATGCAGCACGATAACTGACAGTACAGTCAGAAATCCACAACTTATACTCAATATTCTTAAGGTAATATACTAAAAAAATCATGAAGTTACAAAACATTTCTTGGCCCATGCTAATGATCTCGAATATGCATAAAGAAAGAGTAGGATCAAAACCTGTATAAAATAAATTTAAAAATGACCTCGCTAGGAAGTAACTATTTAAAGAAGTTTTTTATGCAAAATAAGAACCAAAACATTGAAGAATAACTGCTACATTTTCAGTAAACTAGTGAAATAATCTACTTTGCCATAATGGCATAAGGAACACAAAGTACAAACTTCTCACTTGCTCATTACTTAAAAAGAAATTTCATGCTCTTGGGCTGTAAAATCAGTGTATAATTCAAATTAGATGAAAATCCTTTAAAAAAATTTATGCTTAAAGCTCAAATCCCAGCTTTCACACAGCCATCCATCCACTCAAGATGTTAATCAAGATATAAACAGAGAAAAGCTGCAAACGTTACTTTGTATGAACACGTACATCTTGAAAGCGCTTGTTTAGTAGAATTATTGGTTAACATCAAGAAGAGTAAAAGTAAATTCCAAAGGTTCACGTTTAACAAATTCACCACTATTTTGAACTGTGTAATCTGTGGCAACAGCTGTATCATACTCTGATGAAAATTATACCAAATGACTGCATAAAGACACATGGGAATTTTCTCAGCTGATAAAATTTAAAAATACATACTTTTTATAAAATACTATTTTACGGAATGCCTTTCAGTTTGTTAGCTCTGAAATCAATCATACTGAAAGACTAAAAATAACCTCTTTGCCAAGTTAATCATACAGAACATTTTGGTGCAAAAGACATTAAAAACACCTAATTACTGCAATGGATTTGCTCCTTATAAGAACGAAAGCAGATAATGGCAGCAATGTGAGACTGATGTTCACTAATATGATCAAGAGACTAATTATTATCCATGAATCATTTGTAGCATTCAAAACTTGATTAATGTCAGGTCAAGTTTAACATGTGATACGTTTTATTAGTAATGCTCGGCTATCCCACAGCTTGTCAGTTTAAGCGAGTGCCATCTGTTAGGTGTAGGAATAGCCAACAGCCACAACAAAAGCACAGTGGATACAACTGGTCACTGAGGTACCTTTTAAGAATTCCATAAGCGGCCTACCCTAATATTTTTAAACACACGAGATCAGAATCCAGCACAAAAAGATCTCCTAAAGACAGCAAATCTGTAGCCCAAAAAAAGCAAGCATGCAAGGTGGGCCTTCCTCAGTTTAAAGCTTGGCCAAAGGCATGTTGAACAATACTGAATTTACCTTCGCAGATTGACCAGTCTCTAGTAACAAAAATTCTTTTGCAGGAGAAATACACATAGTTTCCTCTAGACGCTCCTTCATCATGTTTAGCAAGCATTCCTGTACAGAATACACTGCTTTACCCTTTAAAGCGGCACTCATAGTATTGAAGTACATATGGTCCCAACTAACGGCTCATGTAGCAAAACACTGCTAGAAGACAATGAAACTGAATTCATATTCCACAGGGAAACATTTACTGACATTTTCCCACTTGTTCTAATTACAGATAATGGCAAGAAGAATCTTTTTGCTCACTTTCCAGTATTTCACAGCCAGTTTGCGGGTGGCCAGCTTTACCAGGGGTCACGTCTCCTATGTAGAGCCCATTCACAGATCCTGCAGCAGGATGGGAACTTACCTGCTATCGTAAAAGCTCACCTGGGCACCTCCACTGAACTTCCACAAGCTGTGCACTAGTAACAGCGGGAGCAGCAAGGCTGAAATAACATGAAGTGGCAACAGACAGGTGCATGCACAGAGAGGAAGGAAGGTGACCTAATTCTACCTGGGTTTGCTCTGACACCTACGTACTCTCCTCTGGTCTAAATCTAGTTAGAAACTCAGCAGGAGCAATGGAAAAAACATTTATTTACCTCACACCTATCAAGCTACAACAGCCCTCTCATGTATTATGAATACGTTCTCATTTGATGGCTCTCTTGCATTCTATGTGGATGAAGCTGAAGGGCTGCGGATTCAGGCTGCCGCTAGCATAACTTGGGGCCTGTACTTCAGCTCCAAGTGTTCTCTTCTGGCTACAAGCATGACGTGCAGGACTCCCAGACTCCTTGATGTCAAAGCCACATACTCTGAAGACTTGATGCTAGTAGGCTAGAGACCATAAATAACACCATGCTTCAAAGAACTGTAACTACTGTAGAGTTTATTCCTCAACTGTTTGCTCATATAATTCCATAGCTGATGACTGACAAGGATCCAAACTATTAGCACCTGGGCATTAGCGTTCTAACTAATGACACCACTCTCCATTGATTGTATTTGAGAAGAGCAATTCTGCAGAAAAGTCTTTACCAGAGTCTATGTATTCTTTCCAGAACAGGTAGGCAACAGAAATTCCTTTTTATAGTCATGTGATGGGGAATGAGCAACATCTCCAAGCAAGAAAGTCAGACTCAGCCCTTCTATCTGCAACTAGCTTTTTGTTATGATTCAGGTACCTCTGAAAAGAACAAGTTATTCCACACACTGGACTCTTAAGAGCTTTCCCAGCTCCTACTAGAACTGCTGCCAGTTCTATAACTGGCGCAATACAACACAGGGGAGTGTTATAGTCTGCTTTTTTCATAGTGATCTTAAAGCAACACAAATCATATATATATATCACATTCTGAAACCTGCTTCTTAAATCTCTTCTATTACCCCTCTAAAAGACTTCAAGAAAAGCCATTTCCAGACATATCATTAGCTGGAAGTTACAGTAATCTATGATGGGATGCAACACTCGATCTTGAGAAGGCTGAAAAACCGCACTAGCCTGATTTCATTACCTCACCACAAGGGAAAAAACACTCTAGTGAACAATAATAAAATATATTGTGGAGGTGGCAGGGAAGAAAGTTTGATGGTTCTATTCTTTTTTTAATCTCTTTTTGGGTTTGCAGCTAATTCATTAACCGCACTCTTTACAGATGCTACTAACATCAGCAATATGCTGCGTTCCTTAATTATTTGGATGGAGACATTTTAGAAAAACATAGAGCACACTGCAGTAAGAGTCCCACTGAGCTATCACCAGTTTGCTGGTTCTGACTGAACAACTCCAAAGGTCATGTACCTAATATATTCAAAACAATACCCAAGAATAACACAAGCGCTATGTGTATAAATGCTTAATTTGACAGCACATCTGCATTCCTGAATTCAAAATAAGCATGAGGCATTTCTCACTGTCAATCTCTTCTTAGAAACAAAACTGAGAAATTGCCATCAATTAACTACGATGTTTTCAAATGGCTTTTTCAAATAAGAGAAATAGGCTGCTGCTTCAAGAAACTTTAATTGACTTTTGTGATAGCTTCAAAATGGGAAAAACACAGATTCCTCGAGGCTGTGAGGGAATGCCACTGCCAAACAGCAACAATATTTCATTTATTTTACCTGATGAAGAAACAGCAATATATTTCATAGCTTGGCCATTTAATTTACTGTGCTCTTGCCAGTTCTCTATTTCAGCCCTCAAGGGAACTTCAGTTTTTTCTTTTAGGGACTGGGATTTTGTCCACATCCCTTTCCCCATGCACTCCTACTTGGCAGAGCACACCTGCTTGAGACTAGAGTCTTGCTGGAGCTGGAGGAGGTTTAATAGGTGCCACCAGCAAATTCTCTGACCTATTTACAAACGATCCACAATCTGTGACATTCCTGAATGGATGGCAGATACTCCGTAACGTCTATTACCTGATGTCCTCAACTGAGAAAGGTTCTCCCACTAATGTTTAGAAGCTTCCTAATACTCTGGGTTTGATCAAATACAACACTCAAAAGTTCTGACGTCAAAGGGGAAAATGACATTGAGTTGAGTGCAATGGGTACAAGTACATTTTAATTTGTTCTCTAAATAATCTTCCAACATTACAAACTTGATAGGGTTTGCCTGTTATTCAGTCCCTGTGCAAACTGCTACAACATAACCCAGTCTCTGGTTGTCAAGAATGTGGACAGGCCTGTTTTAATTAAATCAGATAATTAAGGATTATGTTTTATTAAGCACTTCCATTAAGACTCCTGAACAAAGACAAATTTGTATATGCAATAATTCAATTAGACATAAAATGGATGTTCAAGAATACAAGTCTTCACACATCTACTGTTACAAAGCCTGATTCAAAGTGCACTAAGATATTCCACTAGGCACTGATGCAGTGATTTTAATACAAAAATTAAGCTTTAACATTATATACTAGATGTTTACGAATATAATTCTTCTGTCACGCAAAGGCACTCGAGAGCTTTATTTGCTACAAAACTGAAATTAAAACTTGCCACTCTAAGGTCATAACAGTAAAATGCTAAGATTTTATTATTTCTTCATAGTTAAGAAAAATTAATTTTGTACAGTTTGGGGTTTTTTGCAAGACTGGGCATATTACAAGGAAAGAAAGAACTAGCAGGGATGTCCTATAATCCTGTATCATAATAAACTGCTTTAAATGTCAACCCCCATCTTTACAATTTTCTTTGTGCTTTTATTCATTTTATCCAAATTAAGCGCATGTCTCTTGAACATCATTCCAATACGAGAAGGCTGATGGCTCCCCTGTGGAGCTGTATTGCCAGGAGGCAGTTTGGAAAGTGACAGGCTGTGAAGTGGCACAACAGACAATATTAAACAGTTGCCCCACAATTAATGAATGGAGTGACCCACTTAGTCACCACAGCTGAGTCCTCTAACTAATTCAGAAGATACCAAATATACCAGTTCAATTGCCCATACTGGGATACCAACTGGCAATTAGGTCCAAACAGATTTGCATTTTCTCTGTTTTGGTAACACACCACAAAACTTCAAGTAGAAATCACTGTTAAAATACACTTTTCCTGGTTAAAAAGGTTTTTCATTATTTCTGTATTTCCATTACACAAAATACAAAAAAAAATAATTTACAAAACTTTAGAATGTTCAAAGCTAATGTTAAAATGTTGAAAGCTAAACTGAGTATGTACTGTTCTGATGTTTAAACTTACAATGTGCATCAAGTATAACATTTCACCCATATGCCTTTATTTTTCCACTATTTTCTTTCATACTATAGTTTGGCAAGTCAGAATTTAATTATAAATTTCACATCTGAATTACTTTAATTTAATTTGTACAACTAGCAATATCTAACATGGGCCACTAGTTATGAAAATAATCCTTCATGGAAATATTCAAGACTGTATGTTTTAACTTCAGTAGATCATTTCCCAAAAAATGTGAAATGTAACTAATGTGTGAATAACTGCTTAAACCAAAAGCAAAAAAATATTTATTTTCCTAACCAAAATTATACTGTGCTGAAATATTATACTTGACCTTCAACATCACAAATAATAATAATCAAAAGCAAGTAGCCTAATCCTCTTTTGTTAACTCCAGGAAATGAACACAGATTCTTGTTCCTGAATGGGTCTCCTCAAGTGACTCCACCAGAGCAGGGAGGCTGAAAAGTTAGCCACAGCCAAATCATTCCTTCCCCTAGCACAAGGAAAAATCTTTTGGTGTAAACCAAATCTAACCAAACAACTACAGCCTCCCTGTGGCACAGAAAGCAAAGGAGCACCCAGAGGCAGCTGGACACCCCACCAGCCTTGGCCAACAAAGTCCGGGCTATGCTCATCCTCACACTGCCAGGAATTTTGTTGACCAAGCATTATCCACAGCATTCCAGTGCTGCAGCTGGCTGCACGAAATAGCCGCAGTTCAAGCACTGAACTCTAAGCAGCAGTAACTTAAATTCAGCTTCAAAAGCCACAGTTTGGTCATCTACTTCATATACAAAACTACCACTTGCTCTGGTTGGCTGTCCTTAGCTTTACCTCACATGGTAAAATAATTTTGAAAATTCAGGCTGAAGTACTACACGTTGGGATACAAGACAGCTGCCGAGTGAAGATTTCAAATTCTACTCAAAACATAAGGTAACATCTTTCCAGCTTCTTATTCATTACTCATTTACTAGTTTGCTCAAGTCGATGAAAATTTGCATTTACAGGAAGAAAATCACTCCAAAAAGATTTGAGTGAAAATAACCAGCAGCACAAAAGCATCTAAGGGTGGAATAAGGCAATTTTTACATTTGGGGAGATGGAATAGCATATATATATATATATAAAGTAAAGAAATAGAAGCAAGGAGAAACAAAATGGTGGATGGGAGATGGGTTAGAAGATAATTAAAAGAAGATGAGATGATAAATAGGCCAAAAGCCTGGAACAGAACAGATGGAGTGAGAACTGTGGTGCAGACCAGACACCGATGACTGACTGCCAACTCTGGGTCAGGAAACGCAGTATTGAAAGGTGGGCTGATTAAGCTACTCCTTAAGGCAGAGAAAATAAAAACAAAAATAAAAACAGGGGACACAAGTATTTTTGGCATTAAAAACCCTCCAGATGGTAACATTTCCCCTCCACCGAGATGCAGAATTCAAAATCTCCAATAGACAGAGATTACTTCACACTGCTGCTGCTGCCATTGAATTCTTTCGTCTTCTGCCCCATGACTGCAAACCTTCTCCACATTTTTGTCTGTAGGCTACTTGGTGACATAAGAGGGCTTTGTGGTCATTTACAGTCAGTTCTGGGTTAACAGCTCTCTTGGCAGACATGGATGAGCTATGTCCACATATTGTGCCTTTTATCACGGTTCATTTTTTCTGGCCGTGCAAATACTAGCTTACAGCTTCTTCAGCTGCCGGCAAAATACTTCACACCAACATCAGCAAGTCACGTACTTACACAATATCCATCACTGGAGAGAGGTCCACAGTCACTTAATTTTCCAAAGCAAACTACCTCAACAGTAGTTATACATTTATGGGTACAAACTTTTAAGCATTCCACCTTTCCTAACTACAACAAAAGCAGTTTCAAAAAAAAAGGAAAAATAAAAATCCAAGTGTCAAATAAACCAGGAGAACAAAGTAAGTCATCTGTCAGTTCACAGATTTGACTGAAAACTTCCAAGAAGATCCTAGACCATTAATCTTCTAGCAGAGATTACTCACCTTCATCCTAATCCCTCTAGGACAAGCTGTCATTTTAAAGCCAGATAATAGTCTAAGAGCTGACAAGTCATTGACATACAGCATGCTAACATTTGCAAAAGGGTGTTCATTTGACCTGTATCATTGCTTAACCTTTAGCCCTATTGTTCTGTTGAGACTAATGGGCACAATACTCCACGGGATCATGGACAGCACAGAAAGGAACTTTATTTTCCACTCCTGTTGAACAGCACTTTCACTAACAACAGGCTTTAGTAATGACATCCGGGCTGGGACTGTCCGCACAAAAACGCCTTGCAAAAGAACTGTGGGCTGGTTTAGGCAATGAAACCCAAGACTTGCATCGCATCCAAGAGTTTAATTATTTCTATGTACCTGTACTTCCTATTTAATATAACAAAGATAATGTCCTCGTTGAAAATCCTAAAATATTTGTATAAATAAAAGGCTAAAGCTCCAAGGCTAAGAATATACAGCATATAAAGTATTAATCTCACTGGTCTTTAATACTTCATCATCAAGGAAGCCTAAAATTCAGCTTCTTCCACAGACTGCTGCTATCGTTACATGATGGGTGGGAGAGCTGGCAGGTTTGACCATGTCACCTCCTTGAATTCTGATGCACGCTAATAAATGAAAAGAAAGCAAGCTGTGCAAGACAAGTGACCAAACATGCAAGTGTAATAACAAACAGCGAAGATTCAACATTGCTCAAAAACACCTTTCTAAAAGAATTTGGAAGTTATATCAAAACGCAAAATGGCTCACAGAGTACACGTGTTCCCAACTAACACTAAAAGAGTAAACTGTGTTTAATGATTCTTTGATTATAGAGGCAGACAAGTTTAGTGATACTGCTTTCTTCATCAATACCAAAACTGAACAAGGTAACATTTTCAGAAATGCCAAGAATATACAACCTGTCCCCACTGTCCCTTTCTTTTCCTCCTCTTAGCACCACAACTCAGTCTTACATAAAACAAACAAAAGTGCATCAAAACATATTAAAATAACAATACACCATGATAAAGATATAACATTGTAAAGACACAGCCCTTATTTCCAAAATCTAGTACCAACAACGAATAGCAAGGCACAACTATAAATGCTGCCATACTTCATAACTGCACTTTAAAAGTCCATTCCATTTCACAATAAATTGATTTTCAGATTAGAAAAAAAACCACCCAGTACTCTAACTCTGGTATTAAAGTCCCAAATCCATAACTCTAAGAACAATTTCATTATTGGACATATTGTATAACACAGTACAAAGCTTACTGCTGTTTCATGTAATTACTTCAATATTTTCACAGAAAATAACTAACCCTATGTGGACAACATTCATTTTTCCTGGTATAATTAAAAGTTTTAGCCACTTACTCTACTATTAAATACAGTGCTGAGACTCCTGCCCTTTTTGAGTAATCTTCCTACAATCCACCCAAGCTAACACACGTTTACTGATACCTGCTATTCTTAGTAAGAAGAATGGCCAACAACGGCTTTCAATTTGGACCACTATGTCTTAACGCAGGTCACAGAAAGGAATGACATAGGGAGGCTGTGAAAGGACAGGTCTACAATATTTACTTTTGTGAGGTTCAGACTGCATCCTGGCAACACATTTCAAAAATTGAAGTTTCTCAAAACAAAGATGTGATGTGTGGTTCCAGCTGCTTTTCTTGTCCCTAAGCAAAACCCAGCTACGCTTCAAAAAAACCTCCAAGACATACTCCAAGAATTTTGACGAAACACATTCTGACCAGCAGTATGGGTTTTCTACTTTTTCAGTCTTGAATATGCTGGTGCAATCAGAGATCCACCTTACCTGTGGACAAAGACTGCTATGTCCATTGATCTTTCTTTGAAAATAACAAGCCTTGGGGGTGACCTATGAAGCTCTATCTTCTGTCAGTGCAGTACAAGAACTGGAGGTAGGGAAGAAACCCACACTTCAGAAAATGCAGTTTTTCTGAGACCATACATGGGTGTAAATCTCTAAGGACCTCTAGTCAAGAAAGAAATGATCCTGTTAGATTCTTTCCAAATATGAAAGGATCACACTGTTCCTGGAGAAGAACAAGAAAAATGGCTAATTAAGCGTAAGGAAAAGATCTACCTAAGCAGGTCCCATTTGTCAGTCCTTTAGCACCCATTCTGCTGCCACAATCTCTGGAGAAGGATTGATGGATATGCTGAGTCAATCTGAATATGAGCAGACTTAAAAGCTAGAAGGAATTCCTTGTCTCCCTGTAGATCTTGCTGTGCTGCACAGGGAGTTCATAAACCCTGTCATTTGTCATTGATGCAAAAGGAACTCAGCTTGCTCTTTCAGCTATACTAATGAGGTATTCATCGCGATGAGTACATTTGTTGCTATAGTTGCAGAGATGACTGAAGTAACAGAGGAAAAAGATCTTTTGGGCAAAGCAATACCATTTTTAAACAGTCCTCTCTCAGAACATGTCAATGCTTCAAAACAGTAGTCTATTCTGACCATATACAATGACAAATTCTGTTCATGAAGTTGTGATAAATATGAAGATGTAATCCCTGCTTCACCATCCTACAGAAGTTTTACAGGAATCACACTCATCAAGTTCACAGAAGTAATGAAACAAAAAATGTATTTTTGAGGTAAATAGGAGCAACAACAATTCTTAGCAACAATTACTCTTCTAGGAAGATATATTTTATGAATCCTATTCCTTTGAGCAGATATAGATTTGAAATATATTTTGAATCTATAATGTTTCCCTTAAACATTTACTAATATTGCTTTAGGTAAAACTCTAGATCAATACTGGTAGCACTACCTAAAACTCCTTAATGTTATCATAGGGCATTCAAACAATTCTTAAATATTGATATAAAAGTTATTGAAAACAATAATCAGATTCAAAGCCTCAGAAGTTTTCTGTTCTAACAGTAGTATAATGTACATGTTTCAATAGGTAACAGTGACTTCAAATGAGGACAAGGACTATTTAAAACGTAGAACGCACACTGTACAAAAAGTTTTAAAACCTATTGTTATTTCAAACCCAAAATGTAGAAAGCTTTACAGTTTGCCCTGATTGCTACTTTAAAAAAATACTCCAAAACCAAACCAAAACAAAAAAAAACCAACAATGAGCACCAAAAAACCCACACCAAACCCAAATACCCCAATAATGAAGTGTACAGATACTCTTATTTCAAAGATGTTTTTAGATGGTAATAACACATTAAGATGAGAATTCGTTGACTGAACTGCATTCACAACATAACCTCAAAGGCAGACTGCAGTGTTCTTTAAGTTCTACCTGGTACAGCAGGCTTATTGGTATCTTCCAATACTGCTTTTTAAAAGCTTGAGATAAGTAACAAAAACCAGAAAGACAGCCATGCTTCATCTTTTCAGATGCCCTGCTCTCTCAAACTGCAGAAGTCACCACTGCATCTGTTCCAAGGGTGTATTCATCGCTCATAAAAAGGCAGCGAAACTCTCAGAGGAAAAGGAACCCTCAAGAAAAGAACATGAGCTACATAACTGTACAGCAGAGTAGTCATTGACTTTCACTCACTCTAACTGGGGGGAAAGTTAACTGACAAAAAAGAGCCGTAGTTAAAAAAATAATCTCTCAACATATATGGTTTGATAAAATCTAGGATATTACTCTTACTTGCTTTATCTTCCTACCAATTTGATCTAATACACACACAGAGTAAATATATCATAAATGTTTGAAATATAAAAATATATGAAATATGAAAGTAAGAGGAAAATAACTGTGGCTATTTGCTCTGCACTACCAGTAGCTCTAACCCTTCTGCCATCTGTGTGTATCTCCAGCTGCTGCATACAGAAATATTCTTCACAAAAATAAAGAAAATTCACCTGATAACTGTTTTAGACCATAATTCACAATTTAAACTTGGTGGCAAAGGACAAAATAAAGAAATATTGTCCAAGCATTAGTGTCAAAAGCAATTATAAGTCTATTAAGAAATTAATTCTAGCCATCTGTAATTTTTTTCTCCTCACCAACTTATTTGATGCTTTACTGCTGGGTAGTAAGACAGTCAACATTTTAAAAGAGTTTATGTTCAGAGCTTTGAGAAAGGCAGATAAAGACCAGTGAACAGCATCACTCCATTGCTGACTTTTAAAAGTGCTGCAGGCAGAACTGTTAAAATCCAATATATTGGAACACACGTGGACAATTCAGAAATCTCCTTTAGACAGGAAAAATAAAGCCGTTGAGCACAGTTTTAATGACCTAGGTTTTGGGAAGCAGAGGACCATTTCAGTAGTCATGTGCTGGCAATTAAACTTATCTAGCACAACATTTGTTTACAGATGTGTTTTACCTAGAAACTTTTCTAGGAATACTTCCAACCATGTTCTTCCTGTGATTTTTAAATAAGGTTAAATAACCTGGAACTTCAGAACACTTCCGAAAAAGCTATAAATTTCTGTTGGAGGCCATTTTTAAAAAATGTTCCTTTTGTTCTGTTTCTTTTAATTTCAGGCTCAAAATCATGTGTCCTAGACAAACAGCCTTTTTCCCTCCATGAAAAATTTACTTCAAATTTATGATATTGATTTTCAATAGACAACCCAGAAATGCAACAACACAAATATAAAGAAGTGATCAAAACATTTACAGAGCCTTATTCACACACACTTCTCATAGCATTGTTTGTGACTTAAACTTTCCAAAGACTGCTACCCTCTGCCAGGTTTTTTTGAAAGTCCAGCTTATGCTTTATCTCTTCATTTACTTTTCAGTCACTCTTGGTTAGCCAAAGTATCATTACTGCTTCTCTTGGGGCAAGATTCATTACCTGCTACAGGATCAAGGAAATGACAAAAGCAAATGGAAGCTGCCAATTTGATGTTCACTGCCCTGTGTTGATGAGACATGGGACTACTTCTAATAGCACTGCTGAGCAAAACAGGTTCCTCTAGAAGAAAGTATTATCCGGGAGTCATTTAACTCATAGAAGAGAATAAAAGTATTTTACAGAATGTTGGGATATTTCTATACTGAAGAAAAGAGCGCACAATGAAAGACAGGGACTCATATATATATCTTTGCAAAGTCATACGCATTACTTCAGAAGACCTGGGGGGGTATTTTAATAAGTAAAAGGTGGAGACGTTAACTAGAATGAGCTCTTAGTAATCACTGCTGAACATGAAGTGGGAGTTCAAGCACAATTCATGATTCTTATACTATGGCCAAATGGGGACTGGCAGTAAAAACAACATTATACTCTTACCTGTGAAGGAGGATAGTGTAAACAACAGCACTCAGACATTCCCTTGAGCTCAGAGATATTTGAGACCTAAAGCTATTAACTTCTATATCATCATTCAACGTTACGAAACGAAAGAATTAGGTTTTGCCAAAGCATAGCTTTTAAATATGATAAAATAGTAATTCAGAAGGAATAGGCAGCCTAAAACCACTCTTCAGAGTATCCCAAACTGCCAATTGCCCCCCAAGCATTGCTGAACACTTGGTTAGCAGAGGAACTCACTAGAAGCTAAAAAAAGCTGAGGGGAAACCTATACCCAACACTGCTTTGCTGTCTTCAGTGCCACAACATAAACAACTGAAATCAAGTTTACCTTTCTTGAAGTGTAGATGTCGAAAAATGGTTTGTTTCGAACACTGAATGGTTCCTGTGCTTTGTCGATAAGACCATTTTTCATCTTTTCATGTCGTGGAAATATAATCTCTTTCTCTATACATGCAAGTCGAACATTGAAATCACAGTCTCCAACAGGCTGTCCCTGCCAAGAGACAAAAATCAGTATTAAAACCAAACACCAAATTATTTGAACAGTCTAAGTTTTCCTTGGACAATATTTAGGATCATACAGATACATAAAAATATTTTGCCAAATACTTGGTTTTCAAACATTTGTATCGGACTGTAAGAGGTTTAGTGAAACCAAAGCTCATAGAAAGATACAAACCTATAATATACATATTCAAGTACATAGGAGTTAACTGTAAAGGTATTTAGATATTTAAGCAAAATAATTTAAATATTTCCTAATTATACCTTTGGATATAGCAGCTACATATTTGTCCACACAGTTTTCCCCTGAAGTCATTCAGCTATTCTTTTTCATAATATTTTTAATGACAACGCAACAATGCAATTCACCCAGTTAAGCAATCTCACTGCTTTAAATGTACTATATTGGTTTCTTGAAAGAAGCATTAATTCTGTAAATGCTCACTTTTCTGTCACAGAAGAGAAAAATATAGCTGCAGTTGGAAAATATGCCAACAAACAGTAGCTGCAAAAACCTGCAAGACAATCGCTCAGTGACAAAAGGTAGTAAAAGCCTTTCTCTGAGTCTCAGTACTGTACTCTGACCTTTTGATATCTAAAATAAACCAGCAGCTTTATATTGCTCTTTACACATTTGGTGCATTGCACCACATCACTATGAGCATTCAAAATGCACATTTATCACATTAGTAATTGCTCATAATTATATTTTGAGCATCAGATAGTGAGGAGAACACACTGTGGATATCACTAAGAGGAAATAAGCAACTGGCATTTGGTAAAATCTAAAGTTAAGTTTCAATCAGACATATCACTTTCATAATAATAAGGGACAAAACTCATAGATTTGCATTGTTACAGGCACGATACAGCACTGAAAGTTATTTACACGAGATCATCCCTCATGTTGCCATTTCACACATTGCCTCATTCACACAAAAAAAGTAATTTCCAAAAACTATCCTTTTCACAGAGAATAAGCTCACAGAGTTTTGGCTTCAAAACCACAATTTTTCAAAATTTGAAAGCAATGAGCACAGGAAACTGGGAAGACATGGGACTCAATCATCAATGGCAGCAATACAGATGAGGAGGAGAACCAGCAAGCAGATATTTCCTGTACTAAACATAGCTAGAAGAGAAACAGAAAGGGAATCTAAAAGCAAAGAAGCCCAGCTCTAATGTGCATCAAAGAATCAGAACTGGTCAATCTGAAAAAGGAAATAAATGGCAAAATGACATTCTGACAAGGCATACAAAGGTAGGAGACAGAATGAGTAGTATCAGAACAGATATCTTAAGAGAAAAACAGAATGCCAATTTAGACTAATTGAGTTTAACCATGTTCTTTCCAAACTCATCCTGAACCTTCTGTATTTCATGCTCCCAAAAGGGCATTAAGTTTCTCTTAACATTTCCTTCCTAGCAGTAGACCTCTATCAAAAGTCCTCAACCGTTCATTGCAACAGCTTTAAGAACTATGCGCTGCTCCCATACTACATGGAATTCACAACCACTTTCTTTCAGGACTCGGCTTCAATCTTGGACGAGGACAGGCAGCACAGCCACCATCACCTGGGAGGAAAGCACGTCCTGTACAAAGCCAGTGACAACATGGGTGAAATGTCTTCTAATCTCTGGTCATTGATCCGTGCCTGTGAAGAAGAAGAAAGCCTATCTGGCTGTTGACTTTGCCTTCAGCGTTGCCTTCCTTTCACCCATGAAGGTGTTATTAGTAAAGAGCCATTCACATGAATGGAAAATTAAGACTATGGAAAAATCCCAGGAGCAGGAGAGTGGCTCGCTCTTTATTCATTTGCGGCAGAACACAGCTGTGTGATTAAGTGTCATAGACAAAATTCTGGAGAATCACTCTTTCTTTCTTTCTTTCTTCCCCCATGTACAGCATACTTGAGAAATCATCTATACAGTGATTGAGCTTGTCCTGGTTTGCATATCTAATTAAAGCATAGAAAACGCAACTTGACTTCTGTTAACAACTGACTGAAGAACCAATTGAAGAATTCTTTCCTGGGAAATCTATATACATATTTTTTATTATTTCAAAGAACACCATAAACTGTTTTCTAGGTATGTTTCAACAAGATGCTCTCTTCCCTACAGTAGCTTTTCCACTCAGCCACATTTTACAAGTAGGTCTGAAAGTGCAAATGAACTAATTAATGTTCCGAATATTTGAGCTTCCAATAAGCAGTAAAGTTATTTAGAGAGCTTCTTTACAATTATTTATTCAAAAACACTTTTGCATCGTGACTTAAATTTATTTCAATCCCTTAACAGTTAAATTAAAAGATGAGACAACTTCATATGCACCATAAACCAGCTGAACCATTTTCTTTTCCTTTAAATAATCCTTTCATTTCTCCCATCTACTTGGAACTAATTATTTCCTGCAGCTCTGCCAATCATGTATTTTTATTTCAAGGCTTGTTAAGCAGAAGGGTGTATTACCACTAGGTTCCATCATACAAAGGTCAGAGCTAGGTTGACATAAGATTATATGAGATGGGAAAACACAGATAATGCTACCGAGCAACTTCATCAGTCAAGTAAACTAAAAGTTAAGGAGTATTTCACTCTCACAAAAGCACAAGACATTAGCAATAGGAAAATCACCATAACATTGAATTTAAATCAAGAACATACTGAAGAAAAGAAATACTGGAGGAGGAGGGCTTTTTCCTTATTAGTAGATTCTTGCATAATTACAAAAAATGTTGCTAATATACAATATATTTATCCCAGGCAGATCCAAAACCTTCAAGTGGTAAAATCCTAGCTTTTATCAAACAAGTAGGAGGGTAACGCAGGCTGCAATAAATAACTCTGAGACCTTGACAAAAAGAGGAAGAGATTATTTAGTATATGTTTTTATATATATAAATATATATATATATGACACATTTAAAAGTTGTCCAAAGCCAAGGCATTGATGCATGTATAATTTAAACCCAGACATCAAATACTTGTATGTTTTCAGGCAATACAGATGCTTTATTAATTTAAGCATTCAAATGTTTGAGGTATTATTTAAATATCAAAGTTTTTGCTTGTCTGAGAAGGATGAGGATCATCACTGCCTAACAGCATAGTTACTGGAGTGCATTATGTGATAATTCCTGTTCCAGATGTTTTTAACCTAAAATAAGTTTGTTAGCAAAGGGTAAAACAAAATTAACAAGTAGCATGTTTCCTGTCTGTGCTAGAAAGTTACATTTCCCCCTCACTATAATTAAAATTTATCCTAAAGCAAAATATCATTTAGACAAGCCTCAAGAGAGGAGTCACCTGTTGAATCAACATCTCTTCCTCAAGCAGCTGAATTCTCTCTTCACCTATCGAAACTTTGTGCATCACACTAAGAGGTCACAGTATAAAGTGGGCTTACAGCAGATGTGACACTTTAAAATAGTGTTTTGGTTTTAAATACAATCCTCCACATATTCTCAAAATGTAAAATGAGATTTCTACTGAGCTTTGACATCTACTCAGGACTGAACATTTATAAAATTTAAACTTACATTATTTCAAATTAACTTCTCAACAGAACCCATACACAGGCAGTCACATAAGATTTGACCAGTATACCAGTAAGATTTGTCTAGTATACTGCAAAAAGAAATAAATGTTTACAAATCCTAAAAAACAGGGCCTGCAGTTCATATAATATCCATTGTCTTGAGGAGGTGGGGAAAGGTAATTTATTTGCTGAAAAGAGCTAAAAAAAATAACAAAAACCCACCAAAACTCACAATCTCAAGGACATTCCTCCAGCTGGGTGCCAAGAGACTGTATGTGGTCAAGCATCAGGCTGTCCTCCTGCCCTGCACCTAGTTCCCAGAGACCTCCACGCTGAAGTCACAACGTCATGCTGATACGGCTACGAGGCCTGGCGAGTAACTCTGATGTCAGGTCATTAAGTCCAGAAAGGCAGCAGGAATCGCCGAGACAGGTAGAGTAACGGGATTTCTGCTGCGCACCCCACCTTAGTCCCCTCTCTCTGTGCAAGGAGTAAGGTGTCCCCGAGGAGCCACCATCGCCCTCCAGGTTTAAGTCTCCCTTCCCCTGCCTCTAAGGTTGACCTTGTGGCTACAGCTCAGTAAATTCCGTGAGCCTTATGTGGAAAGTCCTTTACCTAGATAGATGCAGTACAGATAACAATGTGGTGTGTGTAGGAGCTAAATCCTATAAAAGTACTTTATTTGAGAATTTGATCTTTTTCCAGCTTTTTTTCTATGCAGCTATAGTAAAAAGAAAAATAATGCCTGGGCCTGTGTACACAGCTGATAACCAGCTTGGTGCAGGATAAATGTAGGCTATTTATTCTCTTCCTCCATGAGATATGGTTCGAAGCCTACCTGCCAGCAAAGCATGCCCCATTTGCTTCCCCAGATCAGTACCTTAGTCATGAATAATTCAGCACATAAACGCATATACGTTCCACACACATCTTCACTTACTGAGCCATAGCAGAACATATGTCACAACTGTCTTAGCTTTAATGATTTTAAGAGAAGAATAAAGAATAAGCTCAGGCTGACATTCTACCCTGTGTTTAACATTATTATTGACAATTCAAGGCACCCACAGCTGACATCTGCATTTCCAATGAAAGCCCATTATTAGTTCTCCCATCTTCTGAAGACCGTGCAGTCTAATATTTTGCATTTTATATTAATGATCTGGCACGTATTTCTTCTGACTGTGGTTTTATAGATGCTGCTGGGTTTTTTGATGCACGTAGCTTTATGTAAAAACAATCTGAAGGTGCTATTTCATTCTCCAAATAAGATTATTACTGTAGTCAATCACCTAAAAGTTTGGGGGTTTTCATTTCCAATTAAGTCTTCTTTTTAAAACAACATTTAAAGTATTAGAGAAATGAAAAAAAACGTAGAATTGTGACTCTAAGATTTTCACTTCTAAAAGGCAGAAAGCAAGACAACCATTATAATCTGAAAATGCACTTTAAAATTTGTTTTTCTAAATTTTACCACTCAAATATTCAAAAGAGATATGTTAATGGCAAGGAATTTAGCAGTTTCAAAATGGTTTCTAAAATCTATCTTGGCACCAATGAGGTTGAGCATGTGAAAAACTGTTTCAATTGTAACTATATAACCAACATGCTGCAGGAACATAATTACTATTTATACGTTGTCAGCTTATACACTGGAATAATGCTTTGATTTATCACTGAATGAAAATGGTTTGGGGAATCCAACCTATTAAAAAGATTGCTTAAGACATGTATTAAATTATTTGTATTTCCTTTAAAAAAAAAATCACTGAAAATAAACAAGTAAATTCAAATATGTATTAATCAACAAAGGAAAGAAGTTTGTTGCCCATGGATAAACATCAAGACCTAACAGAATATACAAATATAGCTCCACACTTTCTTTTTTATTAGCAAACATACTTGAATGAAACAGCAGAACTGTCAAAACTGTGACTAAACAGATAAGATCAAAACATAAAGTTGATTGTACTACAGACGCTGCTCCCTTCCTCACTCTTCTCCTCCTTGGATTGCTCAAAACAGAATACAAATTCAAGATAAAAACCATCAGACCTTATAACTATAAGTGGATGAGAAATTTGCTTCAGCTGTTTAAAGGTAATGTATATAAGGCAGAATATTTACAATGAGTTGAAGTGACTGAATTATGATTCTCACCATCAACATTGTACAATGAAGAGGCAGACTTATGGATATGGGCATCTACCATGGGTGAACACCTAAACCCTCTCATTTTAAAACAAAGCTCCAGTTAAGCACCAAAAGCTTAGTAGCTACTACTTTGAGAGCACAGACAACTCAGTCCAATTCATTGTTTGACTGCATAAACAGTGGCTTCATTTAGGATCTTTGTAATCCTCATAAATCCTTCTGAGCCTTGAAAAACAGAACTCAATAAGGGGGATTTTACTGGGATGCAAATAATAAAAACCAAAAGGAATTATGTTCTGTCTAGACTGGCTGCCTCCCCTCAAGTAATCTGAGAAGTAGATCAACTTCCCATTTCAATTACACAAGTACAAGTCATAATTCTAATAAGCCATAGCTGTAAAACAGATTTGCCATCATCACCATGGGATATTTACACACAAAAACACTGCACATGGGTCTCCCAGGGGAATATAAATTTAAATAATTTATTTTGCGCTGAATTTTGGCCATCCACAAAGTCAAATAGCAAAACCAGGGCTTTACTGCTTCTGTTTTTTCCAATTATTTTTCCTAGTGCTGCTGTTGCACATAGTATGGAGGCATCCTTACCTTAACTGTGACAGACACCACTTCTACTCTCCTCACACTCACTCTCTTTCTACCAGCCATTCACAGTGACTTCTCATAAGAATACCTATTGCTGGGTTTTTACAGGGCTGTCTTTATGACAAAGATTTACCACTTCAGTGAATTAAAAAAACATGGGAAAATTCCTACATCTTGAAGACATTATTCAGGGCATTTCCATACTTGAAAATATTGTGGCACTATTTTTTTTAGAATACAAATCACCTCATAGTATTTAAAGTAAGACTGCCTAGTACAGTAATCATAAAGTATCTTAAAAATTAGAAAAGAGAAAAAAAAGTAGAAACAATAAGCACTGATTCACAAATACCATCTTAGGAAAGGAACCACCCACTTTTCCTAAACCATGATAAAACTAAAAATCAAGTATCTGCTTGTAATACATGTTACACTTCTAAAGACTTGTAAAAGATCTGTAACTTTAGTACACAATCTGTTTGAAATATCTAGTTCATTGTGTGCATGGTTAGCTTATGAGTGAGAAATACTGATTAATTACTACCATACTCATCTCAAAAGAAAAGCAGTATTTTTCTTCATATTTCTTTTAAATAAAGAGAAATATTCTAGAAAGGATGAAAATATGGCCTTCATATTCTCTCCCAGACTGTAACAGTCACTCAGTTTATTCACACATACTAGCTATGGAAAAGAAAATACTAGAGAGGTCCTGCTTTCACCTTCATAAAACCTATCCTGAATTATATAGTTATTTTAGATCTGGTATAGCCTTCTGATTAACTTTTATTATTTTTCTTCAGTTCTTTTTCTCTAGAAACAGTAAAAAGGTGGAAAGGCAAGAGACAAGGAGAAAGCTGAAACAATTAAATATTACAGCTAGATTAATTGTAGAAAAGGAGGACTTAAAACTAAGAGAAAAAAGACATGACGACATTTGAACACACTCCTGCTGTTTCCATACAATAACCCCGCAACCATCCTATAGGTTTTCCTGTTTTGAAATACACTGGACAAAAAAAGCTCTGTGTTAGACTTCATTCTCAATATTTAGGAAATTGGACATGATAATGCAACCAGAAAACCTGCTCTACTGTAAAGTTTTTCACACTTTCCACTTCAGTTGTGATCACTGCCAGATTCTTGAGAGGTATGAGTATTTGCCTGAGACAGAAGTTGGGTTTAAGTCCACTTGGCAGTTACTATGGGAATGATCGTTATAAACAGCGAGCTGAAGGAGACAGTTTTTCTATTTAATCATACGTTATGGTTCCTAGCACAACAAGATTAAAAAATATTGCAAATAAAAAGCAAGGGTTTTTAAGGCGAAAAACATGAAAGACAGAAAACTGTTTAGCAAAAACTATGGAGAAGAGCTCTTTAAAAAGACCTTCTAAGAACAAAAACACTTGGTTGTAGACTTCGTTCTCTAATTTGTATAAGTTTTAAATTTTTCAGAGTTATTCTCATTTACTTGTAACTTGTTATTTTCATTCTCATGTAACTTAAACTTTCAGGTCTTCCTTTGCATTTTTTGTAGCAAGTTTCATGGTTTGCTGAAGAAGCGTCACATCAGAGTAAGCAAGTAAAACCTATGGAACTCGAACACCTGAAAAATATAAAGGATTTAATAACATGGCAACTCCTAAAGTTGCTCTTGGAGAACTACTTGTCCCTGTATCTCTCTCCCAGGAGCAACACTATGTGTCTCTTCCCCTAACAACTAGCGAGAATCTGCCATTCAAAAAGGTTCTCACGAGACATGCTTTATCTTAAGGTATGGAAACAGCTTTGGGGAATAAAAGAAGCATAACAAAATTTGATACACTCCCTTTGCTTGTATATAATACTGCATTAAGCATTCTTTAATTTGGAAAACGTGGAAAACAAACCATCTTCACTACAATCCATACTGCCCCCTGGGTTGGGAAAAGGAGACTCTAATTCCATGTAATTCCAGATGTATTTTTCACATAATCTAATCAGTAAGTAAAACAGCCAACCTTCAAACTAATTACAATGCTAAAGAAGTTCCCCCAAAACAAGCAGCTTATTAACACAAAATATATAAAAAGAACACAAGCACGCCAAAGATACAGTGGTCAGCATGTACCAATTACCACTCTGAGCAATAATTTACTTTTTGTAGGCATCATAGCAAGACAGAGTTTTAAAGAGGGATACAAATATGAGTTAAAATGCTACTTTTCAGTTGCATATGCACTTTACTCAAGCACAAGGACCAACAGGGAAGAAAGCAGAAATTATCTGTTTGGAAGTTTACAGACTAGGTAAAGAGATTTGCAAATTTTGCTGCTCAGACATGCAAGTCCGGTTTTCTGTGATGATCAACAGGGAAGGGGAATAAGGCAAGAAAGACTGAAAAAGACAGCTAGCTAAAGATGCATTTCTAACCATCCATCTCCACGGATCCAAAAGCTTCTGCAGCATCACTCCCTTACTATGTTGATTCTCCATTTTACAAGTGCTCCTAGCACACCACTTGTTGCCCTCCCTATTCTGTAATGCTACCCTATTCATATAGCCTAAAGAATACTAAAACACAGTACCTGGCCAAGCTGCCCCTGCTCTCAATAAACTGCATTATAAAAATGGGATGAGGAGGAGACAGCACCGATGTGACACCAGAAAGCAAAGTAAGACACAACTGAGTAGACGCTCTGTATTCCATTACCTGACACCTCTAAACCATGACAGAATGAAGGGATATATACAGACTTTGAGAACGTAACACACCATAAGAGCACTGTTACACACATTTGGGCGCTTGTTGGGTATGTCTCCTCAAGAAATAGAAAGGGTGTAAGAGTAAACATGTGCATGGCATCCTCATTTTCCAGAGTACTATTAGTAACAAAAGCATTTTAAATCCGTATTTTGAGGTGGCACTATTTGAGAAACAACCTCAGAACTAAAAGTGGAAGGGTGACTGGCAGCCAGGTGCATTTGTAAACTGAAAATACTCAATTAAACACTTGCATCTCTGAATTATGGCCTCAAAATGTTCACAGTACGTTTTAAAGATAAGGTTAACAGGCTAATAAATGAGAGACGTCACGTACCATGAGCTTTACATCACTTTCAAATGAGTTTTATAACAGGAAAGTGTGACATGTTAATATTTTACAGGGATCTAAACCAAAAATTTTTCAGACATGAATTCAATGAGCACGTTGGGAGGATTTATGACCAGCGTTATCTGTTTACCATGAAAAATTTTATCTAACAGCTACAGCATTGTTACACATAATGGCAACCAAAGAAATCTTGATCTTGACTTAATTTAATGCACAGAGTATTAGGAAATTTAATCAAAATTCTATCTCCCCTCTAAAAATTAAAATAATTACTCTTTTTCAATCATTCAAGTCTATTCTTATCATTGCAATCTGGTCTCATGAAAACTTGGCTAGAGTTTAAAAATTTAAAGGCCAGGGTTAGAAAGGAAAAGGAAAGTACTATTCATTTTCAGCATCTTTGCTAAGAATGCGTTAATTAGATCCTACATTATGCCAGTGTTACTTTTTATTACTTAACTAAGGAAAAAAATAGTTGCTTAAGTTTAGTATCTATACATCTACATGTAATTATTGAAAATTACCTAAGATCTTGTCTCAGAACAAGGCTTCTCAGGAAGAGCTGTCTCAAAGGCGACTGGAGAATGAAGACATGTTCTTTTGTGGATTGTTTCTGGTGAATAGGGATTTGAATTTGCTTGTATTTGCCTCTGGGACTGTGAATTATTCTATTGTTGCCTTCCTCTGTTCACTAGAATTACCCACCAAATGTGAACCTTTTATTCACTATTCAGGTGAAAGAGGTAGTTATACAGCTATAGCTACCGTAATAACGAACTCGGCTACATGCCGACACAAATCAGGAAGGTGACAAGTACCAGGCATTATATAGCTCTCTACTTAATAAGACTAAACACCGCAAGGAATATTGGGTGCCATTAGCCTTTTATGTTCAGAGGAATATGAAAAATCCAGATTTCATGTGTGCAGAGTGCACACATAGCTAGTGACATAAACGTGGACCAGAACCCCTCAATTAGAGTATGAAAAGCCAAATATATACATGCATTTTTAAGAAATATTTTGTCATTTTCCAATGAGAAAAAGACTCTTCTTAGAAAAAAAAAATACTTAGGATGTGAGAAAAGATAAACAGTGTTGCAACTGATTTCTACTTCTAGAAACATTTCACATGTCAAATGTGACTTCACATGATAATGACATCTTTCCTATATTGGTGCCATCTTCTCCATAGACAAGCAGAAGTTTCATACTAGTTTTCAAGCTTCTTGGAACTTCTTTTACCCTCCAGAAGGGAACGCTGCTGTATGTCATGATATACCACTATTTTTTATTCCGCTTTATTCCCTCTCTTTTCAACGCAAAGAACCTTCACGTCCTCTGCCCTAAGCCCCTAAAGGCACATTAACAGCAGAATACCTGGTATTTCACAGAACAGCACCTTCTGAACTTCAGAGAGGTGAGCCCCAAATCTGCGAACTAGAAGACTCTGGGTACATCTACACTGGTGAACCACCACAGCAAATGCCTCATCTCTGCCCCTGCAGCCACCAGCCGTCTGACCACAGACATAGTCTCGCTCTCCAAAAGAAGGTGACGGCATCTCAGAACACTGATAAGAACGGTCCCTGAGCAACGTTAAACTTTAAACTATTCTTGAGAACTGCTCAAGGGCACCATAGCCAGCCAGGGCCAAAACTGTGTCAGGGACCATTTTAACTGCTTAAAAAGAGGATAAACTTTCAGTAGCAGGATCCTGCCCTTTGCACAGCTTCAGTTATTAGTATATGTGTATGCAGCCTCTCAGAAATAGGCTTTGAGAGATGATTTTATATACTTTGAGCCAAATGAAGCAGAAAAGAAAAAGCAGAGATTGCTCTGTGTCTCCTCGGAGTTGAGGTCCAAAGGTGGCCTTATTTCACTAGGATATAGCTTCCTTTCTATGAATCTCCTTTTAGCATATGAAATGAAAGCAGTGAGACAGCAATGTCGTATTTTGAGTTGCTGTTAATAATAATCAACATCATGATTCAGACTGAAAAAATGACAATAAAAATCTTTTTTTTAATCTCATGAAGAATCACTTGTTTTTCTTGACATAGGCATCTCTTGTAACACAATGAGATGTGTTACCACAAGCTTCTAGAAACTAGATGCCACAGAAACAGTGATTAAAAGAAATTAATCTAAGGGTTACATCAGCATCCCTGACTGACTTTTGCAGCAGCTAGAGGTGAGAAACATCAGAATTCAATACAAAATTTATCATGGAAAAAGACAGCCAAGATAGATTATTTCCATGTTTTCCCTAAAAACGCCAGTATAGGTCTCTCCCAATCACTGAAACTCTTCTTCTTCTTCCTAAGACTTTTCCCATGGAGACGCTTAGAGCCAAACACAAACTACATATTTCAACCAGTCTATTCTCTTAGTTTCGAATGTTCTTTCTAGAAGGCTGCTGTAGTTTATTCCTGATACACCACAGCAAAATCAAAAAGCTAAGTAACAATAAGAGTCACTGATAATAATGTGGATGAAAATTTGTGAAACTTAAGTCTTTGCCCACTCACTTTCTCTCATTTTTCTTTTTATAGCCTCTACTCACTGTTAAGCTTCTGTTACCATTCTCTCCTGATGAACACATCACCCTTCTTTAATGACTTCCTTACCTCTTCTGGGTCATACTCAGGTGAAATCCTGACTAAGTCTGAAGAAAGATGTCATGTCGTACTGAGACACTCAACTCCGTGATTTCACGACATTCTCCCAAAATCACAGTATTGTACATCAAATGAAAACAATTACTTTTACTCCCAGATGACCTGTTACTAGCAGACCACTACTTCTCTTAAATCTCAGATCGATGTTGGTCTCTCAAACACTTAACCTGTCAAACGCCAGTGCTGCAAGGGACAAATTGGACACAACTATTTATAGATTAGGTTCTTTGGGGGTTAGGCTGAAACTTTAAGCATACAGCTTTTAAGAATAAATGTACCCTCTCACAATTTCTGCTCATAAAAGGCAACAGCGCTCATGGTATTTAGTTAACTTAGACACAGAGAAGCCAAGCTAAGTAATTTGGGCTTCATTTAGGTATCGGTCTTCAGTCTTACAAGTCCCTTCGTTAAAAGCCAGAGAAATACAGCATATAACTGAGACAAGGTTGCCCTGTCTCAACTACTACACTTCTAAACATGAATTTTAACACTATTTAGCCCTGTAAAACAAAGATAACGTAGAACCAAAATAAATACAAAAATGGAGTACACTGCAATTTTGAAACATGACAATAATGCTGGCCAAAAATACTGAGAATAGTTCAAAGTGATATTCCAGTAAATGACATTTAGAAATATTATATGACATTATTTTGTTATGATCTAAAATTTAATTCCACAGTTTCTCTGTATACATGTTAACAGTTTCCACTGTAAATATACAGTCATTCTGAGGGGCATAAGTTGACATATATCTTACTATAAATACATGGTGCATTGTGAAAAGCTATATAATATTTTAGTACTAACTTCTATATTTTTGTGTTAGTGCTGGTCATCCTAGCACACAAATTCTCAGCAGTATTAATAGTGCACATAAGTCTTTGGGACTTAATGTGGAATTTGTGAATGCAGTATTTCAGAAGGAATATACTGACAAAGCCAGAAAGCTTTGTAACACTGAACTAGCAAAATAGGTTGAGCATTTGAGAATAAGGTCAGATGAAAATATCTCTGTTCACTAGACCTGACTAAAACATGCGGTTTGCCTGAGCAAAGGCGTTTTTCAACAGGGTTTGCATTCACATTTCCCCAGCTGCAATGTCACATCTCTAACAGCAGAGTATGCCAAGTCACTGTGGGGATGAGACAGGGGACATGTTGGAAATCTTGTAACTCACACGACAGACAGCGAGTACAGTTACTCCACCATTCATCTCCAGGAGACACAACTACTTTCAAGATCAAAAGGAGCAATGTCGAATTACAGAGCACCTCATATAACTGTCTGGCAGGTTGCTTTGAGGTGTTGGTGTGGGGTTTTTTTGGAGTGGGAGGTTGTTTCAGAAGAGGGGAATGTTTCATTTTTCAACAGGAATGATGTTTTGTGTAATTATTTGATTTGACCCTTAGCTAGGAAAATTTACACAAATCTAACCTACAAAACTTTAAAAGGAATTTACTTCTTGCAAATCACAAGTTTTTAATACATTTACTTCTCAGTGATAGAATTCTGTTGATCATTTCCTGCCAAGACAAACATCCTCAGGTGCCCAGTTTTGTAAGTTTCTAAAAGTAACCTAAAAAACACTGTGCTTTTTAGTCTTTATAGTAGGACCATTGTTAAGGACTTCTTGCAGCTGAAGCCCTCCTTGTACTCACATGGATAACATTATTTTAGTTTGCCCTTGACATTAAAGTAGTATTAAGTAGTAACTAACTCCTCTCTCTTGTTCCCAGTGCATTTAAAAAACAACCAACCACAAACAAGCTTTAAAGCATTTACAGCTCTGCTCAAGAGAAAACTTTTCCTAAACCTTACCAATCCTCTGGAAACCCTCTGATCATTTTTCCTATTGCCTGCCATGCAGGCAAGTGGGATTCTTCACATTAAGTCTGGACACTTTGCTACAAATGAGGGTTTCCTCCCCCTCCACCCCAAAAATGTTTAACCAAAATAATAATGACTTTCAGAAAGTGTTATTTTGCTGGGACAGTACATGTACATCCCAAACTGAGAGAAGAAGACAATATACTACTTACATTTATTTTTCAAAAGGAGAGTAACAGCAGTGAATGTCATGTTAGACACAAAGTGAGAGCAGAGACAAGGAAAGACATGAAGGCAAATAAAACACAGAATCACAGGCAGAGGAACAGGTAAGAAAATGTAAAGGAGAAATGAGAACCCAGGAGTAGTTATAGAAGATCATATTTTTTTAGAAGTATACAAAGAATTTTTGCATACTGAAAATTCCCAGTCATAAGAGGGATCCAGGAAACTAACACCTACTTTTCAGAAAAGGTTAAAGAAAACGTCGTCAAGACGCAGAATTAAAATGAGTTAACAAAAAGCTTCTACTCCTGATCTAACTTCTATTCCCCACAAACTATTACTTTCAAAAGCAACTGTCCTAAGTCACAGTGTGACTACACTCCCGAGAATATCAAAGTCCTTTTTGGTGACTAGTACCATGCCTACAGTTGTACTTCCCACTTACACTGAATGGCCTACTTGAGCTGAGTAGTATCTCACCCAGGTCTGGAAGGGTCATCGGTAGTTTAGGAAATCTGAAATGCACTAAAAACCACTAGTGGTTTACTAACACTGTTTGTCCCATTAGGAGCACTGAAACAATAACTTTGTTTTTCCAGAAGCATTTACAGATACTGGAGTGTTTTTCCATAGGCTATTTAGTCACAGGTCTAGTGAAATCTAAACACGTTGTTGTGGTTTAACTACAGTAGGTAGCTAAGCCTCATGCAGTCACTCGCTCACTCCCCCTACAATGGGACAGGGGAAGTGAGAAAACTCGTGGGTTGAGATAAAGACAGTTTAACAGGTGAAGCAGAAGCCACGCACGCAAGCAAAGCAGAACAAGGAATTCATTCACCACTTCCCCTGGCACCAGGTGTTCAGCCATCCCCAGGAAAGCCGGGCTCCGTCGTGTGTGACAGGTACTTGGGAAGACAAACGCCATCCCTCCGCACGTTCCCCCTTCCTCCTTCTCCCCCAGCTTTATATGCTGAGCGTGGCGCCATGTGGTATGGGACATCCCTTTGGTCAGCTGGGGTCAGCTGCCCCGGCGGTGCCCCCTCCCAGCTCCTTGTGCCCCCCCAGCCCGGTCGCGGCTGGGGCGCAGTGAGGAGCAGAAAAGGCCTCGGCTCTGTGCAAGCACCGCTCAGCCACAGCTAAAACATCCCGGAGTTATCAGCGCTGTTTCCGGCACGAATCCAAAACATAGCCCCGAATCCAAAACATAGCCCCGTACTAGCTACTGTGAAGAAATTTAACACTAACTCAGCAAAAAACAGTACATGCTGTATTCACAAAGTTCTTTTAAATATTGCTTTCAAAAGACATGTATAGTTAAATTCATCCTTCCTGAAAGACATTTTCTTTCCCTCAGACATAACAGAAAAATCACTAGAAATTTTATTTGATAATAAGAGCTAACAAGCGGATCACATTGTCAAGGTTAGTTCTTCAAATCAGCTTCAGTAGGATACACTGCCATAAGACCTCTGAAGAACTTCAATTTCCGCACATATGATTTTGGGGGGAAAAATACAAGAAATTAAAAAAAAATATCTATGAAAGATAACATACAAGAGCCCTTTGGTGACATTCAAACCTTGACTATATTTGAAAGCTGCTTTAAAGAAAAAAGCTTCCTATTTTCTGTACTGTTTAACAGCTCTTTCTTGCGATCATGAAGACTTTATCCCTGGCTGTCAACAAAGGCTTCTCCTTTTCCACAGCTTCCATAATGTATTTCTTTGTTACATATTTGCACTACAGCCAGTGTAAACAAGAAAGCCTGCTTTTGAGACTTAACAGATTACCAGCCGCCTGGTTTCACAGAGAAATCTGAAAAAGAGATGATGGAGCAGCCCAATGAGCAGCACTGTGATGCTTGCTAACAAATACACCACTTACAGGCTAACTTCTCCATCCCCTCTCAATTTCACTGCCTAAATAGTTCAAACATGCTCTAGAAATCAGAAATTTTCCCACAGTGTTTAGTGAACTGTTTCAAACCACCGTCTTTTCTTGAGCAGGTGGAAACAAATCAACAAATTTGGGAAGACAAATGCCATCGCTGCTTTCAACCTTAACTCTGATGAAATGCTTGTTAACAAGTTACAAAATACCCAAACACTTTTGGTGCTCAAATTTACTCTGAAGCTCTTACTTACACAAATAAGATTAAAATAGAAATGAGAATTAATAACCAATGATAAAAGCAATAAAACTGAAAGTACTTACATTAAACTTGATAATGTCATATATCAAGTATCGAGGGACAACCTGTCCGTTAACCTTGTCGATGATCATTTCCTTTAAGAAAAGAGATTACATTTACATTTATTTAGAGAATACAGAAGAATGTCAACACATCTATTCTTAGTGCACGTACCTGTAAGTGTGATGCAATCAAACACTGGCCACATCTTTATTATGAAAAAAATTTACAATAGGTCAAGATTATAAAATTAATAGTATGTCTTAAATGTCTCTCATGAAGCATTCAATAAGAAGCCAAGAAGCTGTACGAAGGCTCCACATTCTGATCTGCAATATTTATACATTAGTTTCCCCCACAGCTTTCAAAATCACTACCTTTCTTGAGTAAATAACGAGGTTTTAGAAACCTCAGTAAGAACTGCAATCCTAAGCCAACGAAGCACTTTCGAAAATCTCACCTACAGTAAGTAGTACAACAGTAAGGAAATAAAAGAACAAGCATTCACATCCATTTTCTGTGCTCTAGGTTGGATCTTTTCATGTTAACAGCATCCTAGGCAGCAGTGACAACTGCAATTTACTTGGAATGTTGCATTGTGACTGAACAGTAGGGTTCCTTCAAGTGGAAATATCACAGGTACCATCTGTATCACATCAAATCAGCTAATACATACTACATAATATATAATAATACCAATATATACTGATAAATCATCTTGAAAGTTTGTCAGCCAGAAGACTATTAACAATCAACATCCAAACACAAAGTGTTTCCTGAACTTAATGTTACATACAAAAATATATACATCTTACATGCTGGTGATAAAGTAAACAGAATGTTTAGTTTCCCATAGATTAGTCATGATTGAAAATGGTAACAATCAACCCATTGGTAGCCCTTTTTCACAGACAGTTGAAATATTTCCTTCTCTAAACACAATCAATTTTCTCCCTTCCCTCACCCAGTTCTTGGCTAGTAAGTTAGTTGTGCCAGCTAAGGATTTTTTGCTGGCAATATAAAGTTAAAATTCCAAATTCACTCATATAAGATAAAACAATTGGAAAAGGTGAAAATATTTCACTATACCATAATGAAAACAAAATTGTGAGCTCAAAAATTATTCAGAAGAGAATCTTACATCAACTCAATTTTGTTGTCTTTGTTTCTTGCTAGGTCAGTAGCACTTTTATGTTTTACAACCTTTTAACTTCTGTTAGAATACTTAACTTCTACAAAGTAAACTCAAACAAGAGTCTCAAATAAGACTGATTTTCTGTCTCTGCACATACCAAGCTTCTTGATTTGTACCTAGTACTTAATTGCATTTGGCTTTTAAAAATAAGCAAGCAGTTGTAAAAACATAGATTTACTTTAAAGCAAACACCAAGCTTGAAACATTTAAAACTAAACTAGAATACATTAACTACTTGTTCTCAAAACACCCTGGGAACTAAAAGTTGCTTACTTAATATTCTAGTATCTCATCCTCTGTGAACACAATACTGATATGGAGATCAGGCTTTCACAGCCACATGCAGTATTCACAGGTGTTGTGAATGACTACCTCAAGTGACCTTACACATCCTTCCACATAATTAAGAAAAATTAAAAATTAAAAAAAAAAAAGAATGAAAAATATTCCTTTGTAACATTAAAATATCTTATTCTTAACTCTAAAAATCATTTAGTCACAGGTACTGTCACGTAACTTTTGCAAAATGTCTACACAGAAGTGATGTAACAAATGCCATTCTGTTACTTTCCCGTATTTAGGCAAGATACTGGTGAGTGTACTGTCAAAGGAACAGCAGATGCAACACTGCAATGCCTTCCTTGACAATAACTAACTGCAAGAACAGATGGAGTAGGTACACCCTAGAAGAGAAAGAAAGCGTGATGTTCAAAGTTAGAAGCATGTGTAAGTCTATAATTGGGGTGGAGAGTAGAAAACCCACCCAGAATTCCTGATAGTAATCAGGTGAATTGAGTAACAAAGTACAACAGAAACAAAAGAATGCTACTGCATTTCTTTGAAGTTTCAATCACAGTAGCAAATGAAACAGTTTTTTAAAATACATTTAACTGAACATGTATTTCAGGACTCATTTCCTCAGCACATATATTCAGAGCCTCAGCTTTGATGCAGAGCTAAAATTTGTATGCAAAACCCTGGAAACATTTCCATGCCTGGTATTACAAGATTTTATGCCTCATTCTCAAAACCTGAATCTCTGAATATTCAGTTCAAGAAGAATTATAAAATATAGCCAAGAGGATCAAGAATGATTTTTAAACTTTCTCTGGTACATTCAGTTTTAAAACAGAATTAATTTTATAAAGAAACTTTTTCTCTACTTCAGACATGTATAAACATTTTTGATACTATTACTGGTCAAACTAGCCTCTTTTCCTCACATCCTCACTTCTTTTCTTCCTCCCATGCCTCTTGCTCTCTTTTCACGTCCTGACTGAAATCCCAGCTACTACAGCAAATAAACAAGAGTACAATATGCCTTAGAAGTAGACATGACAAATTCCTACACTGCTCATCTCCATCATGACAACAACATTCACTGCTCCATTAGTTAACGCAAATACAACTGTCACAAGGCAGCTCTAAAGTGGTCGTAAGAATGATTCAGATTAGAAATACTCTAACACATCATTATTTAACAGTCGGATTTCAGAATATTCCTTGAAATTATGAGAATTGAAGAATACTTCAAGGAATAGACCTTGAAGTTCAGAGACTGTTAGGAAAATGTAGTACTTGAGAACTGATCACATTCAAACTCGCTCATTCTGATCTGAGTAATAACCTGGTACTGTAAGGCTATATTTATGCCAATTTTTAGATAACTACATCTTAAACCCAAAACCACACACATGACGTAATAGAACACAAGTATCCATAAGATGCACCTGCATCTATGCATTGCCTTTTATACACCCCATGAATATTTACAGCCACTATTGTGTGTTTTTAAATTACTGCTGCTAGTAAGTATGATCTTTAACACCTGTGCATTAGCTGGTAGGTTAAGTATTAGCTTAACCTGTGGGCTTGCAGAAAACGGCCAGTTTCTTCAATGTAATCTGGCAAAACTGCACTGGTGTTAATGTCCTTTTCTCAATCATGTGGTGCTGCAAAGGACAGCCTTACAGAATATTAGAAACAGCAACTGTACTAAGAGCTTTTAGCTGAACAAGTACCAAAAGAACAATGCTGGACTGACAGCTCATGGACTTCCCCACCCCACCCCCATATCCAGCAAGCAACTTGGACTTAAAATAATCCAAAATTTAATCATAAAGCAAAGGATCTCACTTTATCAGCCACTTGCAGAATATATTTTTTGTTGACACAAAGTATGGAATCGGATCTAATCATACATCATCTTTTTGTTCCTTTTCCTCCTGTGCATTACCTTGCAACTCTAGTCACTGCTGTATTTCAGGGATTAAGAGAGCTTTATTTGGTTTGGGTTTATTTTTATTTTTGCATAAAGTACCAGCCTTTGATAACTCAAAAAGTTAAGTTATGCCATTTCTGAGAGAGCTTACAAATAAGTGAAGTCTGTACTGAAACAAAAACACGGATCAGTGTCAATCTCACTCTCCGCTTCTGGAGTCCTTGTATTCAAGTATGAGCAATATTTTATGTATAAATAAAATATATACAAAATTGTATTAAAATTGTAGGAAGTACTTCCAGCCTAAGAATGCTTCTGCATTTTCTGCTCAACTGTTTCAAAGCTAAGCAGAATGCCAAGAAAGTTCCTCAAAATAACTAATTTGTTTTCTTGCATGACAGCCATAACACTTGAACAAATACCTATGCATTCCCTCAGATAGCAGTAGGGATACAAAACAGTTGGCTTCTAAAGGAATACTTCATATTATTCTAGTCACCTGTAAGTAAAATTCAAATAAGCTTTAATGAGCTTTGCAGAAAACTTTCTTCCATGCCAGGAGAACAATCACAAATGAAAAGCTGGAGATGAGCACAAAGTGTCACAGTTGCATCACCAAGATGTAACTGATCATACTAAGAACCGTTTGCAAGTGATTTCAGCCTGAAGTGAATTATAAATGTATTTGAAATTCTCAAAGACAACCACATGAAAGGCTTACACCAGAAGCCTTAAAGCAAGTTAATAGATCACTGAATCCATGGAAATTGTCTTTATGAAAGTTTTATAAACACTGTCATTCTAAATATAGTTAAGGGACACTACCTCATCTTTTGTATTCTTAACACCAGTAGTTGTTTTGCTGCATGGCACCTATATCTCTGTTTTCTCTTTCCTCCTTTCTCACACTTTTTAAGCTTACTGTAAAGCAATGCCAACTGGGCCACTTCATTCTAAACTTTCATTCTCTGAAAGAGAGAAAGCTACTTCAAGGGCAATAAGTATGAACTACTTAAACCTATAATTAAAGAATTAACTTCAACAGCCCTTCAGTACTAATTAGCAAAATATGTTAACACAAAAAAGCCAATTTTTTCTTCCCATGGATAAAAAAAAAAAAATCATGCATATACCCAGAGTAAAGGAACAGTCATGGAAATTACCATTTGGCACTAACATTAAACAAATCCTCAATTACAAAGTTAAGCTGTTTGATGCTTCAAATAATAGCAAATTTTATTTTCAAACCTGTTGAAAGGAACTTCAATTGAAAAGAAAAATATTCTATCAGTCAGTTTTTAACTGACCACACTTAAATAAATTCAGAAATCTGTACTATGAAATGTATTTACCCATTGAAAGGTGTTAGTTTTCGCTCAAGGTACTTCACTGAATCAATACTTGTGCATTTAATGTAATTTTGTTTTCCACTTCATGAAAAAAATGGGGGGGGGGGGGAGGGGGGGAAGGGGCGGGGATCACAGTAAGACTAGTTTTATGCCAATAAAGTGAAATCCTAAAATACACTGTAACAGTCAAACTTTTACAAAACAACAAATTAAGTGAAATTATAGATCATGTCCGGGGTAACTGAGAGAATTTAATTTATTCTTAAGAGATTTAAACTATAAAAACAAAAAACCACTAGATCAGAGCCCCTCTCCCATGCCCCACAGCCACATTTATGCACGTATTTCAATATATGTGTGTCCCTGTCTTCCACACCATGTACATATTAGCCAACCTAAGTAAATCATCTGTTTTGAAATGCACACAGAAAAAATAAAAAATAAAAAAGCAGCACTTTCCCTGAAGAACACCTAGGATTGCACCACATGGACACCGCCAAGCCATTACTTTCTCAAGAGCCTTATGAAAAGCAGTGAAAAAAATAGTACCAGGCTTTTTATCTCAACAGTAAGGAACCTAATGTATGTCATTAAGATTATTATTATGTATGTCATTAGGAAGTTGCCTCGCTGAAGAGGCTCCTACCAGACATGCCTGTGCAACCACTTGTGAGCTGACAGCAAGCATTTCTTGCATAATGATCACAATTTTTCAGTGAAGCAGAAGTGGTGGAATATATTCCATTATCTGCTTCTCTGTCCCTGAGACAGTACATTGTTCATTGCAGTATTTACCCTCACAGATTCAGTTTATACATGCTTCACATGTAAATCTGTGTTCGGTAAGACAGATCATTCACAGAAGTGACATTTCAAGAAAGATACTGACAACAAAGGCCTGAAAAAGGAACGTTAACAATGGCAGTATGGTCTCCCATATCTGAAAGGTGCATTAGGCTTCAGAAGATCAACCCAGATATTCAGTACCTTGGCAAGCAAGAGTTACAGCAATGCAGAGAGCCTCCGGTGCTACTGAAACATAATAGGAAACTGCATTCATCTACATTGACACGTATTTAGCATAGGAGCTAACGAAGTTGTTTTGCTCATGTAAAATAGGAAGGTCAAGAAAGGAATAATTTCTTGTGGCTACTGTTCTGAAAAAGTTTACCAAGAATACTCCAGGCCAGCCTCCAAACAACAATGTATAGAGATGTTTTATAGCTTGTTTTACAACCAGCTTAATTAGCTGGTTACAACTAACTACAACTAGTTCACTAGCAAGTTTACATAATTTAAATTAGCATGATAACTTAGAAACGTTTTAAACAAATATAACTAACCCATTTCTAAGTCAATAATTCAGATCAGCAAAAAATAAAGTTGACAGAAGCAAAGACATCAATTCACAAGTATCTATCAGAAGATGATGAAAATTTTATCAGATTTTAGAAATATTTACATTAACTGGATCAAATTGACCATGTTTACTGTATCAAAATATAAAACTGTAGCAAGAGATGAGGTTCTGCAATACTTTAGATTCTCTTCACACCTTTTCTCATATTCAGAGAATCTCATCTCAATAGCTTGACTTACGTCAAAGACAAACCGCTCTCCCCAGAGCAGTCATCACTGCCATTCTGTAGGTAACAAATAACTTAGGAAGTGTAATTCCCACATTCAGCCAGTGACTAAATCTATGACTCCTGAAATCCTATGATTCACTGATCTAGGCCTAAAAACCTGACCCTGTTTCCACACAAAAGCAAGTGGCACTGAAATTGTTACAATTGTACCATATGCTCCTTACCCCATCCAGAAGAGTATTTGTTAGATGTGTGCGAAGATCTTTACGAAATGGAAATTCCAGATTAGATACGTGAAAAATCGAATTGTCTCTATCAATCATATAAACTTCATTCTTGCCATCAATCAGCATCATGTACCTGCAAAGGCAATGTTAAGATATTATACTTAAAGGTATATCCTCTAAATCTCTACTGATTTGATTTACATTAAGTGCTAAAAAATAAAAAAAAGCATTTTAGAATTGTTTACAGGTAGAAGTTTAACCCTATTGCTTCATGAAAGCAGATAATTTAGTTCTATGCAATTATCACAAAAAAAAAAATCAAAAATAAAAGTTCAGAATACATGAGAACGTTGCTGTGTCCAAATAAAATCTGATGCCTGAAGATCAATTAAAAATAACAGGAGTTTTAAAGCTGTAAGAAATATATTAGGCTAATTCAGCTAGGCTCAGCTAAAAGACCTTTTACTCCAATTTTTCCTTTATTAAGTGGACCAGACTTTTGCCCAGTATGACTCTGCAGAGTTTCATTCAAAAGAAACACTTTTCAACAACACAGTATTGCGAAGTCCCAGCCAACTACTGAGCCACTTTTCATTAAAACATTGACTAATTTAGCCAAGGTACATTCCTCTCACATTACACACAAAGAAAACCCCAAAGGTTACTACACTATCATCAGCAACTGTCAGCTTCGTTCAGTTGCAGAGATCTGAATTTTCTAAAAATATCTTTCTGTTAAGATGGTACTTGGGTGTTCATGTCATTAATTTAGACATCTCTGTGTGAATCCCAAAGACGACTTCTCCATAGAGGTAACATTCTGTATACAAGAAAAAACAGTGAACAAGTAGAAAGAAAAAGAATAGTGAAAGAGACAAACCCCAGAAGACATACTAAATAGCATGACAGCTGTAACACATTTGAGTCACCTTTGTAAAGTTTTCTTTGATCTTTCCAAGAAGAGTACTAAAGTAGAGTTTCAGGAAAAATAACAAGGCAGCTGTGCAGACAAAGGTCTTCTCAAACTTGTGCAGCAGCCTAGGACAGCACACCTTCTGAGTGGAGCAAATAAACTGAAGACATTTCAGCAGAAACTTGTATCAAAGGCCAGATGCAACAACTCAACATCCTGGCAGTGAATGAGAAGTAATAAAGATCCTGAGCATATTCCTTCACCGTGATGGTGGTGAGACACTGGCACAGGCTGCCCAGAGCAGCTGTGGGTGCCCCATCCCTGGGAGTGCTCAGGGCCAGGCTGGATGGGGCTTGGAGCAACCTGGTCTGGTGGAAGGTGTCCCTGCCCATGGCAGGGGGTTGGAACTGGGTGATCTTTAAGGTCCCTTCCAACCCGAACCACTCTATGATTCAAATACCACAAGCAGCTCAAAGTGAGGACTAGCAGCTTGATTCTGATATGGTAAAGGAAGATAGAAACTGTTGTGGGGCTCAGAAGCAAAGCAAAAAAAGACCAGAAAAGTGCCTTTATGGAACCAACAAGATGTGGCTGCACTTGCTAACACCAGTGAAACGAATAATATCATTAACAAGATGTGATTGAATGATCAGACAGGAAACACCATGGCTTAACAGCAGTGCAAAAAATAAGTGTACAAGAGACAAAGCTGACATGAAGACTCAAAAGTAAGTTCAAGTTTGACGTCTCAGTCAAACCTGAGTTAAGTCAACTTTACCAATTACCACCTGAGCTGCTGGAATTGAACTTATGCCTAATCATGCCATAACTAACCATGCTGGTGGTCTCCACCAAAACTGTGAGCATGACCCTAGGCTGAGCTTTCTTTCACTGATCCTTTCATTTCACCTTGCACACAGTTGTGCTAAAAGCACAAGTGTTATTACAGAAGTTCTAATGAGAAAAGTCAGAATCACAGAAACCCAAAAAGAGAAGAAATTAGGAGCACTAACTGTCAAGGTAGTTCAATGGTTCTAAAAGTTCACAATATTTAATGTTCTTGAATAGCCTCTGATATAAATGGGGAAGGGACACAAATCTTCCCAGAGCAGCTAACCCATTTGGACTGCACTACAGTTTCTTTGATAGCACAGAATAGGAAAACACTTGATTAAAAGTAAAAGATTACAGGAACTTCACCATCCACACCAGAATATTTTGAAAGTAAGCAAGCATATTTTGAAGACTTGTTCAGCACACAACTCTTCATACTTGTAAGTCTTTGGATGTATGTGGGGGGAAAAAACAGTACTTTTCATAATTCATTCATTCCTCCTTGGGAAGTCCTGGTGATGAAGAAATAACAAGCTATCAGTAGTCTTTTCTAAAATTCACCATTGCTCTTACAAGTAATGCCCACAAGATCTCTGCTGTCAAAACAAAACAGCGAGCATCCCCTAGAAACCCTGCAGGCGAATGTTCTCTACGCAGGCAGCTGTCCTGTTGTCTCCACAGATCCTACCTCTAGAAATCAGTAGATCTGACTACATGAGCACAGTACTACCCATGCAGCTTAAATAAATACTTTCTTTCAGTATTATGACTATAATCATAATTCAGTATGTATCAGCTCAACTACCATTTCTCCACACACAAGATGAGTACTTCAAGATGTTAAAAATCAGCTGGGGAAAAAAAAGACATATATGAGCAGAAAATCTAAAGTTGGGGGGAGTAGATTAAATCAATGCAACATTAGGAGAGCTGAAAGCTACACATGACATGCTTTATGAAAAAAATAATTCAATACACATTCAACTACATAACTTGGCGCCAGTTCTTCAGAAGCAAGAATAATCTACAGACAACAGTCATTTTCAAACAATGTAAATTAATTGAAAACTAAAACAAAGAGCATGTTATGTTTTTCTCAAAAGTTAAAGAAACCACGGGGAGGGAAGAAGAGGTGTGCGACTAACATAAAAAAAAATTATACACACTACTTTACACTTAATTCATAAATAAGCTTAATTGGCCATCTCTGCAATCCCATAATCATGGCTGGTTTAAGTACGTGCTTTCACTGTAACTTGCTTCAATGACAAAACAGCATCTAAGGCTTCAAGAAATCTAGCACTTAAGAAAACATACTTGCATCATCATTACAAATGTGGTACATTAAGAAATCTTACAACTGCTTTGATTAATAACCCACAAAAGCACAAAGAGTTAAAAACTTTGTTTTCAGCCACCTAAAACATCAGGTTCTGACAACATACAGAAGATTTCATCAAAACCTATTACTCAGACATCAAAACTGTGACTTAACACACCACCACTTTCCCTAGATCTTTCACTCAAAACAAAATCTATGGGAATTTACTTAACAGTTGGTAGCTGGATATCCACTAACCACTAGTGGTGAGATTCTTTTTCTCTTTCAAACCACTGCACTAACGTTACATCTGTTCTCCCATGGGTTTTTGTCTTTTTCGTTTTAACATTTGTCACTGTCAGCTGTTTATACCGCAAATTCTAAATGACAGGGACAATGGCAATTCTTATGACTGCATGCAAAAGATTTCCTATCAATGATCACGAGGAATCAGAATTATATCTTACTTTAGAAAGCTACTGAGAAAAAGCAAAGTGCTTACTTCGAAAACAAAAAAAAGTATTTGGTCTCAGGGCAGCAAATACCTTTATCATGGTATGTAAAATACATTTGTCATGGCTCTCATGATAATACATTTGCCTAACTTAGAAGCTGAACAAGTTCTTTGCATGAGAAAGCCATTAGACTGACCCAGATAGATCTGTTTTGAAAGGGTTTTGTTTTGTTCTGGGGGGCTTTGGGGTTTTTTTTTGTTGGTTTTGGTTTTTTTTAAGCTGAGAGCCTAAAAAACACCACCCCCAACCTCCCCTAAAAAGAAACTTTGAATGTGGTCCAAACAACAGAATTCGTCAAAATTCTGATTTTGTAAGACAGAAGAAATTTGGTCAAGGATGGACTGACAATCAGAAATGTTCTATGAGCAGCTGATCATTGAAAATGTGAAAGAAGCAACAGAGATATGTAACCATGCCAAGGTTTTGGTGAAACTGAATTTATTAATTAACAAGGGGGGTTGGTTGGTTGGTTGGTTGGGGTTTTTCGTTTGTTTAACTCAAAAAAGCTTAAGTTCATGTGTTTAACATCAGGCTTTAAGTTTTCTGCAGATGACACATCAAGCTTTCTTGGAGAAATCTTGTAGACTGCTGATCGGTACATTTCTGAATATTATTTGGATGTGCCCTGACCAGTTACATTTTAAGAAGTTAATTAAAGTATTAGCAGCATAAGCAGTTACACCAGAATAGAGAGACTGCCTCTGGGCAACACCACATAGGCAAAGAAAGAAGAATGATGATTTCTCAAATACATTCAGTAGGAATTAAAACAGCACATAGGCGCTTAACTTTCATGAACTGTATTGCATACTGTGAACACCACTTGCTATTATAGCTGTACATTTATTACTAATTATCTATGTTGTGCAAGCACCAAAAATCTCCAATTAGTAAGCAGGCCCCATTGTATTAGATTCTGTCCAAGTACACAAAGATGACATGGTCCCGTATCAGATGGCTTAATCTGAATTTAAAACAAGACAACTGAATAAAAGAGCAAGAGTGGAGGAGCAATAAAAGCAGTATCAGAACTGCTCATTCACCTCTGATAACCAACATGAAAGTGGAGAATCATGTTTGAGCAACAAACATCATCTCCCCAAACTGCTAATCCAACCCCTACAAACCAGCCAGTTTCCATTGCAACAGAAGTTCTGACAAGCAAGTTAAAGGGTCAAGGTGTCCACACAGATTAATCTCACAAGCAGATAAAATATCTAGGCATAGAAATATTAAAATGTAAAGAGTCATTAGAATCTACTTTTCATTCACTTCTGGTCCCCAGGCAAGGTCCGTTATTAATTCTAATTGGACGATCCAAATTATCTAATTTTAATTATGGTATTAACATGATAATTCCGAAAACAGGATGAAAATTTCATTAGCAAAGAGTTACAGCTCTTGGCATTAGACAAGCAGATCTCCAAATCACCTACCAGAGTATTAATAACTTTAACCTTTAAACTTTAAAAAATGTCAACCACCAAATATCATCTTGAGAAGTTTTCTCTTCAGAAATCAATTATTTTTAGCATACCCAAATAAAGGCAACTGTTTCAAAGGCTCATTTGCCTCCACATATATCCTGTTCACGCAGTCCACATCGGTTGAGCCCAAAATACATATTAGAAAAATGATTTTGTTAAACTTTCATTTTTAGTTTAGTTTGTTTTGGTGGTGGTGGTGGGTTTTTCTTTTTTACACAATTCTGAAGCTGACAAGCTACATTGAAAAGGTTAAGTTAAAAACTAAGGTTTCTCCTTTATGTGGATCTTTAGTATTCTCCACCATTAAATTTGAAAGTACATTTCAGGAAAATATTATTTAAGGCAAAATAAGGCAAAGTACTTGGTCTCTCTTCACCTACAGCCAATTCAGAGTCAAGAACAGGAACAAAACTTTGTCTCCCAAGGTCCAAATCCAGTACTGCACCCACTAGAGCACGAAGCATCTATCCTCTTTCCCAGCTTACCAGGATTCACAGAACTGGCTTTGAAAATATTCCCCAACACAGTACGTCACATGCAGCACAGTGCCTGCCAAACCACATTTATGGTGAAACTGAACTCCTAGAAGTTCACAGGACTTTTGCCACTGACTTCAATTTTATTGTGTGCTATACCTATGTTCCCTCAGCCAAAATCCAAGCAACTATCCTAGCAATAAGGTTACATATGTTGAGTTCGTACTTTATAGAGTTTTAAAACCTTAATTAAAAAAAATACAGCACAGCTTCTTCAAAATTTGAGACCTCAGCTTTTGAGTTTGAGTTCAACACAAAATTAATTTTCTGAAAAAAATCTACAAGTGGCAAATGGATTAGAAATATTTTTTTTACAGAAGCTTAAAAATTCAGCTCCTATAAGAGCTTTCTTTGTCCCACAGTATTTCTTTAGACGGCTATATTAAAGAAGATTATTTATTTCTACACAGTATCATCATTGACGCTTCTTTTTTCCTTTTTAAATCTGCTTGTGTCTTTATTATCACATTAAAGAATGCAAAATGTAAGAAATTCCATCATCAACTCCAAGCACAAAATACATGGCAGCTCTCCATTCCCAGGGGAGTTCATTACACTCAGCTCAGAATTCAGTCTTGTGAAATCACTGCCCTCCCACACAAATAAGCATTACCCAACTCAGAACAGCAATTAACATCACTAATATGTTCGCTGACGCAGAGGCAACAACGAAATCCTGTTGCAGATATCATTTTTAATTTCTTAATTCCCTTTTATTATTGGCAACACTTAAAAATCAGGAGCGTGTTGCCGCTCTGTAGATCGATCAACTAGGACAAGGCCAAGCCACTTCAGCGCTTTACTTTGGACCCTGCCACTCTCTCCTGGCAAGACAGCACCAGCTTCTGGCCAGATGCATCAAACACTGTAGAAAAGGCCAGGAGAATGAAAATTAATGACTGCCCTCTATCCACTGACAGCAGATCACCTACATGTGTCATGAAGCCGCTGCGGTTCCCTGTCCCTGCCTGAATTCGGACTGAGCTGGATCTAGAGTAAGTTGAAATCAGCCGAGGTTGAGACTGGCCTGTAGCAGATGGAGCAATAAACCCTGAAGTCCCAATAAATAGGGAAGGCTCAGCTTGCTTTCTTCTCTTATATTAATTGCTACTGGCAATGGTCGCTGCTTCAAACTATGTCTCCTGAAGGATGACAAAGCCTCGATACAGGGACACTAACACAGGAACTTTGTGAAGACTCATATTATTTTCAGTGTGTAAACGAAAGGAAAACAATGTCTTTTTAATCAGTACACTGACAGCTCTGTCATAAATACCATTTTCAAACTTGTACACACGGTTTCATTTGCACAAGTACAAGCATATCAGCCAGCGAGAAACACTGCAACACGTAAGGAGCTGCAGAATTATGCATGTCACTCGATAATCTAAACTCTAAATACATTTTTTAAAAATGACACACACAGGCCCTTGGAAGTTTGTCTCCTCTGAATATACCGATACTCTCTATTTCTCTTGCATATTTCCAGGCTAAATTCTGCCACCAACAGTCTCCCCAGTATTTTTAACCAAAACACCCTCTTAGATTCTGACTGACAGTCATTCCCAATTAATAGCCTCCAGCTCCAGTATTTCTCATTCATGACCTTGCATTTTCTACATGTAAATATCCTTCCAGTTTTATTATTCTGCTCCTCAGTGAATTCAGTGGCTTGTCTCCCTCATTTGTTTGTCAGAACATACTTGGTTCCTGTTTCAAAATTCTTAATGACAATATAAAATTAATACTCAGGATCTCCACTTGTGGCTTTCTATATATTTTCTTCCAAAATCATCCTCTGACATTTTCTTTCAATCCATTCTTTACCTATCTTACAATTCTAGCAATTTTCATTAGCCTGTCTCTATAATAAACCAAATTTTTGTCACAGTCCAGAAGCACGAGATCCACCACTATTCCTGTGTCAAAAAAAATATTTTCCCTTTATATGGTATACAAACTCCTACCAAAATGGCTGAACTCAGAGGAAATGCCATTCCTCATCTATACTGAATAGTGTGTTACTCAGTCCTGATTCTCTTAATTACTTCCCTTAATTTATCCAAATCTGTCATTTTAAAAGAGAGAACCTACATTATCCATCTATTTTTAGCTCTAATTACAATCATAATTTTCTAAGTTTAAAGCAAAGCCTTTTCATCAATGACCCAAACATATCTTCTACAATCAAGGTTTTTTTCTCAGTACTAAAATCTGTGTTACTGGGCTGCTGTTTAGTAAGTAAATGTATGTCACATACCTCTTATTATGTTCAGATGCAACTGGATTTGTCACTGGTCAAAATCCTCCACCAATTCTTCACACTCAAAAGAGGGCAGAATTCAGCTTCTGATTAAGTTTTGAAATTGTAATGTGTCCACTTCAGCAGGAAAAGCTCCTGAGCCTTCAGTAACTGTGTGGGCTAAACTCTTACTACATCAGTGGAGATCTAAACACTCAACTTGCATTCAGTGCTAAAGTGTTCTCATACTGACAACTCTGATTAGGTTGAGTATCTGCAACAGATTCAGCAGTAGCCCAGAAGTTTACCTTAACAATCCTGTAGTGATTTTTTGAAAACCTGAACTCCGTAACATTTTTTTATCCTTCAGCTATTATGAAAATAATGTTATCCCTCAGACCTTCTTTTGCTCCCTCCTAAACAATGAAGGCTTTCCAATACTCATGTTACTGTCAAGAAAGTTATGCCAGCATATTTGCTATGCCAATGTCCAATTTCCTAAGAAAGTAGAAGGTTCCCAATACCGAGCTTCATCAAGCTTGTTCAAGCTACTGCTGTCCTGACTTGATGCTACTATGGAAAAAAAACCCACTGTCTTGTCTTATTGATTACCTCATATAGCACAATGAAAGGGCTGTGCTTAATTTCAATATTCATAGAATCATTTAGATTGGAAAAGACCTTCAAGATCATCAAGTCCAACCATTAAACTAGCATTGCCAAGTCTGCCACTAAACCACGTCCCTAAGCACCACATCTGCACCTCTTCTAAATACCTCCAGGTATTGATGAATTGATATTCATCAATTCATCCTGCTAATTCGAGACCACAGAACTTAATTTCCACAAAATTTGTTAAGGTGGTATTCCTTGCATACTCCCTGCATATATACATTTTGTGCAAGTTACCACTGGGTAACAGATACTCCATAGCTTACACAGGTATTCAGTCTCCATAATCTTTACTATTCATCAGTCTCTTCCACTGTTATCAAAACATTGCATCAAATTATTTTCCTTATTCTTGCCTGCCACCACTTTCCTTTAAACTTTGAATGCAAGTTTCCCTTTTCATTTGCTCCCCTTGACAACCAAAGGTCCAAATAAGTTTGTTTTGTGACCGTTACAACCCTGAAAATCATCAAAAGTGAGGCAGTGAATCTGCAGATGACATTTACTACAAAAATCTTCAGAATGCCCCAAACTACAGCAACAAACAATGCACGTTTCAATATCCAAAAGGGACCAAGACTCAGGCAGAAAGACAGATACAACCATATTTCCCAGCCTTACAAGGTTCTAAATTAACTGTCACCTGAGAAAGGTAATATAGCAGCTACTTTTTAGAGGTCAATGAGAGAACAGAAAGACATCTGCAGTCAAAACAAACCCAGTAAACAAATAATTGGGCCACATAACTAATCGGATGGTGCATAATACAGAATAATATTGCATCATTATATAACTTACTGGTATCCCTTCATCTGGCATACTATGCGTACCAGTATTAATAGGGAAGTTGGCTTTTGGATAAGGAGCACAGAAAAATGCGTAGTGGAAACTGATATAACTTCTCCTAATAAAGTATCATAGTTTAGACCGAATTCAAACTTTAATTTTCCCTGGTTTATAAAGAAAGGATAAAGATGCCTTCAATTAATTTAACAGATGGCAAATTCAGAACCAATGTAAAACTACATTTTCTATCTGAAGTATTATTAGACTGCGAAACTCTGCAACAGAGCTGGTAAAACCAAGAATTTAGCAAGGTTAAAAGAGACTACCCAGTTACAGTGTTTTTCTTGACTGCCTTCCAGGGTTTTAATTAAGTTTGACTGCTGTGGGAGTTTTGTTTCTTTATTTCTGAAAGGATATTAAACCTTATGGGTTAAATTCTAAGTCATCTTGTTATTATTATTTGACCTACAACAAAAGGTAAATTAATCTACCACTACTATATATTGAAGAGTTCTTATAGTGCATTATGACATATCTGGTGTAAAACAAAAGAAGAATTGTTAACTAGCTAGAAAAGATGTGACCCAGTAACAGAATCTGTATAGTAGTAGATTTATTTTAAATTCCAGATTCTCTTTGTTTAACCCAAATTTCAATGATGCTAAGTGGTCAAGTACATATTGAAGTCCTTTTCTGTATTAGTGGGATGAACAGTATTGGAAAACAACTGTACAGCATAATGTTCTGATTACTTTTTTTAAAAGCTCTAAGATTAATAGAACAAATTATATCTCAAGCTTGACTGGACTACTGAATTCTCCTATAATATTTTATTGTTACTGTTATTCATTGTAGATACTGAGCCTCAAGCTTGCTTGAACTTGCTTGATTCCATCCCTTTTCCACAAATTTTAGCCTGAAAATATCTTGGAGATTTAGAGGGAAAATCGTGCCTGAAGCAACAGGCTAAAAAAAAAAACCAAAAAAAACGCAAAGCAGCAGTTACACAATGGTATAAGAAAGAAAAATTAGCATCACATGACAAGTAGTTACATTCCTCCTTTCCCGATGCAAGAGAACTGTAACATCTCTCACAGAGGCCCATAACACAGCAGTCAAGAAAAGAATATCACAGGTTTGAAAAAGGAGGTTCCCTTAACTCTGAACTGACTTACACCAGAACGTATGCTGGGTCAATTCTGTCCACGTCACAGGCACAAGCCACAGAAGAGCCCAACTGCCACTTGTGCTCACAGATTACAAGATCAGCTCCAAGGGAAAGGGCTGCCCTAGATATTGTATAGTTAAAACTTTACAAACCGAATGTCATTCTTCCCTGAATGAGCTTAAGCCATTACACTTCATGGCTGTGCTCCCCCCAACCCCCCAAGAGAATCGGCACAGCACACACTGTTCCGGTATTAAAAGTGGTCTGAGAGAAAGGAAAAAAAATAAATAAACCAGAAATCACCAATAGTTGTCGCTTGAACATCAGGTACACACGCAGGCACACCATCTATCTTCATCTAATTAGAACATTTTAGGACCACAGCTGAATACTCTAAGATTAGTATTCATCGCACAAGCTACATAATAAGCATTTTAATGCATTAACTATTTATAAATAAACAAAAGAGCTTGCTTAGAAGACAATCTGTCCAAATATTCAAGTAGTTATATATGAATAATCAGTTAAGTAGTTCTTTCCAAAGGGCTCAGAATTGTGACCATAAAGCTTTGTGAGCTGTCAAAAGGCTTCAGAACTGTGAAGCATCAAGCCTGCTACTTCACAAACTATACCTTCTACATGGTACCACATCAGCAGTGCTCCTTAAGCACTTAAGAAAGGGACACAAAAACAACAGCTTCCTTCTGCCTCTTCTTTTCAGAGTCTTGACACCATTGCAGGCACATACAAATGAGAAAACACAACCTAGAGTAAGAATGCCAGCTTTGACTGAGTCAATTTGGAACCAGACTGGGGATGACATATTCTGTCGCACCTATTTATTCATCCCTCTTTGCTGATTCAATGATATAAAAAACAGAATTCAGGAGATGAAGAAACAGCAAAGTGATACGGATGTGCCTTACTATTAAATAAATAAATACATACACCACCACCACCCCCCAAGAAAAGAAACCACCCAACCACCCATTCCAAATGCAACATTAAGATTAAAAAAAAAAAAAAATTCAACTTATTCCAGCAGCTATGAAACCAACAGACCTGGTTTACAGTATACATCTCTACTTTAAATAATGCTGCCTTGTGGGAACATCTTATGACTAACAATATTTATACCCAATAGTTCTAGATATCAGTTTAACACCTTATGACACTGTGCTGTGTTGTTTGACTTACAGTCTGTCAGTCAAGAAACACCTCTCCTGGCTCATAATTCATATAGTTAAACAGAGCTGATGAGTTATCTGATGACACCCATGAGTCTGGCTACCAAAATCTGGCAACTCCTTTTCTGCTGTCAAAGTCAGTCTGCTAGCCAAAGTCTAGGCATGCTCTCATTCCCTGTACAATAGGTAAAAAACCTAGAAAAGGACACCATGCCCTTTGACAACATGTCAACAGGTCGAGGTTATGAGGCCACCCTGTACTAAAGCTTCTTCATCCTGAGCTAGAATGTCTTTACCTCGAGATAGGGGACATGCTAAATACGTTGAAAGTGCCCTTAATCTTACCTCAACTTACTGAAGCTTTATTTTTGCACTCTCAAATCAAAACTCAAGTAAGCATACAATATTCATGGGTTCTAATGCTGTGGGAAACAGGCTGATACCAGTCCTGTAATCCTAAATGCCCAACACAACTATAAGGGATAGGTATTAAAACGTAGAGTGCGCAAAGACTCAGATCTCAGCTACTAAAACTCCAACCTTCTAGTCTCAAAACACATCATTCCTGCCTCCCCAACCCATTGTGTCTTCTACTCCTACCTAAACACACACAAAAAAACTATGAATTAGGCATCTGCTTTTTCAGAAAATTAAGAAGAATGCTGTTTAGAGTGCTTAACATCTGTGAATTGCTCTTTTCAGCAATTATCAGAAAGGCAGTTTATACATTATAATCCAGAATCAAATGTGACCTTTATAAACTTTTGCAGAAGCTTGACATTATGTTATCATTACACACTTAAAAGCTAAACTGTAGGTTCATAACAAGCGATTAGTACTGTAGTCTAGAAAAGCTATTTAGAGCTTTTAATCTTGACTGGAGGTGGGGGAAAAAAGCTTTATTACAACCATTTCAATAATTTTCTCAACTTTTTTAGTGAAATTTCCAGACAAAATATGTTATCTCTATTTAAGTATATTATTCAAAATAAAGTCAGTGAAATAAATCCCGCATGGATTCCAGACTCTAAACCTAAACCAAGGTTCTTCCAGCTGTAGACCTACAGAACTAGTTTAAAAATGGACAAGCTTATTTTCTCTTAAAGAACTAGTTCACGTAATTACAAAGAAGGACCACAAGGGACTATGCCATGTAAACAAAAACTGCATTTCCCTTCCAAAGACCTTGAGAATGTACCATAAAACAAAGCAGTGCACAGTCAGGAATAGGGGAATAGCAACAGTCACTTTATCCTTTTAACTGTGATTTTTGTTCCAAGTCTTCTCTTTAAATACCATCCCATTTTGACAGTTTCATGGGAATAATAGAGAAAACCTTACAACTACTACTTTGAGATACTCAATGAAAATAATAACAAATGTCTGAAGAGTAGCTGTCTTACACACATGAACGATGTATAATTAACACTCAACAGTTGAGGCTTTGCCCATTGCTGATAGTTACATAAGCACATGGTTTGAATAAAGCTAATTTAGCTTGGAAACAAACCACTTGAGTTAAGCCCAGTTGTTCACAAAACCTGTCACTGCTATAAAAAAATCTCTTTCGTCCCGAAAAGTCTGTTCAGTACACATCCAAACCCCGGAATATTTCTGTCCTTTAAAATTTCAGACCACAGAAATGCGCCCCAACCACAGAGGAAGGGATACACTGCATCACCAACCAATGGTGCAAAACTGATAAACAATTAAGTCTATTTCTTAAGGTAAGTGGGGAGAAGAAGATGGGAAAGGAAAGTAAGGTGTGGTTTAAAAGCATCCAGATGATTTTTGTGGGGGTTCTTCACCCCATCCTATCATTGGGACACAAATGCTCCTTCCTGACCACAAGTCCATAAACATATATGACTAAACGACAAGCCACTCAAAACACAATATATAATAACCCACCTATTCACTAGCCCTCCAGGGTCAGAAAGTAAGGTGCCCAGCAAGGGCGTATTCATACCTTGAGAAAAGCTCTTTACTCACAAATGCCTTCCAGTGATTTAACAACCCTAAACTTTCTTGTTAGCACCGTTTCCAAAGCCATCTGTCAAATCTCAAAATCCTACATTTTTGACCCCCACCTCTAAATTAGTAAAGAATCCAGTAACAATTGCATAAACCTCCACTTCAGGCATTTTCCACTACTGGGCAAAAAAATCCACATCCATGAGAATCTGGTCATGTCATTTGTACCAATCTGAAAATTATTCTGTGGCTTCTTTCTTACACCAACTGAGTCTCTTTCGAGTTCAACTCCACATTAATATCTTTGCTCCCAGGAGACAATCATCCCGTTCTCTAGATCTGCTTTCATGACAAATTGATGTCTTGTTCTTAATAATGAGTTCTCAAGTACATGGGTTTGTTTTCTTCAATCTTCTGTTTCTCCTTCACTCTCATTATTATCCCAAATTTCCCTCTAACCTCCTCCTGTCTCTCAGGGATAACAGTTTTTCCATGAACACATTCAACTACCTCTTCTTTAATCCTTTACAGACAGGCTATCATTTTTCTTCCAAGCCACCTAATTTTGGCCTCGTTTCTTTTACCTCTTTATTTCAAAAACAAAAGTCTGCTTCTCAGTTTTCTCCATTTTCTTAGAGCTGTTCTTTAGCAATGATCACCTTTTCACAAGCTACTCTCATCACAAGTGACTTCTGGATAACTTTTCATGTTAGGAATCTGCAATTTCTCAGTTACGCATGTAAGCGTCATTTCATCATGCACACAATCAAAGATTAGGGGAAAAAAAAAAAAGTATTTAGCCATGCAAATTCAGGGAGAAACTTTTACCTTACCTTCATTACATTTTAACAACATGCATGAAAAGTTACCTTAAAAAGTAAACCTGCTTCATGTAAAGGTCACTAGTATGTTTCTGAAGAGGCTGCAAGTGCCAATAATTTTAAAGTTTAATAAAAATAGAAATTTTCTTCACTTTGTACAAAAAGTTAAAGAAACATGGGAAGTTTGATAATACAGTGACTTACATGCTTTGGATAAATCAAAATTATTTGATTAATAAACAGAACCCAAAAATTTGGCCACCAGTTTTACCATACGGTTAAGTTTAGCTTTACTATTTCTATTTTGTAGTATGATACCAACAATGTGAGAATTTTTTAGGCAACAGGCCTTTTTTCTAAAATGTAATTTGCTAATCATGAAAAAAGAACTAACTTCAGAGATGTTCCTATTTTGTTACAAACACCTTTAGACAATTAGCAGCAATTCTCAGAAGAGCTGCTTTACATTCTGTATCTACTTGTTCAGTTAGATACCTGCAAGCCAATAAATTTGCATGAATATTTTTCAAATATAATAGCCTTTGGCAAGAACTACCTGTTCTGCCTTTTTTTTAATAGCTGCCTTACCGTAATTGAACAGCCATAGTATTATGATCATATTTATTATTTTTACTAAAACTGCCTGTGTACAGATGCGAAAAATAAAAAGGTACTCGTACAAATGTAGAATAATAACTTACGCCTCTTAATAGCCTGCATTTAGTTCAGGTCATATTTTAGCATTATAAAACCTAGCCCTGTTTGATTGTATTAATTTGAATTATTCCACAGCCATTTTAAAAGCTTTTTATTATTCTTAGTGGTAACAGTCATCCTTTTTTTTTTTTTTTCCTCAAAACTGGTGTCTCATTACTTTATCAACCATACTCCTGTCTGAACATTCAGCTCCACTCATTAGAACGAGCATCTGCTACAAACTGTATTAATGAGATACATATCAAGGGATACAGCAAGCCGCTAACCACCTGGGTTAATCACTGTACAGTACCAAGTTGATAACAGAGTCATACAGTACGCCTTGAACATACTGTTACAATTACTCAGGTAGCAACTACTGTTTTGGAAACAGCACTACAAAATTGGATACATTTGTAAAGCCCTACATACCCTGTAGCTAATGGTAACATACAGAGTATATTTCAACGCAGCCAAAAGGCATGATTTAATAGTGGGAAATTTACCCTTTGGAATTCTTGTGCCTTATGAATAGACTAGCATTAAAATTACTTTTAAGACTTCAGTCTGACAACTGTTCCAAAGAATATACAGGATAGAATTCACAAAACCACTCAGAACAGCTGCAGACTTAAGCGATTTATTTTTTATAATAATAATAACTTAAAGCAATATGATTTTAGAGGTGTTCTTTCCCCAAAACACAGTTGCATATAATATTTACATACACACAAATAGCTGGCACAAAGAAAATATTTTTCCAGAGAGCCAATGCTAAGTGAGCTTCAAAGCTCTTTTAATTTAAAGTTTGCTTGTCTAAACCTGAGATGTAAACGTGCACATCTTTATACACAGGCATTCATGAAGAGTAGGGCAGTTCACACTGCATTTCCCATTGGAGCAAACATGCTCCAGAACGAAAACTGGATTGAGAACAAGAGGTGTGCCTTGCTGATGTTCATGGAACAAGGGCTCTGGAAACGAGGCGCAGAACAAGGAAGACCATGGTGTAGGCACAAAGTCTGTAAATCTGGACAGACTAAGCAAGGGTAAGTCAAAAGATTTTGAACTCAGGGCTGCAAGAGAATGGAGGAGGATGAGTTTTTACACAAACCAGACTCAGAACCCACACGTTTACAAAAGTGTGTAAGATACCACTCAAGTAAATGAAACATCTAGAGAAAACTACTGTTGCAGGAATAAAATACAGGTATTTAACAATGGTGAAATGTAAGAAGTTTGGCTAAGTTGAGCAAATATTGCTATTAACTGAGATTAGAATGTTTTGGCTAAGTGAGAACGTATAAAGTTATTAGTTAAGCACCTGCTTTTCTGAAAGTCCAATCCGTCTGATGAAACAGCAGTGCTTTTTTAAGCAAAAAGAGAGAACACAACAACAACAAAAAAACAAACGTATGCAAGCCAAATAATATTGTAATAGGCAGACCCTAGACTGCTGCATCTAAACTACACTTAACAGAATGGCTTCAGAGATATTTGATTACAGGGGTTTCATCTCCAGATGAAGTAAGCAGGGGATCCATAAATGGATCTCTACTAACTGATATCTTAATATTAAATTCAGGAAGGTCACGCCTGTCAACACAAGCATTCAGAATAATTAATGAAAACCTGTTTAATTGCATATGGAGTCCAGATCATCAGAGAACAACAAAATAATTAGAAGCATGTCCAATGGAAAAACTGTCATCATCATTTTTCATTGTTGATTAGCTTAACTATCATGCACCGTGTCTAGATGTCCAAATAATAGCTCAGGGTTTCATCTTTAATCTCTCTTTCACATCACACCTTCAGGTGAATATCAGTAACATTGAATCTTTGTAGCACCATTTTCCTCTCTGAACATGCTTATCATCTCTGTATCTCCATAAACAACTACAAGTTATTACGTATTGAGAAAATTTAAAAGAAGTATTTCATTCCCTCAGTTTTATTCTTCATCCAGTCTGTTTTGTCACCATCCTAGAACTGTAAAAACACAGGACAGAATGTCCAAAATACTGAAATTTTCTACAAGAAATTACATGTACACTTTAATTTCTCTTACAAAGGGCAGTCTTCCAGGTGCACTACTATTTTCTATATATTTATTTTAGTATTCAGTATGTATGCATCCTCTACATCTGAGTAAGAAAATAAGAATACTCCCTAAGACTTCAATTTTCCAAATGAATAATATATGACAAACACTCACTCTTCATATTGGAAACACGAACAAAAAAATAAATGTGGAAAAATAGCTTACAGCCCCACGGAATAGCACTAATTGTAATTTTACAACATCTTTGTATTTGTTCTAAGACATACCAATCCATATTAGCTAACAACACACAGTTTTGCACACGTTATTCTTCAGTGGCAATGCACACTAAGAGACACTGCAGATGAACCAATTTTTTCCTTTAGTATCAAATGGTCTTCTGTAAAGAAATTATTTTAAAAAGCAGAATTATTTTCTGCTATTACTATTTTGTGAAGCAATAGGCCTAAATTATATGAAAACACATCCATACTGTCTTTAAGACATACTAAAATACTAGTGTAAACCAATCCCTAAACAAAGGCTTCCTGAAGGACTAAGCTGTGAAAAAAGGCAAGGATTATCAGCATCTGAGCCGCACAGGACATTAATACTTTGTAAACATATTTTCATAGTTATACAAGTCAAGTCCACAGGCAGTATAGCTGGAATGTGGATTAAAAGCATAATAAATGTAATAAATGCTAAGGCTCCCATCTGGCTCTTTGCATGGTCAGTTTAAGTTGGCCGAGTTTACTTGTTTAGGCTCAGCAGCTTTTGAATGCACTGTACTGCTCCGAAAATAAGCCTGAATCTCCCAACGCCATGTTTCTGTAACCTCGCACCCTGTGAACACCTGCATCACATTACCCCAGTGCTTGTGCATACAGCCAGCCAATGTTCATAAGCCAAATATTCCCACCCATTTCTTAATGCTTGGATGTTATATTGAGTGCAAGTTTATTTTGTATTTTCACACCACGCTCTGCCCAAGCTAATAAACCGTTGAAGTACAAACTCCACTGATGAGAGAAACCTGAAGGGCTTTTTTTTTATAGGAGACAGCTTAGTTCTGGCTGAATTGTGCTGAACCCTGACTGACTCCATGTGGAGCCACTTGGTAATTCTTCTAAGACACCTAATTCCCCATATTTTCCAAGCTTTTCATAATCTAGGATACTCCATCCTATTACTAAAGATAACAACCCTAACAAAATAAAGAGCACAAGAAAAACTTTAGAAGACAGGCTACACTGCCTTTTATTTAGTATCAAAACTCTGTTGTCTCAGCACATGGAAGGAGAATGCTTTCCATTGCACTGCTAAAACAAAACTCTTCTTGCACTTAGCCATATGCACAACCAGTATTTTAACTTCACCAGCCTGAAAACAAAAATTATTACCTCCTGGTTTTGAAAGTATACATTTCTTCCACACAACTGATGCCTTCTAACTTGTACATGTGTAAAGCACCACGCGCAGATGAGCTTAACAGTCCTCCTCTTACTGTGTCTACATTCACTGTAATTGCACTTTCTCTGATCAAGTCAAAGCAGGTTAGAAATCTACTCATTTGCTCTAAGTGAAGAAAAACTAAAGTCATTCCACTTAGCACAGATTACAATTGCTTAAATACCACTGTATGTGAAGAACATCTTTAAGAAATAAAAATCAAGCTATGGAAATGAATGTGTCTTACAATTTAAATTCTTCCTGTTACTCAGACACTATTGACTATGATGTAAGAAATCACACTATTAATGACCTCAAGCTAGCACCCAGAACAAAAAGGAACACTGTGATCCGAATGCTACATGTAGCATAGGTTAAAACCATTTCCATTAATATCTAGAATTCTTGATTTTAATTTTGAAACCAGAAATACTAAAGAAAAACAGAAAGTTAGATGTAGATGGTTACTTCAAAACCTCAAGAAAACAGTTGTAATTTCACAAATGTTTCAACCTATTAAAGATATTCAGTCCTATGAAAATAAGTATGATTTTGGAGGTTTGGAATATTACAGAAGGTAGTTGCTTGTATGAAAAGCCACAGTAGCTCCTTGCAAGAGTACAAGGAAACAGGGCACCTAACGTGTAGGGTTTTATTTCAATGTGAATAGCAAATACCTTCTGTACCTCATCCAAGCTGCTGGGTATAGGGACAAGAAACCCCATGTGACATGTTTTTTTCATACAAAACAAAGTAATGAAAGGATACCCACTGCTACCAGATGCACACGTTTGAACAACAGAGTCTCATGCAGTTGAGATTGATCTATAACCAGTTAGCGAAGAAAAAAAAGTGTTTTCCATTCTGTATTTGATGATGTTAGCATTTCAGAGCAGAAGAAACACCACACAAGTATACTGGAGAAGTTAAATATAAAGATACGTTTCAAACCAGAAATAACAACACTGAAGAGGTTCAACACATCAATCCAATCAGATTATAGTCCGTTATAAAAAAAAAAAAGTTACCCCTACAATGAATGTAAGAGAACTGGTAATGGAAAATTAAGCTATATTGACTCTTTCGCTGACCAGAACTACAACTTTGAACTATGGATCACAGCACACATGAAAAAACCCTATGAAATTTCTAATGCTAGACAGCTTCTGAAGGATCAACTAGAAGTTTTAATTTAGCTTTTATAAACAAGTTCCTTAGCTTAACAAACTCTTACTGTTATCTAAGATTATTCTAAGACCTTGGTAAGTCCTGACTGACAGACAGTCAAGGGTTATGAAGAATAAAAGTACATACATTAACAGTCTGTTTGCAGAACAGCTGCTAAAGAAACTTGGCCACAAACTTCAGCAAATGTTAGGTACCAAGACAAGCAAAAAATTAACCGCTGGAGTCAGTTTTCTTGTTAGAATATGCTTTGTCCTTTGTAGAAGCAAATTGACTTTCCTGAGAAAATACAGTCTACCCAATTTACTGGGTGTTTCTTTTTAATTTAAAATTAACTTACCGAGTGCCGTCTGCTTTCCAGCTAACTTTGTATGGCTTCTGTTCCAAAAATTTAATATTTTGCTTGTCCATGGAAACAGGTTGTGCTCCAGGGAATCCAGATCTTAAAAAAACAAACAAACAAACAAAAAACAACAAAAAATACATCCATGTTTATTAATGTTCTGCAATAAACAGTCACACATGGCAATGCATTTTTTATGTTAGACTAAAGTTACACCTTGTACCAGACTTGCTGCAAGGTTAACTTGGAGTTAGAATATCTTCTCCAATAAGGTATTTTGCAAGAGGAATCAAATGCCTCTCTGATAAGAACACAGGTATTTGTTTACGACAAAACACTAAATTACGTGGAACTTCAAAGCTGGAGGAAGAGATATTTGAATTCAAAATTACAAGCACAGGAAGAACTATAAGCATCAGCAGGTCAGTAAGCATGGTGAACAACTGCCTGGATCGTCAGCTTTGGAAAGGAGGAGTTCAGAATGTGAGACATTAAAATCAACATTCTCATTAACATTGAACACAAATCCAAGTTGGCTATAAAAAATTAGTATTGTACCTCAATACTGAAATGTATAAAGAAAAACTATAATATAATAAAATAATAGAAAGCAGTTGTATAAATAAGTTGGGAATGTAGTGCAGCTTCAGCAAGCACTAAATTTTAGACAAATACCTGGACTAGACTACATCTGGAACTTGCACAGGAACAATTCATCTGAAAACATTTTGTATCTCAATGGAAAAGCAGTTCTACAATCTTCATTTTTAATATCAACAGCTGATCACACCATTTCACAGTACAATGCAAGATCCTCATCTGTTTCACTATTGAGTGTTTTTGGGGCTTGCTTTTTTTTTTTTTTAAACAATCCATCCAAAAATAGTTACTTTTTCTCATTTTTACAATGAGTTCTTCCGCAAAACTAGGAATGTAACACTTATTTCTAGACAGTATAAATAAACAGGTTCTAAAGGTTCTCATACCCTTCCCATCCACAGAACTGCTGACATTTTTGCTGTATTCCTCCTAACTTTGGTTGTGTTGTCACTTGGGTCACACATTTAACTGTTATTCCTTCCAAGAAAATTGCACCCTAAATAAAAAAAAAAAATAATTAGTATTTAAGCCTTCATAAAAGCTGACCAGAGCACATTACTACAAGATTGTCTGTTTTTACAAGTTGATCCTCATGAACAATAGTAGCTTAAATATTCCTTAAAAATTTACCCCCAGATACCAAGATACATCACTTGAGATTTGCCAGTAAACTCACTGGTGAGCCATATTATGAATGTAGGAACTAAAATGACTTATTTATGGGGGAAAACCTAAAATAATGATTAAAAAAATTTACAAAGGAGGTAAATGGTAAGGGATAAGCATTGTTTAGCTAGTACTCTCAAGAAAGTTGCCATGTCAAGCTACAGCATCAGACTCATTTTTCATTTGCAACTAAAATTATCTTATTTAAAAAGAAAGTACATTAGTATCAAGTATTTAATAGTAAATTGGTCACACATGGAATTTCAAGGTAATGCAAGATGTTTATTTATGGATGAAAATCTGAACCTAAAGCAAATCACCATATATTAAAGGTCACAATATCTTCTGGCAGAAGCCCTTGTGACACCACTTTTAAGTGTGTCAAAAAGTATGGCCTCAAAATAAACAAACTGGAAACCAAGGACAGAATTGACATATGAAATGTTAAATAAAGTTTCTAATACATAAATAGTATTTCCAGACCAACAATTCTGTGTTTTCCTTGATTCATGAAAAGCAAGAGCTGCTCACTAACAGTAGAGATCTAACACAGAAGGTAAACCTAAGTAGCTCGGTAATTACTGAGCTCAAGTCACTGCGAAAAAATCTTTAGACAAGAGGTTTCTGCTGGGTCTTTTTAAAGACATTAAGTCATTCTTTTCTCCCTCTAAATCAAAGATGTATGTTTTCAATTAAATATGTTAATTTTATCAGACCTAGATGGTAACTGCAGTACAAGAAGTTCAATTACATTAATTTCACCTCCAGCTGGGTATCTACCACATTTTATGTCTGAAAACTTAAAACTTACACCAGAGGGAAAACAATTGAAAGAATGAATGTACTTAAACAGCAGCAGACTTAAAGGGCTCTCAGTTGGTCTAGGAAAAATTTATTAACAAAAGAGAAAACATAAACGGCTGGTTTGTAACAAAGTATTTGTGTGAAATTATACTTGCATGATTTTATTCTCAATCTAAACCAAGTTACTAAAGTGGAGGTGCTATCCTGAATGCCACAGAAAAGCCTAAATAGAGATCAATAAAAGAATACTGAAAATAAAACTCAAAAATAACTTGTATATTTCAGAAAAAGTTTGATGCTGAGTGGAATAAAAACAAATTCTGTACAACAGAACACATTAAAGCCATCAGATCTAAAAAGCTACATAATAAAAGATCTCTTTAGAGATCCCAATTTGACCAGATTTATTTCAACAGCATCTCAAATACATTCGCAATGCAGACTAAGAAGATCAAAGCATGGTGTTTCAGCTGTTGAATTATGAATCCTGCAAATGAAGGTACAAGTATTGTGTATGTCATCACTAAAATGTTTGAAACTTGCCTTAACAAATCTAGCTGCACACTACTGATGAAAGGAGCTTTTTTGCTCCTTTTTCCACACACCATGGCACTCATCTGTTCTACTCTTGAGCAAGTCTAGGAACTAATTTGGCAAAAACAGTATCATAAATTAATAATTTTCTGGCAAATTAGTATCCTAAACTAGTTCACCATAGGATGAGTCAGCACTAGTGCCAGCACAAGGGAAGCAGAAGGAACACAGAAGTGCAGGGAAAGCAGGACTACAGTTTTCAGTACAGCCTGCATTTAGTTAAGATTGGCTCAGTTGCATCTCCAAATTGTATTCTGAGAACAGTACATCCTAAAGAAATACCCTAGTGCATAACCTTAATCACCTTAAGCTCCACAGACCTTTGGTGCATCACTTGTCCCATATTATTTATGTGGGCACCAGCAGGTGCAATGGCACACAGGTGACTGGGCAAGGGAGACAGACAGTTACACGTGCCTGGCCAGCATGTTGTCTGAATTCTGTCTGGTTAAGAGCACCATGACCAAAGAAAAATGGTTGTATCTTCCTTCTCAAATAACGGCAGAATGTGACAGCAGTATGACTGCTATATATTAAAGCAAAAGGCAGGCAACTGGAAAAATTCTCCAGAAAATAAAAAGTCATAAACATGAAACTGGTGCTTGCCATTTGAAGGTCTCTCTTGCAGGTTATCTGCCTCAAGTATACTCACTAGCTAAGGCACAGCACTATGAAAACAAGGTGAGTCACTTGGGCACCTGTCCCTGGCCAACTCAGCGCTCCAGGTTTCATGAGGACATTTCCTCGGATAAGGTGCCAAAACTCAGCCAGATCCAGGCGCTTGCCGCACCGTTGTTGAGCTAACAACCCCCTCTGGAAACACTACACTGGAGAATACAGTGCAAGGATGCCAGAGCGTGCAGCTCAGCAGGAGCACCTGAGGTCCTCAGTGCTGCTACTAAGCCAAGAGCTATAAGCCCTGATGGATCCAAGGTAACTACATGCACTCAGTATCTAGTCTCTGCACAAGCTGTACTAATCAATCAAGCTCTTCCCACCTGCCACCATATCCCTCCACCCATCACTTCAGCTGAAGGAGAAGTGGCGATATGTATCATCTTGTGTTGGTTCAGATCCTAAACACCACCTGGAGGAGTGGGTGCGAGTGGGAACAGCCCCAAACACACACCTCCCTAACCCTAGTGGCTATCACCAGGCCTGGGTGATAGCCATCTTCAGGCTACTCAGACCTGACTGGGTGCCAGTATGCTCAGAGACTGCCTTCCAGAGGACAAGAAACGTTCCAAAACATGTCAGGAAGAGACACAGCCTGCATCTTCTAAAAGACAGGAAGGGAGAGACAGGAACTTACACTGATCAGCTTTGATTTAATACCTAGAAATACCAGACCAAATCACAAGAACTGCCTCTAGGCATGTACAAACAAAAAAGATACAACAAAAATATACTGACTGTCACTCAGTAACCATGGTGTTCAACTAATCATTTGGTTTTGGTGATGAAACAAGCTTCACAGAATCAGGAGAAGCAGGAAATATCACATCTTTTGATGCTGGTTTTTGGCTCGGCTTTTGTTTGCTTGTCTTGTTCTCAGAGGGGAACTCAGAAAACATGGGGTAGATCTAATTTCTATAAAACAGGAGAGCAACACGTTTTGAAACCAGGTTCAGAGGAGCTAGTGTTTCACGAACAAAATGGAAGAATACCTTGAGGAGAATCTGCGGGGTTGTTTAGGTATAAGAGAGTTAATTTATTTTCCCTAAATTTCCTATTAGCATATTCTTATTTTTGTGACATCTGTGAATTTAGTAACAGGGATACAGACTGTGATGGCAGCTTAAGAATTCAGTGTTATCCTTAATTACAAGAATGGGCTGGAAAAAACACTGTACAATTCAGTATAAACAAAGTTCTACACTTAACAGGGCATAAGCAATTACACAAACACACACTGGTAGGTAATTAGAGGAAAAGATACGGAAGCACCAAGAGAAAAAGCGCTGAATTAGTATTATTCTGTCTTGTAAAAGGCAATTATATTGAGATATATAAACAGAAATACTAGCCTTAAGATACGAAAAATTAATTCCTCTCTATTAAGCATTAGGATGGCCTCAGCTAGAGGCTTGTGTTCAATCATAGGCACCACAGTCTCAGAAAAATGTGAGTCAACACGACAGAATACAAAGAATGACAAGAATGGACAGAAATACAAAAAATATGGACTATAGGGAAAAAGTGAACAAATTGGCATTTAATGTGGAGAAAGAGGAGGCTAAAAAGGAAATTACACCCATATATGAGTATATAAAATGCTGCTGTAAAATCAGAAAATTATCTTTTTTCCATATCCATCAAGACACCCATGGGCAGAACTGTAAGCACAGGGGTTAAACTTCAGCAAAAAAAAGTAGGTTAGGCAGAAAAAAACCAAAGTCATGACATTTAGAAACAAAATACTTTGACAGTTAAATAATAAATATTATCCTTCCCAACTATATCAACCATGAGGTTTAATGGTTTCCCGGTCTCACAGATGACCACAAGACACCTGCACACAAAATCAGCTACCATCTCTTCTAGACCATTGAGATGTAACCATCCATTTTAGAAGCGCTACATATCACACCCTGTAATACCTGTGAAATACACAGCTTACATGGGACTAGAATAGGCGGCACTCCTTATTAAACAGTAAAAGATCCCGTTGAAAATTCTGAAGGTTCTAGCTCAGAATTATAACTTTTTGTCCTATTTGCAAAACCAAGTATTTTTTGCTCCAAAAACTTTTCTCCCTGAAGTGAGATTCTAAGTGTCAGTTAATAATGTTGCTTCGAAGCTACAATTATTATGGCATGCGCTGACAAAGTCAATGTGTGTTTGGATTTGCTGTGTAGCATCTGAGACCACAGCAAACAGATTTGCTGTTACCTGTCAACTACATTCAGATGATGACAAAGGAAACTGTAATGGCATTATGTTCTAACTGTTCCCACAGTTTATGTAGCATAGAAAAGAAAGGCTGTCATGACTTTTTGACATCAAAATATGGAATTTTTAATGCAAGATGCTGCAATAAAGTTTCTCACATCCAAGATGGAGTTTCTGAAATGGACAGCATGCTAACTTCACAGGCTAGCCGGGCAGCTGCTTCCGACTATTCATTATCCTAGCGAGCTGCCTGGGAAGTGTCTCATCCTCTACCTCTAAACTTTACTTGTCCCCAAAAAGACTTAGGCCAACATGAAATCATTTCAGATCTCACCACTATCACCACAGCCACCTCTACTTTGACACTGTCTACCCTCAGGTGTTTACAGAAAGAGTCAAATTTGAAGGCTGAAAACAAATACTACAAGAAATCAACATAATGCTGAAAATTTAGCCCTTTAGACAGTAAAATAATAAGAAAATCTGAGCAAGAGGTATTTACCTGATAATCATACCCATGTAGATCACATATTTACAAGGAATCACAAATAGACTGTATCCATCTCTACTGAGTTAAGCAGTCCAATCTGCCAGCCAAGAACCATGGTAAAGAATTCTCCCAGTTCCTCCTCTTCATGTCAAAGAATGTTCCTCCAGAGCTGCAAAACTGAATTATACGAATATGCATATTAACTAGATGATTCTTTTTTCATAAATTCTCTAACTCATAATTACCTTTTAGTCATTAATATGCTTATTCGTATAATTTAGCTTCCAGCTTTCAAAAGAACTATGGTGGCAGAAAAGAAAAAGCCTGGGAAGCCAGGATCATGATTCCTGTTAAACAGACCAGTTCAGTTTTATACTTGCTGAAAAGAGGCTGTCATTGGATGTCACCATCACACCTCATTTGCTAACACATCAAAAGGCAAGTCAAAAACACAGGTCTGTGGTTCCAGCCCAAATAAATTTTCTGAAATATCAATGTTTTACTGCAAGGCTAATGGAGGTAGTGACCATATCCCTGAGTATATTTTTACTATGGATTTTCACTGTGTTGGCAATTTTTTATTCCAGCTGATAGACTATTTGAAAGTTTTCAAAGTTCATCTTGCTTCTCTGGACAAGATTTTATATTCCTTTCAGGCTAATTTCTTCCATACTCCATCTGTAAACCACATTGAGCAGCTGCAGTAACAACAAAATGCATTTTTGCAGCGTATTTCCTATGAGGATTTCCAAGTGTTTGCAAACAAATACACCTCAGACACAAGTAAATGAATTCAGTGTTATGCAAAAAGAACCGAATCTATTTTTGCACTCAGCAACATTCTCCCCTAGTTTATCTGCAAATAAAATAAAAAAAGTCAGGGATTTGGAGAGAACTGAGCCATTAGTCTTCAGATGATACAAGTATATTCTTCACTCTGGAGTATTAGTTCCATACTATGGTAACTACAGCAACTTATTTCATCAGAATTATGCAGATGTATGTTCAATCACCATAAGCGATCAGCCATATTTCTTATCATGATACAGTTAAAACAGCTTTGAACAAAAAATAATTTCAAAGCTGCCTTGGGGATTTTAAGCTCATATTGCTTTTTGATAACACAATTCTCAACCCTCCAAAATTTCAAAAGGTAAGAATATTTACCAAAATGAGCAGTGAATTTAAAAAAATTCTGAATTTCATCCACATGGCTACAAAAAAATAAGTAAAAACTGTTTACACATATACATCATAACATTTCACCCCTAAAGATAAAGCGAATAATTAAAAAGTGCTTTACCATTTCAACGCAAATTTATTAAAAATTGTTATACAAGAAAAAATTTAAGGAATTTTTACAACTGGAATAACTGGAAGTTGTAACAACAACTGGAAGTTGAGGTGTTGAATGTTAAAGTTCGAAGTTCATACAGGATGCATAAGAAAGCTTGCAATGAAGATACCAGTTTTTCCCGGTTAAGAGACAATACTACCAGTCCTTATATGCAAGAGCACTGGCACTTGTTTAGCATGTATTTGATGACTATGAGTTTATGAAATTAAGTATAGCAATTAGAATAGTAAGTTCTTAATCAAAAATACCAGTTTTAGGCGTTCTTTTTTCCTCTTGCCAAAGGAAGAGCTTGATGATCCAGGTTCTGATTCTTGGCCTCCTGTTTTACCATTATCATCATCCTCCTCTTCATCATCATCAAAGCACCATTCTGGTAGCTCAGGTGGTGATGGTGCATCATCTTCATCTCCATAACGACGAAATAATTCCTTCAAATAGTCACCTTTATAAATACCTGGTGGTCTAGCCTGAGCAAAAGTGGCCACAGCAGCCTCAATACTGTCAAATAAAAATTGAAAATTACTCTGGATGCTTAATTTATATGTTTTAGTCATATTCTGCCTTATCAAACCTAAGATTTATTGGGACTGAGAATTAAAAATTCCAAACTGGTAAATGCAAAAAAACATTCATTATATTTGAAACATCATGCTTAGATCAGCCTGGTAACAGTTGCTCTTGCACAAGATTCTGCATAATTATGTAGGCACTGCATATGTTCTCAAAAGTAACTGCATCTTGCACTGCTTCCCTGATTGTAGCAAATAAGTGGTCTGTTGCTCACCTAGGTAAAACTTTTATTGCTACAGAAAAGGCATGAGTGACACATAGACAAGTACTTAAAAGACTGAATGAAGACAAAAAAAGCAACACAAAAAGAGATGAACAAACTTAATGAAGAAAATTGCAAGTGTTGAAATTAAAATGTGGCAACATTTTTCCCCCTAAGAATTATCTCTCCTTTCATTAGACATTTTGTCATCACATTGGGAAAAAGCATCCTCATCTTTTCAAATTACTTCTCTTTCCAGAAGTTACTCATAAAAAAATGTAATTCAGAAGCCTTTTACTGTGCAGCTAACACTTAATCTTAAGTGCTTTAATAAACTGGAGACTGGATCAAAAAAAAATTAGAAACCAAAATTAACAGTCATGCACCTTTACTTGCCAACTGGAAAGCACTCCAAAATATACACCAGCAAGCACAGCACAAGGGGTTTATGATTACTATTTTCACAATTCCTTTGAAAACAGTTAACATAAAACAATGGACATAATTCTGTCTACAATTTGTCATGGCTGTGTGGAGCACTATGTTCCATGGACCAACATTTAGAGATTTTGCTAAATAAAAGGAGAAATCACAAAAGGTACATGCCCCTGTTAAGCTTCTTGACAAGCCTTAAACTGGAACAAAAAGTCTTAAAGCTGGAACAAAAGTACAGATTACATGCTGTGATATGAATTTTTTCATTTAAGAAAATAGCCTGCCACTGGAACAAGGAAAACATAGAGCTAAAATGCAAAAAAAGAATTTAAATACCAAAAAGTATATTTTTTTTTGTCATATCTGTACAGTATGAGAAAGAGCCTGAGAATTTTATGAAATAAATTTCCCAGAATAGACAGAAACACCTCCCAAGAACCAGTAAGTTTGGCCCTCTCTTCTGATCTTTGGTAAGAGTAGAAAACAAAACATTTTCCAGAGTAAGACTATCAAATGGTCAGCCATCAGGTCTCATAAATTACAAGTTTAAGAATCTGAATTATTCATATACAGAAGAAGCTTTAATATAAAGAAGCTTCATATAAAGAAGGAGCTTTCTTCGCCATTCTGTTTTCTAAGACTCCTAATTTTCTCCTCACAAGAAATTTTTTATTTTGGTATCTTTCTTAAATTGTTTCAAATCTTCCGTAAGCAATGCCATAGAAAGAACAAAACAAACCAAAAGGGATGGGGCCTGAAAGATGCTTAGATTTGTCTCTGATGATATTAGAAGAACTCTATATAGTATTCTGGAATAGATGGCAATGAAAGCTAAAAGAAGCAGCATAGATTTCAAGCACGGAAACCTAGCTGAAAGAAAACATATTTTGCAAGTTCTAGAAACATAGCAGTCTTCAGGAAAAACCAGTTGTGAAAAAGAGTATTAAGGTTTCTGATCACTACTTGGAGAGCTTTCAGTCTGGATGACCTTTCTTTAAACCGAACTATAAAATACATCTCAGTATTCACAATACATCAGCAGCATTCCTGTATCATACACTTAAGGAATGAATGCAGATGGATTTTTCCATCAGGAAAATCTTATTTCCTCATCAGCAAATAACAATGCCTATTTTAAAGAATGATACAGCAAATTGGATTTATCTTGATACAATTCTTAGCATTAACTACCACCTTCTCAAAATTCATTCTTTTGCTGTGGACATTTTTCCCTATCAGATTGTTCTACTAAAAAAATCTGACAGAGATGAACAAACTTGATAGACCTAAATGGAGGGGAAAAAAAAAAATAAAAGAAAAAAAAGAGAGAGACATGGCTGTTAAGTTTTAAGGCTTTTCCCACAGAGTTTTGAAAATAAAGAGAGGCTCCATAAGAACAGGAGTTCCAAATAGATTCAAATGCATTTCCTCTTCAGAACAAAGGAACAATTCTAAGTCTAATTATTGCATACTGCTTTAAAATTGTTAGATTAAAAGCATACAAATTTGCTAGTTCATAGGAACAAACGGATTCATACTATAAAGATATTTGTATCTGTGTCTACTTCTTATGCTCAGCTAAGATTCTGCCAAGATTCAGCCACCCACTACTAATGGTGTTCTGTCTCCATTACTCCAATGTCTTTCTTCCAAGTTTACTAACAGACAACAATGACCTAGTTCTTTGCAAACAGCTTGCATGTACATGCTAAGTGCCAAATAACTGTATGTCCAGTCATATGAAAATGCTGCAACAGCAGTAGAATTTTCTTCACTTAAATGACAAAACCAAGAAGTATTATCAGAATGCTTAAGGGGCTTGTTAAGAAACATGCCTTGCATGGGATCCCGTCAGCAAAGAAATAGTGTTTTGTGACTACTACCAAACATGAGAAAGTCATGCCCAGCATGGTACAGGCAATTTTTTGTTATTTGAAAAAGTTCACTACTTTTTAGGAAGAAATCAACATTTTTATAATCACAAAAAACCCAGGTGAATCTGTACAGAGGCATGGTGTAGCCCTTAGTCAACAAGCTGGAAACAAGGACTTTGTCTCCCCGCGACCCCTCAGAAGCAAGTATGTCACTCTGCTGTTGCTCTAGCTAATCTGTTCAGAACTCAAATAAACCAAAAAAGTCTACATGCAAATCTACATGAAAAAGATGAAGTAAGAGAAATAATCTTTCATGCATCTCTGAACTCTACATTCTTACTCAAAATGTGGGACACCTCACAGGGAAGAGACACAATACAATGTATACACTGCTAAAAGCCCACACACAGCAGGTACAGCTGACTTTTCACCTACTGAGCCTGGAAAGCTTGACTGAAACAGGCTAAACTACCAAGGGATTATATAAACCATGTTAATATAGCTTATTTGCTCAAGATTAGTAGGCAGTTTTAAAAAACAAAACAGTGAATATATTAGGATAGCTGTCAGGACAGTAAGCCAAACAAACTAAAGATGCCTTTGGTCACTCTCCACAAATCCCTAGAAATTAACATTCAAAGTTACCTCCAGTCCAACTTCTCGACCAAAAAGGCACAGATCAGAAATCCAGTTCTATTGAAACCATGTGTGCAATGGACACCTAGACAAGACAAGAGAAGGGTTAATCATTTGCAAGTCATTTTAACGTATGTCCTTTAGTTTCACAAGTGTGTTTTTGGATCCTTCTACCTTCAGCAGCAACATTAAAGAATTCTCCCCCTTCCCATCAAGGCAGCTTAGATCACATAAGGCGTATAAGCCTAAAAAGCAGTTTATTAAATTCTTTCTGTAAATTATTAGCAACAAGAGTATAGGATACTTCAGTTTCTCCCAATTCAAGAGCACTAACTTAATGCAAATAAAATATGGCTAATACAGATAAGATCCAAAATATTTAATGATTAATGCTTATCAGAAGACAACACAATCAAATTCAATAATTGTGCTTTTAGTGGATTCAACAAGCATTACATTCATTTCACACCATCAGGCATAAAAATCATGTTCAGTTTACCCTACCTCAAACTTGAAAGCAGTGTCAATAGACCACAATTCTATTTCAAATTTGCCATTACCATGCTAAGACCAAACTTACTGATCTTGGGGAAAAAAAAAAAAAAACTACAAAAGGAAAATTATACAACACTATAATCACCTTGAATTACTTACCTTTTCAATGTAACAAAAAAAGAATTAAGTTTTCAGCCTCTATTTTACTGAATTCATCCCCCAGTGAAAAGAGGGAAAGAATCAAATGCATTGGAACCTTACTTTTCTCTCAAGGCAACAGCACCATCTAGTGATAAACAAACCGGTCCAAAAATTTGTGTTAAAAATGTGAAGGATTCAGGCAAGATGTTGCCTCTTCCTCATACTGCATTTTAAATATAAATATCAGCGTATTAAAAGTTTCCACTAACACGAAATGCAATTACTCTTAATATTAACATATTTTTCAATTGTGACCATAGAATCATACGGTAGATACAGAACCAGCTACCAACTCCACCACTAAAGCATGTCCCCAAGCACCACATCTGCACATCTTTTAAATGCCTCCAGGGATGGGGACTCAACCATGGGCAGCCTGTTCCAATGCTTGACCACCCTTTTGGGGAAGAAGTTTTTCCTAACATCCAATCTAAGCCTACCCTGGTACAACTTGAGGACATTTTTTTCCTCTTGTCCTGTCACTTGTTACCTGGGAGAAGAGACCGACCCCACCTGCCTACAGCCTCCTTTCAGGCAGCTGTAGAGAGCGATAAGGTCTCCCCTCAGCCTCCTTCCCTCCAGGCTAAACAGCCCCAGTTCCCTCAGCTGCCGCTCATCAGACTTGTGCTCCAGACCCTTCCCCAGCTCCGCTGCCCTGCTCTGGACACGCTCCAGCACCTCAGTGTCTGTCTGGCAGTGAGGGGCCCAAACCTGCACCCAGGGTTCGAGGGGCGGCCTCACCAGTGCCCAGTACAGGGGGACAGTCACTGCCCTGGTCCTGCCGGCCACACTGATGCTGACACAAGCCAGGATGCTGTCGGCCCCCTCGGCCACCCGGGCACACTGCTGGCTCATGTTCAGCCGGCTGTTGACCAGCACCCCCAGGTCCTTTCCCCCAGGCAGTTCCCAGCCACCCTTCCCCAGGCCTGTGGCGCTGCCTGGGGCTGGTGTGACCCAAGGGCAGGACTTGACACTGGACACCAAGAAGCAAGTCCCTCAAGAATTTACTGATTTCCTTATTTATCTACCATACTTAGTAAAGTAAGTTTAGCAACAATTCACTTGATGATTATTCGGACAAAACATGATATCCTTTTTCTATATGCTCCCCTACACTTCAAGTTATTTATTTTTTTTACTGGAGATCCAAAAAATGCCTACAAAGAGTAGACTGATAAAATCCAGAAACTTTATATGGGTAAAGAGAAATATATATCAACTGTATCAGGCTTGGGTTTTGTGCCTGCCCCATCAAGCTTCCCTTCTTAAAAAAAAAGGACAAAAAAACTACTATAAATTTCTTGGATTCATCCATTCTAATAATTTAGTAATATTAAAAACTAAGTTGCATCAAATGAAATTAATTTTAGCTTCCTTATAGAATTTGTTCCCAGCAATCACTTCTCCTTTGTTTTATGCTTAAGCAAAAATTTTGCATTTTGTTTCCTTAAGGTTGGCAGGCATACTCCAGTCCTTCAAGCTGCAAAAATAAAGTTTCCATCCTATATTGTTCTGGCTGAATAGAAAATTTTGTTCACTTATTCACAATTCAGTCTCTTCTCATATCTAATCTTAACACTGGAAATTAAATTGCACACAATTGCTATCAGTAAGTCCTGCAGCTGTTAATGACACCAAGAATGTTAAGTCAATAATTTTTTACACATGACAAAGATAAGCAGCATCTCAGCAATAAGACCAACAGCTTGGAAGAGAAAGATCACGCAGGGTGCAGTACTATCACTGCTGCAGACTGCTTTCACCTTTAATAAAAACATTCTCCTCATCAGTCCCTCTGATGCTCTGTGAAGAAGAAACAAGTGTCCAGACCCAGAAATAACTTTTCAGTAATTCATGGAAGGGAAATGGGAAACCCCAACATTTCTCTTTTACTATGAAAGCTTACACCACAAGTTATTTAAAAGCTCAGCTGACACACTATTTTTTCCTTGATTCTTTCTCATCGGCTTTTTTTCATAGAGGTGAAACAATCTAAATAATGGAAAAACATTCCAAAATTCAGAAATGTCAAAAAGTTAGCAACTCAACACTAAAAATGGCATTTTAAAAGTTGAAATACTAGTTAAATGGGTCTGCTATTTACAGAATATCATCATGCTATCCATGCTCCGTATAAATTGCTGACCATAACAATATTTCAAGTTCTAAAATATTGTTGGAGGACCTAGTGGGTGAACTGTGAAAGGAGAGTGAAAAATGAGGAACTGACAAATGCGAGTGAGTGGGATCAGTCACCAACAATATTTCAAGTTCTGTTACAAGTTCTGAAATATTGTTGATGACTGATCCCACTCACTCTCATTTAGCAGTTCCTCATTTTTCTTATCACATACGTTACAGTTTAGCAAAGAAAACATAGGCCTCAAATGTACATTCTATGTGAAATAAAGAAATAAGAAAGTACCTACAAGAAAATCATGTGAAAAAGGGTGTACCCAAATCAAATCTCTCCAGCACTGAAAAAAACTTAAAGATTCTCAGTGGTAACCTGTGACAGGACAAGGACCAATGGGTACAAATTTAAATACAATAGATTCTGTTTAAACGTAAGAAAAATACCCTGTATATTGTAACAGTGAGCAAACACTGGAAGAGGTTGCCAGAAAATGTTGTGGAGTCTCCAGGCTTGGAGATGGTCAAAACCCAAATGGGCACAGTCCTGAGCAAGCTGCTTTAGCTGGCCCTGCTCTAAGGAAGGGCAACTGACTAGATGATTTCCACAGGTCCCTTCCAACAGCCTGAACTACTGTACAATTCTATGATTCTGTATGAATCCTAACTGTACCAGCTTAGTTTATCAAGCTCTTATCAGTGACACCTACACAAACAACTGTTCCATGCACTCCCAAGTTGCACAGTACACTCAGATTCAGGAAGGCTGCAGAATTATCAGAGACTTGAGGATGACACCATTCTGACTCTGGAAACTCAGCTGCAAAGCAATTTTCTGTCTCTGACAGTTTGTAGACAGAGTTGAATATCAATATATTTAACAGAAATCAGAATAAAATGGTTTTAACTAAAACTAGAAGCCACCCAAATTAAACTGAGAACTTCTTTTGTTCTGGGTAAAAAAAAAAAAAAAATCTTAAGAACATTCAAGTATTCACTGCTAGACAGTACACCACAGGAGAAAAACTTAAGCCTAAAAACTACTACCAGTTTCCAGCAATACATCAGTTGCTTTGTGAGATTTGCTAAAGAATCCCTGATCATTCACTTATCAAATACAACTTCAAATAAGCCAGACCACCAAATGTCAAAACAATGCTTAGACAATACATAACCTGCATCTGCATCAGCAGAAGTTATAAAACCACAATGCAAGTATCATGTATTTGTAGACAGTCCTTAAGCCTGTATATTTTCCCACATTAAGCTGTGAGATGCAATCAGATTGATGGATACAGAAGCATACTGGTTTCTGTGAAAACAGAAACATCGTAGTTTCTAGAGCAAAAGCAATCACATCTATATATGCATAAACACTGTACTGAGGAAACTCCTTTGCTTAGACTTTCAGGAACGAGACTGCATTTATAAGTAAATATGATATAAATGAACAGTAAAAAATAATGATAGATACAAGATAAATATAATGGATATAAGACAACATACCTATAAGCTCTGAGGGATTCTTATCACTGAAGTGTTCACATACACGGATAAATGTTTCTGTATTCTCAGGTGTAGGGCACTCACCATGCCTGAAAAAAAAGGGAAAACACAGATTAGGAGACAGCTGGGGGAAAGGGAAGAAAAAAAATTACTTCAGTGTGATCTTTCAAATTAAAAGCTAAATATTAAAAAAGTGCTGACAACTTACCCTTTACACTGGAGCTTTATATATTTAATGCCTTCTTTCTCTATATCATTCCTATCATAGAATCTAGTGGTGTTGGTCAAGTCTACCAGCAAACCCATTTTAACCTAAAAAAAAAAAAAAAAAAAAACCCACACACAACCAACTTATATATGTGATTCAAATATCAGTGCATAAATAAAGAAGCTAATACCATTAAAATTAAAAGCAATAGCAGACTACAGCTGCAATTTTAAAAATTCTTAAATATTACACTTGTTCATTAAATCCATATTCTACCACCATCACAGTCATCTCTGTTTCCTTGTGAAAGCTGCTGTCTGACTTAGCACCAGCCATCAATTAAAAAACTTCAGTTTGTTCCCATCAACGTTCCTAAATAAGAAAGACCTGGTAACAGCAAGACAGTATCTGGTTAAGAATTATTTTAACACGTTAAAAGAGAAATATGGTGGAATTGGGTGCTCTTATGCTTTAAGTAGAACAGTATTAAACACCAGCACAGTGGAAGTACCATAATAAAAATTAATTACTGAGACATATGTAAGTATACTCTCAGGAAAAATAACTCATCTTAATTTATCCATCCATTAAATGGGATTGCAAAACGAACACCTTTTCAAAATTTCAAAATTTCAAAAATTTCAAAAAATAAAACAATAATTCCCTTAAAATCTCAGAAACATTATTCAAAGCTAAAACATAAAACTACTTCAAATCTTGAAAGATTCTGTCAGTAATTAAGGTGGCAGCATCACGCTCTCAGATATTAGGATGCACCTGAATTCAGGCTGCCTTGCCCACTTCATCCTAACGTGTTCCCTTGTGCATGAACTTACTTTTTTAGTGTTTGGGTTCTATAGCTGTAAAATAGGTCTTTGAAAGCAGCCGTGTGGAAGTTATGTTTTTTTAAAAGCAACATGGAAAGCAGAAATTCCACTAGGTGGCATCCACAGAGAACATTCGCAAAGTGCATCCTACTGATCCTTGGTCCAAACAAAATTTCCACCAACCATAAACCCTCCAGTATTACTGTGCAAAAACAGCCTGAGTATCGAAAGTATCCCTGGTTTCCTGCCCTACAAGTAAAAGCAATTGCTTTTGGTCAAAATGCTGAATATCATGCTTTCAAGTAGGCTCCCCACCATGAAACCAGATGTCTTTCAAAAAGGCATTTGAAGAGTGGTAGTCCAACAAAATCCTTGTTCCACAGCTTTGTCTTTTTTAAAGATACATCAATAGCACACCTGAAATAATACTGAAGCATGTTACAGATGCAAAACTATAGAAGCAACTGCACCTTCAGTATATTTAAGACTCCAACATATACTCATAAATAGGACTTTTCTCAGGTTTCATTTACCTTAAGGTCAACAGACGCAGTAAATTAGCAGTGCAGTTGGAGGAATTGCAAATTAAAACATCGCTTCCAACAATTCAGAAAAGATAAATCCCAATTACAACTAGAATACCGTTCAGAAACAGCTGTTTCACATGGATATGTTGTTCAGTAGATCCCAAAGACAAATTTCCAATTATCTACAGAGGTAGTTATCCACGGTATTCAAAGTTGGGACAACATACTTTCATTATACTTCTATACTTGCATAATACTTTTATTTAGCATCATAACACTATGTCAGCAGCATTACACATTTTGAAGTGTAATATCCAAATCAGTTCTGAACTTCTCCTTCTTTACTTCAACTTTGTATATCTGTCCTGGTTTCAGCTGGGATAGTTAATTTTCTTCTCAGTAGCTGGTGCAGCGCTGTATTTTGGATCTGGTGTAAAAATAACTCCATAACACACTGATGCTTTTAGTTATTGCTACGTCATGTTTATAATATTTTTTATATATATATATACACACTCTAAGTCAAGGATGTTTCAGTTTCTTGGGCCCTGCCAGGGAGCGGGCTGGAGGGGCACAAGAGATTGGGAGGGATGCAGCCAGGACAGCTGAGCTGAACTAGCCAAAGGGGTATTCCACACCACAGAACAACACTCTGACTATATAAACTGGGGCAAGTTGGCCAGGGCCTGGCGATCGCTGCTCAGGGACTGGCTGGGCATCGGTCAGCGGGTGGCGAGCAACTGTGTCACACATCACTTGTTTTCTTTTCTCTCTTCCCTTTGAGTTTTGTTCCTCTCCCCTTCTCCCTCCTACTTGTTACAGTTCTTATTGTTGCTACCGTTGTTATTACTGCTTTTATTTCATTTCAATTATTAAATTGTTTTTATCTGAACCCTTGGGTTTTACATACCTTCCCCATCGACCTCCCCATCCCTGGGCGGGGGAGGCAGGGCAGGGAAGCGAGCAAGCAGCTGTGTGGTACTTAGTTACTGGCTGGGGTTAAACCACAACAGTATTGTCTTCAGAACGCTTTATTTACTTCATTACTGTGTTTTGCAGAAATGCAAGCTACTTCAGTAGGGGTCCACTTGAAAACAATGTTACATCACCTGAAACTTCAAATATTTAGTGTCAACCAAGCTGTCAAATACACAGACTGACAGCATACTAGTCAGTGATCAATTTTGTAGGAAGGACACAAAAGACAATTAATCCAATGATTACTTTCCTTCCCCTCCATTCTTAACAGCATTTAGCTAATATTTCAAAGACTGCTTAATTCACCAGTAAGACCACACAAAATTTCCAGGTGCTACACACTGTAGGTCCATAACACTACAACACTAACATAAATCAGTTCAAAATAACTGTTCACAGCAGAATGCCATATTTCCACACCAGTACCTCTAGATGATTGCACAGAACAACATGCTAGGATAGAAAAGTACATCTAAAATGAGCTAGTTCTAGGAAAACTACTTAGATATTTTTCTACTGTTCTACACAAGCAACAGCTCCATGGAGGGAATTCTCAGAGTATCTTCCAGTAACATGCCATGCCCCCAAAAAAAGCATTGGAATTCCCTTTGTGTTCTGCATTCTATCAATAGTGTGATTACAGTTGGCAAAAAGACTCGTAAGAGAATCAGGCATGTTTTCAACAGAGAGCTCTAGACTATGAAGCCACATAAACGGCCCCTAACTACCCTCCTCCCCAACTCCTACACAGCTCAGCTTGATAACCCATATTTTGTGTACAACATGGGGTAAGGTGTAACACTTCTGAGATGTCCTCAGCGAAGGGGAAAAAAATCAATTTCAAAGTTAGATTAAGATTTAATGAAAACATCATTTTAAAGTAAAGGGGGTTGCATTCATTTCCAGTCTAGTAAGAAAGAAGACATTCCAAAATGTTAATTATTCTTGAGAAAAATGCTGTATCATCTGACAGTCTGGAGAAAGAAAAAGAATCATGAGGAAAACAACCCTTAATAAAAGCATGAAGACAGACTGAAAGGTAACACTGTTTAATATATCAAATTGTTAAAGGAGATTTACAAGAAGAAATGCAAGTGATCAGCAGAACATCGAAGAAGAAATGCAAGTGATCAGCAGAACATCGTTCCACATCTTCCCATCCAAAAGTAGGAGATACAATTCCATTTTAGTGTTGAAAATTCAAAGCCCATTCCCAGCCCCACTGTTCTCAAATACCAGCAGCTTCAATTGTTCCCACCAGAAGCCTCCAAACTTCCCCAAACTCCTGCTACAATGAAGAATTATCACCAACATGTGCAAACACAAAAATTAATTCTATGTCAAAGCTTTTATAACCAAACAATACTCACATGTTTTACTCTTTCAAACACACTCACTCACAGATGACAGACATGTAGAAGCCAGAACACTACAACATACTTCAGACCCAACGCATCACTGGGCATTTGGGATGTTGTATTTAATTTGAATATGAGAATGAAATACAGCAGTGTCTGCCAGAGAGGAAGTTCTGAACTACACAACTCTAGGACTTCTAGCCTGCGATTCCTTTGCCATTATTAATCGTTTCAATCATACACAAGTAAAGATCTTGTGAAGTGACAATTCCTCACACATTTAATGGAGCAGTAAACCGAACAGGCATCCAATGTAATTTAGCCAAAGCTATAAAAGCATGTATGACATATAGAGCATATGAGGCCTGACAGCAGCTTCCTTGCTTTACAGAAAGCATAAACATTTGCTCTCTCAATTCATGGAATTAGCTGCACATAACACACTACAATTTAGAGAGTGGAAGGCATGAGAAAAGGATAAAGAAATTTTTAAAAAGTAGGGGGTTATGTAACATATCGAAGTATACAATTATGATGTTTGAAAAAGTCATGTAAAAAACCACTGGTACCACAAGAATCAAAACATTTCTGTCACTGAACTGGGGTTATACTATGCTTGTCCTGACCAACCACAGTTCTCGCCAACAGAACAGATTCTAGTACACATACGTCCATCATACAGATGCTTTGCTCTGCTCTGAAACCCTGACATCACACTAGTCATCCTCTCAGTCACACTCTCACAAGTTTGCTCCTAGAAAGCTCTTAATAGTCTTTCAAAAAAACAGCTTCTATTTAAGCTACAATAGTCAACCACTGGAAAAAAACTGTTTTTTCAGATGTTTTGCATGAATCACATCTTTGAGTTCACCGCACCCATTGAATGACACAGTTTTGGAAGAAAGAATAAATTGTTGAGCAATTTCTCAGTAAAACATACGTTTATTTCTTACAAAGATTGTTGCAACACTACAATATTAGAACACCACATTGAAACACAACTGAAACTAGTTGGTTTTCTTGCTTCTAATTGTAAAAGATTACTGGATAGAAGGAAAAAAAATAAAGCTCGTTGATAGCTTGAAATTCTGATCTTCTACGTACAATAATACCAAGATCTTCATACCACCTCCATTCCGCTCATACTTATTTTGGCCAAGCTCTCCACGTCCTCCTACAGTTATAAAAGCCTTCCTCCTCACTTTCTCACATTCCAGCTACCTCCATCTATTAATGTCTTATATATGCGCCCTTGCTGCTGTGCAATTAAACAGGTTTAGCTAGGTTCCCCTTGTTTGACCCCAGAAGTTTCTCATTAGACACCGGAACGTGAAAAAAAAACTCCCCAGGAGGGAGAGAGCATACCACAATACACTGAATTCTCTCCAGTCCCAGGAATTTTTATTGCACTCCTTATTTGAGGAAAATAGTTTAAATCAGTGATTTAATTTATCTGTGAAAACAATAAAGTGGCTGAAAACTGGCAACTGGTTTTTCTAATGGGCATACTGTAACTTGGGCACGCTAATTGCCCAAACATCCTTTTGAGTTAACTAATATCCTAGCTCTTTGTAACAAAGATAAATCTACCTTTTATGAAGCATAACATTATGAAATACTAACCTACCTACTCAAGACAGTAATTTTAAAAATCAAATTATTCACACTGTCACAAATTGGCAGCTCGGCGAATCATGGACCCTCCAGCCAGTGGCGAGAAGCTTTCTCAAGGAGACTCCCTGATTCCCGGCCCAACGATCTCAGAGCCAAGAACACCGGTAAGATTTAAGGCATTTTTTTCTATATTTATTCTGGTTCTGCCTGCTTGTAAGACGGTGGCAAGAGCCCCACAAGGTTGGGCTAAAGTGGTACCTGAGGGGTTTGACCCCTCCAGGTTGAATCACATGGCGAAAGCCCGAGGTTCCTGGTCTGGTTTGAAGACTTTCAGGTGACTTTTCTGCTTTCTAGTTTTAAACTTTTGGCTCTGTTATTTTGACTAAGATTGCATTAAAGAATTTGGTAACATGGGGCTGGGCTAGTCTCAAGGGAGTATTATGAAAAAGTCACCTTTAGGATATATACTACAACATTGGAAAGAAATTAGTGGGCCCCCAGGAGGATCGGTAGATCGAGGAATATTAAGTATTGTAATTGTAAATTGTGAAGTGGCCCCTTTATAAACTGGATGATGAGGAGAAATGGCCTATGAATGGATCTTCAAATTATAATACTTTGTTGCAATTAATGTTTTTAAGAGAGAAAGTGGGACAACAAGAGGTATGCAGATATGTTTTTTTACTTTAAGAAATCATTCTCAACAGCAGAAAGAATGTGGTATTAATCTACCTCCTAGTAATCCTTTAGTGTCAGCATTAGAGAAAGAGATAAATAGATGTTACGTTGCATGGGCAGTGTATAGGGATAGGGAAACTCAAAAGGAGAACGTAAGTTAGTTGCTGTGCTGGTTGGAAACAGTGCATGAGGAGGGTTTAGAGGAAGAGGTAGAGGAGCTATTTAGGGGCACGGAGGATAAAGATAAGGGAATGGGATACCTCCCAGACTAAGGAAGAATCAATGTGCATTTTGCAAAAGGGAAGGACACTGGAAATGATAATGTCCAGAATGACAAGGGACTCCTGATGCTGTACTTTTGGTCAAAGTGGAGGACTGAAGACGACCAGAGCAATCCTTCCCAGCAGAACCTCTGGTTAAAGCAGAGCTGGGAAGTGAGAAAATTGAATTTCTAGTAGATACAGGGGCTACATATTCTGTGTTAAATACATTGGAAGGGGAATTAAGTACTAAAAGTGTAAATATTGTGGGTGCCACAGGGTCAAGTGATTCTGGACCATTTTTTAAACCTCTGACAATGAAATTAGGGAAGCAATGGATCACTCGTCAATTTCTACACTGGCCAAATTCACCCAAACCTTTATTAGAAAGAGATACACTAGACAGACTGGAAGCAGAAATTAGATTTAAAAACAGAAAACTTGAAATCCTAATTCCTGAAACTAAAAGTGTTAAAGTGGCAGCTTTTTTATTACAGAATAAAACCTCCAAGGAGATACCAATTCCTTCCAAAGTGGAGGATGCTGTAATCCCCATTGCGGAATTGTGCAGTTCCTGTGGGCAGGAGAAATTCCTGGAAGATCCAAGAGAGCAGAACCAGTGGTAACTGAACCAAAACCAGGATCAACTCTGGTAAGAATTAAGCAATATCCCCTGAAAACAGAAGCAAAGAAAGAACTAGCACCTATAATACAAAATTTTATAAAATACAAGTTACTAATAGAACGTGAGTCAAAATGTAATACCCCCATTTTACCAATCAGAAAGGCCAATGGCAAGAACTAATGGCTAGTTCAGGGCTTAAGAGCAATAAATCAGATGGTCCAAGGTATTCACCCCATAGTGGCAAATCCATATATGCTGCTAACATCACTTACAGGAGAACAGGGTTGGTTTACAACGTTGGATGTAAAAGATGCCTTTTTCTGCATTCCTCTAGATACTGAAAGTCACAAGCTTTTTCCATTTGAATGGGAAAATCCTAAAACAAGAAGGAAAACACAATACACCTGGACAGTTCTACCTCAGAGTTTTAAAAAGAGCCCCACTATTTTTGGAAACCAACTAGCAAAATAATTAGAAATTTGGAGAAAAGAAAATAATCAAGGAATTGTTTTGCAACACATAGAAGATATTTTAATTGCAGCAGAGACTAAGAAGCAAAGTACTGATTTGACCATAAGCCTTCTGAAGCCTTCTGAATGTCTTGGGAATTAGTGGATATGGACTAGCAAAAAAACCTAAATAAATAAAAATTGGGATTTGAAATTTTTAAATGTCAGAGACAATTAGGGTCTGAAAGAAAAGAAGCTATTTGCCGTCTCCCTGAAACAAAGATCATAAGGGAGCTGCAAACATTTCTGGGAATGACAGGATGGTGTGGTTTATGGATCATGAATTATGGAATATTGGTAAAGCCTCTAAATGAGTTACTGAAAACCTCTCAAAATAGATATCTAAATTGGACTGAGGACACCAGGGCTGGTTGAGATGCCTAAGAGCAGTAGCAGCAACAATATTATTGATTGAAGAAGCCTGCAAATGCACTATGGGAAAGAAAATGACCGTACATGTTCCTCATATGGTAGCTACGTTTTTAGAACAAAAAGGAAACCACTGGTTATCTCCTAGTCGTATGCTGAAGTACCAAGTAGCACTGTTGGAACACGATGATATACAACTACAGTAGCTGTCAATCCTGCTATGTTTCTTTCCGCTGAACAAGAAGAAGGAACACCTGAGCATGACTGCTTACAAATGATCGAATAAGTTTATTCCAGCAGGCCTGGCCTCAAGGACACTCCCTTGGAGATCCCAGACTGGGAACTCTACATAGATGGCAGCAATTTTATCTGGGATGGGAAGCAGATGTCTCGATATACATTGACAAGGTAATTTGGATCTCAGGCATTATCTTTAAAGGTATCTGCGCAGAAAGCTGAACTGATAGCTCTTACATGAGCCTTGGATTTGAGCGAAGGAAAACTAATATATGGACTGATTCCAAATACACCTTCAGTATAGTCCATGTCCATGCAGCCATTTGGAAAGAAAAAGGACTGTTGTCATCACAGAAGACAACAATCAAAAATGCCACACAGATACAAGAACTATTGGGGAGTATCCAGAAGCCAACGGAAGCTGCAGTAATGCACTGCAAAGCACATCTAACAGGTAAAACTGTTTCAGAATTGTGTAATAAGCTAGCAGATAAAGCCGCAAAAGAGGCAGCAGAAAAAGGTATCTTGACCCTAGCTCCTGAAAAAGAAATAGTTTTGCCTGACTGATCACCAAAATATGATGAAAAGGATATTAAGCTAATTAAAAAATCACAGGTCAAAGAAGGAAAGGGAGGATGGGCAGTCATACCCACAGGCCAAATAATCATCTCAACGGCATTGATGAAAGCGATAGCCCAAAAGGAGCATAATAACCACTGGGGAACAGAGAACTTAGTTATGAGTAGAGCAATGACTGAAATCGTTCAGTTTGTCACAGGAAGGTGTGAAATCTGTCTCAGAAACAATCCAAAGTTAGTAACAGATTGGTTCTTGGAGTGATTAAAAGAGGAGATCACCTGGGGACTACTGGCAAATAGATTTTACTGAGTTACCCAGAAAAGGAGGATACAGACATATTCTGGTACTAGTTGATACCTTTGCTGGGTGGCCTGAAGCCTTTCCCTGTCACACAAACAAGGCAAGAGAAGTGACTACAATGTTATTGAAAGAGGTAATTCTCCCATTTGGAATTCCTTTAGGTATATCATCTGACAATGGACTGCATTTTATTGCTAGAATTATAAAGCAATTGAGTAAAACCCTATCCACAACCTGGGATTGTCATACCTCATATAGACCCCAATCCAGTGGTAAGGTGGAACAGATGAATTACACACTCAAACAGCAACTTGCCAAAATTTGTCAGGAGACATCAACGACATGGCTACAAGTTTGCCTTTGGCATTATAAAGAATGAGAATTCAACCCAAAGGAAAAGGTAAATTAAGCCCATATGAATTAGCGTATGGGTGACCCTATGAGGTTCCACACGTGCCTGTTCCACACATATAATTGGAGATTTGAATCTTAAAGCTAATCTTATTTCTTTAGGGAAAATAAATAAAATAATAAATATATTATATATATATTATATTATATATATATAAAATAATAAATAAATAAATAAAATAAACAGAAAAAAAACAGAACCGTAGAGGTCTGTAGTAACCAACGGGCCTCTTGAATTAAGACAACCCTGCACATCCCTTCCAACCAGGAGACTGGATTTATATCAAATCATGGAATGCAGAACCTCTGACTGAAAAGTGGAAGGGACCTTTTCCAGTTCTATTAACCACCTACACAGCAGTGAATATTTGGTGTAAGGGATCATGGATTCATTATTTCAGAATAAAGGCAGCCCCAACCCCATGGACAGTACAGCAACAATCACTGCTGAAAATAAAATTCACAAAGAAAATTGAGAATAATAAGAGGAAAAAGAATTGTATGTGCTTTGGTAAAAGATATAAATTACACATCACGGGCTTTAACAGCCTTAGGAACTGTTAGGGAAGCAACACTAGAAAATCGAGCAGCAATAGATTACTTGTTACTTAGACACAATCATGGATGTAAGGAATTTAAGGGAATGTGTTGTTTTAATTTATTGGATAACTCAAAATTAATAGAGAAAAAGTCAACAACTAAAGGACTTAGCCAAAGGATTTGCAGAGAGACAACAGTTGGATTTCTCATGGTTAACATCCTGGCTGCCTAACTTAGGATGGCTTAAACAATTGGTTCTTTCGATTTTCTTAATTGTAATCATAATTCTCATTTCTTGTTGTTTGATTCAATGTGTACGCCTTTGTAATCCGCAATGAAATAATAAAATGATGATTTAGAATGAGGCTATAATCATAGAAAATAGCCTTAAAAGCAGAGGGGGGAGTTGATGCCAGAAGTTTAATGTATAACCTTAGTATAACTATTAGATTGTAATCAAGAAGTCCTTGTATCAGTATAATTATTCGATTGTGATCAAGAAGACCTGGTATTGCATGGATGAGATTTATGATCCAACTTGAAAGGAACATCTAGGATGAAAGAAAATAACTGATTGAATCTCACAGAAACCTAGCAGGTTTTGCCAAGAAAACATCATAAAAGGACCAAGATGACCAGGTCATGAAGTAAATGTCTCAGTGGTTGCAAAAGCAGCCCTCTGACTCAAATAAGAAGAAACGGTGGATGTACAAAAGAAGGAGGGGCTAATGCAAATGCATTTCGGAAAATAATCAAATATGTATGAGATTTTGAGGAAATGTAATGCATATGTATGATTATACAGAATATACGGGACATGTATTTGAGGACAAGGTGAGCACATTAGGTGGATATATCCCCCATGCTCCCCGCACCGTAATAAAGAATGCGGGCTTTCTAAACTGCAAAACAAGTTCATGCAACTGACCTTTTGGTAACACTCCTGCAAATTTTTTTTAATGAGATCATTAAGATACTATGTCAATACTGGCAATTGGAAAAAAAACAGGACTGCCATCCCTTATCAAATCAGTGTCTAACATTCAGATTTTCAGCTACTAGCTCCAAGAGAAAAAGGAATCGTAAAGGAAGCTTGTCAGAGAAAGTTAATCCCAGACAGATATTGTCTTAAATGCTGAACCAGTACCTTCAAAAATCTGTGGTAGCAGCAATATCTCACTATTACCAAAATCCAGATGTAAAAGCTTCTGCTGAAGTCTCTTATTTGGGAGACAAATTATATGGACTTAAGTAATAACCACATTTCAGAAGTGATTCATTTTGCCAAGTACTAGCAGTTAAAACTCAGTGCAGTAAAATGACAAGAACCACGCACAGTAAGATACTTTTGCCTTGGGAAAATCTAGTTTTGAAGGTCTCCTCAATTCCACATTCATCTCATTGCCAGACTGCTGGTAAACTTGTCCCGCTTGTGGGCAGTGCCAATTCACACACCAAGTTGAGGTGTTTCTATCTTTTTCATTCTAGCTTGGGCAAAGTAGGGTGCCAGGTGATAACCCACAAAAATTAGCTCACCTCTTAACACACAGTAAAACACTTTATACACTTTGAACAATTGTTTACAATTACAGTTTAGCCACACTTAATTCTGTGTCTGAGGAGCTTAGTTTCGTTTCCATTTAAAGGTACAGCGTTCTTTTTTTTTTTTTTTTCCACCTTGCACACTCTCTGGGGAGGGGGCTTTGTTAGTGTGGGCTTTCTTTGCAAGAGGGTGGATCTTTTGGCATGCTAATTGTGAAAGGTTCACACACAGTTCAAGTAACTTTCTGTTTGGTCTCCTTAACCATTTAGTTCTCCCTAAGCATACATTGTTACTTCTCTAGCTTGACATATTTATGGTGTCTGTTCCTTTTCCCAAGGCTGTGTCTTCTTAACTTTTTGTAACATTCTCTGTTTTTCAACTTCTTTCTTGATTTTTATTATAGATATTTACATATTTTGTCTAAATTTCAAGTTAAATAACAGACTGGCTGTCTACTAATCATATCTCTGCTAGCCAGTCAACTACAATAGTACTTTCTTATCACATTAGTCCATGGGTACTTCTATCACTCCTACGATAAGTAGCTCACAGTCTACTTCATACCTAAGCCTAAATAACTTACATCAACAGCACACAAAAAAAGAAAGAAAAAACAAGAGAACCAGAAAAAAATGTCACCAGTGTGATTAGTTTTATACAATAGTAAAAAAAAAAATGGTGCTAAGCTTCTATATAACAGTTTATTAAACAGATTAAAAGAATTAGGTTGTAAGCCTGCCTTTGCCTGAGAGGTTCAAAATCCCTTTTCCCCCATCTCCAAATGCACTGGACTGGGCACAACACTTCACAGACCTATACGAATAGCTGGGAAGGTCCTGTTCCCCACCTTTATTGTCAAACTCGTGCTACAATGCAGAACAATATGCAAGCTGAAGTAGATAGACAGAAATGGGCAAAACAGGGAATGAAGAAATAAACCAGATAAACAACTCTGTAACCCAATGATAAAAGGATCTACCCACCTTCCTGGGTCCCAATCCAATCTCATTATTTTTTTTTCTATTTATGCCTTTTTTTTCCTTAAGCAAGTTACTGGATAAAAGCCATAAACTGTTTTCTTCCATACTTGGATATGACTGGTATAAAGCATTCTATGCATCAGAAGAAAATTATGCATTGAAACTACAGAAGAGTTCTATGAAGTTCTCCTTTCACTGTTAAACGCTTTCACTCCTATAAGCAAAACTGGAATTTAACATATGCATATGCAAGATTAATTTGTAAAACTACCAACTCTGACCATCTGAATTTTGATAATGCCATCTCTCCAAAATGCAACAGCAATAACAAGAGTGAGATTCTTGCCGCTAATATAGTGAATGAGCTAGAGGATTTTGCACAGTTCTTGCCTATAAGAAAGTACTTTTGGAAATTTAGGAGTTGCAGAGAAAACCTGAAAATGTAAACAAAAAATAAATTTTCTGTAAAGATGTCCCAAAGGAAGCCATCAGCTACTTTCTTCCTAAATCTGACAAGCAACATTTGAATAAACACTAATAATAAAAGTAATGTTTCAATTACACGAAAATTTAACTTTACCTTCAGACTCTTTAAGTAGTTGGATAACATACTCGGATGAAAACGATTTTCTTCAGCAACTTGTTCATCATATCTTGGTCCTAACATTGTCTTCAAAGGTAAAAACTTCCCTATGAAAGATAATCAAATTTTGCAGTATTTTATGTATACTCATATATATACACTTACTGATTTCAAAGCATTCTGAAAGGATTTAGAGGTTCACATTCAATGAAAAATAACTGCATGAAAAGTATCAATAACAGTTGAATTGGAGTATTTTTAGTTCTAAGTTCTCAGAATTCACAAGTAAGTTTAGAAGTTTTAAGGAAATACAGGTCAACTCATTTAAAACAAAGTAATTTAACATTCTTAGCTAGCTTTTAGTGTGATTTAAGCTGCACAGCCATAGCACACAACAGAATAGAGAAAATTTAAACTCAGTACAATTAAAAACATGAAAATAGCATTTTAAATCACAGTTTATTACCAACCATGTAAACATGAGCTTTGATTACCTGCAAACACAAAATAAGGTAAAGATTACTGGGGGTGGGGGGAAGCATTTGGTCCAGAACATTTACGCAATACAAATCTTTCTAACACGCTCCTTACGGCTTGTTGGAAGAGTTCTGTGGCAGTGTTCAACCTTCCTTCTGAAACAACATCTACACATGGTTCAAACATCAGGGAAGTTACAAAATTGCAACAAAAACTTGATCAGAATTAGTACTTACTAGACTACATCCATCACTCCCCAGATATCCAAAATCTTTTTAAATACTCATTTTATTTTTTTCATCCATCACATTCACCATAGGGTAGCTGAAATAATCTCCTTAGAGATCTCCAGCTCTTTCCTGCTGAACCCCAGCAGGAACAGGTATTTGAGCAGCACGCACTGACCAACAGATAAGAACTTGGAGCCCAGGTCACGGACACCACATCTGCCTGGGAAGCAGCATACCTCTTCCCATGCACACCTGGGATCCTGAACAGCAGTTAGATGTGGAAAATGAAAGCAAACTGTCAGTAAGAAAGAGACCTGGCACATCTGCCCAGCCACACCAAGGTCAATGACGTAGCCAGGGAGTAAAACTGGGAGAACCTCAGCATTTCTAAATAGCTATGAAATTATTTAAATGAATTACAGCCCAAGACTGATAAAAAAATCCTCCCCCAAGGAAATGTAAAAAAATTATTGTCCCAGAACTTTCCTTTCTTTTAAATAAAACTGCTTCCATGCTGTTAAATAGACAGCCCTTCTAAAACCAAGGAAACGCAATCATATAATTGTATGGGACAGAAGAGCAGGAGAAATGGTTTATTAATGCAGGAAGAACTTCAGACTGGAGCACCAGACATTACATCTTCCAGGAAAAAAAGTGCTGATAGGTCCTGAAGTTATTGAATTAGATTTATAAAATGGCTCTAAAAGCAGTTAACCCACCTACTTCCTAGCAGGAAAAAGAAATACAGTTCATTCTATATATAATTTTTTTTTCTTTTTAATTTCAGTAACTTTTCAAAAGCTTTTCCTATTTAGAAACACAAATATCCACACAATATTTTGAACTAAGAAAAAATGTAACACACTTCTATACTACTTAAAGCACCTGATGCATCTGTTCAGCTATGTAGAGTAACAGCCACCATCCACCAGTCTCTATGCAGTATTTAAATATTCAGTTTCAGATCCTTAAGTGAATCAGCACATCCAACACTAATCCTAAAAAATTATTCTAAATTACTCATGAAAATACTGTTTTCTCATCAAGAAAGAATACTTCCTCACAATGTGAGAGACAAAATCCTCTTGTTTTCAGCAAAACAAAACTACATCAAATGAAAAAGACACTAAAGCACCCATTGTAATCAGCTAGAAATCAAGTTTTGAGAGAGAAGCTCACTAATCTTTGTAAAAATAAAAGAATGCATACCATTTTTACTAAATTAATGCTGCTGAGAGGTCTCTCTATGCAATAAATTGAAGTTCATAGAGTTCTCCGTAGCCTTAAATTCTATCAAAACATCTTACATAGTCTCCAGCAAGCATTTAACTTCTAGGAAAGAGACATTATAAACCACAGAAGACAGGTAGTTATGGAAACTGAGCAGCTTTACATAACTTGTTAGCTCAGGTTTAATGTTTTTCAGCAACATGAGAAACACCCTCACTGTTACACCTGTCTGAGACCATTCCAAACCTTACAACTAAAAGTTATTCACTCCTTTAGTCAACATACACATTAAATGGCAAGAAATTTATAGTCAGTTCAACTTCAACTTCTTTTACTGTTAGAAAAACTCCTAACTTCACTTTACTTCCCTTTGCCTTTTCATTCCACCAGTTATATGTTCTCCACCCTGCTCACAGCTACCTCCCCTCCACATCCTCATTTTTTGATCTAATTTTCTTGCTTCTTTGTGTTGTCACCTTCAACACTACCATTCAGCCTCTCTCACTCACTATTAACCCTTCCACATTAACTTGTAATCCTCCTCTGTAAAGACTGATTATGCAAAACCTAATTTTGGATTATCTTAATGCGAAAATCTATCATCACCATAAATTCTGCAAAACACCAAGCATGCTTTAAAGTTTTTTAACTTTGCCGCTCCCATCCTAATACATCCACTCACCCATTACAGAACATGCAGAATGTAACTACGGTTTATTTTTAGCCAAGGCATTAAATTAAGCAAAGGAGCTGCACTGACACAACAGTCAAAGGATACATAAGAGAACTATCATACTTCACACGATACTGGGAAAACGGAACAGAGTTGGAAAACAGTGCCTGGAGGCTAAGATTGTTTCCTGTAGCATCTGATTAGAGACTATACAATCACCTTGAAGACTATCCTGTTCTCCATCTCTAGAACTGAGAACAAATGTATTCATTCTCTTCTCAGTAGTGGACCTTGATTTAGTGTCCGATTTCCTTCAGCAACCATAACACATTCCTGTCCATCACCGGGAAAAGACAGACGAAGCAGTCCAGTCAGCAAACCCTGCAGCATTTCAACACCTTTATACAGCTCTGGAAGTGATGAGTCTTTTAATAGAGCCCATTTATTATCACTTCCAAAGATCAAACCCAGACCTTTGGAACTATTTAGTCGCCCAACTTCTATAAACTCCAGCTTGGTGGTATCACTGAGAAACAGTGCTTACACGGCTGCAGACAAGCTGCCTGCCAAAGTTAGAAGAGATCAGTGAATTAATGTAATTCAGTTCCATTTTACGGAAATTCCATAATTAGATTATGAAAACAATAGCTCTGGTTTTTCGGTTGGGGTGGTTTTTTCGCTTTTGTTTTTTTTTCTTTTGGTTTGTTGTTTCGTTTTTTTGTAATAAACTATGTTTCTCTGCAATAGAATTTCACGTTATTCCTATGCAGCAAACACTATCTTCCTTGTTTACATTCTTGTTTTTTTCTAAACTGTGACTGCTACGCATGTATTAAATATCTTTAATATGATCTCATATCGTATTCCTCTTGTAACAGAAACCAAAGTTCCCTTACCTTGAAAATTTACTATTTGATCTTTGTATAGACTCTTGAAAGTCCTCCTTCCCTGTGTGCATATAAACCCCTCTCAGGTGAGTGTCATTAAGCTACAGAAAATCTAAGCTTTAATCCTAACAAAGACTTCTAACCTTTCTGAGTAATACGGATGTGAATAAATGAAGCAGTAGCTACAGTGTCTGCTAAAGTTTAGCCCTACACCTTATGCTAAAGAATCGATGTAGGAAAAACTGATGCAACAACTTAATCTCCATGCGTAAGCACTTGAAGATTAAATAATCAATTCTTTATGTTGAACTAAGTGATCTGACAGTAATAAGGTGATATTTTACAAGGATATCAAAGCACCCCAAGTCATTAGTGTATCTAAATGAAATTATGGTAACAATTGTAACTCCTTAATCAAACTTTCAAATTAACTCCAAAATGTGACTGGAACCTTGACACTTGATGATTACCTACTTCCACAATTTAAGTTAAAATTTGTCAAATAGTTTTGGGAAGTGGATATTAAAATATTTGCCAAATTAGTTACCTGTATAACACGGTATTACTTTAGGTTGAAAAATAGGTAAAAATTCTAAGAATAAGAGTGCAATATGTCAGAGCATAGACATCAAGTGGATAAATCTAAGAAATCAAAGTGAACAATGTAAGACATCGCATTTCCTACATATACATGCTCTAATTTGGCACATTTTTTACCTTAAAATTTGAACTCTAGAGCATGCCAGTGAAAAAGCTATCCTCAATTGAGTCCAATTTTCTGTGACATGAAACTATTGACTCAGTATGTGATAGCAGCCACTATATTATGTATGACCATGGTATATTTAGATTTAGCATTGATTAGGAAGGCTAGACTGTGTAAAGTGACCATGGCTAAGAAAGGGAAATTTGAATAAAATGAAATACTAAAATCCACAATTAAAAAAAAAAAAAAACAAACCTAAAAAGTAACATTCTTCTGTTTCAAGAACAACTGCACGGGGTCAAAGCATACATTTCACCTAGTATCCCATCACCAAAACATGTGATGATGACAATCCATCATCAGATTATTCCCCCCCAACTACAAGCAGCTATAGCTCAGTGACTTCCTGAACCAGAGGCGTTACTCTTGTATTTGAGGTGCTATCTCTAAAACCATATGCAATATGGATGTTTTTAACAGTATCTCACCATGCTGCATACTGATCCCTGATCACTTCAGATCTAAGAGTTCAGAGAAAGCTCTTTTCATCCAGTATGTGACTGAGGTGCTACCACAATGCAATAAATGTGAAAATGTGCCGTTCTGAACAACTGCTGTACCATAAAACCATAAAGCAGCAGAAAACCACCAATATTTCAAGTAAACTGGAAATAACAGATGTAGATCACAATCACAGAATGGTCAGGGCAGGAAAGGACCTCTAGAGATCATCTAGTCAAACCCCCTGCTAAAACAGGTTCACCTAGAGCAGGTTGCAGAGTTGCATCCAGAGAAGGAGACTCCGCAGCCTGTTCTAGGGCTCTGCCACCATCAAGGTAAGGTTCTTCCTCATATTCAGAAGAAACTTCCTGTGCTGCAGTTTGTGCCCATTTCCCCTTGCCCTCTTGCTGGGCACCTCTGAAAAGACCCTGGCCCTGTCCTCCTGATGCTCACCCTTAAGATATTTGTAGACATTGATCAGATCCCCTCTCATTCTTCTCTTCCCCAGGCTACACAGCCCCAGCTCTCTCAGCCTTCCCTCGTACAGGAGATGCTCCAGTCCCCTCATCACCTTCATATCCCTCTGCTGGGCCCTCTCCAGCAGTTCCCTGTCTCTCTTGAACTGAGGAACAGGACACCTCATTCAGAATTAAGGGTTCTGTTAACCTGAATGAACTCAATCTCACCAACAGGTCTCCAGGCCTCATTAGCATTTCAGGTCACCTAGAAATTGTAGATGCCACAACCATAAAACAAGAGGGTCATAACCAAACACTTGATGAATATTAGTCCACAGAAGCCAGACAAACCTTGCTCAGCAACATTATTACTATTACACTTTCAGACAGGAATAAAGTCATGCACAGATGCTTAGAAATATGATTGAAATGCTAATTAAAACCAGAATATAACATATCTGGGAGACAGTACCAACATCAATAAATTCTAAAAATTATCTCTCAGTAAAACTGTTAGATGTTTTTGAATGTAAAATAGCAAAAAAGGAGAGAAGACTGACAGTGTACTGTGACTTCTGGTAAGTTGTACACACTAAAAAACTAAAAATCAGGTGACTAATATAAGAATACATTATGATAAAGCAGCCAAAGAAATGAACCAAACACTTCCTTTTTTTTGAGCAACTTCTTACGCATGATCGCACTGAAGCAGTTACTGAATGAACAAACACACACAAGCAGCGATGCCACAGCAGATGACATGATGATGACCTGCATGCTTGCTTGCTCTATACTGCTATTTTTGAGAAGTCATGGCTTAAAAGACAAACAAACAAAAGCAACAACTTCTAGAGACCAAGAACTTGCTGAGAAGAAAAACAAAGAATAAAGAGTCATTAGTCTATTTTTGTCATAGTCAAAGGCTAACAACTTAGGCTATCAAATCTTACTTGGATACAAAGCAAAGCATTTGCCAGTGATCAGGGAAAAAGAGCCAAGCAATGCAACAATGCTGTTATTTGAGTCAAGCTCAGAGAAATATAAGGAACTTGAAGGAAACCAGTAACCCACCAAACTAATACTAATAAATGCCAAATAATGCATATTGATGGGAAGGTTAAGCCTACTGAGATATCTCACAAGTCCTAAATAAATCTGTAAGAAGTCATCAGTATCTTCAGTTCCACAACCAACTGCCATCAAAAAAATGTAAGATGATGACGTGGGGTAGAAAACGCAGGAGTTTTAACTATTAAGCAAATCATGGCACAGTGCCACCTAGAACAGCACACTGAGTAGCAAGTACTGTGTTTTGAAAAAAATACCTTTAAATTATCACAGATGAAAGGAGTGAAAACCAGAAAATACTGTGGCGAAAATCTAGGGGTTGGAACTGCTTACCTTATAAAGGAAAGAAAAATTGAGAAAACTGGAAAGAGCAAAAGTTGTTTACTTTCTCTCATACCAGGCAGCAAGGGAAACATTCATCTGAAGTCAGCATGGTAGTTACCTCACAATCAAAAAATGTGTGTTTAGATGATACTTAATTCACTGTCACTAGATGCCAGCAAGACTAGGAAGCTAGCAACAACTGAGACAGGCAGCGTGTCATGGGTAATAACATTCAAGATGATGGCAATCACTGACAAAACCTGAAACGCACATGAAGTTGGACTACAACACCTCAGTCCAACCTCCAGCTAAACAGCCTAGGAACACACCAGTGACTGGTCAGCCCAGTAACAGATCAACATCAACTGATAAACGTCAGAGCCTTCAGGAAAAAAAATGCAAGAGGCTGCACGAGGCACTCGTCAGGGCTGAGGTATTCTCCAGTGCGGCAGCTTCTGCACACCCGGCTGCCATCTCTCTCACCAGGCGTGACAGATGGGAGAAGTTTTAGTCCTAAACTTAACCACTGCGAAGCGAGAAGCCAGCATTAAGGCTCCCAAGAGCAGGAACGGGCCTGTACCCTGCAAGGGAACCGGGGCGAATCGGTTTCGGGGACTGCACGAGCCGAAGGGAGGGCGAGCCTCTGCGCTGGAGGCAAAGCCCTGCTGCGGGCTGGGCTTTCGGGGAAGCAGTAGCCCTACGGGAAGTCTGCTCCGGGACAAACGTCGGCCCCGGGAGCTCAGGGGAGAACGGCCGCCCAGCGCCCCCGCACCAGCGCGGCCGCGGCCCCAGGACAAAGAGCCCCGGCTGGGCCGGAGAGCGAGGGGCCGCGGCGGCCCCAGTGAGGCTCCCGCCCGCCCCACGGCTCTGAGGAGGAGCGGGGGGCGGAGGGCCGGGACCGCCGGGCAGGGGAGCGCAACGGAGGGGAGACGGCCGTCCCCGCGGACGCCACACAGCCGCCGCGGGGCAGGGCAGGACTGGGCCGGGCCGGGCGCTCACCTGCCACGGGCTGCCCCCTCCTGGGGCAGTGGAGCCAACGCGGCGGGATCTTGTTGTAGGACATGGCGGGGCCCGGGCGGCCGCCGCCGCCGCGACCCGCCCGCGGGGAGGGAGGGAAAGGAGGGGGCGCAGGGTGCGGGGCGGGGGCGGGCGCGGCCCCGGGGCGCTCAGCGGCCCCTCGCCCGCGGCGCCTTCATTCAGACCCAGCTCCGCCTCAGCCGCCGCTAGCCCACAGTGCACCGCGGCGGCCGCTTCCGCTTCCGCTTCCGGGTGGGGGCCCCAGGCTGGCGGCGCCGGGGGGCGGAGCGCGGGCTGGGGGCTGAGTGCCCCGGGGCTCCCGGGGAGGGCCGGAAGGGGTGCGGGGCCGGGCTGGGGCCTTCGGGGGGGCGTGAGGGTGGCGGGGCAAGGGCTGCGCGGCAGCTCTCAGGCCGCGGTGTAATCGACCGGCTTAGAATGAGATAAGATGTTTGCATGTATGTGGCTGATAGAAGGTCAGTATATTATTTAACCTGAAATCTGGACGAAATATGTAAATACCCATAATAAAAAGCCAGAAAGAATTGGAAAAACAAAGGATGTTACAAACAGTTGACGAGACACTGCCTTGGGAGAAGGAGCAAACACCATCCACGCCCCAAGCTGGGGCACAGGATAAGCTCAAGGAGAACCAAACGGTTAATGAGACCACACAGAAAATCACTCGAACCGTGTGTGAACTGTCCCCCTTAGTGCACTAGAAGGTGCACCCTGGAGCAGAGCAAGCCCCCTGCTAACAAAGCCCCCTCCCCACAGGGCGGGCGTGCTGGGGAAAAACAGCGGCAGGTAGGCATGCTGTACCTGTACGTGGGGAGGGGGCTCGCCAGACCCAAGGAGGATCAAGTGCGGCTGAACCTAATTGTAAACAACTGCTCAGTGTGTGTGAAGTGTTTGACTGTGCGTTGAGGGGGCCCAGCCCTGTGGGCTCACCGCCTGGCACCCACCCCTGCCCAGGGAGGCGATGGATGGTGTCCGGGCTGCGGGGCTTGGCTCCTCGCACAGCGGGCAGCCACCTGCCCTGGCAGCACCTCGTGGACCCATCACTCGTGGGCAGATGTCACAGAGAGCAACAGAGATGGCATCGCCATGCCGGTGCTGGGCTGTGCAGCCACACAGAGGTGCTGGCTGAGCTGTTTCCCTCATCCTCAAAAAAAGGCACATTGGGGAGGGGAGGGATTCCTGGTGAAAAGTGAAAAAGGTTTTTCACTTGGATAAGGGCAGCCCAAACCAGGGCTCCTCAGCCTGGAATGGGGATGGCCTGGGAAGAGTGGTAGTCACAAACTGCTGTGGGCTCCTCCGAGGGAGGACTGCGGGGCCACTGATAATAAGCAAGCAGGAGGTTGGTTGGCAGTGGTCGGAAGGATCACTTGTGCGACAGGAACTGGAGCTGGGGCATCAGTGGCAAAGGCTGTCGTTCATGCAAAGGGTGGGCTTCAGGGGGGGGCTGAGCAGGTACTTGAAAGTAATTGGAGGCTACTAAGGTAGCAGACTGCATCAGGCTCGGAAACGATCTGAGCTGAAAATAGCTGGAGGCTTACACAGACATGCTTGCCCTGCTTTTGGTTTTCTCTGGTTGTTCCCTTATAGCCATGGCTGGAGGTGGGAATAGATGGATACCTGCTCCGGCAAATAGTGCATCGATTCTAGTCTGTGTAGTAGGTTTGCTACTGTAGCAGAGATGCCTCTGTACTGGGCTGCCGCCTTCCTTGGTAAAAAGGTACGGCTAGGAAGATTAGGCTTGCAGATCGTTCGTGTAACAAAACCTGCATTTCTATACAGAATCCCAGTGAAAATTCTTCATGGCTTTAAAGCGACAGGTCTATTTGTGTGGACACAGTTGAAGAATTGTAGGCTGGCAGTGTCTGCCTACATGAAAGGTGTATTTAAGGTGGTAGTGTGATTTAACTCCAGTAGACAGCTAAGCCCCACATAGTTACTTGTTCAATCCCCCCTGCAGCAGGATGGGGGAGAGAGTCGAAAGGGTAAATGAGAAAACATGGATTTGTTGGCTCTAAATGCCAGTCCATTCCCAGTGTGCAGTAAGCCAATCCTACACAGTGAGACAAGATACCATTTTATTACAGAGTTGCACAAGCCTGGATGCTAGAATACAAAGCTAGCATCCCGCAGCACAAAGTTACAAACATTATATACAAAATTGTATTGTACTTTCTCTGCCCAGAGGGTAGGTCCATATAGATGATTGGCTACACATTTGCATATCCATTACCTAACTTATTTGACTACTACATATGCTCTCTGAGGAAGGGTCTTTTAGTGGGCCTGGGTGTTTCCCTTAAGGGGTGTGATTTTAGTATTGTAATGAGGATAGTTCATTTCTAGGGCAAGGCTGAACACCATAAGAACTGATTAATCAGATTTTAACATGAGCAAGATAGTCCAAGTATGTATGGCTGACATCACAAAGATAGGATGTTCTTTGTTTTATCTTTCCCAAGGCTGACTCTCTTGATTACAAGTCCCTTCATATGTCATTCTTGACAACTCTAGAGGGTCAGCTTGACCTAAACTGTGTGCACAGATTTGTTTAACATGTAGTTAAACACTAAATTAGAGTTTAGCACTAAATCAGAGTTCAAGAATTCGGGAGTTCAGACAACAGGTTGACATAAGGAAAAATAAGGAATTAATTCTCCCACTTCCCATTGGCAGGCAGGTGTGTAGCCATTTCCAGGAGAGCAAAGCTTCATTGCTCACAATGGTTACTTGGGAGGAAAAATGCCATAACTCTGAACGTCCCTCCTCTTCCTCCTTCTTCTCTGAGTTTTTATTGCTGAGCACAACATCATGAGGTCTGGAGTATCTCTTTGGTCAGCTGGGTCAGCTGTCCCAGCTGTGTCCCCTCCCAAATTCTTGTGCACGCCCAAGCCTACTCGCTGGCAGGGCAATAGGAGAAGCAGAAAAAATATTAATGCTGTTCAAGCACAGTTCAGCATTAGCCTAAACATCCTTGTCTGATCAGCACTGTTTTGGTCACAAATCTAAAATGCAGCACCCTATGAGGTACTATGAAGAAAATTAACTATCCCAGCCAAAATCAGTACAGGTGGCTTCAGTGAAGCATTAGGAAATGACAGCAATGGATTATTTTTAATTTTGTTGCTTATTTCCTTGTTACATTTCAGCACTGTTCTGTCTGGACTGTCTGTTTTTCCATAAGCCAGGTGTGCTGCCTTTGCAATTCAGTAAGCGCAGCAGCTCACACAACTAACCACTATTGTATGTACAGATACAACAGGAAGTCCTTAAGTTCTGTGAACACATCAAAACAATGGAAATAATTTAATCTGTCTAGAATTTATTACAAACTTCATTATACAGTGCCTGTGTTTCCTGCTGCATTTTATCACTCTAGATTTTATTAAACACAGTTTCTTCCCTAGAATATCCTCTCATAGTAATTGAGGTAGCCAGTTAAGTAGTTCACATATCTGAGTCACTAGGTTTTCATACTGCATTAGAAGTTTCTGAATTTTATCCTCTAAGGCTTTTGTCATCATCAGATATTTATCTTCTCATTCTAGCTAAAATTAAGATTCTTGCTTCAGCAAAATACAATTCATATTACTCTCCCTAACTCTTCAATACACTTCCATTAAAACGTTGTGCTATGATGTTTGAAGTAAGTGGCTGATTTTTCCTTTACAGAACAATCAACAGACACCAGGTGGTGCCGAAGATCATCCAGAAAAGAAAGTCAAACCAGTGCAAGGAGTGTTCAGAAAGAGCAAGAAGCAAGGAACAACTGCAAGATACTCAGTTTCTGATTTCAGTAAATTGGAAGCAACATACAGTAACATCAGCAGTATGACAAAATTAGGAATGAAACCATTTGCATAATTAGGAATGAAACCACTTGCAGAGATGAATAGTACAAAAATATATCATGAATGCGCAATAATCTCTGTTCTTGTCATCTAGCTTTAAGATTCTGATATGCTTTTGAAACAAACTTAACAGCTACAGAGCCCAAATACCGTGTAAAGTTGTATAGTTAAACTGAGAGGATATGTACACATGGGTTTATTTAGCAGTGCACAATCCGAATAACATATTTGAAATTTTAAATGCAAGGTAGGGAGTTAAAACGAAGCATACAGCCAAAATGATTTTAGCCAGGCATTATCCATGGTTTAGCCTTTTGGTGGTTCTGGGGTTGGCTGAGCAGAGTTGCGGAAGTCCCTCTGGCAAACCAGCGTAATGTGAGTAGCTGTTCAACAGAGCATCTCTACCACACTGGAGGGCTTTTCCCGAGTTGTGACACTTCGGTCTGTTTGTCACATACCATCTTGCTCCACATCAGGTACCAAAGAAATGATGACAGTTTGAAGCCAGGTGCTGAATGAAAAAGAAGGAAGCAGCTTGTTCCTTTTTTGTTTCCCAAAACAAAAGTGTCACAGCTGCTGTTGAGCAAGATGGTGGTCTTAGCACAAGGTGGTCTGTAGATCAGCTGATGGTGATATGAGGATTGGTGGGTTTTGTCTAGATTTTAAGAGTGAATATACTCTATAAATATGACATTAAGAGGTGAAATACAGGACAGGGAATACAGAAGCATGGAATAATCCCTGTTGCTGTAATCACTGTTCAGTGTGTTCCCTAGGGAATTTTACAGAGGGAAAATTCAAACACCCAAAAGGCCGGTATTCTCCAGCAGAGTAGGAGAGTATTCACATGTTTGAGAATGTGTTGCTGTGTTGCCTCCCACAGATACAACACAGATTTCAAGTGACTCTGTTTACTCTTGACTTGCTCTAGTGCAGCCTTGGTGAGGTGTCCTTCTGGTCTGGACAATTTGGTTATTTACAGCTGATGTTACAAGTTGTGCATATATAGTTTACACTGCACTTTGCCATGTTAGACACTTTGAAACAATTTACGCAGGCATAGGGTGATGCTTGCATATGACGTGAAACAGTCTTTGTTAATGGACTGTTGCGTTAAGAGACTTCTTCAGCGTGGAGCGGGGAGGGTTTGGCACAGACACAGATGTACGGTTACAGGCGTGCGGCACTCACCGAAGCAACACCAGGCTGTGCGGCCCCCGCGCACCCCAGCTGTCACTGGGTTGGTTTGCTTGTTAGACCACATCCGTTTTCTGTTTTGTGAGATAGACATGCTGCTCAAGTCAAACTCCCAGCTCCACTTTGAGCTGAATACAGTTGTGCACTGTTAGGGCTGGCGGGGAGGGCAGGGGGAGCACACCGCCGTGTTCCATCCTATGACCTTAGTCACAACTCGCTGAGAGGAACATCGTAAAATTTGGATTTAGACAGGTTGAGGGGTTCACCTCTCTGTCCGATGTTTTCATCTTCTCCTAGTAAAGGGGTATAATTAGTAAGGTGAATCATCTTTATGTTAACAGCTTTCATTACAGTTGATTTTATGCAAGATATTGCTACGCTTATGATAATTATATTCACAATAAACATCAAAGCATATTGTATTAAACTTTGGATCCAACCGGTAACACCAAGTCCAAACCAACTAAACACTTTAGAAAGCCAGCTTTTATTCTTTGATTCTCAGAATTCACGGCTGTCTTCTGGCATCTGTCGTATCTTCTCTAGTTGGACGTTGAGATTCTGTATAACATTAGGGATATGGATGCAGCAGTCAGTGCTGGAGAGGTTTAGGTAGCCACAAAGTCCATTTTGATGTAACAACATTAAGTCCAGTGCCATGCAATTCTGAAGAGCCATTTGTGACATAGCTTGTAAAGCTGGCTTTGGTAGTATTAGCCAGCCTTTCTACTTGATAGGCTAACTTACCCATCCATAATCATGTTTGCATGGCAGCAGACCTAAATCTCCATAATCCTTCCACTCCCAAGGTTATGCAGGTGGCTGCTCCTGGGTTCTGCCACCCCTCTACATCTCCCCCTGGTTCTGTTCTCGCCCATTTTGTGCGAGCCACCCAGTGGGGTCAGACAGGAGTCCTTTTCCACACAGGACACAGTGTTGGGAGGCCCAAGGTACATCGGAGGTCAGGTAACCCAGCCCACAAAGAGAGATACATATTGCCGTTATTACAGGCCCAGATCAAACCAGCCAAAGCATCACCAGGGGCAAGATGGCAACCACTGCGAGGTGCAAAATTTGCACTTAACCACCTTATATGTTATACTACCACCTTATATGTTATACTGTGGTTCTGACACAGACAGCCCATTTTGAGGGTGATGTAAACCGGCCAATTTAACCCATGTTGGTTCCAATTGGAAGATTTTATCACATTTTGGCAAGACCACAATGCTGGCTCGTTTGATACTGAAGGCAAAAGAGAATTCCATGACAAATGGTGTAAACCCCTGAGGGCCATGCTTATCAAATGCAAACCAGGCACAACTATAGTTAACAGCCATCTGTTTTGGGACAATCTCGCCCTTTATTCCACTGTATACACCAGGATGTAGTTATGGGTTGATTATATTTCAGGATGTTTCTTACTTGTCCTCACAGTCACTAATCTGTTGTTCCCCATATGATCTGGTAGCAGGGAAAAGTTACATTTTCCTCTTCACAATCTGTACACTTTGTGCTACTAATGGTGGAAAAATTAAATGGCTGACTATTGCACAGCAGCTTTCTTTCTTTCTGAGGAATAAGGATTCACTGTTTGCAGGGTATCTGTTGTATTCCACAACCTCAGCCAGCTCCTTGCTATGTCTGTGGGAGGAATACCCATGGAAAGGGTTTTTTCCACAGATTTGGGTAGAGGCAAACAGGCAGTAATGCTAGATTCATTGGGGGTGACTGCAAATCCCTTTATCAAGGCTAGGACTAAGTTATCATCCAAGCTATGGGTGATTTGGACAGATAAAGTTCACCTATTTTCACTCTGGGTATCTTTTTGATTCCAGAAAAGTATTGTAAGCATATTAGCCCAACTCATATTTTCTCAACACCAGTTACAAATATTATGTCTGCCAACCCTAATTATACCCTTCACCTCACAGCCTACACCTTTGTTTACAATCCAAATTTATCCTACCAAAACCAGTTCGTTTATACACAGATACAAAACACACTACATGTATACATACTAAACTTACAGTTCTTCCTAAAACTACTCATACATAATAGGACTATTGATTGTTAAATGGCAACTGAAGTTCTGAATTAATAATACAAACACATGCATTTCAAACCAACACCTTAATATACGTATAAGTTATTTCAACTTATTATCTCAAACAATGTCACAGGTTTGTTAGCTGTGTCCATATTAAAATTTTGGTTTCTAGAGAAGTATGAGAATTAAAAACAGAAATGCCAAACAAATAAAAATCAGCAGTCCTTTGAGCACTCTAGATTGGTATAGGAGAGTCCTTGATTGCAGCTGCAATTGCCTGACATTCACCTGTGAACACAAAAAGGAAAAAAGATGCTCAGTCGTTACTCCACCAGCAAACATTAGGTTAAAAGGTGGGTGCTACCCATCTAGTATTGATTTGATGGAGTTTTCTGGAGCTATCTTTTGCCTCCCAAGCCTAAAGGTTCTTTGGGGTTGTTAGGACCATTGCCCCTGTTCCAATCTGAGGCATTTTAACTCGGACAGACAGAAGAATTATAGGAGGAGTATGCCTGAGTGATAATACCTATTTTTTCTAAATCTGAATGTGCAGCTGCTGGCAAAGTAGTTGTTAAGTTTGCAATGTTTGGTACAGCAGCTGTTAATGGGTCTGTATTAGCATTCAGGCACTGATAATCAATTGTTAAACACCGCCTCCGTGTCTGGTTTCTGAACCAGCCAGACAGGTGAGTTATATGGGGAGTGGGTTCTGGAGATAATCTGTCATTTCCCCAAATCACCTATGAATTCAGAAATGCCATTCTGTGCTGCAGCAGCAAGCAGATATTGCAGTATGTTAGCAGGTTTTGAGTCAGGGAGTGCAGGGGCTGCATGCAGCACATGCACTGCAGCCTCCCCAGTTTCTGCCAGGGTTGGGATCAATGTTTGAGCCAAACGATCACACGCTGCCAGGCACCAAGTTCTTCCACTGAAAGCATTGAAACCTAAAGCGTTTTCATGATGATCTTTAACTGCAAAACAAGTAGTCAACATGCCTTCTGATCAGGGAGCCGTAGACTGACCTTGGCAGTTTGACACACAAGACTTGCTCCATTCACACTGCTAATCTTAACTCTTTGCCGTCCGGACCGCACACCCAGCTTCTCGCAACTTATTGTGTTAGATGAAATTTGTGCTCCCATGTCTGTTAAAAGCTTCATCAATTGTCTCTGAGGATCAACTGGAATTAAAACGTAAGGACCATCTTCAGCTGTCCACTGGTAAGCTTCCCCTTTCCAGGCAGGCAGGCAGGCCCGATTGCCTTCTGGACGTTACTAATTTTTTTTCACTTCGTGTTCTGCAATTCCACCCTAACGGGGAGGAAGGAGTTGTCTTCTTTTCTGGGGACCAGTGCTGAAGGAGTTAAAATACACTCTTTCCTTTCACCATTAGTTTCTGGCATTTTTTAACCAGTTTCAAATTAATGCCAATAGGCTGGCCTTGAACCAGCGCTCTGGGAATGCCTAGGGTTAATGCATCCTTGCATAACTCATTCCTCCATTCTTGAGATTCTGTTCGAAGTTTTTTAGATTTGTTTACCTTTGATCTAGTTTCTGCCCCCTGTTTCAAGGGTCTTACTTTGCAATCTCCTCCCCAGGACTTCAGGTTTTGTTTTTCAGCTAGTGCACCATCCCAGCCCATTTCACAACTGTAGTTAACAATGCTGTGCATCAATTCTGCCCATGTCAGGAGTTGCTTACATGCATTATTGCTCTAGTTTTTGTTGTATTCAGTATCTTTTTTAATGTCATCCCATTCTGAAACTAGATAGGGTTTAAGAGTTATTTGGGCTCCTCTAATCAGTGGTTTAACATTTCAAAATCTATTAAATCAATTAAATTCTGTTGCGGGGCTGAGGGCACGGCTCAACCAGGAATTGATTTATTTCCTGCCAGCTGGCCTCCCCCCTGTTGAATCAATTCTTTGGCTTAGGCTTAGTGGTGTGGACCGGGCAAACCCATCCGGGGGGGCTGCTCTGGCAGTTTCCCGGTTGTCAGGCCCACCCAGCCCATTCGGTGCCCATAATTCACTATCTCTTGCAGAAACTTGCTCCAGGTGTTTACGTGGATTTGTTCCTGGGGGATTTCTGCAGCAGCTGCAGCAGCATTCATAACACAGGTGGTCTGTATACAGTCCTGAACATCGCCTACATAAGTTTTCAAGCTATCTGGGAGACCCCAAATAAGGGGAGTTACTCTTGCCGGATCAATAGAAGCTAGCATTGGGGATTTCATTAACACACTTCTCTCGTACATTGCTTGTATGCAGGCTGCCTTTGGCTCAGATGTGGCCAAAGCAGAGAACCCTGAGGTTTTGATCACAAAAGGGTCACCTCGCTCTTGCAGGTCTATATCACCGGCCCAATAGGCAGCTCGTGTGGTTAATGGATAGTTGTGGTCGCCTGGTGTGATGGTTAGAAATGCTCCAGGGCCCCAGTAACTTCCTGCTTCTCCCTCACTTAGTAAGATTCGGTGCCCCCTCCCGTAAGGTAAACTCACCAACACATATTCCATGCCAGATTCCCCTGGATACCTGGAATACTTTTCCCGGAACTTTGCCAATTCAGTGGGAGACCATGAGACAATACATACAGTAGTACAGACATTGTCATCTCCCTCATTTGCAGTTTTGGGTTTGATCCATGGTGGTATAGACACAGGTTCTGGGGTAGGATCATAACCAGAACCTTCCAGCAGTTCATCATTATCATTATCACACCAGATGTCTCCATCCCACATCTCGGGATCTGCACAGTGGTTTAGTTTGAGGATTTGCTTAGCCAAGACTGAGAATGGCTTTTGATTTAATAAGAAATTTAACATTCCCTGCAGTTGTTTTTCTCGTCTCTCAGCTGAGGCTAACAGCATTTTAAGTTTCCTGTTTTCAGTTCTTAAGATTTGGTTTTCACTTGTGAGGGTATCTACTAGTATCCAATATTTTTGGACCCATTCTTCTCCCACTTGGAATAGTGCACACTTATATTCTTCCAGCAGTTTATCCATGGCAATCCTGTCTGTGACACCAATTTTCTGTCGCATTAAGTCTGACGAGTGATGGGCAAGGGGGGCGACAGCCCTCCCGTTGAGTCACGAGGTTCGGAAAAGATCTCCTTGCTTTCCAAACTCCTTCTCAGAGAGGAGTCTGGGTGCAGATAGATCCAATCCTAGGCACCGACCTGGGCAAGGGGGTTAGGTCTCAGGGATGGTATCTACAGCCACTCGTCAGAGTTACCGTTTGCCTGTCGGCGTCCGGTCTAAGGACTTTCACTGAGCGTCAGCGTTTGCCTGTCAGAGCCCAGTTAAGGACTTTCACTGAAACAGTTTTGCACAGTGGGAACACTGGATAATTTATTAAGATGACAGATATAACCAATTCAGAATTGCCACTGATAAATACACTTACTACAAAAATCGAGCTCGAGCAAAGAGTACAGCGCTTCTGTTAGTAACATTCTCCCGGTAACGGCCGACAGAGTCGGAGGCGCAAGTCTTACCGAAGAGGCGTCCCTGCCGGGGGAGGAGAGGCATCCAGGCCTGTCAACCCGTCCCGTAGCTGAGTTCTCATCCTCAAAAAAAGTATCCTAAATTGCCAGATTTTATACCCGTGGCGTGGTGGGACTAAGTTAATTGTTGTGTGCTGATCGGCCCTTAACGAGGTGTCAGTTTGGGAGGATCAGCTGGGCCCAGGGGTGGAGCGGGGAGGATTTGGCACAGACACAGATGTACGGTTACAGGCGTGTGGGACTCACCGGAGCCACACCAGGCTGCGCGGCCCCCGCGCACCCCAGCCGTCACTGTGGTCACTGTGTTCGATGTCACTCAGCTGGCTCAGCCCCTGCACACTGACCAGCAGACCCCGGCCAACTCCCCCCGGCTTATACACTCAGCATGTTGTTCTGTGCTGTGGAACTTCCCTTTGGCTGGTCCCAGCTGTGTCCCCCCTGCAATTTCCAGTGCCCCTCCAGCCCTCCCGCTGGCAGCGCCTGAGAAACTGAAACGTCCTTGACATCACCCAGCAACAACTAAAAACATCGGTGTGCTATATCAACACCAAATTCAAACGCAAACGCAGCACTGTACTGGCCTACTAAGAAGAAAATTAACTCTATTCCAGCTGAAACCAGGACAAGGCTGTAGTGGTTGTTTCAAGGATTGCTCCGAGAAAGCAACTGCAAGTGTTTTAATAGTCTACGATATAACATTTCCTCTGTTCTATATCGATTTGTAATTGATTCCCTTTTACCTAGTGCCATTCTGATGCCTGTATCCTTAGTCTGGTTTCTGCTCACCAACTTAAATCCTTTTCCTGGCAGAGCAGACACTACAATCAAGAAGTGATTTCCCAGGATGCGGTTCATCCTCTGGGCCATGGGTATGTTACTTCTTTGGTTTTGGCTCAGCCACACTGTTTTAGGTAGCAGAGAGCTGCATTTCTGTTCCCCCTTGACTTAAAACCATAACAAACACACACACCAAACCCCCTTGCAAAGTTTAACTCTTTTTTTTTCTAAGTGCAAACTGAATATTTATCCAAACTGTTGCTGATGAATAATCTTACACTTCTAGTGTCATATATTAATATTGTAAGTAGCTAGGTAATTTAGGTTACTTGTTCTATGCAAAGTGGATAAATCAGGTATTTTGCTTGAAGGAAGACCACACATTATTGCCCTCTTTTATATCCATATAGGTCAACAACTCTATTACTGTTCTGTTTCAGTGTAACATTATTTTCCATGTGTTTATAAAGTAATAAGGAATGTAATAAGAAAATAAAAACACCCCTCAGGATGTTCTATGAAACAGACATTTCTGACTATCTAGTAAATACATTTTCTTAAAAAAGCAAAGATCAAATGACTATTTGCTAAACTGAGACAACAACAGGATTTATTTAAGTGAAAGCAATCGTGAAAGAATCTAACTGTACGCAAACATGATTCAAACAGTATTATTTTTCCACTTCATGGTATAGGTGTTCACCTGGAAAGAAACTTGGTGCCATAAACTTGTAAGTTACCATATTTGGAACACAGCAAAATATATTTTCATTTCTTATTTACTGATTCAATTAATTCATTCCTTGCTTATTGGTTTTAATGTTCATGGCAAACTGACTTAATAACAAGATGGATGACTAATACAATGTTCCTTTATCACTGATTTAATTTCAGCATGCCTGAAGCTTTTGCGGGGACAGATAAGTACTGTCTAAATCTGAATAAATTTTTTAACTTTTTTGTTAGTGTAGTTGTATTTTATGCTAATAGCACGTAGATTCTGATAGTGTCAGAACCCAACCAACCCACTAAAAACCAGTACAATTAAAAGATATTTTTTTTATTTCAGTGGAAGTTAATATTATGGTTGCGTATGGTTAGGATCTCTAATACATGTGTAGGATTCTACATTTAAAAATGCTGAGTGTGCACTGACTTTCAAAAATCAAAAGAAAATGCTAGGAGCTTAACATTTTTTTAATTCATGCCTATTTGTTTGGTGTCAACAAATAATTAAGAACCTGGCTTCTGAGACAAATTACTTTTCTGGGTTTGAAAATGAATGTAAGATTTAAAAAGAAAGATATCTTATTCCTTATGTGTATAAAATATCAAAAAAGGGATGTTGAAACAAAGCTTTAAGTGCTGCAATATATTTGAGAAAATAAAATGTAATTTACAGTGTTCTTCCTACAGAGACCTTTGAGAGGAAGCCAGCAACAAAATTACCAGTCTTTAGCCTTTAAGACATTAGGGGGCACCACGACCTCACAGACCTAAAATGATATAAATTAAAGTACAGTTACTTTTCCTATCCAAAGTAAACAGGAAACAGCATAAAATAACGAAATCAGCTCCCAGAGTCATTCCCTAGTGTGAGATTATGATGCAGCTCTTAAAAAATTTTGCAAAAGACAACGCAGACATTTAGAAGAATATAGACTCCACCCTCCTTTCTGTAAGAGTAATAAGACAGACTAATGGATGCAATATAAGCAGCTTGCTTTCAAGTCTTTATTTAAATCTTAAGTTTTTCTTCAGGGTAGCATTCTGGGAATACGTCATTTTCAGCTAAAGCCTCTAAAGTTTTACAGCATTAGTTCAACCTGTAAAGTAAATTTCTGTATAGGCAGGGAGCACACCGTGAGCTTGGGATGGAGCTGCTTTAAACCCAGGTCCCTGAGTTGGGTATCATGCTTGGGATAGTCACCATCAGCTATCTGACTACACCGCTAAACCTGCATGTGCTGCAACAATGCCATGCAAATCTCATGCCACTACAAGGGGACATTAACAGTCTTCGCTCTGACATGCAGATGTGTCTGACATGACATGTCTGGGAAGGAACTGGAAGGATGTGGATCTGTGCAGAGGGAAGGTGTCTGGTCGGTCCAGGGGGCTGCTGTTCTTGAAGAGGGACAACAGCTGTGACTTCAAGCACTGACTTGCAGAAAAACAAGGTGCCTTGCTGTTGTTCCTCTGCAGCTGAGCTGATGGTGTGCTTGATGTGACAGAGGTAAGCAGCTGGACAGAAAGCTTATAAGCAGATGCCTGTCTTTCCTGGAAGACTAACAAGTCTCCCTAGGGTTCTTACAGTTTGACCTAGACACCTGAGGCCTTACTTGCATCAGCTGTGTAGGATGATTTTCAATGGAAATCTACACTGTAAAAAATATCCAGGTGTAACATCTAAGAATATATGGTCTACTGCATAAAATCAAATCATATAGTAGTGTGTGCTTTGAGTATAAAATAATCAACTAGCTAAAATTTCATGATGGAAGATGACTAGCAGTTGGGAAAGGTATGACACAATATATGAGAAACTCGTTTATGTAAGTGGAAAGCATGACTCATAGCCTTTGGAGCTGGGCTGGGGAGTGACTGGATTCTACAAAGTAAAACAGCACTCTGTTGCTACACTTCCTAGTTTCTCTACTGCCTGAATATGGGCACCTTTGTGAAAAACTCGCACTGAATGGAGGTTGTAGTTAAAACTAATGGAGTAACTGCGGTCCTGCTTAGTGCAGGAGGCAGACTAGGGCAGTCTGTAGCTGCTAGAGGGTTATCACTCCACTGCAGCCTGAAACAGCCAAGAGAGGGTCAGTGTTTCAGCATTTCAGCCTACAAACCTGTGTATGTGATGATCAAGTTCTGGGCTGCGATACTGGCAGAAATCTTCTCAAGTGATCGGTCAAACAAAGATATGTATACTATGAATATATGTGAATATAAAGCCTGTAACGACTAATACATGTATGAACTATAATATAGTACCTGAAAAAATACATACAGACCTTCTTTATTTATATGGCTTTATTACACAAAATATGCATGGCATGCTGTACAAATGTAAATTAAGATCACAGTGTCTCTCTTGAGATGTTTGCAGCCCTGAAAATACCCCAAGAAACTGTCCAAAGGCAAAGGAAAGGAATATGGAGTAAAGCCTGGCAGCCACATAAGCTTTTTGCAAATAAAATCTGAATATATATGTATATATTATATATGAATTAAGTTGGTTTTCGTTTGAAATATGTTTGTCACTGCCTAGAAATACTCTTTTTCACATTCTCACCACTTTAGGCTTCATAGCACAGTGACAGCTTATGAGGGACATTATGGAATGGACTTTGCCTCAGAGAACATAGTGTCTGTGGTCCATTGCTGTTCATAGATCTACAGCTGAAGTTCATGCCACTTCTTTCCACTGCTGGTTTTACATGCTGTAACTAGGTTAAAATTAACACCAAAAAAAACCCCAAACCTATTCTCCTTGCACTCAAACCTCTGCTCAGTATGGGTATGAAACTGTCCTTGACCTTATGGATTTTTAGGGAGTTACTCAGAGATTGAGGTCCTTGGGAAAGGGAAGGAAGTACAAAGATGACTCTGTACTTGCCTAAAATAAATTTTCTAGGTCTGAGTAGTTTGAAGTTTTGGAATTTGGCTAACAATCTTTAGCCAATGAAGCAGTATGGGCTGTTACTGGAAAATGTTAACACTTCTTCAGAAAAGTAACTTTGTGAATTCCTGTATCAACCTCTGCTCTACAGAAACAGTTTTTCAAAAATCCCTTAGGGGAGAAAAATCTCCACATGTCCTTTCACGTACTGGGAGTTAGATCTCCTAAAATGAGTTCAGTATTGTACTTTTTACTCTAATTGGACGTTTTGTCAGAGACCCACCACACTGACACATCCTAGGCTTTCCAAACTTCAGTGAAAGAGTCTCAGTCTCAGTGGCCTGTGACTCAGGCCCTACTTATACATGTTCCCTAACATGGAGGATTAGAAAAACGTGCCAGCAAACGCTGGTATGCAACAGCAGGGAGTCTTTAACTATAACAGATAGAACTATAGAAATTTATTAAATGTAAGTTATTGAACAATGACACAGAAATAGAGAGATTCATACTATGAACAGTATGGACACAGTGCTGAGTATACACAAGGGTATGCTGGTTTAAAATAGGAAGCCTGTTTTGATTATTTGTATCTTAGATGCAAAGTTTGATTACTACAGAAGGAACAGGTAGCATGAAAAGACAAGTAATTTTGTCCTGAAACACAACCCACTTAATTATTTTCTGGGTTTTTCTACACCACAGTTTGTACCAGCTTCAAAATGGGTAGAGCTGTTGCTAGGTAATCTTTACCCGCTTGGTAACGGAAGTTTCAGCCAGGCAGAGAAGGGTTTTTATATATCTCCAACAGCACAAAATTAAAATCTAAGACGTTGCTTAATACCTCTTCCCATAGCGCAACTCCCGCTATGGGCCTCTTTCCTGGGAGCAGCCCAACTACCAGCACAAGCATCCCACTTGCATAGGCTGTAGGTCAACATGCTTTGAGTGGTAGCAGCTGTGAGCCCTCCCTGAGCACCTTCCTTATCTCGGCTGTGAGCATCAGGCTTGCACACCCGTTCTTCTCCACGGTGATTCCTCCCTTGTGCTGAGCAGCTGTCTGTGCAGTGAAACGAGGCAGGGAAAGGGAACTGATGCAGCTGAAAAGCAAACCAGCCTCCCCCTCCCTCTTTGCTGGGCTCAGCTAGGTCAAGTTCCTCGCTTTGGTTTGTTTTGTGGCTGCATAAGCAGTACGGATAAACCCAGAGGGAAATGCAGTAGGTGGTCAGAGACAAGTGGGCTGGCGTGAGGCAGGAACGGGGCTGTTCAGGCTGCCTCAACACATGTGTGGCATTGCCATGAAGTATCAAAACGTAGCCTCAGTTTCTCTTACATTCGTGATCTACCAAGGATGTGAAGGAAATTTGGCTCAGCTTAATGTGTGAAGCTGAACTAAAAATAGTACACAACTGGTATTATTAATCCAGATCTTGAAACAAACATTTAACTCATACTTTAACAGAAAAACTGTGTGGGGAATTTTACAGCTGTAATTCCAATGTGGAAAAGACCAAGACAAAGTTAAACTCAAGACGGCTCTCAGATAACCACAGTCAGCAAACTATGGTTGCATCCTCCATTGTTCCTGATCTAGAGATGTTCTTTTCCATCTGTTACTGACACCCACTGTCACCATAAAGAAGCTTTTTTACCTTTGGGTGGCAAAACCACACATAGAAGAATCGGCAATTGTTTTCTCTTTTTCACAGGATGTGGGCTACAAAGGATGGTTCAATTACATTCATTATCTGTTTAATGTTACATATTATTTTCTTCTGCATGAACAATTGCATCCAAAAGCATGATAAATAAATATGTACCCAGTTTCAATGGTATTAATCACCTCAGAGATAAATTCCTGTCACTGAAGGAGACTGCAGCTGCAGTGAGTACTTGCCAGCCCCACAGATCCACTCTGGCAGATTTGTGGTGATACAGGCAACCTACTACCCGACCTGTTTATTATTTCTTCTTACTTCTAGAGAAGCAACCTGGAGCCAAGCTTGCAGATCTCCCTGTGGGATCTCTGATCCTATTCTGCCCTAGGGGTATGCCACTTCTGCATTAACTCACAAAAACGCTCTTCTGCAGTGAGAATTCACTGTCAGCCATGCCTGCTATTGAATAGGTTTCCAAAATACAAGTATTTCAGCCTACTAGCACACTGGCTGTGCCAGCATGATGTATGCATGAAGCATATTTGTCGATTTACTTTCCTAGAGATTGTTTAAAACAGCAGTGCAACTTAGAAAAACGATCCACTAACCAGAAGGAAAGCTGGGAATGGAAAAAAGGGCTCAGTTGTGGCATTCCCTGAGGGAACTAGTAAGAACTGAAAAGGTATCAGAAGAAAAAATTCCTAATAAATAAAAGAGTGTAATAGAGAAACCTTTTTATATGACTCATCCATCTGCCTTTTTACAGAAGTAATACATAACGTTAAAGGTACACTATCTAGCACGCAGCAGTGACAAGTCACGCTGCTGAGGGTACATTGTGTAACGAGAAGTTGATTGCCTATGTTCAACCCAGGAAACTTTTGTTTTCAAAATATTATGCAAATGGTTATCAGCAAGTTATTTAAATCAAAGTCTCACTTACAGAGTCCTAGAGAAAAAAAATGTAGTTTTGTCCCCGTCTTTGTTTTGTCTGGTAGTGAAACTGAACTGTTTCTGAGACAAAGTATTAAACCCTATCTTTGAAGCACAGCTCATAAATAATCAAGGACAAAGACTATGTGCATGTGATTTCACAACCATAAATGTTGATGAATGAATGCTGCAACCAAAAACTCTACAGTGCTGCATAAAGTCCATTAGTCATCAAGAAGTTACACAATTTTTCTGGTTTATATTAACACATAGTGGAAACACATTGCATGATTCCCACTTTACTCAATGTCTAAATCAGTTACCTCACTTGCAGTTCAGCTAAAGTGTAAGAAACAGACCCTGGCGTTTGGTTGGACTGAAGTCTTTGCAATCATTGCTGATAGGTATTTTAGTAAAAAGGCTGTACACACTTATTAAGAACTGCCTAGCTGACCAGTATTAAAACTTGACTTTTAACAACTTTTAAGCTTGACTTTTTACAGCAATTCAACTCAGTACAGCCCAACATTAATTTTTGTTTTAAAGCAGACATTTTAACATTTACGTAGAATTAGTCCTTTGGTTATGACTTGCATTTGTCCACTGACTGGACAATAAGGGAAGAATAATCTTGGTAAAAAGGGATTTATTTGCCATCCTAAAGTATGTGCATGTGAATCTTGGTGAACAAATGGGAGGAACGGGTTTGGCATATCCTGTACCCCTAATATTTAAGCCCATCCTTCTTTACCACCAACCTTCCTTTACAAGGTTTGGTGCAAGTTATAAACATAGCACATCCTATTAAGTTTCATAACTTCCACATAAATATACACAGCTCTTCGTAAAGTCCGCATCAGCCCTGTATGTGTACGTGCCAAAAGGAAGGCAGGGAGACCAGAATTCCATTTCGCAGTAGCCTTACTGCAGTATTTAATTGATCTTTCTATGATTAAAAGGAAAAACAACACAGTTTGCTTTGGGGGTTTGCGTGTATTTTATAAATATTGCATCACCTCGCGATGTCACATGGTATTTGGTATCCTGTAACCCCGTCCACAAAAGCTTATGTTAGCAGCAGCTGACTGATTTTTCTGTCTCTTACCAGATGCATCACAGCACACACAGTTATACCAGCATTACTGTGCAAGTAGTTGCTCAGTTTTAATTGCATTTGTTGGCATATTCTAAAAACAGATCAGAGCCAAATAACAAGACCTAGCTCTCTTCTGTTACTGATGTTTAATTTTTCTGTAATGCCTTCCGGTTAGTGTCAGTAGAAATCTACTATGGATGTAGTTTCTGACTTGCCTACTCCCGAGAGGTGACTTAAAAACAAGACAATTGGTTGTATTAGGGGTGTTCTGGATACAAGGAGCATTGCAGAAGACAGCAGCAAGGAAGTCATTGCAAAAGAAAGCATAACGTATTTTACCGAGGCATTTAAAAGGATAAAGGAATGGGTGACACCAAACAAGAACAGGTCAGGTAGGCAGAAGCAGCTAGCCTCGGCCAGGACTTGCAGATGACCGTTTTTTAATTTGAGGCAGAATAGGAATGAAAAACAACGAGGGCAGCTGAAAGAGGACATAACTGAGCTAAATAAGAAGGTCGGTGCCTTGGTAGTACAGTAACAACACTGATGTAGTACGTCATGGAATCACAGAATCACTTAGGTTGGAAAAGACCTTTAAGATCACCGAGTCAAACTGTTAACCTAGCACTGCCAAGTCCACCAGAAGATACATGGGATTAAATAATAACGCTGAGAGCTGATGAGGTCCAGAACAAGGTTTTGCCAGAGGAAATGCAGTACAGCTGGTAGCTGTGGAAAATGGTGAACTTCCCAGTTGCTCTCAGCAGACAAAAGCGAGACAAAAGCGAGCTGATGACATCTAAGCAGGAGAGAGGAAAGGCTTCTAGTTGCACATCTTTTTTAAAAAAGGGAAACAAAACCAAACTAGATCTGTATCATCACCTATAAATGGCATGTGGGAGGAGTTTTGGAAAGTGGAAAATCCCAGTGCTGCTCAGCAGTGAGAAACCCCCCTCTCCTTCCAGCTGAGGACATGTCACTGGAAAGTCCCAGCCTGAAAAAAAAAAAAAAAGTCCACCAAGTAAACAAATTGTGTAGGCAGTAAAAACAGAAAAAGAACAAAGTCAAATGATACTTCAACTTTAAAGGAGTTTATTTTAGGGTTAGCATTTCTTTGAGTGGCAACAGTTTGAGTTCAAACAAGAAACATCTCATTAAAGTGAAAAGGTCTGGTAAACATCACTGCTGATATTAGGCCATAGAAAGAAAGCTCGTTTCTTTAAAAGCTAAGATTTCAGCTTTGGGATGTTTTGGATTTTCTGCAACTGAGTGTAGTCAAACGATCCCAGTGACAAACCAGATACCCAGGATTATTACATCTCTGTAAAATTAGAAATGATTGTCTGGCAACTTTGTGAAATTTTTTCCCCCTTCATTTACATGTACTTCCAGACAAGTAAGCTGACCTTAACAAAGGGCTTCCCCAGAACTCACTGGGCACAGCTTGTTGTCTTACAAACAAGTTCAATGCTGGGAATTTTTCCAGCACTGTCCATAAACAAAAAAAAAAAAAAAAAAGGAAGAACCACGGTTGGTCACATTAAGACAAGAAAGTGTTGAACAAAATTCTAGGATTCTTCCCTCTCTAACTAGCATTCATGAAAATAAAAATATTAACATAAATTATTACCCTTCTCTGAAATAAATCAGCTTTCAACAAAGGTACTTTGCAGTAATTAATCACAGCAACATTCACTCAAATCCTGGAACCAATTACAGCAGCAGCATTTTCTAGCTGTAATGTAGGAAAATAATCAAGATAGTTTTAACCTTACTTTTCCGCTCTCCCAGTTAATGTCACCACATCCTGACCGATGTTCACGGCAGTCCAACCCTGACAGCAAACAACAGATGCCGGTTTTTGTCTAGACTGCCCCATCTTCAACCCTATCAATATTATAACTAAAATGTAGTGTTTTCTTTTCTTTAAACTCATGTTAAGTGTCATCAGGATTCAACACTGCTATGACAGCCATCTCAAGCATGTTATCCTTGACAGCCAGTAACTATTATTATTTTTTAAACTGCTAGCTTATTTACATCCTCTCAGATTTGGGAAGAGGACTAATTAGCAGTCTTTGCAGGGGGAGGGTTATGGTTGTTTCTATTTTGGTTTGGGTTTTGCATTGCTTCTGATGTGTATAAATAGTAGGAGGGAACCAGAACTGTAGGAAGGTTTGGAATTTTGATTCTTTACAATTTTTCCTGTTACAAAATAAGGACATAATGCTATTACTGTCATAACAGGGGGCAGGAGGACTTGGCTTCTAAGGCAGAAGCTCGGCGCCCAAGTCCATTGATCACATCTCTGTTTCTGGAGCTTTGAACAGCCAAGAACAATGATGACAAAAGCTTTCCCCAGGCACCAAGCTGGAGCAGCAAATGTGAAACTCAGCTGAGTTCCAGTTCCTGCATCTGATGCAATAACTGCGTTAAGCTTTCTAAAGGAGAAACGTCACGAATCTCTTCCATGTGTGCTCTTCAGGCATGGCAGTAGGATCCATGATGTTTCCTGGTTGGGGCCAGGGTGGGGACAAAAGTGGAGACAATATTGGAAAAAATGTGCCGATTGGACCCTTCATAATTTTTATAGGAATGTCCTTTCCTCAAAGCGATTTCCTAGCAATAAAAGCAGATTGTGACAGCATCATAAACACGATCTGCTGATCTTTTAAAGGTTTTTTTTTCAGGTGTACACACCAGTGTGGATCAGGATGAGGTAGCACAGCATCTGACAAGAACTGTCTTATGTTGGATGACACCTATTTATTGCAAGAGGCCTCTGTCTTAAAAGACTTTTCAGTTTCAGCTAACACAAGTTTGCTCCAAGAGCTGATATACTAACTCCTCTGGAAATCTGCTGATAATTTCGAAGCTTCAAGTTTTTTGTCTTCTGGTAGTACAGCCATCCTATTTGAAACCATTTCAAAATAGCTGCATCTTTAATGCTAAGAGGTATGCTCTTGGATTCAACTAACATGCTGTTCCTCATACTGGTAACTCTGTCAAGACCTTACTGATGGGAGTAAGCACTACCATAAATCTGGACATTCCAGCCAAGAGACTTACATATTTCAGTGTCTGGCTGGCAGCAAGACACACAAATAGTCACTATGTTTACTTACAGAATACTGATACAATTAAGTAACACTGGGAAAAAAGCCTTAAAGGTGAAATGTCAGTGATGTTTCTGCCTGCTTCAGGTGACTGGTTGGTTTTTTTCAGCTGTAATAAGGTTTTATCTGGTAAAGCTCCTTTAAATGGCATGGATATGGAATCAGTTCAGAGTCACGGAATATAAAAACTCACGAACAAGGGAAGAAAATGTTCTGAATGAACCAGAACCAACCACACCTTCATCAGAAGAAGGATTTCCATAGTCAGAGCTGGCACTTGTCCTGAAGAAAAAAAAAATAAATATCAAACTAACCTAATTCCTGACAGAGTAACCTAATTCCTAACAGTCACTGGCGGTTATCAGAGCTGGGGAGTCATGGCTGGCACACAGCTAGCTCTGTATCTGGCTTTGCTTAGTGCTCTGCACGTCATTTTATCCTGTTAGTTTTCTTCTTTGACCTTGCTTGCCTTGTTACAATGGAATTTCACTTGGTAGCCGATGACAAAAGGAAAACAAAACCAATTGTAAAGCTGAGTGACTAAGCAAGAAAATATATGCAAACCCATTTGAACATCTCAGAAAACCCAAATACGGTTTTACTCTGCTCACTGACAGGTTAAGCAAACAAGGCTTAAAGAACCCGAAAGCTTTCACATTCAACATCAAAAAGTTGGGAGCTGCCAGAATTAACACAGAATATGCACAAGAAAATCCTGGACTAGGATCAAAAAGGCAGTACAAAAGTGTCTGGCTGCAGAAGGACCAGGTTCACCGGAGGCTATACTGAGCTGCATGGGGCTCACAAGCAGTTCACACGGGACTTCAAGGACAGGGCTGGCACCAGAGCTGCACTGACACAGATGCTGGCAAGTGCCACCATTCCTGCAGCAATGGAGGCCGGTATGGACAGGGGGGCTGGAAACCATAGCAGCTATGCAGTATCATACCGCTATGGACAGTGGTGGCACAGGACAGGCCCACGTCGTTTGGGCCGTGCGTGCCTCAGGGACAGCAGCCATACGTGGCAGACACCTGGGAACAGGAGCTGCTTCACCAAGCTCAGTGAAGTCTGCCCTTCAAACAAGCTGAAGCTTTCAGACAGGTATTAAAAACCAAACCCGAACAGTGTAATTACCGCTTCATTCATGCTTGTAATTCACTAGCCATCCCTTTTTCATCACATGAATGACATCACTGTCAGAAATTACTGCCAGAGGACCTAGACTGAAACTGGCTCTGCAATCACATTAAAGGTTGTCTGTGCCGATGCAGGAGCAGAGTTTAAATTAGCTTTAGGATTATTTTACCAAATAAGAAAAGCAATAATTAAGAAGTGAAACTCTTCAACAACTAATCACTAACAATTAAAAACATAAAAGTAATCATTTTATTCTACAAACTTGACAATTTTAGCAGGGAATTAGCATTGAATGTAGGTGACTGCAAATGAAACGCTACTGAAAACCAATAGCGTACTGAAATGTGTATGCTTTAAAGGCTTCACCTTAGCATGTATGAATAAATCGTAGCTGTACATATGTGGCTATACAAATAAGCTTGCAGTTCTTTCCTGTACATTTCAACAATACAAGTTAAGCAAGATAAAACTTTGGTTTTCACTTTTGACATATATACAAAACACACTTAGCAACAAAAAAACTACTTCAGCTCCATGACAGACAAGTTCAAACTTTCCCAAGTGTAACACCCCAAAACTACCAAGAATGCAGCTGTTGCTGTGGTGTTAAGAAATCTTCAGTGTCTTCTAGGCCCATGGGCAGGGGCAGTTAGGTTCTTCTTTTTCTCTCTGCTAACCTCTGTTAATCCTCTGGTAAAACTTTCTGGAGCCACAGCCATTCCCCAGAAAGCAGTACCACAAGAGCTGTGACCGCAAAGAGCCTGACCTTGGCACTGCCCACTTCCAGCCTTCCCCCATCGCTAGGGCTGAAAGGCCACACACGAAATACATCCCTGTGCTGAGGGGAAGACAAGGCCATGGTGAGAAGCCCAGAATAAGCCAGAGACAGGTATTACGCAAACCAGGGTGGCATAAAAATGAATTATTTTGTTACAACTCAGTTTTGTCTACACGCAGAGGCACAGCATATCACTGCATCTGCCCCACAGTCGGTGTTTATACTGAGGCTGTGGTGGGGGAGCAGCTGCACCCATCATAAACCTATCTGCTCTTCAACCGAAAGCTACAGGACTTGTGTAGTATTTCTGTTTACCTTTTCTCCAAGGTTTTTAGGAGCCACCGGTCACCAAAAGCACCGTTACACATACATAAGATCACAGTGATCATTTCTCTACTGAAATCTTGTTACAAGGACATTTGGGACATAAACGGATTGCTAAGAGCATCATCTAAGAGGCTAGTTGCATAGGAACCACACTGAGCAGAGAATTTGGCTACTCTCAGGCCTCAGAGGACACACTTACTGATACAGCAAAATCACTTCTGCATACGGTGATGCATTTACAAAAGCTTCAAGTCATACAAATAAATTCTCCCAAGTACCTATTTTATGTCAGTCATACACCCATGTAATGTCATCATGTATTTATGTTCCTTGTCTAATTAAATAGGTATTTTCCCAATTGAAAAAACAACCCAAACAAAATCACAGGATCATTTCATAGTGATGCCATTTAAACTCCTGCACTGTGAGAACTGTAGAGACTAATAGAGGCAAAGCATATTTTATCTGAAAGCTTTTATTTAGAACTGCTTATAGACTTGTTCCTAGATCTGAATCTCAACTCTATCCCATGGATTTTATATTCTTCTCGGAAAGCAAGGATCTTTATATTAAATTTCCTCTTAATCATCTCCTAAACCAGTGTCCTGTAAGAGACAGCAGTGTTCTGTGTGTTTATGTGCTGCAACAGCCACAGCATGAACTACTCTTCAGGCACTAAGTCAGCTACGAATGAGCACGTACGCCTGTAAGCATCAAGCGAGTATTCACGACAATTTCAAATTTGGTTAAAAAAAAAATTAACAGCTGCTTTTAATTAAGATAGGTTAGTGTTTCCTAGCCCTCAATAAATGGAAAGCGTAAGGCATGTGGAATCCGAATTCTTTAATGGAGCTGAAGCTATAAAGCACCGTTTGCCATTTACCCCGCGGTGTCAACCGGGGCCTTTTCCGCCACCGGCTGCAAACACTTGGCTTCCTCCAGGTCACCGCCAGCGCACTGGGCACACCGCCGGGCGGTCACGGCCGGGGCTGGGGGGAGCGGCAGGATGTACGGGCCGAGAGCGGGGGAAGCCGTGTGCGGGCCCGCTGGCGGGGCTGGCGGGGGAGGGCGGCGGGAGGCCTGGCAGGGCGGGCCGGGGCCCGTCGGAACGGCCGAGCCCCGCCAGCAAGGTCGGCGGCGGAGCCCCGGTTTTCCAGCCCCGGCGGCTCCTCGTTCGGCATCCCGGCGGCAGCGAGAAGAGCGCCGGGGCGGCGCTACTTGCAGAGCCCCTCCAGCCGCTCCAGGGTGCCCTTCATGTCGCGGATGCGCTTGGCCAGGGCGGGCACGGGCTGCATGGCGCGGTCCAGCTCCTCGCAGCGCGCCACCAGCGCGTACATGGCGCGGATGCTGAGGTCGGCCGCCTCGCCCAGGCTCTCCACGCCGTCGCGGTAGGTCTGGATGCAGCCGACGCTGAGCGCCGTCAGGGCCTGCAGGCCGCAGTGCACGTTGCGCAGTAGCTCGTCCACCTGCGCCGCCACCTGCCCGGCCAGGGCCACCACGTCCTGCAGCGCCCCGGGGTCGATGGCGGGGATAGACCCGCCGCCCCCCGCCGCCGCCGCCGGCGGCTCGCTCCGCGGGGCCCCGCTCAGCCGGATCCGCCGCTCCAAGTTGTTGGCCACGAACTGGGTGAGCCGCCCCTCGCGCAGCACCGTCCCCTCCAGCTCCAGGGCGCTCGCCAGCGTCGCCCGCCGCCCCTCCGGCAGCTGCCGCCCCGCCGCCGCCCCGCCGCCGCCGGCGGCCAGGCTCAGCGCCTCCAGGCTCCGCTCGTCCCGGTCCAGACCCCGCCCCTCCGCCTCGCGGCTGGGGCCCTCCGCCGCGGCCGGGAGCCCGGCGGCCGCCGCGGGCCGCAGCGACGGCACCTCCATGGCGGGCGACGCGGGCCTACCCGCCAGCGCGTCGCCGCCCACCAGGGGGCGCGCCGCCGCCTGTTTACGTCCCCCTCGATTGGCTGCGAGGCGCGCGGGGGCGCGGCCGCGGCTGTTTGTTTGCCGCCCGATTGGCCAGCGGCTCTCGCAGGGCGGCCCGCCCGTCCCGTCCGCTCGCTTCGCACTGCGGGGCCGCGGCTCGGGGACCGGGGCGCGCCCGCTGTTTGCGCCCACCCGGATTGGGCGGCCTGCGGAAGCGGGCGTGGCCCCAAGTGTTTGTGTCGCTTCTGATTGGCCGGGGCGGGGCCAGCGGGGCCGCCGTTTCGCCGAGACTGGCGGCGCCCGGCGAGGGGGCGTGGAGCTCGGGCCGTCCCTGTACGGCGATTGGCGCGGGGGCGGAAGGGGGCGTGCCCCGCTCGGGTAACAACACCGGGGCGCTGTTGGCTGCTCCTCTCACTCCCCCGCCATGTTCTCCTAGCAGCGGATCCGACTTGCGCCACCATCTCAGCCCACAAAGCCCGGGCAGACGTTTCCCGTCGACCCGACCCGCTCCATCCCCACCTGGGCTCGACCCCTCCTCCCGGTGCAGCTCTGGGTAGCCACGTCCCACCATGGTCACCACGACGGCGCCGCCGCCCTTCCTAGCTCGGATCTCGGCGGGCACCGAAGACCCCAGGCGGCTGCCCTCCGCTCTTCTCCAGCGCCTCAGGCGGGGGGACAGCAACTGTGAGAACCAGCCCAGCTGCTGCCTGGCGGGCCCGGGGGGCAGCGCGCGGCCCGCGCTGAAGAGAGTCCGGCGGAGGAAGGGAAAGATCCGGCCCAGCCCCGCAGGGCTCCTGCCCAGCCGCTACCAGCAATACCAACAGCACCGCGCCGGCCTGGGGAGGAGGACCCCGCTGGGAACACACGGCCCGGGCGAACTTCGCACTCGCCCTGCGCCGACAGGCTCGGTCGCCCCCGGGCTGGTACCCGCCCCCCCCGAGGAGCCCCCCGCGCCCGCCCCCTCGAGACCCGCGCCCAGCAAACCCCTCAGGAAGGAGGTAAAGGCGGAGCGCCGCTACTTCTCACTTCTTTTCCCCCTGCCCCACTTCCCCCGTGCTCTGGGAGCCGGGAGGCCGTCCGCCACCCCGCCGGAGGCGCAGCGGGCGGCGGGCCCCCTCCCTTTGCTCCCTGCGTGCGTGTGGCCGGGGGCGGGGGGGCAGGAGAGTTTCCGTTACGCCCGCTCGGACGGGGCGCGGGGGGGAGAGAGAGGGGCAGTCGCGGGCGGCGATTGGCTGCTGGGCGCCACCAATGGGCGGCTGCCGCTGCGCCCAGCAACAGCCGAATTTAGCCTGCTGGCCGCGCGCCAGCTGTCCCTGCGCGCGCAGGCGGGACGTGCGCGGGGCGCAGCGCCCCATGGCGGCGGCGGGCGGGCGGTGAGGCCCAGCCGGTGGAGCGGCCCCCGCCGCCCGGCAGCGCCGACGTGCTGGCGGGGGAGTTGTAGAAGAGGGGGGCTGCCCCCCTAGCCCCCTCCCCAGCGTCTCGCACCGCGTCCCCGGTGCTGTGCGCCGGCAGCCCGGCGCGGGGGTGGTGCGGGGGCGCTTCGTCCGGCTGGCGGCTGCTCCGCTGGCGGTGCCGTGCCGGGGGCGGCCCCTGAGGCGAGGGGGCCCTGGTGACGTGCCTTCTTTGTCTCTGCAGTTCTTAAAGAATAAGATGGGAAAGACAGAGAAGGCTGCCATCCCCTACAGCCAGCCTGTTCACGGTTTACATCTGTGTGAACAACCAAAGACTAACAGACAGAAGAGTAAATATAACGTGCCGCTGACAAAGATCACCTCGGCAAAAAAGATAGAGAACTTTTGGCAAGATTCTGTATCGCCAGAGATAATTCAGAAGCAGGAGAAAAAGCCGCTTAAAAACGCAGAGAACTTCAGAAATGCCAAGTCCAAGAAACCTATCACCCTGACTGAAGCGAGCCAAAAAGAAAATTATGCTGGGGCAAAATTTAGTGACCCACCATCTCCCAGTGTCCTTCCAAAGCCTCCCAGCCACTGGGTGGGTGGCACAGCTGAACCGTCTGACCAAAACAGGGAGTTGATGGCAGTCCACTTGAAAACTCTCCTGAAAGTTCAAGCGTAGTTTCTGAGATCCCTTGAGTAATTGGCAAAGAAAACTCCATCCAGGAAGCTTAAAACATGCCTTGTTGCAACAAAAATTGCAAAAGACTGTCAAGTCTTATAATCACATTTAAAAAAAAAATAATCCTTGTATTATATTTTTTATGGTTGTGTAAATAGTGTACATCATGTATTATGTGTATATTCTTGTTCATACTTTGAGAGGTACATTTTAGTTTTGTTATGAAAGGATGTATTTTGCACTGCCTGAATGGTAGATGTCTTGTATATAAAATATGGACAATTTTAAGTGTGTGCGTGACACATGAAGACTTGACTTGATTTGCACAAGGTAATGACAATTTTGGAAGGAGAGTACAGCTTTCTGATTTTAAGGTTCCAGATCAAATGTGAATGTTTTATCCATGCACTACTGACAATAGTTCTACATTCTGTGTCTCAATCAAGTACAAACATGGAATTTTCATACAAATGTGAAGTTTTGCTCTCTGCTCTGGAAACAGTATCTTGAATTCCTGTTCATCATGTTTTTAAAATTAACTGGAATTTGAGTAAAATTCCAACCCATCAATTTAAGCACTGCTGATTTCTTTAAAGAAAAAAAAAAAAGACAAAAAAAAAAAAACCACCAAACAAACCCAACCAAACTAAAAGAGCAGAGGTTTCTGCCAAAAATCCAATTGGTCACTAAAAAATTAAATAAAACAATTTGGCCTCCCCTTAAGCATGTCTCTTTTTCTTTTGTTGTGTGCGTGTCTGTTAATTCAAGGATGGGAACTTAAATCTCTTGATTGCCTTCTGGTGCGTTGCTAGGAATATTTTGTCCTCAGCCTTTAACTATCCAAATAATTTAAGAGATTTGATACCTCATTAAGAATTTCTTGGGTTTTTTTTTTTTTTTTTTTTTTAAAGCTTCCTTTGTGATATGTCGGTTTGGGTTCCTTACACTTTTTGTTTCTTGAAAATATAGATGTTAAGAAAGCTGAGTAATTATACATTCAAATTCATGCTGCGGTACTATTTTCATAGTAAATTGTTATTAATAATTGATACTGAAAAGTAGCAATGACAGAGGGGTGTCGATGAGGCAGGTTAAACTTTGTGGCTTTAATCAGATTTGTCTCTTGCTAACAGCTATGCTTGAAATTACGTTCCTCTGATCTAAAGTTTTTAAGGAATTGGACTCAGATTAGTCTGACAGGCGTGTCAGATGGAGATAACATAGATTTGCAGTTGTTTTACTAATTAGTATTTAATAAAGCCGGAAATGGGTGAAATTTGCTTAAGATAGGAAAGTATTTTTAAGTTTTTGGATCCATTGGGAAAAAGAAATTCTGTGGGCACTAATGTACTAGGAAAGAGCTGTTGGAAGAAAATGCTATCAGCAGGGTCCCGGCTGAGGTGGTTCCTTGGCATGAGTGGTGTTTGCAGAGACTGAGCGTGAGCAGTGTGAGCTACATTCATGCTACGTGCAGTACTGCTTCTGATATCTAGCATCACTTTGTTCCATGCGTGTGAATTGGCAGTCTCCATTAACAGAGTCCCGAAACAAGATTGCTAAAAGGGAGAACTTCTTTGCTTCATTTATAGAAATGAATCATATAGTCGCAAAATGTTTCATTATAATGCTTTTAGGCTGTTTAATTATATATTTTAGACTAAGAGCTCATACAAAATTACTTGGTCCGCTCCAAAGAGTTAACGGGTTCATTGCCTTGCAAAATAGACCTGTATTACTTGATGGATTGATTGATTGTACATGCTCAAGGTAAATGTATGGCTTCAACAGCCCAGCTTGCTGCCTAATCTAAATGCTCCATAGTTTAGTGTACCCTAGCTTGGTTTCTAAAACTGAACAAAACGTCTCCTGGTTTTTAATAAACAGTATTAGGGCAAAGAAAAATTTAGTGGAATCTCACAAAGGATGACTCAAGTAGACCATAAGTCCCAGTTTACTGTATTTGGTATATGCTCTATTGATCTACTGTTGTGCTTTTTTTCTTTTTTCTTTTTCCTTCTTTTTCCTTCTTTTTTCTTCTGCCTGAATGTTACCAAGCACAAAGGAAAACGCCTGTAGCGATCCCCTATAGCTTTAGGCAATGGTTAATTTTATCAGCTAAACTTCTGATGGTCTTGAATCTTGATAACTAGCTTGGTAAGAGCTAGTTTCCATCAGCCTTGTAGGTTGGCCTTATTTAAAAGGAGGTATCCTTTTTCCCCCTTATTACCTCTGTTACTATCAGCCTCTTTTCTTCTCTGCCTCTTGGAGCTGACATCAGGTTATGTAGTTTGAATGCCACCTGATCCTGCATAAAATTTACCAGTGTAGCGTACCTCTTCATTTCTACCCTGATCTGCCAACGTGACCCTGGTGATTACAAAACTCATTAAATGTGAGTGCTGATAGTTTTTGGCTTCTTGGCCAATTCTATTAAAACAGTTGGATGAGGCTTCAGAAGTCTTGGAAATTCAAAACTTTCCATTCCTTGTTAGATCTAAAGGTTTTCAGGGTAAGATAATGTTTTGCTCGCTCTTTCCAAGGGCGGGGCAAGGGGGGAACTGTTCATTTAGCTTACTTCTGTGTCAGTATTCCTGGCCCTGTTCTGACCTGGCAGAAGTGTTGGGGCACTTCCATGTTTTCTATCTTAAGATGTTTGGGTTGAGGACTGGCTTATAAAATTAGGCCTATGTGCAATGTGTGCTTCAACAAGATTGCCTGAGTAATCCGGACATTGTCATCTCTTGGGACCGTATTCTGCACGTATTTTGTCACTTTCCCATGTTTTTTCCTTTGTCGTTCCACAGTATTTCCTGAGAGGGATTTTCACTTTCAAGGTTTCCTTCACTTGTACAGATTTCTCATCACAGTTCCCTGAAGGCAAGGCATTGTATTATATCAACATACTATTAATTGAGTTTAGAGCCAGTAAACAAACCAAAAATATTAGTGTCAACGTTTGGAGGACTTCTTTGCGATACAGTACAAAGTCTTAGGAAGTGAACAGCCTTTTTAAGGAAGAAAATTAACAAACTCGGTGGATATGTTATCAGCTCATCACATGGCTGCCGTACAGCAGTCAAATTAATTGCTTATTAAATCTTCCAGATTCAGTCAAGAGTAAGGAAACTGAACGTACTGCATTTTGGTTAGATAATGAAAATCTTTTTCTGTTCAAAATTCTCTGTCGCAGAGTGTGTTGCAGAACTGCAGGGGAATCAGCTGTGCGAGTAAACTACCAGTCACTGGCGAGTTACTTTTAAACAGTTAAATGTCATGCGGTGATGGTCCTGAAAAATTAGCTTTCATGGAGCACAGAAGTATCTGTTGTTTTCACGCGTGGCTAAGTTTCAGCTGGTTGGACAGCTTCATTAATAACGGCTGGCTTGGTGCTCTGCTAAAGCTACAATGCTTCTGTCGGCTAATGTGACGAGTTAGAAATCCTGTGTGCCTTTGAACTCGTTACACCAGTATCTCCTCAGAGATGCTGCTAAATTCTTAAGTAGTCTGTATTACGAGGATGCAACTTTTTCCATGAATTGAATTTTATTTCAGCTGATGAATATTTTGTCCAAGTGGTGTCATTTTAAGCAGTTCTTGTAATTATTTTCAGAGGGTATATTTTAAGCTCTTGCATTATAAAGTGTTTGATACCTGCCACACTTCAGGATTTTTTTCTGCTTTTCCTGGTATTGAGATCAAATATGAAGCCTATAGATCGTAGGAAGCCTGAATATTATAGATTGCCTTTCATTGTAATTTTAGAAATAAGTTTACTTCTGTATGGGAAGTCTTGACACTTCCATCATGCAATTAAACATGCATGATGTTCCTTACTCTGCAACCCCTTGTACTCTTTGAATTCTGATTTCACAGTGCGTTTGTTAAATATTTCTTTTTTCATAGTATATACCTGACTGAACTATTTAAGGGGAATTATTTTCTGTTGCAATTTCTAAGAAGGTTTTATTTTATGAATAGGCTGGTCCTTACCCTGAAGAGGTGAGGAGGTAAGCAAGTAAGAGGGATGGTAAAATGTTAGTATTCACTGTGAAAAAACTATGCTACCTTGTTGAACAGGAGCCACAGTGTTAAATATTTCTGATAGCAGGAAATGCTTACTTGCTGATATAATAGAAAAGAATAACGAAGGAAGCATCCATCAATTAGAGAGAAAGACTTTAGCCACTAAAAGGGCTAACTACTGAAGTTGGGCAACAATGTTGTCAGCAGCACAGAGGCTGCGACCTTTTTATGTTGCATTGAGAGCGCAGAAGAACGTTACCACAGTTAAGACAGGAAGGTCAAGAATTCAACTGATTTGGAAAAAAAAAAATCCTGAGGAATTAATTCACACAGCAAGCGCGTCCTAGCAGAGGTACTTCTTCCCCTGTGTTGAAGTCAACATTCCTCTAACTTTTTTTCCCATGAGATGATAAAATCTCATTTATTCAAACTGCCAGAAAATTTTACAAAGCCCTGACTCTGTTGAAGGTGCTGCGCTGGTGCTTTTGTTTAACGTTACTCTAGTGACGATGCTACAAGTTGTGCGTATTCAGGCTTGTGAGTGGCAGATGTGGTTATTTAGTTGGAGCGGTCCATAAACCCTTGTCTTCAGTTGGAGAGTTACACCGGTTACACGTACTCGCTGTACGTTGCCAATGGTGAGCAAACTGGTGTGACTTTCGTAATTTATACCTGAAAGAGGAAGCATTTGGGGATCAAGGACTTGTATTTATAGCACTTCACTAAGTCGTCAGTTGTAGTTGGTATTTGGCTGTATGGATTTCAGGAAGTGGTGTAATCACCGTTGCCATTTTGTTGTTCTTAAGGTCATGAAGCATAAAGTTTTGAGGAGGTGCTATATCTATGAAAGATGTCATTTGCTCCTTTAATGAAGCGGTGTGCTTTCATCAGGTTGGTCTGTGACCCTTAACTTGCAAGTGTCCTTGTAAGTGGTGATGCCAATGGCCATCAAAACAAAATTTACTTTCCATTTTTATTCCCTGAAACAAGACCTAGAGCTACATTCAATAAAGGGCTTAGTATATAGACTTGGGCCTTTCTTGTTTTGTCTCATCACCTGAATCTTGCGTTCTTTAGTGCCTGGTGGCAAAGTTGCACGAGAAAGGTGTGCCCTTAATATATAGTTTGAGGTCTGTAATTTGCTTTTTTATATTTATGTATATGTCTATCATAAAGCTTTTGTAAGTTGCTTTCCTAGCATTAGAATATTCAGAAATTGCATCTTGCAATATTTAGAATATTGATAGGTCATTGTAGGTATTAATGGAGTAGTAAATTCATAGACCTTGTCCAAACTTTTGACATTCTTTGTATGCAAGTACTAAAGAAAGCGCTGATACGTTTTTGTGCCTGGTACTAGGAGTGCTATAGGAAGAAGTAATTGATGAGACAGAAAAAACAAAAACCCTGAAAAATGAGGTCAACTAAGAGATAAGAGAGAAGCAGCATAGATGCCGCCATTGAGTTATGTGGGAAGGAAAGACACTGCAAGAAAAAATCATCTCCCAAAGGATCTGGTGGTACTGTGCATTTAGGGAATTTCAATGACTAGATGAAATGCAGTTTGCTACCACTTCTTGGCTGGGACCATCTGGGGAAAGACAGTACGAACTGGCAAGTTTTGTAACTGATATTTCTCTGTCTGATCAGTACGTCTTTTTCATTACTAGAAATCGTGGCTTGGCACAGCATTCTTAATGACTAGCACTGGTTTTGGTCTCAGAAAATGCTTACTGCTCTCAGGTTTCCACAGGTTTTTAGGACTGGTCAGATAAAGTATGTATGTTCATGATAGCAGCCTTCATGTTCTACAGGTGAAAAAACAGGCGTACAGAAGTGAGCTGGCTTGCTTAAGAGCACTCAGCAGGCTGTTCCCTAACCCAGGAAGGGAATCAGTTTCTGGAGCTCCAGCCAGGATTTTCCTTTGCTAGTGCATGCAGTTGCTGTGTGAGCTGCAAGTCTTCCTTGTCCTGCTGTGTGTAGTATGTAAAACACAATGAATATAATGTTCTGCATTGAAAAGTTTGGCGTTTGTAGTCAGTGATAGGGCTGGTGAGATAAATCAGGCTGCATTTAGGTTTTGTGTAGTTTTGTTACACTGGCTTTAGTAATTTGCACGTGAAAGATGACTGTTAGCCTTTTTTCCAACCCTGCTTCTGACCCTTTGATACAATATGTTATCTGTATGCACCACTGTCATTTTCAGCTCATCCTCTCTGTCCTCTCCCACAGCCAGCAGTGGGAAGGCTGATGGTAAGTCAGAAGTTTCTGCTTGCTGGCTGCTGCTCTCCACTGCCGTGCAAACACAGCGCAGCCGGCAGCTGGCTGAGAGGGCCACGGGCATGCACAGCATCCTTATAGTTTCTTGAATTTACATTTGCTTTGTCATGAGGCTCTCATTAAATCCTGGAAAAGAGAAAGAAGCCCATCTTTCCCAAGAGAGAGGATGTTCCTGCAGGAGGACAGAAGGTGAAGTTTATGAGTGACCCTGTCTTGCTGTACCACCAGCCAGTCCTTCTTAAGACCTTGAGCCTTCCTATCACCTTCCCCTACTGTTAACTGCAGCTGCAAGTTTCTGTTTTCTTTTATTTACCCCCTAAACACATTTAATCATTCTCAGTTTCCCTCACTTCTCTGCAAATGTTCATAACATATTATTTTTCACCTGAAAAATCAATTTGAGTATGCCACATCTATTTGCTATGTTCAGAGTACATTTCCTCCAAGAGAGACCGTTTTTTTTCTAACGGACAGCTAGATTTTTACAAGATACAATAGTTCTCTTGAGATTTCTTCTGTCAAGGTGGTATGGATTGAACTAGCAAGCATGTAGCACACCTCAATAACCATCACACACCCCACTTGATACCCTGGAGGGCTAGAAATGATTCAGATGAGCTGGTCCACACAGATACCACAGAATTCATTTGCCAAACACCTCAAAACCCTGAAACCATTAAAGGAGTTGAAGGATTGTTTCCTCAGAGACCAGGAAGTCTGAGAAGTCTGACCTGGGCTGGTTGCTGGCAGGAGGACATGCCAGGCAGATACAAATGCAGTCAGTCACTAGCTGAGATTCATGCATTGAGGCTTTTTATCTAATTTGCCAGGCTGGATCTACAGTTTGACAGCCTGTCACAAGTACAACCTGCTCGCTGCATGTGTCCAAAACTCTGCTGCTCAGCCTCGCGCCTGTAGTAGGGTGCCTTTCTGCGTGGTCAGTGATAGTTCAGTGGTTAGCTATATGTTTCCAACTTGGTTGTGTCCCAGGTGGATTAAGATAAGAGTTTGTACCGCTCCTTTGGGAGGGTCTTATGGTTTATATTCCTTTTTTAATTCATTACCAGGTACCAGATTGGTTCAGTAGCTACAAGGCCTGCTTTCCCTCAGGTGCCATGGCAGAGTTAGTAACTGCCTGCCCCAAAGCACTGAGTCGTACGCTTTAGGACAAAAGGAAAAAAAAAAGTACTATACAGGCCGCATATGCCCCAAGCACACTGTGCATGCTCTGCAGCATCTACAGATCCCAAAGCCCACAAGGTCTATTCACATCTGCAGGGTAGTGCGCTATGCCATTTGTATCATTTTTGTTCATTTCTCAGTCTCCTTCACAAATGTAATAAGGGACTTCCCTTTTCAGGGAAACATTCCCTAAACTTGCTCATCAGCAGTTCAGTTAATTACTCATCCACCTTCCCAGAAAGTAGATCACAAATAAGATTCTATTTGCTTTAACATGTATTGGTATCTTCTGTCATACGTTGGCAAAATAATCTTTTAGTCCCCAAGACAGGTATCATAACAGACTTCCAAGGGGAGAGGTTCAGACCCTTTCAAGAAAGAGCCCAATATATACGCAGGGCACAAGAGATGGATGCGTCTAAAAGCCAGACACAAGTAAGAGAAAAGTGTCAGCCCATTTACTCTCCATATCCCGGGCTCTAGAATTGCTGCTTCCAGTGCCTTTGCTATATTCCTCCTGGCCTGTGCCACCTATTGCTTTGGCTTTCCCCCATAGTCCCCATCCATAGTCCTCGTTTCTGCCAAACTGCAGCCCTTCTTCCCTCACTGAAAGAAATTGTTCTCTCGTAACGCCTTACTATTCTGCTGCTCATCTACCACGCATCTACATGTTTTTGATTAATTTAAAAATTATTTCCAATGTCCTTTGAGCTCCTGTGCTGAAGCTACATTTTCTCTGCATAAATGAAAATAAATAAACCAAAGGCTTTAACATGGAACCTGCAGAGTTTTCTCACGGTTTGGCCAAAGGTAGAATTTCAAATTTATAATAACAGAGATCGAATTCAACAGCAGCCATATGACTTCTTGCTGCATGTGAGTTATCTTCCATAAAGAGAAAACGGCAGCACAGGTGCCATTCACACGGGTAACCATGACCAACTAACTGTGCCTGTGCAGAAATTAAACTCCTGTTTTCAAGACTTTTCATTTTAACTCTTCCTTCTTCCATAGTGATTTTTTATTTCTGTTATTTTTCTTCATTTTTCTGACTACCATGCTGTTTGGGACAAATGTCAAAGCTCTGGAGAGCCATAGCTGGGTAGATGAGACTGAACAAATAACATACTCATTGAAATTTCTGCCTTTAGGAAGTGCTGGGTGAAGAGAGGGGTCAGGTGAGAGCCCTCAGTTCTGGTAACCCTCCCTCTGGATCCCGTAGTCACTGTCCTCTGTAATCTTGTGAAATGGGCCAGATTTTATGGCAACTTCAGGGTATTTCGGAGTGTTCAGAGAAGGCAGCCTTCCAACAAACAGGAGGTTTTGCTTCACTGCCCCAGAAGTAGCAGAGGACAACCTCCACACCTAAATATCCCCAAGATGAAACAGAAACTTCTGTACAGGCAAGACAGCCTGTTTTTATTCCTTCCCCCTGTGGCAACACTGAAGTAACTACTAACCTGTATTGCTGTTATAACTGATTACATGTACTGTTTCAAACTGTTGCATTTTTATATCATTTTTAACACAAATATGCCTTACTTTTCAAATACTGGGGGGACACAATGCAAAAATGTAGGGGGAAGGGGGAAGTAATCTTGATCCAGTCTTCCAGTCTTGATCTAGATGCCAGCTTAGTCACAGTTTTCCTAGGAAGGGCTTTGCTTTTCATGTTATTGAGATGACTGTGGGATGAGCCCTAAGGATGGTGAAGGACAGTGCTTCCCCCCGAGCAGCAGTCTCTTGAAGGAGAAGGAGCAGAAAGCCAATACATGATGACCAAAGGAAGGAGCTCTTCGCTCACTTAGAAACCTTGCACTGTATTCTTCCCTCAGATACAGCCAGCCCCTCTGACAGCACTTTTTAAGTACCTCTAGCAAGTCTCCACCCTTCCTCAATTTCCTATTGCCAAGTCCCCTTCTTGCCAAAGGTGCAAGGAATGTGTTTTACACACCCAGTGGCAGCCAGGAGCACATTCAGTAACCCTTTGGTTCACTTCCAGAAATGATTGATACCACAGAAACAAAGAAATGATGATGAAAGAAAAGAATCAAGAGGGAAAATATCAAAAAACCTACATTATTTCAAATATAAAAGATGAAACATGTCATGTGCATGCGCAGTACAGAACACTGGTACATTTGTTTTAACAGATGGGGGTTACTGTGGCAGGTGTCTTTACAGTGTACGCATATAGCTGTAAAACCATTCTGTGATTCTGTGGTATGCGTATAGCTTAAAGTAAAGGTCTAAGTAAGTGAGTAGTAGGGAAGGCTCAGTGGCATGGCCTCGCAGGGAAATGGCTGAGTTCCATCTAGTGGCTTGCTTTGGCATTTTGCAGGGGTGGCCCCAAAAGGGCCAGTTTTGGGAGCAGCAGCAGTCCGTCCATCACTCCTCCCTACAGTCTTGCCTGGAACCCATGCTGGTATAAGGGAGCTGGAGGGTACGATCACTGAGTAATTCCTGGTGAGGGCCTAATTGCAAGATAATTTTGAGTTATGTAAACAGATTAAACCAATCCTTTCCTGTATTTATTCTTCATTGGTTAACATGCAGATGCAACCACTCTTGAAAATTCACTGTCTGCTTTATTCCGCTGCTTCATTGAGTTGATGTCCACTGCTAATACCTGCTGTTGCTAATACCTGCATTAGGCTGAGGCTTTGTGAGACACCAGTGAGTCAGAATAATCTATGGGATGTCACTGGGCAGTTTTGGGGAAAGGTTCTGCAGATGGAAAACATGGCCTGCAGCAGCTGAATCTGTATTTGTGGCTCAGTGTAATGCATTTATTTGAAGTGGACATCAGGCAGTAATTTATTAGGTCAAAATATTGCTGAATTATTGTTGTACTCTTGCATTAGAACATACAACTATGTTGTATGTATTCTACTGAAAAGACAGCAAAGAAACAACAGAAGAAAACAAAGAAGTTAATGTTTTTGGTTTGTTTCAGCTTGTGTTTTACCAAAAGGGCATCTAGAAGTTTAAGACAAATGGATTAGGCAGGAAACCTCTGTTTCTAAAAGAAAACAGCCGGTGCACTTTTGGCAGAGAGTGTTTTTTGTCAAACACAAACTTAGGACGCATTAATTTCCGTGCACCTGCGAGGTGCCGCCAGGGCAGGTGGCTGCCCGCTGTGCGAGGAGCCAAGCCCCGCAGCCCGGACACCATCCATCGCCTCCCTGGGCAGGGGTGGGTGCCAGGCGGTGAGCCCACAGGGCTGGGCCCCCTCAACGCACAGTCAAACACTTCACACACACTGAGCAGTTGTTTACAATTAGGTTCAGCCGCACTTGATCCTCCTTGGGTCTGGCGAGCCCCCTCCCCACGTACAGGTACAGCATGCCTACCTGCCGCTGTTTTTCCCCAGCACGCCCGCTCTGTGGGGAGGGGGCTTTGTTAGCAGGGGGCTTGCTTTGCTCCAGGGTGCACCTTCTAGTGCACTAAGGGGGACAGTTCACACACGGTTCGAGTGATTTTCTGTGTGGTCTCATTAACCGTTTGGTTCTCCTTGAGCTTATCCTGTGCCCCAGCTTGGGGCGTGGATGGTGTCTGCTCCTTCTCCCAAGGCAGTGTCTCGTCAACTGTTTGTAACATCCTTTGTTTTTCAAATTCTTTCTGGCTTTTCATTACAGATATTTACATATTTTGTGTAAATTTCAAGTTGTATAACAGATGGGCCGTCTATTAATCATGGATCTGTGAGCTGGTCGACCACGCCTGGGTTTTTTTTAAATACAGAACGTATTTCCAACTGTACACTCACGTACTTTGGAGGAAATTACAATAACTAGGAGTAAAACTGTATGTTGTTGCTCTCTGTGTTTTTATCATAGGTCACCCAGTGTAGAATATGCCATTAATAAAGGGCCTAAAAGTTAGACACCTATGTCTAACCGCAGCCTCAACAGTCAGAAAGGGGCATGTTCATTTCTGGGAACTATTTTTACAGGTTTGGAGGAGATTATAAATAATTCTATTTCTCAGAATTTTACTAGTTTGTCTAGGCTGGTACCTATCATTGTCAGTACTAACCTAGTCACAGCCTAGAGGAGATAGCTATCAGGTCATTCACCTCCAAAGAAACCTCCTCTAAGCTCCTAGAGACTGATATCAAACCTGATGTTTTTCCATCTCTCCTTCAATGTCTTCTTTTCTTAAATATTTGTAATAAATTTGGCAAACAAAAGTATTCATAAACATAAATACGTGGCAGTACTTTTCAGGCCTGCTGTATTTTAGCTTCGGTGATATTTTGCAGCAGTATGTTACATAGACTAGATACCCATTAAGTGTCGGATTAATTGTAAAAAAGATTAGCTGCTACATGAATGTACAGGCAGCCTATATGGCGTAAAGCAAGCCATGACTCAACTGGCAAAAATATTTAAGAAGAAAGAACAAGTTCTTTCAAAGTCCCTCTTTTATGAAAAGCAACCTAATTGTTGAAATCAAGTCATTTTTAACATACCATCTCACTCTATATGAAGTCAGAACTAATCAGAGTGTATTCTTGGTCTGTGTCCGTACTGTATAACCCACACCACCTTGACCAACACAGCTCAGTTAAAAGCCATACCTTATCACACCTGAAAATGCTCTTTTGCATAGAATAAAACAAAAAAATATTACAGCTTATCAAAATCTCCTTAATATTTTGAGCTGAGGAGTCTGATATTCCTTATTTTCCCCCAAAATAATTGTCCAGCTGGTCAAAACCAAGGGAGGTTAAGTATAAAATCTGCTACTGGGACAAATTCTTTCCCAACGTATAGATGTTTGCCTTCTAACACAACACACTTTTAAAATACAGTTATAATACAATGAAGACATAATTCAACAATATGTAAAAGTGATGTGTTCAGTTATTTGCAAATATTACGTATTACAGCAAAATATGACTTCATATGCATAAATACACTTTTTAGTTAATATTTTTTTTAAAACAGAGTTTCTATACGAGATGCCAGATGGATACTGTGTCTGGTTTACCTGTGCATCACCTCTCACTGTGCTTAACACAAGCTTTTTATCAGTGCCCTGGGAAACTAGCCTGACTGTTCATGTCTACCTGGATGAGCTTGCTGAAGTTCAGAGCATGGATCACATTTCTGACTTATTCAGCCTGGCCTTTTGCTGAGTTTGCTGTTTTTTAGAATTGGGAAAACTTTGACAGGTTTTGCAAGACTTGACAGTTTATTCTCAACTCTGTTCTGGAGCCACTTGTGACTGCTTCAATGTCATAGGCACTTAAATGTCATCTAGGTACAGAACATCCGAAACTGAAGTTCTCCCGGTACTCTGCTTCCTCATATGAACAGTCGTTCTGATCTAATGGAGTTCTTGTAGCATCACCATGTCAGGCCAAATTTTCTCTTGCCAGTGGAATGAATTAAATGTAAACTCAAATTTAGAGATCTGAGAAGAGGACATCCTCAATGTCCTTGTCCTAAGAAGAGGACCCTTCAAATGAAATACCAAATATCAGTGAGATTCTTCATTGTATTCATTTCAAGACAGTGAACGGGTTATTGTAAGGTTAATAAGTCTGCAACAACTTTATAAACTATTATGTTCTATACTCCTGAGAAATTTAACCATTTTAAATAATCTTTGATTGAAATTAAACGTTTCAATCATCTTTGAATGCCAGTCAATAGCCAGTTTCATGACAGAAACTCTGAGAGCTGGAGCATAAGAGAGAATTTGGATATTGTAGTGTTTCCTTACATTGTGCTTTAGTTTGAATGTCAGTGTGTTTCCTGGAGAGATTGGGACAGGGGTCTCAGCACTGAAGAAGAAAATCTTAATTTTGTTCCTTGACTGGAGGACCTTTGTTGGGAACCCGACCCTGATTTTTCCATAGTTTGACCTGTCCCTTAATGCCTCAGTCTGTGACTTTGTCCTTGATCGCCCTGTTGATCTACAGCATCTTGGAAGTGGTCTGGAGTGGAACTGAAACTGGCTGTCAGAGCGTTGTCTACAGTCTGACAGGCAAAACAGACACAGTATTATTACAGCACTTCTTCAGTAAAACTACAGTATTTTTAATTGCAGAAATAACATTTTAGGCATGCACACTTGAGCTATCTTGTCAGTTCTGTGAACAGTGTTCACATTTATTGCTTTCCATTTTGAAACCGATTGAAACATTTTAAGTAGCTTGGTCTCATATCTATGTACGACACCACACCATTTTTCGTATTTAACAATAGTTTCTTTGCATTCAAATTTCTGCTGGATAACAACTCTGGTTTTATGCTTCAAAATTAGTCGTGTAAAGAATAACAAGCATTGCTGTGAGTCCAGTGATAACATCAGCGGAATAAATATAAGAAAACATTTAAGGGACTGTATTACCCCTACCATCTCCTTAGAATAAATTAGGTACTGACATATTTTTGTGAGTCTAGGCCTTTGTTCAAAATAATTTCATAACACCTTTTTCACATCCTGCATGCAAACTGAATAGTCCTGTATGAGCACAGAATCTGCAGGAGATAAAAGCAAAGGAGATATGCAACAAATGAAAATTTAAATTCATCCTAGTCATGAAGCTAAATAAAGCTTCATTGATGATTTAATCCCTTATAATGAGATAAACTGAATGAGATAAAGTGCCCCTCACCGTGGAACCTCTACCACATGTCCAGATAGGTCTCCTGCCCTGGTGCCTTACCTGAGCATGGGTCTGCTGTCCGGACAGCAAGGCTTCTGCAGTACCCAGGGGAGGGCATCTGAAGAGCTGGGAGACTTTCACCCATGCTTATTTTTTCTATTAGTGAGTGGACTTACTGATGTGACAATTTGTAACAATATTAAGCACATACTGAACCTGTCTTCATGCTCAGGGCCTTACCAAAGATTCACATTTGCAAGTTCATTGTGAAGTTACTAATAATTTCTCCATAAACTCTATATACTCCATCATTTTAATTCCCCCCATCTACAGTTTGCATCCCACAAACGGCACTAAGGAGACAAACGTGATCGTGGTCATCCCATGGACTAGGGCAAGACCTGCCCTCTGAGAAGGGTGTGTTCCTCCTCCACCATCATCTCAATGTGGTACACACTCGTGCAAAGGACTGTTTGCGTGGTCTTTCAAGATAGGAAGAAACGTGTTGCGTGCTGCCGGCCATCTATCTGTGAACTCTTCATGGTCTCTAACCTTCCCCAGCCAAGGAGGTGATGTCACTGCTGCTACCGTGGGTGGGCAGCGAGGATTTGTGCCTGCTTGATGGGAATATCCATGTGTAGCATGACATGGCTGCAGTGCCAGTGTGGCTCCCTGGGGACTCCAGTGGCCGTAGCTGATGGCTTGTATTAAGTGAAGGAGCAGCAAGAGATGTCCCAGCTGTTGTAGGAAGAGACATATGTTTTGAGGATATCGAGGAAATAATTTATTCTTCTCCTTTGAGGCAGGTGTGTGGTTCCAAGATAGGATATCTGAGATGTTCCTTGTGCAAGCTGAATACCAACACCATGGGGAATGCTGCAGGCCTATCCGCTGATCTCCATCCGCACTGTTTATGCAACATTTGGAGGTTTGGAAAGCGCCTTTGGCACTCCAGAAAGATCACTTTGCTAAGGTTTGCCATGTTGAAGTCAAACAGTAGTTCCCGGTACCTGACCATAAGGTAATTCAGGCTGGAGGGGACCTCAGGAGCCCTCCTCCAGTCCATCCTCCTGCTCACAGAAGGGTCAGCTGCGGGGGCAGACCAGGTTACTCGGGGCCGATTCCGATCATCTAAAATGGAGCCTGGTGGAGGGTTGCATGACCGACTGCCTGCAACCTCTTCCTGAAATACAGGATTCCCCCTGCCAGAGAATAGAGCTCCGTAATCCTAATGGTTTGGGAAAGCTTTGACAGCAATCTGTCCCCATTTTCGGCATGTTGAGTGAAAGGATCTGAAAGGTATAAAACATTTAAGAATGAGCAGGATGGACTGAAAAAATCACAATGGCTCTTGTGCAAAGTGTTAATTCTGCAACTGCCATCTAAAAACAAATGGATATTTACTCTAGTGTCCCATGAGAGGATTTGTCCCACATTGGTGGGAAAGCACATCCTTATGTTACATACAGGCAGCCAAGCACATACAATGCACTCATAACTAAACGGAGTGTTTATATGGATTTAAATTGTAAAAAATTGAACAGATGAGAAAAACTAAATGATCCATTCTGGAACAGTAATTTGTTATGTTGTTCTACAAATCGGATGCTCAGCACACTTAAGCTAACTCACTCTGTTCACCAGGTGGCAAATAGTAGTTTTGCATTAGGTGTCCATCAAATCAAGTGAATACACGCTAGTACCATGAATTTTGCAACCATGTTACTCCACAAGCAGAGCTGAGTAAAGTACCTGACCTGTCCATACATTGCGTCTCACAGAATAAAATTTTTCCAAGTTTATTTTTCCTTTACAATTTTGGAAGGATTTATGTGCTGCTTGTTTATGGAAAGTTGTGGAAAAGGCCAGATACGATACTGAAAATAGGTGGAATTTATATACCTGGTGAGGAGAGTGAGGATACTTGGCTATAGGAGTAACACAATTTGGAGATTTTCCTGCCGAGATTAGCAGTAGTACTAATAGATGCTGTGTACCTTAAAGCAGCTGTAAGAGGAGAGTGGAAAAAACTGACAATTACTTTTATATCTTTGGTGCTGATTGAAATCACTGGACTATAATTTGTTCTGTGGAGAATTAATTCGTTTTTTCTTAAGTATCTATTAAAAGTAAAAAGTGGTACTGTAGAATCAATACCCAGCCTGACTCCAGAAAAGACATTGCTAGGGTTGGAAATTTAATTTTGTTCTTTCGAGTCACTCAAACCTTGGACTTTCTGCCAATCTGCAAAGTAATCATGCTAGAGAGTCTTATGATAGAGGCACCTGCTGCTAGGGAACCCAGATTAATATTACTGGCACATATTGAGTAGGCTACAGAACAGCCAACACATACTAATGATGCCCGGGCTGCGAGGTTGGCTGGCAGCCTGGAGACACCCCACTGTCAGTCCCCTGCGCTCCGCCGTCACCACAGCTTCCCAGTACCAGCACAGGCACTCCCTGCCAGAGCAACTCTAGCCTCTATTTTTTTATTTATTTATTCCAAAGTAGGTCACTCCGTGCCATCTGTTGACACTCGAAAGCCACGGAAGTTTCCAGATTCCCTGTGGCATCCTGCAGTTTAACATATATTTTTAATATCCTTTTGCTCTACCTAGCTAGTGAGACTACTCATCACAAGAGCTCATGCAAGTCAGGTGATGTTTTTAGCAACCGAGCGCAGGTCTTGGAGTAATATACTAGAGGTGAGTATAACTGCGTGGAGAGGGAATGCAACAAGAAAGGCCTGATTTTTTTTTGCCGTTGGTGAACACTGCTTTCAGCAAAGAGGTGCTCGTGTTCGCCTGCTTTCTGCTTCTCCGCCAGCCTTGCTGAAAGCTTAGGGAAGCAATCAGTCCCGGATAGGTATACAGTGGGTCTTGTCAGGCTCCAGTTAAATTTGTTTCTCTTGTTTTCTAATGGTGAGCATGTGAGATAAAGAGCATTTCATGTACACAGCTGTCTCTCTACCTTCCTTGCATAGCACCCTCAGCTCTCTCCCATGTGCATGTTCAGTATGGATTACCCCCACACTGCAAGGATTAATTTTTTTCTTTTTTTTTAAATAGTGCTCTTGATTTGAAGCGGTGACATTCAAGTTATCCACAGGCAGAATTCTGGAAAGGCACATCTCCACATGGGTGAGTAGGGGTCGCATCACTGGCATTGCACACAAGTCCTAACAAGTGCCTTTGGTATGTGATACAGATTGATAAGGAGATGGGAGGTCACATGCATGCGATACAAAACATGTATACTATAGCATATATATATAGCATATAGCCATACTACAGCACACACAAATATCTGTTGGTGCATGAACATTGTGCACGAGAATGTAGGAGATGAACTTTTTAATTATAGGAACTGACCTTGTCCACCTTGCTACTCGCTGGCTGTTATTTGAGGTATACCCATCTTCCCCTGCTAATATTGACCCACCTCTGTCTTCTGTTTCATGAAAAGGTTTGAGACAGTAGAAGGAAAGTCAGATCTCTGTAAGTGTAAGTGCACAGACCAGATCTGAGATTTATAACAAACTGTGAAAAGGTAATATGGTTCTGAAGTACCTGAACAAGCTGCAACTCAGCATCTCGATGATGTGCTTAAAAACGAAACAGCTTAACTGTAGGCAATGACTAAAAGGCTGGGGTAACTAAAGATCAAGCTGTCTTGGACTAGAAACAACTAGAACACATTAGCTAAGTTTGGCAGATGTCACCGGGCAATGCATGACTTCACCTCAAAATCATTTTAACCATTATGGTTAAATGGATTGGACTAGCTTGTTTAGTAATACAGTTTGAACACAACCGTTGGCAATTTTCAGTACTTGTTCACAGGTCTCTGGACATACCGAGTGTCCTAGTTTCCGTGGATTTTAAAAATATAAAAGCATACTTGTTTCATTTCACAGTGATGACTGCACAAGTTCAAACAACCCTAAAACTCTGCAAAGGTCTGCATGTTTCATGACCTGAAAAAATCCAGCTGCACTTTTGTGAGTTATTCATATATCCAAGGTCAGCAAAGTTCATAGCAATGTAAATTAGAAATATGATTCTTTCTAACAGCCCTGCAGAGAAATGTATTTTTTCCTTTTTCACTTATCTGCTTATTTTTTCCAGAAAACTGATATAAATTCAAACAAATCTGCAGATTCGCTATACCCATAAACCTCTTCTTGCCAGCAGTAAACCCACGATTATATGTGGTGAGTGCAAACATACTCTGTAAGTGTTTATTTAAGTTTGTGGCATCATATAAATAAAGACTAAAAAAATCACTGTGTGTTACAATGGCTATTGCCAGCATTTTATTGCTTTGTTTATTCCCACTATGAACAGATAAAGTATGGCTTTGCAAATATTTATTTTGAAATTAATATCTTAAGCAAGTAATTGTTATTAATGAGCACCCATAAGGCTTATTGTGTTCGTATTTGCGTGATTGGTACAAATCTGTTCAGTAACAGTAGCAAAGATAATGACTCTTTTTAATGTAATTTCTCAAGGTATTATGGAAAATGTCAACACTTAATACAAGTGTATTTACGATTGTGCAATGTATCATACTTCAGATTTAAAAAATCTAATAACAAAAAAGCTTTGGGGGTAAAGAGATTTGCAATTAGACACAGTAAGCTTCTGGTTTGCTGCCTCAATAGCTCCTCAGTACCACTAAATGCACAACAAAGTACTTAATAGTAATTTGTGATGCCTAACAGAATTAATCCATTTAAGATTCCTGTGGATTGTAAATATATCATAATTTTGCTGTCTATCTGAAAAATAGTATACTGATATGAAACAAACTACAAGCTTTCACATGATTTTTTATGAGATAAAAATCTTCTATATTTAAACCTAAATTTAAAAATAGAAAATAGAATGTTGAATTGTTTGAGTTGAGTGGTGATCTCCTGTCTGTTTAACACACAAATAGATACTGTCTAAGAACAAACAGCTATAATACTTCAAAGACCCAATGGATTAAAAATAAAGATATGTAACAGCTGCAAAATACTTTCTTCCTCCAAGGGAATAAAAGGGCTGGGCCCTGACTGTGGTTCTGTTTTAATCAATAGCAGAATTAAACTTTGTTTCTAACAGCATAGGCTGTCATTGTAAATAGCTAGTGGCATACATATGTTAGTAAAGGGGCATTTTAGCATCAGGAAAGATCAGATTTTTTGAAAAGTTTAGCACAGTCCAGATTTCATTTTTCACTTACATTTGCATTGCCGCAAATATTACAAATATTTTCAACCATTTTTAAATTGGCAGAGGAGAGAAGCAATTAAATGTGTGGAGATTTCCATAAGCATTTTTTACTTTCTCTTTGGCTCTATAGAGATTTAACAGGGAAAATGCTTGGTCTCATGAATATAGAGATGGATTAACTGCCTTTTACAGGCAAGGGGGGGGGAGTTAACAATGACAGTCTTTGACCATTATATACCTGCCTGTTTTCTGTGCATTCGTTTACTGTGCTGTGCCGAGCACAAGTGGTCTGTGCGTCAGGCAGCGAGCGTACAGCGGGAAAGGCAGCAGGAACTGTTGATGTGCATGCTCCCGTCCTTCCCCAAGGTGAGGCGGCTCTGTGCTCAGGCTGTAGGGAGGAGATGCTAGCAATGGAGGCTTAAGGCATTCACATCTTAAGATCACTTTTTCCTTCCCCTCTGGGCTGAGTTTATTGCCCAGTTAGTAAGTCATCCTATGAAATCAATTGCTGAATTTATCTGACTTTAAATAAGCAAAATCTGCCTTTTAGAGGAAGAAAGGAACTAGTAATCTAAGACACAATGAAATATAATATAACAGATAATAATTAAACAAATATAACAAAGGCTCATGATGTCACTAATGGAGCTGTTCTAGCATCAAGTGTCTTGATGGGACATCTACGTTATCAGGCCATTTTCCTCACAAGTCTTTTCAAGCTGGGATAGCATTATGACCATTGATGCTGCTACAAAAAAAATTATAAAAATACAATTGACCTATTGTATAATGTGAAATACATGACCATATTAGCGATTAAAGTACATATGTAAATGTAATGATGTAAGAAATAAAAGGGCATAGTTGAGGCAGGATTTTTTAATTGGAGGAGTGGGAGTGGTTCAAGGCATTTTTCTCCAAGGTAAGATGTCTGGTGTTTGACTCTTTTCTTGCTGTTACAAAGCTAAAGAATTTTAAGAGCAAGTGGTCACTAAATTTTATGTGTTAAAAAGTATTGGATATCATTAATACCAGAGATTTAATTCTCTCCTTACATTCTGCTGTGCAAACTTCAAGGAGCCCCATAATAGATGATGAGTTTTCTGTAACTCTTCAGAGAGCCAAACCAAATAAAGAAATACGTATTTACCTAGCCCTGCCTTTTAAACAGCAACCTGCCCCAGTTGGCAATACTTAAGTCAGGCAATTTTTAAACTTTTCTTGGAGTTAACTGATGTTTCTTGATAAAAAATATTTCCCCAGTTGGAAAAAGAAAAACAAACAAAAAAAAAAAAAAGCAAAAATACAGAATACAACTAAGCCCTCGCTGCATTCTTGCAGCTTTCTGAGTGCAAATGAAAATCTGCACCGGACAGAAAAGCACTGTTTTGTTTGTTAAACCAGTCTAAAGCTAGCAAAGCTGATACCAGCCTCTGTGGCTAATGGTGCATGACAGGGATTGCTTTCAAAATAACTGTGTCAGTTTTAAATATTACTGCCTCTCTCCCAGAGGGTACCACCCACATAGCAGAGTCAGCAGACTGAAAACGTAGATAATTCTAAGCTGCTTCAGGATAAAGTCCACTGTTTAAAGCATAAAATGCCGGGGGGGTGGGTGGGGGGTGCAGCTTGTTAAGCTCTTGGACTTTGTGCTGAAACAGCTCAGAGACACTTGTATCTCGCTCTGCCATCAGAGCTGGGGCAGGCATCGTTGGCAGGTACGAAGAACTGGGGGGCAGCGGTGTCTCAAATAGCCACAGCTGCCTTCTCAGTGAACGTATCTGAGCTCTGAGCATGGCTTTTACCTTGCCTTTTTGGGTAAAGGTTCACAGCGTTTGGGCGAATGGTGAGGTCTTAACCACCAAGTCAAATACCTAATATACGGGTGACTGGGAAAGGAAGATGAAAAACATCCTGAGGAATAAGCATGCTGTGTGAGGAATTTCAGATTTAATTATTTAATTTCATTTCATTTCATTTAAAACCTGAGGGGAATATTAAGCTAATTTTTTTTTACTCAGTCTGCTCTGGACAACGAAATTTTGACCACACTATGGTTAACTCTTAAGTGGTGGGAACAATATATCTATAGGGAGAAGGCTTTACTTTTCTGAATCCACCTATCCTGCATTTCTTTTCCCTTGATAAGAAATGTATAAGATGTTGTGGCATCCTTGATCCATTAATGGTTAAAGAAGACAATATGCTTCAGTGACTTAAGCCATTTCTCTTCCTGAGACCTTTAAAATTCTTCTGCTCTATGGTGATATTGATATTGTGATTAGACCAAAGAAGTCCTTACCACGCTTTCTTTTTAAACACAAAATCCACTTCCATAGCATTTCATTGTCTTGATACATACTTCCTAATATACAGCTATTTGTAAACCAGACTGGAATGTTATTTTAGGCAAGTCAGTGTATAACTCCTACACACAGCAACAGCCTAATTTTGTTTTTAATACTCACTGTGCTGTTGGTTTTAATACTCACTGTACTATTGTTTTTAAAGCTTTGGATTTTGGCTTGAACTCCAGGCCACCCTGAATTTAACAGCAAAACAGACTGAGTTCAGTCTGATCTGGATTTCAACCTAAATGCCTAATGTTGCTAATGTGGGATGTGGTGAACTTGATCATCAAGTTTTTTATGGCCACAACAGATGTTCCTTCCTTTAGACCAATGGAAAGCTACCAAACCTCATCCACCCTCTAAAACAAAAATACAAGCATTTGTTTACAGCTTGATTCCAGGAATATGAATTGAATTAGCAGCTGCAAAGTTTGTTCTTGTTTACATACAAATAAATATATGCACAATTCTTGCTTTTCCCAATGAACCATAATGTTCTCTGGACTTTATTTCCTATATAAAGAAACAGTATTTTTAACAGTCTAATACTGTATTATAATTTTTTTTAGCACTATCAAAGTATCAGCATACTATTTTTGACCTTGTGTTTAAAAAATGCATATTTTTTTTTCTTTGTGATGTCTAGTAGACCCGAACAACATGTTTTGGATGTATGTTTTGCATTTTGTAGATTTATAATTTAGGTTGACTATAATACAACATTCACATAATCATAACCCAAGGCACAACCTACAGAAAATAAAGATACTGAATATAAATGTTTTCTTCCTACTGGTGACATTCAATGAATTTTCAAATGGGCATACAATACTGAAAGCCCGGTGCCTTCTTCTAAAGTAGGAGAACTAGTAACTGTGAACTGAAGCTTTCTACTATATGGAGCAAGAAAATTATTCCTTGATTTGATACATGCCATCCCATCTCTGGGGTAAAATATCCAATAGTTTTTCCACACAATACTGAGGAGGAGATAGAATAGGAACAAGACTAGCAGGGCAAAGATTTTGTACAAAAGGAATAGAAGCCTCATTTAGCATGCATCTGTTGCTTATGACTAAAAAACACCTTTTCCTTTGTGTTTCCTAAATTTGTCTGATTTCAAAAGTCACAGCTCTGTTTTTACTGGGTCAGAGAAAAAACATCTTGTGGCCTTACTTAGCCTTCAGCTTCAGTGGAACTGTTGCCTGGCTTTGCCCACAGCTGAGGCCCCCTCTCTGCTTTGGTAATGTGCTGCAGCTGCAAATGAAGTTTAACTTTTCTGCTGTGGGATGTCCTCGACAGTGATGCTCCCAGCAGCTCTGTCAGGATGGGATTTGCCGGAGTGGCTGAGCTGACCGAGCAGCTCACTGCTTCCACGCAGCTAGTCTCACTACACCCTCCTTGCCCTGGCAGATTTTGGACCTTTGCCCAATTTAACTCACCAAACCAGCAGGAAATTGCCCGACTTTTTACATAAGCTATTTTTGTGCCAATTTAGTGAATCAGGTAAAGGTCCAACAAATGCCAAAGACAGGACAGCAAGTGGCAGTAGTTTTTGGCTGGGAGAGGGAAAATCATGGTGGAACTGGGGAAGACCCTTTTGGAAGCAGAGCACTATCATGTGTCTTGTGAAACTGTATCCAGCTGAAAAATATTCCTTTTCTTTTCTGAGCTGTTTTTACTGACTGAACTAGCTCAGTGAAGACAACATGGTTGCCAGACCCACACAAGAGAAGCAGCAGCAGGAGCATGTACCAGGAGGTATGGATGGAAGCTCTCCCTGTCAGCAAACCCCTCCCAAGAAACCGCACTCGCAGGCACCCTCTGCTTGGCCTGTGCTGTGCTGTGCCCCTTGCAGAGGAAGGAGAGCTTTCTGGTGGCGCTGTGGTTTCCCGACTTTAAAGGACAGTCAAGCCCCTTGAAGCATCTCTTTGATTAATTGCTGTGATGTCGAGACACCTACCCACCCATTTCATGTTGTTTGCCTACTACATTCTTTGGATTTGTCCTTTGGATGGTTTCTGTGACCTACTGATGCTGACTGGCGTGCTGTCAAAGCAGTGTAACAGTCTTACAGGTGCAAGATGTATCCAAGGAGAGTATCCCGCTGAATGGCCAGGCCTGAGCGTTGTGATCAGTGGCACAAAGCCCAGCTGGAGGCCAGTCACTTCTGTGGTACCCCAGGGGTCGATACTGGGTCCAGTACCGTTGAGCATCTTCATTAATCACCTGGACACTGTCCACGTGATACAAAACTGGGAGGAGTGGCTGAGAGACCAGGGGGTTGCACTGCCATCCAGAGGGATGAGCTGGAGAATTGGGCTGAGAGAAATCTCACAAAGTTCAACAAAGGGAAGTACAAAGTCCTGTCCCTGGGAAGGAATAACCCCAGGCACCAGCACACGCTGGGGGCCAACCAGCTGGAAAGGAGCTTTGCTGAGAAGGACCTGGAGGTTCTGTTGGACACCAAGCTAAACATGAGGCAGCAATAAACCCTCATGGCAAAAAGGGCCAAGAGCACTCTGAGCTGCATTAGGAAGAGCATTGCCAGCAGGCTGAGGGAGGTGCAGCACTGGTGAGGCCATGTCTGGAGTGCTGCATGTGGGTCTGGACTCTCCAGTGCAAGGAAAAGATGGAGCTATTGGAGTGAGTCCAGTGCAGGGCCATGAAAATGACTGAGGGTCTGGAGCAGCTATCATGTGAGGAAAGGCTGGGAGTGTGCAGCCTGGAGAAGAGAAGGCTCAGGAGGATCTTAGCAACGTGTATAAGTACCTGAAGAGACAAACCCTTCTCAGTGGTGTCCAGTGACAGGACAAGAGGCAATGGGCACAAATTAAAACCCATGAAATTCAATCTGAATACAGGAAAACACTTTTTCACCATAAGGATGACCAAGCACTGGCACAGCTTGCTCAGAGAGGTTGTGGAGTCTCCATCCTTGGAGATATTCGGAACCCAGCTGGGCAGCCTGCTCCAGCTGACCCTGCAGGGGATGGACTAGATGGTGTGTAGAGGTGCCTCCCAGCTTCAACCTTCTGGGACTCCCTGACGCTGTCATCTGTAAATCATCTGTAGATGTGATTCGTAGATCACCCTGTGAAAGTCTGGGGCATAGACAAATGCCACCGAGAGTCCCTGTACTGCAAGGACATAGTCCATTGCTTATTTTCTAGGACATGTTGATGAGGAGAAAATCAGCAACAGGCCACGGGTTTCCTTTGTAAAAGAAGAAAAAGGAGCAAGGAAAGGTCACAGAAGGTTTTTCCTTCTCTACGTGAGATAAATTGAAGCAGATTCCTCCTTTGCCTGCTCTATGCTGTAATGAACACCTCACACTTCCCCAAGAGGAGAGACATCTCAAAGAGTCATTGTAAAATATTAGCATTCCCAGGATGGACACCTGCTGAACGTGTTGTATTTTATAGGTTCAGCATTTGTTAAAGTCTAACATGTTTATGCAATCTGAAATATTGTAGTTTGGAAAGAACAATTATATACAGATGAAAAGTCGGGACCTAGCACAAGCAGACATACAATACTAACAATAGAAAATTATGTTGTACATGGAGCGTGCAAATTGCCTGGGTCTGTGAAGTGGAACATACCAAAATAACATACCCATTATTATGCTGACTGATGTTAGCACTAATTATGATACATATTATCAGTTTTCAAACATGCAAGTTGGAACTGTCAAGCTGGCATAAACCCTGTAATGCTTAATTTTTTTTAAATTATCAGATAACTTACTGATGCATGCTTCACAAATCCTCATGGCAGACAAAGAGGACTTTAAGTATATCCTAAAGGTTAATTTCAAGCGATTGAGTCTGTGGTCACATGAGTAATTCAATAATCTGATTATCTGAGATGTCTCAGTTGGAAAAGAAAACAGCAAGCTGTGAGCAGATAACATAAAACCCTAAAGTAATTCAGCTGTTCCCCATGACTGGTAAATTTTCCCTGGATGAGCCAGAGCTAAGTTTGTCTCCCTTTCAGGCGTCTGCATTCCTGTGCACCCCCTGCTCCTTCTTCAGCCCTTCAAACAAGCAGCCGGTTTGTTTGGAGGCCGTTACCACAGTGCGATTTGCTCCATGGCCAAGCCTCGCCACTCCTGTGCCTGTTAGATCAGGCTCAGCTGTAATGCCAAAGCAGCCTACATCAGTCCTAGACTAGAACCAGTCATTGCACTGGCCACTTTGGCTTTGCCCTTCATGTCACAGTTACCCTGACCGTGCTCTGGCACGTCCTCCGCAGCGCACTGTGCTGACTGCTTTCACCTGACCCCACGCAGAGCCATGTCAGCAGCCTGGCAGAAGGCTAACTCAGCCAAAAAGCCCCTTGTTCTCAATTCTCAAATCACAGGCTGCATCATATGGAGCGCTCTCTGCATCGGATGCAGGTAGCCTACAGACTGCACAACAAGTACAGGAGAGGTGGGAGCAAGGAGGAACAGCAGAAGAGCAAACTCTGGAAGCTGTAAAGAAAACAGGGTTTAGGGAGACTGAGACAGGAAACAAGTGGAGACATGACCTGAGCTGGCTGGGCAACAAACTGGGATTGTCTTCAGCAAAGAAGTGGAGACATGACCTGAGCTGGCTGGGCAACAAACTGGGATTGTCTTCAGCAAAGACTGAAAGAGCTTGGGAGGGAGAGACTGGTACCTAGTGGAGGCAGGGAATGCAGCTAGGAGGAGGGAGCGGGACAGGAGAATTAGGATCCATTAAGTGAGGAAAATTATACTGCAAGCACGGACTTGGGGCCTTGAGGGGCACAGTAGCACTTTGTGGGTAATGCTGAGGAGTGAAGGCTGGAACTGGCTGGATTTGCTAAGTGGGGCTGTAACAAGCACCCAGGGATGGTGTAAAGACAGACTGGAAGGGTGTTAGTGGAAGGAGGTGATGGCTAGGGAAGGAGAGGTGAAGGAATTTGTGCTCTGTGGAGGATACTCCTACACTGAAACGGAGCCCAAGAGTTTGCATCTGACTCTCACCTTTTCCCCGTTGTTGGCAAGTACCTATGAGACCTAATGCAGGGATCTCCCCTGGTACTTCTCCTCAGAAGGCCATGACACATGACATGCTCTTGCTTTGTTAGAGCAAATGGACAAGGTCTATTGCAGAGGAGTGAAGGCAGTGGGGTGATCAGCTTTGATAACATGCAGCTGTGGCCTTGCCTCAGCGGCAGTGGGTTGATTGACATGGACGATGTGCAGCTGTAGCTCGTTCCTGCTAAGTGGTTAAATAGCCCTGAGGGTTGTGGGAGAGGGGTTAGATGGAGGAGGAGTAGTAGTGTGGTCGGATGGAGGAGGAGGAGGAGTAGTAGTGTGGTCTGACCTCTGGAGGAAGGAGCTACAGCACAGACAGTAGAATCTGACCCATGGCAAAGCCTTGTTGCAGCCTACTAGTTTGCTTGTGCTGCAACAATCGGTGCCCTGTGTGAGGCTGACTGAGTTGGACTCTGGCTACAACAACTGGTGCTCAATGTAGCTGAGACAATCAGGAGAACCTGCAACTCATAGCAGACACCGTGAGAGGTGAGCTGCTGCAACTAACAAATATGGGTGTATTGCAATATTTGTTGTCCATCTTAACTCAAATTGCAACTTTTGGAGTATAGATGGGGACTAATTGATATGGGTACAGAAGAGGAAAATTCTACTTTAACAGTGCTTATAGATATATTTGAAAAAAGAAGTGTAAAGTATAACAAGAAGGCAATAAGAACTTTGCTAGGATGGTGCAAAGTAAATGATGTGCTTGTTATGCCAAAAAATGTCTCTAGTGTTCAGATATGGCAAAATGCTGGAAAATTTCTTTTTGAGGCTACCTCAAGGGATGATAAAATTGCAACAATGTCGCTAACAGCATGGGGATTAGTCTTAGAGTAACTAGAACAATTAAATGTGGATAGGGAGACAAATTCTATATTTGCAATGCTTATGGATATATTTGAAAAAAGAGGTGTAAAATATGATAAAATGGCAATAAGAATTCTGCTAGTGTGGTGTAAAAAGTATGATTTGTCAGTTACAGTGAAAAAGGTTTTCAGCATTCAGACATGGCAAAGTGTTGGAAAGGTACTTCTTGAGGCTGCCTCGAGGGGAGACAAAATTGCTACAGCTTCATTAACAACATGGAGATGGATCATAGATTTGCTAGAACAATCAGATGTGGACAGAGAAACAAACTATATTAACAATGCTAATAGACATATTTGAAAATTAAGGCATAAAGTATCATGAGATGGCAATAAGAACTCTGTTAAGGTGGTGTAAAAGGAATAATTTGCCCTTTAGGTAGAAAATGTCTCCAGCATTCAGATACGGTTAAGTGTTGGGTTGTTACTTTTGGGGGGTGCCACAAGAGGGGACAAAATTGCTACAACGTCATTGACAGCATGGAGATTGGTCTTAAATTTACTAGAACAATCGGAAGCAGATAGGGAGACAAAGGCTGCAGCTGAAATAGCCACATCCCTGGCTGCAGAGATGATGCCCAATAAGGTACCTCTGGTGCCCTCAGATTCTCTGCCATCACCTGATTCACACAGTCGAGGCCGGCAGGAGGAGCAGATCGGTGCCGGGTCAAATGGGCAGAGTCGGTTCCCTTTGGGGTGGTGGGGAGATCTAGTCATTGTCCTGTTGCCTGTCTGTGATCCCAAGTAATCTGTGATAGGTTTATCGGAGGAGACCTCGGGTCATGTTCAACAACCAGTCCAAATTACAGCAGTGGGACCAGATCCTGCCAAACTCTGGAAAAAGATGCGGGAGCAAGCACTCACGGAAGGGGATATCGATGCTGCAACCACCATGGGGGGCAGGGTGTTAGCCTGCCCAGTGCTTCAAGGGGATGGTAATGCTCCCCCCAAGTGGGTACCTCTCAACTGGGGAGTGATAAGAGTTAAGATCAACCTGTAGATGGTATGGAATAGGCTCGCCCTATGCTCAGTCATTGTTATGTGCTGTTTTCATAGCAGAGCTTACTGCTCATGATTGCCGTTCAGCTGCACAAATTATATTGACCCCCATGCAAATGTTAATGTTTGAGTCAAATTAGTGTCACTTGGCAAATGAGCAATCATTGATGAATTTAGAATACCCCCAGGATGATCCACATTTTGGGGCAGGGTTGATGGGGGAGGCTCCAGTTAACTCTCCTCAGTTACAAGCTTGCTTAGATCCTGTAGTCCCGCAGCAGGGAAAAGCTAGCTCTCCAAGCTTTATTGCAAGTCCCAGATCATGGCACTCCACAACAGTCATGGACCACAATAACACAAGGTCCAAATGAGGGATACGTGTCATTCCTGGATAGGTTGAAAGACGTCTTGGATAAGCAAATACAGAATGGGGCAGCCAAGGAAGCATTGTTACTTCATTTAGCTAAGGACAATGCAAATGAGGGTTGTAGAAAGGTGATTGCAGGCACGGCGAATTGTAATCCCACTTTAATAGAATTAATGGATGTATGTGGGAAGGTAGGAACCGCTGCCTTCCAAATGGAGTGTCTGGCAAAGACCTTTGCAGTCAGGGTTGTCCGCTGTCATTACACATGTGGGCAAGAAGGTCACCTAAAAAAGGACTGTCCAAAGCGATGGAGGCCAGGAAGGGCTGATGGCTCTGGTTTGGTATGCTGTCGGTGTAACAAACCAGGGCATTTTGCAAAATACCGTAGATCTAAATTTAACTCTCAAGGACGGTTACTTGTAAGTGGCAACATAAAGCAAGGAAACGGGGGAAGGAACCACATGTTGATACAAATGAATCCTCCACAACAATTCCAGGCTTATGCAGCCAACTTGCAGCCCAAACTTCAGGGAGTGCTGGGTTGGATGTTACCACAGCAGCCGCCTTTACAATAGAGGATGATAAAGTACATAAGGTCCCACTGAATGCCGTGGGACCCATCAGCAATAAACTGAGTGCGCTGTTGCTTGGATGTTCTAGTGTAACATTACAAGGTTTGTTTGTCTTACCAGGATTCATTGAAGCTGATTATATGGGTCAAATTCAAGCAATGGTGTGGATCCCCACCCCTCCCCGTGTCAATTCCTGAAGGCAGCCGGATTGCACAATTAATTCCTTTCAGGACAAGTTAATTATGCCCATGAGAAAGTTCAGGGCAAAGAAGGGTTTGGTTCAACAGGAACACCACAAATTTTCTGGATTCAGTATACAAAATGCTTGACCAACTCTAACCTGTAAAATCACCTTTGCCAAAGGGACCCCTTCCACAATACGGGTGACCGGAATGATTGACATGGGAGCAGATGTAACTTATATCTGCGCACATCTGGCCTCGCTCTTGGCCTGTCTGTTCGGCAGGTTCCATGTTGGCAGGAGCAGGTGGTGTGACACAGTGTCCAAAGTCAGTATAGGGTGCAAGTTTGAAACCCTGAGGGCCAGACAGCAACAATCCATCCCTACATGCTTGATGTCCCTATGAATTTTTGGGGATGGGATGTTTTGGGACAATGGGGAGTTGTTATTGGTACCCGGAAGGATTTTTGATAGGGACCACTGTGATGGAGGGCGTACAAAGACCTACTCTGCCTTTGACCTGGAAGACAAATACCTCTGGTTGGGTGGAACAGTGGCCCCTTCCTGAGGAAAAATGTGTAGCCCTCCAACAATTAGTCAAAGAACAATTAGCACAAGGACACCTAGAACCTTCCCATAGTCCTTGGAATACCCCTGTGTTTGTGATAAAAAAGAAATCAGGCGTTTGTTACAAGATTTAAGGAAAGTAAAAAATGTAATGGAGGGAATGGGAGTCCTGCAATAGGGCATGCCTTACCCAACGATGATCCCGCGAAACTGGGGCATTTTGGTAATTGATTTAAAAGATTGTTTTTTCAGTATTCCTTTACATGAAGCTGATAAATGTAAATTTGCTTTTTCAATACCTAGCAGAAACCATATGACTCCTTGTAAGTGATACCAATGAATGGTGTTGCCGCAGGGTACGAAGAACAGTCCTACTATACGTCAATGGTATGTAGCAAAGGCATGGTCACCTGTACGGGAACAATTTCCACAAGTATATTGTTATCGTTATATGGATGATATTCTTCTATCAGTTGCAGATAAGGCTGAACTTCAGCAAGTGTATCCAGTTTTGCAGCAGTCGTTGGCCACCTTTGGGCTATGTATAGCACCAGAAAAGATTCAACAACAAGCCCCGTGGAAATACTGGGGAGTTAAAGTGCTAGATCAAACGCTTGAGCCACAGTCTATCCAGCTCCAAGTACATGTCAGAACCCTAAATGATTTGCAAAAATTATTAGGGACCATAAATTGGATAAGGCCATACTTGGGCCTTATAACAATTGAAACCATTCTTTGATTTATTGAAGGGTGACACTGATTTAACATCTCCCCAATCACTAACTAAGGAAGCCAGCTTAGCCCTAGAGAGGGTGGGTGGTCAATGGTCTGCAACAAAAAAGGGTACACTCTGTAGACTTAGAAACCCCAGTAAGTTTATATATCGTCATTGCTAACTGTCATCCCATGGGATTGTTGGGCCAATGGAATAAGTGCTGGCAAGATCCATTACATGTCTTAGAGTGGTTATTTTTATCTATACAACCACAGAATACAGTGAGCACTCAGACTGAACTAATATCAAAAATCATCGCCAAAGGACATACATGGTGCGTTCAGCTCACGGGCCAAGATCCCAATTACTTGATAATTCCCATTGAGCGTGATTATGTAAGCTGGCGTTTGGCAAACAGTTTACCATTTCAGTTGGCTCTGGAAGGATTCAAGGGACAAATACCCTATCATCTTCCCAGTCATAAATTCTTACAAATTTATTTAGACATACAAATACTTCAAAAGCCACTGGTAGCAGATAGCCCAGTGCAAGGCCTTACAGTCTTTACAGATGGTTCTGGGAAATCGGGAAAGGCAGTGGTCACTTGGTATGATGAGAAGCAATGGCAAGAATTGATACACTCGACACAGGGATCACCTCAATTGGTTGAACTTAGTGCTGTCATTGTTGCCTTTAAAACGTTTTCTTGATGTGCTGTAAACGTTGTTACAGTCTGCTTATGTTGCACGACACATTGACCGTGTGCTGCTTAAGGAGGTAATAAATTCAGAATGACTATTGTTTTTAATAAAAACATTATGGGTAATAGTAAGTCAACGTACACATAGATATTACATCCTGCATGTCCGCAGTCACACTGGATTGCCAGGATTCATCTGTGAAGGAAATGCCTGTGCTGATGCTCCTGCAGCTCCTGCTTGGACTCCTCCAGTGCCAGATCTGATACGACAGGCCCTCATGTCTCATCAGTTTTTTCATCAGGGGGCTCAGGCACTGCTCCGTCAATTTAAAATATCTTTTGTGGATGCAAAATCAATTATCACCGCTTGTCCAGAGTGTCAGTGATTGGGTCCTGGACTAATGTTTCTATGAGGGGTCAATCCACATGGATGTCAGTCCTTGCATCTGTGGCAAACTGATGTCACACATGTGCCTTCTTTCGGTTGTTTACAGTATGTTCATGTCTCCATTGATACCTTCACAAAAGTTGTATGGGCATCGGCCCATACTGGGGAGAAGGCTCTGGATGCCATTTCACATCTTTGACAGGCTTGGGCTGCTCTGGGGGTTCTGGAGCATCTCAAGACAGACAATGGACCAGCATATTCATCTGCACGCACGGCCAAGTTCCTTGCCTCTTGGGGGGTGGAGCATGTTACTGGCATCCCGCATTCCCCAACTGGCCAAGCCATGGTGGAACGTGTCCATCATACTTAAAAGCTACTTCTTGAAAAACAAAAAGGGGAAATGGGTTCTGAGACTCTGCATGCTTGTCTATGGAAAGCTGTGTATACATTGAATTATTTGACTGTGCCGGCTGGGAAAGACTGTCCTGTGATTATTTCACTTCTTGTCTTTGCAGGGAGGAGATCCTCCTATCTGTGAGATCTACAAATGGGAAAACGGACAGGCCCGTGGGATTTAATTACCTGGGGACGAGGGTATGCTTGCATCTCCACAGATGCAGGGCCGCGGTGGCTTCCAGCTAGGTGTGTTAAGCCTGTTTTAGATCCTAGAATTGACAAGAGGACATCAGATACCGGCTGCTCCACAGAACTCTCGAGAGGGGAGTCAGAATATCTGGGTGACCCTGATGTGGAGGCTGAGTCAGATGTAGCTTTGTGCCTTCTTAACTCATCCTGAGCAGCCTTTCCACATATCCTGCCAAGGGCCCTACAATAGATGATAGATACAGCCTTTTTGGTTAAAAACAAAACGGGGGAATTGTAGAGGAGTGAAGGCAGTGGTTTGATTGGCACTGATGGTATGCAGCTGTGGCCTTGCCTCAGCGGCAGTGGGTTGATTGACATGGACGATGTGCAGCTGTAGCTCGTTCCCACTAAGTGGTTAGATAGCCCAGAGGGTTGTGGGAGAGGGGTTGGATGGAGGAGGAGCAGCGTGGTCTGGCCTCTGGAGGAAGGAGATACAGCATGGACAGTAGAATCTGACCCATGGTAAAGCCTTGTTGCAGCCTACTAGTTTGATTGTGCTGCAACAGTCTATGTGGTAGATTTAATCTTTCTGAAGAATCATGTGCAAGCCACTGACATGTCACATCATGAAATATTTATTTTTCCGGTTTACAGATTTTTAGAACTACCGCAAGCACCAACCTTTGGGTGCAAAACTATGGATCAGGTATATAAAGCTACACCTTGTGCAGGATGAATTTGTGCAGAAGGTACAGTAAGCTGAGGAGGACACTGTGTTTTTGTTGATGAAATACAAACCTACACAGTGAGCAGTAATGCCTCAGGGAACCAGGCACTTAGGAAGAAGAAACATGTGTGTGGGCTTTCTCCTCACTAAAACCTCAAGTGGGAGCCAGCTCTTTCCATGAGTAGAAAAGTGATTGGGTTTGATGGGTGCCTAGAGTGGCTGTTCCTAAAGCACACTGGCGCTACCCTCAGCAGCACCCTGCCTACTCCAAAGCACTTCAAGCCCTAGAAATGCCTTGGCAAACAGACCTGAATTATGTGACTCCTTTGCTGAGTATGTGCCCCCTCGGTAGCTAACACGTAGTAACTGCATGCATCCATAGGGAGCTGAAAGTTCAGCGCATGTTTTGGGGTGGAGGGCTTTATTCCACTTCGAAGGATTGAAGGGTGGAGGGAAAGAGCCGACCACGAGCATGATACTTGCCGGAGTGGGTTACAAGAGCAAAAATAGCTGGTAACAAATACAAGGCATGGGAGCGTGAACTCTGCTTCAGGTGACCTCAAGTCCAGTAGCATTTCGGTGTCACTAGGAAAAGAAGCTCCTCCATTGTCTGTGGAGAGGGGACACCTGCAGTTCAGCACACCAAAGCACCTCTCCAGGTGACAAAAAAGTTGTGCAGAAAGGGTGCAGTGGATAAACCATGAGGAAAATAAACAAAAAGTCAATTTCTGGTAACTAAATGAATATAGGAAAAAGACCAGGGTTTGTAATTTCATTTCTGTTGACTTCAGCTTTCGTCAGGTATGGGTTCGTTAGGCAGGCAAGGTTCCCTGCTGTCCAGTTTGTAACCGAAACTCCCCATGAGCCCTTCATGCTTCCAACTTCTGACAAACCATCCCCAGCCACGCACCCACGCAGGATTTTAGACAAACGCTGCGTTGTGCAACAGCTCCGGGGGACAAAGCCCCCAAAGCCAGGCACCCGGCCCTCGGGGCTGCGCTGTGCCAGCCAGCAGGGCCGCAGGCAATCCCTGCGGGGGCTTGTGCGGGCAGCACTACGTGCCCACAAGCCGTGCGGGCCGCAGGCTCCCGGGAGCACCGGGCTCCCCGCAGCGGGACGGCGCAGCGCCGCAGCCCTCGTGCTTTGCGTGGCCGCCGCTGCGGTGGGACAGCGGCCATCACCCCGGCCGCGGGGGGAGGCTGGGGGCGCGGGGGCTGCCACCCCCGGCCAGCGGCGGGGCACGGCCCTCGCGGGGCTGGCGTTCGGCAATACCAAGGAAACGTAAAGAAGAAAGCCAGATACGGGCAGGCAGCGCTTCTAGCTGAAAAAAAAATAAAGGCGACGTCGGGGAAAATAAGGTGTTAATTTCCGAGCCCTGCGGAGTTACGGTGGGTCTTGCACCTGCGGGCAACCCCTGCGAAACGGCACACGCAGGCAGCAGGTGACGGCTGGATTTAGCTTGTTTGGATGGTGTAAACACACGCGCGTGCAAGGCGTGTGCTAAGCCCGCAGCGAAATACGGCGGCTGGAAGTGCGCAGCGGCGCGGGGCGGCACGCCGCGGCGGGCGGGCGGGAGGACCCCGCGGAACAGCTGCCGCCCCGGGGCCGCTGGGACGGGTAGTGCAGGCTGGGCGCTGCCCGCAGGCCCGGCCCCGCAACGAACTACACTCCCCAGGGCGCCCCGGGGCGCGGAGGAGGCGATAAAAGGCGGCGGGGGCGGCGGGGGGCTGTGCGGGGCTGCCGCGCCGCTGCCCGCATGAGGCCGCAGGAGCCGCCGCAGGGCGGCCCCGCTGCCGCGCTGGAGACGCTGAAGCAGCGGGCGTGCGAGAGCGTGGAGCTGAACGCGGCGCGGCTGGGCGCGCTGAGCCGCGATATTTGGAGCCGGCCCGAGCTGGCCTACGAGGAGCACCAGGCGCACGACGCCATGACCCGCTTCTTCTCCAGCGCGGAGCTGCCGGGCGCCGCCTGGGCCGTGCAGCCGCGCTACAAGCTGGGCACGGCCTTCCGCGCCGAGTGGGGCACGGCCGCCCCGCGGGGCCCGAGCCCGCGCCCGCTCCGCCTCGCCTTCCTCTGCGAGTACGACGCTCTGCCCGGCATCGGCCACGCCTGCGGGCACAACCTCATCGCCGAGGTGGGCGCCGGCGCCGCGCTGGGGCTGAAGGCCGCCCTGGAGAGCCTGCCGCCGCCGGCGCCCGCCGCCGTCCAGGTGAGCGCCCTCCCGAGGGCGGGGGCTGCGGCCCCGGGGCGCCGGCGGGCCCTGACTCTCGGCGCTTGTGCTGCAGGTCACGGTGCTGGGGACGCCCGCGGAGGAGCAAGGAGGAGGCAAAATAGACCTGATAAAGGCTGGAGCGTTTGATGGCCTGGATGTGGTGTTCATGGCGCACCCCTCGCAAGAAGACGCGGCTTACCTGCCCGATGTGGCCGAGCACGAGTGAGTGAGCAGCTCGGGTGGAAGGGGTCGGCTGCGCCTTGGCCCTTTCTCCCTCCCTGGGTAGGGGAGTTGCTTTGGAAGGGGCAGGACCTGGGGCGGGGGACCTTGCAGGTGCCCTTCAGACACAGCGTGGGCAGTCGGCTGGGGGCCGGGTCGCCGCCCGGGGCGCGGAGCCGTGCTTCCACAGTGTCGCGTTCGACCTAGCGCTGAAGATCCCTGACTGCTCTGAGATAATCTGGCGCGTGTCCCAAAAATCCATTCTTTCTTCTGATGTTGCTAGGCGTTTCTTTTTTTAAAAAAGCACGTGCCATCCGTTAAAAGAAAAATACTTAAAAACGCAGCTGGAGGGAGTCTCCTGAATCATAGCTTCTTGCTTTCCTGGGCACCAGGTCACGTAGTTCTCGATACATGCTTTATCAGTTTTGAAAGTGTTCCACGCTTTCTCTCCCCCTTTTGAAAGAGCCAGCCAGCTGAGCCTGACTGCTGTTAGGATCCTTATTAACTTCCAGCCTAAATTTAATCATGGCAATTTAATATCTATTAACTCTCATATCATATATTAACTCTTTTTTTAAATTTTTTTTTATTTTTATTCAAAGTGGTTCATGGCTCTCCTTCACGTTTGCCCCCAGTGTAAGTATAGACAGCAGTCATATCCTCCCTTACCTTTTTTTGCCAGCTAGCTTGCTGGTTGCTGTATAACTCCTCGGAAGTCATGCCTTGTAATTTTTTAGCCCTCCTGTTCAGCGACAGCACTTGTTCATTTGTACTTGGTGTCATTTGAGTTGTGTTGAAGTACTCCGTGCTGGATGTGTGTAACCAGGACTGTACATCATTAGTGTCTCCTTACCATTTTGGAGACTGCTAACGTGTTTGGGGCTTCCTCTTAAGTCATTTTCAAGTAATCAACTCTTAGACAAATGCGTAGTCTGTAAGTACATGATCTTTTAAATATTTCTGAGCTTCATTCAGTTCTTTCTCTGCCACTCTGCAGGCCATGCTGTTCTTCCTTTGATGTTATAAACCTTTTCTGTTTTTGTAGTAACCCAGCAGTAGAGCATCAGCAGGCTTTGTTACTACATTTTGTATCACGTTTGCTGATGATTCTTGATCCCAAGGTCATATCTTGCAGAGATTCCGCTAGTTACCTCCCTCCAGTGCAACAGTTTATTCCAAGTACTATGTTTGGCTGTCTCTGACTAAATTCTGTAATATTTAAATAGCTGGTTTTCCAGCCATTTCTGACTTGATGTACTGAAGTGCTGTTTTCAGCTTGGTTGTGCTACCTTCCAGCTCTGATGTGCATGATTTTATTGGCCATTTTGCTGTTTCTGGTGGATAATTTGCTTCTGTTACTGCTAAGTTTTATGGTAAACCAGACGAGGTTAACAACACATGGTCTAGCTAGCTCTGCTCTACTCTGTCAGTGTTGCTGAAGAGCCTTAATTGGTTATTGTCATCTCCTTCAAGACTTACCCCAGCTTGCCTTTTGGTTGCCGTACCGTAAGACTGTATTTGTAATGTTCAAGGTGCAGTTTTCATTGATAGTTTTGTCTTTCTGATCACTTCAACTCCTGCAATAGCCTTTTGAGTTTGATACAGTAAGATTTGGAAATCTTTGTTCAGGGATGATGGTCCGCTGTCGGCCCAAGTCCTAGATGGCGTGCAAACCTTGAATGTGGAGGAGGCACAGAACTGAAGTACCGAGTGAAACAACTTGCTCCCTCAAAAAGCTTGAAATACTGAGTTTGTCATCATTCATGTAATTATGAGATTCCAAAGCTAAAGGACTGTTTTGGTAGTGTGTAATTGATCTTTGGTTGTTTCAAAGTAATTTAGGGACTGATGATCACTAAATTGCTGATATTACTGTGTCTGCAGCCTCTGAAAGCTGGCTGGTGCCTGAAGTAAAATCAACGTACTTGGATAACTGGTGGATACATGCCAAAATTTGCTGATTCTTACTCACTTACCCTTCACTTAATCAGTCTATGTATTGTTGGTCAAACAGGATCTACATTCTGCTGATAAACTGGCTCAGGGTGGTGGTATTCACCAAAATTGGTTGGCTTTTCTGTGAGATTGTGACATTTTGTGTAGCATTAGAAGTACAAGAAAAGGAATGCTGAAAGAAACTTTTTTTAATAAGAAGCATATGTTTCTTGCAAGGAAAAAAAAATGCTGCAACGTGACTTTCTGCTTTGCTTTGCCTTCTCTCCATTTCTCAGAGAATATCCAGGGATCTGTCCTGCCTTCTGTGTGAGTTAATTTGTGGTGTTGTAGTCTAATACTTGGGTGGTTAATAGGTTTTCTTATCTTGATTTCATAATGATAATAAATTTTAAATAAAACACATATTTTACAGAATGGGACGTGTGGTTGTGTTACAGGATGGGGGGTGGGTGGAGAAGGGTTAATTTGGGTTGCAGGCAGCAGGAGACGTTTTCTGCTGCAACAGTTCACTCTGTTACGGCCCTCTTTGCTATCCAGTATTTAGGTTCTGGTATTAGCTTGCAGCTGTGGCATGGTTCAGAGCGTTAGGTGTCTGTTCAGGATAAGTGGTAAAGTTGGAATTTTTGCAAGACAGAGGGACAAGCAAGTTAGGCTGCTTCTAGCTGGGTAAGAGACAAGGTTGTGCATCTTGGGGTGGGGGGGAACTCTGAGCTTAAGATGGAAGTTTTTTATGTAAAGGACTGTGTGTTGAGTATGAACAGATTTAGTTAAAATCTCTACTCCTGGTAAAAAACTAATGTTTGTGTATTCAACAGTAATACCTTATGTAGTTGTCAGTATTTGGTATTTGCCTCTCATATAAAAAGTTTTCATATAATTTGAAATATTAAATTATTTTGTAAGGCTAATATAAATGGCACTCAGATGAAGCAAAGCACAAATTCTTACTGGTTATGTTTAGGTGCAGTATTTTGACTCCTGTGAAGTCTGAGGATAACATTTGCACTAGATTTCTTCCTTGTTGCAAGCCTTTCTACCAGCATTTTTGAGGTGTGTGGGAAAAGAACATTCTTGCTGTAGTATAGTAATGTGTATTTTATACTAGGCTGTGTCTTTACTACACTTTTAAAACTTGACGTTTTTTATTTAGACGTGGATTGTATGTGATCTTACTAATGTGCTTCTGCTGTGTGCATTTGACAAGAATTGGGACAATCACCTTGTAATTTTGAATCTGAGAAAAGGGTTTGTTATCATCCTCCGACATGAACGTTAGTAACTTCAAGTCTCAGAACAGTATAAAAAACACGTGTTGGAGAAATTTAGTACGAAGCCTATACTTCTCAGGAAAAGGCTATATAGTGGTATGTTACTTGTAACTCTTTTGCCTGATTGGCTCTTGGTATTGTCCCATGTCATTGGTTTTCTAGAAATCTCTCAGCCTCTTCCTGCATTCAAAGATAGTTCAACTTTGCAACAGTGTAGTGTCAGGTAAATTGTTTGTTGTTCTGCTGTACAAAACATTAATGAAAAATACTTGTGTGAACAAAAGGAACTTTTTATTTTAGAGGTTTTTTCAGTGAATGAAAAGCAAATAAGCAATGCCTTTTATTTCCTAGTGTGACTGTGAAATACTATGGAAAAGCTTCTCATGCTGCTGCTTATCCTTGGGAAGGAGTTAATGCATTAGATGCTGCTGTTCTTGCATACAACAATCTGTCTGTTTTAAGACAGCAAATGAAACCGACCTGGAGAGTTCATGGTGAGATCTTCATTAAATCTAATGCAAGTAGGAGTTTAGGCTGTTGAAATACTAACTTACGCAATCCCGCAATTTAAGGTATTGTGTTATTGCACTAAATCAGTGTAGTCACTTCAAATAATATGAAGTAGCATTGTTTCATTGAGATAGTTTGTCTGTAGTCTTTAAAATCATGTCAGTGTCCAGAACTAACTGCTGAAAACAGGCTTATAGGTCACATTCAAAAGAGGACACGGGTACCTAGGTAGAGGCTAGACAGATGTTAAGTCTTTGCACTTGAAGTTCAGAAAGAAGAAAGTGCTAAGCTAATTTTGGAACATGGCCTTGAATTCCTTAAATTTAATGTACATGTATTTTTCAAAGGTGTAAGATTAAATGTTTCTGAAAAATGAAGTATTCATGTTTGTGTTGGACATTAATTAGATGGCATTTATTGGAAAGGTGTGGTGGTGTAGGGTGACTGAAGTTAATTTGCTGAAGTACACAAAACAAATGATGGCAGAAGACATGTTAACCATTAAGCTTGACTCATACTCCTTCAACACCATAAATTTATTTTTGTACAGAGAAAGGTTCAGTTGAGATGGAAGCTGCCCTTCAGTTACAAGCCCAGGTTTCCCTTAGTATACCTGACACAGCTTTTTCCAAGTTGAAATTAAGGAACTTTGCCTTTCTACAGGAATTCTGAATTGTAGACCTGTTTATTTGGAATACTTGTTAGGAGCTTAATACACTTCCAGAAGTTCTGAGCTTATCGTGATATGTCTTCGCTGCTTTTGCTGTATAATGTGTGTTTCTCTCCAGGATATCTGGATGGAGTCTGAAGCCCTAACCCTTTTGACTGTAGATGAAGGTGTTTGCAGTTCTGCTGTGCAGCATACCCAAATGAATTTCAGACAGCAGGCATAGCCTCTCTATCCTATTGCTCTGTAGGAAACTTAATTAATAATGAGTTTTGGTTGTGTTGCAGGTTTAAGGGTGGAGGTGCCCAAGTCTTCTATTGAATCTAAGTCTAAACCCTTAAGTACTGCCGCCTTCATTCATGATTTCTAAAGGCTGCATGGGTACTGTAGGCAAAACCCTGAGTATTTAATCAAGCCTCCTAGAGGTAACACTTCCTGAAACACAGCAAAACTTAAATTACTCTGTTGATACAACTGCTGTCATAAACCTTGTTTTCAAACTGGAAACATTTAAAATACTTCTGCGAAAGTATAAGCAGCCAGAATGAGATTTAATTTTAGGAGTGTTTTTTTTACAACAGTGTGTTGGAGATCTTGTGTTATAGGCTTGGCAGTAACAGCAGTGGTTGACTTAAGTGATACTAAAAATCTTAGTGTTAACCCGGTAACAAAACCTGAAATTTCCATTGCTTAAAGTCTGGAATTTGTAAGCGGCGTTTTACATACTTGAACATTGTTGGTTTGAGTTTGTCTGATGTAAGTTGTCTGTCTTCCCTGCTTATGAATGGAGTAAGTGTTGCCCCCTTGAAAAATAAGAATGTATATTTTTTTCTATTCAAAAATTTATATGAAATGAGTTAGAAGAAAAAGTTTCCACCTGCAAGAAGGGCAGACTGGGTGCTACTAGTAATGTGTAGGCAACCTGCTTTTAAACTAGACCTGCTGTCCAGTCCATATTGCAGTTGCTTTGAAATTTAAGTGTAGACATAATCTTGGACTCTATCCAATTCCATTTACAAATGTGCTGGACAAAACAAGTGAAAGTTGCTTACTCATTAAGGTACTTGTTTTGTTATGGTATGTGTCATGCCAATTTGCATGATTGCTGACTTGCTGGTTCCTTTCATGTGATGCCTGTCCTTCTCATTTAAGCTTTTTTTTTTTCCCCTTTTGTTATGGACTAGTACTGCTAGTGGTTTAGTTTAGCACTTTGTTTACTTTGACTGTATTCAAGACAGGAAAGGTTTTATTTGAGCAGTTCATAGTATTAATAGATTTTGTGCCCCAGAAGTAAGGATTCACTCATTTGCATCCTGATGGTGCTGGCTTTTCAGGCTTCAGTGACACATATCAGTAATTTTGTGCAGTATTTCTAATTATGGTAAATAGTTTCTCAGTTCTACAGAAAACAAATATTATTTCACATATGTAAGTTGTGGGTAGGAGGCCAGGCTGTTGAAAGCAGCTAGCTGTTAATACATTGAAATCTAATGTAGAATTGAGGTCTACAATGTTTTATTGTTGAAATACATAAATATTACGGTCTTTCATGGTAATGCCTCTTATGCCATAATTGAAAATTATGTTGTTGTCACACACTTCCTTGAGGGAATATTTTCAACTCAAACTTCACTCTTGAATAAAACTACATATGTTATACGTTGCAGTATTTCTAAGTAATTAGTATGAGGAATCTAATGAACTTTCTGTGCACTGCAACACACATGTTACACCAGTATTGGTGAGAAATGCAACTTACTCAGTTTCTCTCCAAGCTGGCAAAATGTTTGAAACATTCTAGTTGAGGAAACCTTTAAAAGTTGGAATCCAAGGTAGCCTTTATAACAAAATCTTTTCTTTCAGTGGCAGACAGATTGCTTTGAGTCCAATGCACTGAATTTCAGGGGATTCATTAGAAATGCTAGTTTGGCTTGTCTTTAGATTTGTAGCAAAACAAACAAAATTCTAACAAAAAAATACAATGAAATTGTGCTGAAAAAACATGTATGTCCCACTTAATCTGATGTGATAAAGAAACTTTGTCCACACACTGTATTTTTGACATTCTTTGTATTTCATGCTCAGCTGACCTTTTTTTTTTTTTCCATTGTTTATATATTTAGGTCTTGAGCAAGTAGCTTCCTGACAGGGCTGAAGATGAAGCAATTGTATTTAACACTGATAATGTAACTTTTCCCTTTCTGCAGGTGTAATAAAAAATGGTGGTGTGAAACCTAACATCATTCCATCTTACACTGAACTAGAGTTCTACTTGCGTGCTCCTTCAATGAAAGATCTTTCTGTGCTGACAGAGAAGGTTGAGAACTGCTTCAGATCTGCAGCACTGGCCACAGGATGCAAAGTAAGAATGTGTTCGTGGTCTTGTGTTTCTGTTATGCTGGAGATAAGGTAGGCCAGTGTAGGAAATTGAGGCTTACAGTATTTGTCTTCATGGTGTTTAGGTGAAATAAATCTAAATTTGTATGGTACTATTTGCCATTCTGTTGCTTTGTGTCCTGAAAGAAAATTTTAGTTTATGCATAGACTACCAGAATCATAGAAGGATCTAGATTGGGAGAGACCTCCGGAGTTCTTCTAGTTTAACCCTCTGTTTGGAGCAGGACTAGTTAGACCAGATCATTCAGTGCCGTGTGAACTTCTGAGTATCTCCAAGATGAAATTCTGCAACCTCTCAAGTGCTCTACCCAGCTCGTGGTGAACAAGTGTTTGCCCAATGTTTCTGCTGTGATGGCCGAGTACTGGAATAGGTTGCCTGGAGAGATTGTGGTGCTTCAGCCCTTGGAGATAATAAAGAGCTGCATTGATATGGCCCTGGGCAACCAGCTCTAGGTGACCTTGCTTGAGCAGGAGAGTTGGACAAGATGACCTCCAGAGGTGCTTTCCAACTTCAGCAATTCTATTGTATCTCATAGAAATTTCCTTTGTTGCCTCTTGTCATATCACTGGGCATCTCTGAGAAGTCTCACTCTGTCTTCTCTGTACCCTTCCCATCTGATAACTGCAGACAGCAATAAGATCTCCCCCCTTAACCTTTTCTGAAGGCTCAACAAGTCAAGTTCTTTCAGCCTTTTCTTTTATGTCATGTCCTCTAGCACCCTAATAGTTTTGGTGGCCGTCCCATGGACTAGCTCTAGTCTGAACACAATACACTAGATGTAGTCTCGCAGGAGTTGTCTGCATCAATAATAAAGCTATTGAAACAGTAGTGCACCAGTGTTGATTGCAGATGAGTGCTACAAGTAATGGCCAGCAATTTGGATTTTTTGTGCCACTGATCATAATACTTTGTGCTTGTGTATCTTCTGTGTCCTCTGAGCCAGGCATGTCATCATGGAAAGCTAAGCTTGGTCATGTACTGTCTGCTCTTCCGTGAATATATGCTGGATGCTCACAATTGCCTTGTGATTTGTTTGCCTGGATATGGGTCTCGGGAAGATTTATTTGTTCTATGATACCCTTGGGAGTTCTAGGATGTTGTGCCTGACCAGTCTGTTACTTCCAAGATCCTTCTCTTGGCCTGTCAAGGTGCATGTGACCTTTAGCTCTTTTTTAGTGAGCTGGAGCATCCCTCTGTTTCAGCGACATTTAAAACATGATAGCTGCCTGTTTGCATTGCTGCTTCTCTCTTACTTAGCGTCCTTGGGTGCATCCCACCTGGTCCTATATACATACAGTTTCTTTAAGTGTCCAATAATCTTGGGTTTTTGCTATGGGTGATGCTCCTTCTATAGACAAGTGCTACTAGGCTCAAAGACCTGGGAGGCTTGATGGCAAACCACCAGTAGGAATGGGCAAAGCAGATATTGAGCGTTTTGTCTTTTTTTCCATGTTCTTTGTTACTAGGTCCTTTGCTTTACTGAACAGCAGGCTAGCTTAGCAACCAAATGTGAAAGACTGAGTGATTTTTTTCAGTTAGCATTCTTCTCATTTTTTTGCTTTTAGTAAATGGAAGTGTTCTGAACAATGGTAAAATAAAATTTGGTGAAAGCCCAAACTGAATTCTCTGTAGTTTAATAGTACCTGCAGTGGAAATCATTAGGTGCTATTACAGGAAATGTTTTTATTTTATTTTTGGGGATGCTATCCATGAAATCCTCGCTTCTGGGATTTGGCTGCCTAGTGCAAGCTTGGCAGAGCACTGGTTGTGTTTTGATCGGGGTAATATTTGGCAGAATGTTGTATTTTTCAAAGAAACTTAGCATTTTACATCTCTTTTGGCATGGGCCTGAAGTATGGATATGTACTTATTTTCTCTGGCCTTTTAAATGGTTTACATTAAACTGGCTTGAGTTGGAGAAAAATTTCTAATCATTTGGAATTCTTTCTGTCTAGGTGGAAATAAAAGGTGGTGTAAATGATTACTACAATGTGCTTCCAAATAAGAGCCTGCAGAAAGTTTACAAGGAGAATGGACAGAAGCTTGGAATAGAATTTGTAGCAGAAGACTGTATCTTGAATGGTTTGTCAGGTAACTCCATCTGGATTTTTTGTTATGATTTAAGCTTAGGTTGATCAACTCTTAAGTGTATAAAACCATGGGGTACAGCTAGGCTAAACACTGTTTGGTCAGAAGAAAAAGCCAAATTAGAAAGTTGAAGCTCTGTAAAAGGGTTGTACCTCTGGTCTGTGTTTCTGTACTTGTTGTATAAGCTGAAAAACTTTCCCAACAGGTATGAAAAGCAGTAATCATTTTCTGATGATATTTCAAGTAAGAAACTGTTTGGGGGGAGGGATGGAAGGATGGAAAGCTAACAAGTTTTACTGAGTACATGATGATGTGTAATGAGTTGCAGCTCATTCTGTTGCTTTGAGATACAGAATCCTGGTTTACTATGAATGGAGATGAGACTTAGTTTTTAGGAACTTCATTTAATATTTTCCCAGCTTATGTATAAACAAATTTACTAGCATGTCACTAATACTTTAGAGGGAGTTTTGAAAGAGATTAAGTGGAAATTTAAGCATCTCAGTAACCCTAATTTAAACCTCTTTCCGTTAACAGGTAATTCTATGCTTCTAATTTTAGTTCATGAGTTTTCCAGATTAGTTTTCCAAAGGGGTGCCATTCAAGTAGGTGTTCACTTCTGTCTTGACTGTGTCTCAAACTGTGGCACTTTCTTGGTCTCTCAACACTATAGTAATAGGAATGGGAATTCTTGAATATTCAGGTGAGTTTCTCATTACCCCTAACAGTTTTTTCCGGTATCTTTCCTACAGGAGCTCTGTTCGTCGTAACTCCAGCTGATACTTTATAGCCTTCACTACTGATCTTAACTACATATAAATGTTTTCATTGCACTCACGTTAAAGGTTTTTCTCTTTGGTTAGAAGGAAAAGATTGTTCTCAGCAAAAAAGTTGTTGTTCTGATTAGTTTGATTGTGATACTAATCTTCTGTATCTTACATGCAGATTATCTTTGGAAAGTTGAGTTCCTGGTGTTTAGGGACACACTTCTCCACTTTCTTTTTTTGGGTGGGGGAGACGGCATATCTGGTAGTATTCTGGTTGTTTCTCTCTGTTTCTTACTCTTTTCCAAATTAGGGCAACAGTAGTATATTAGTTTCAACTGGTTCGTTATCTTGGGTTTGACACCAAATTATAACTAAAGGCAGATTTCTCTTTTTCTTTGGCGTGAAACAAGTAAGATTTACTGCTTTGTTCATTTCGCCTAAGAAAGGGGCTGAGGAGCTTAAAATGACTACTGTAGTGAAACTTCCTGGAGGTCTGCTTGTTGCTTCCTTCAAACCGTTGTGTTAAGAGTGAAGAACATGAATGCTGGTGATCTTACCGGTTCAGAGGACTTCAAATGAACTTAGTACAGCCACCTAGTTGTAATAGTGCTTTCACATGAAAGTTACATGATATGCTAAATGTTGACCATTAACTTACTTAAACTGAAACTCCCCATATGCCTGTCGTGTCCTTAAATTGTTTGTCAAATGTCAAAATGTGCTTGAGCAATTGTGGTTTTCTCTCACACACTGCAGTAGGCTTTACCACATTTTCTTTCCACAGCTTCTCTGAATTATTGCAGTGGGGATTCAGCAGTGATAACAAAGCACAGTCTCCAGAGACCTGGTAGCATACAAAAGTCCACTCCTCTGTTTTTTTGGGGGGGTTGAGTGTTTTGTCTCATCTTTTCCAAGACCTCTATTTCTGTTTAGTTTTCATATGGTTTTCAATGTTTTCTTTTAGGATATCAGTTTCTTCTGTTGAAAGGGAAGGAAGATAGCTCAGTTGCTTCTCCATGTCTGTGCAGCAGAGAAGTCGTTAACAGATGAGCATACTCGCTGCCACCTCTACATGGGTATTAGTATCGGTCTGCTTACAGGTATCGCTCTAGGCAGCTAAGCCCTACAAAGAATTCTTTTAGTCCGTCAACTTGCACTGCTGTCTGTGTGCCTTGTGCACGCTCCACTCGTTTGGCACACAGCCAGGATGATGTGAAATAATGTGAATCCGAGTTTGGCTTTGACCAGGGGCCATGACCTGTTTCTCCTTCTGCTGGTAGGGTAGCTGTACTACAGGCTATTGAAAACCCCCCAAAGCCCATGGCTTCCTTTAGCATACCTTAGTTGAGGCACCCACGCTTGTGAGATAATTTAATGTGGTACTTTTAGCATTCATGGGGTTCATTGGCTTCCTGTGCACGTAAGAAGGAGCCAGTATGTTTTGAAAATACCACTTTTGTAGCTTGGGGCTTGTATGTAAATGCTTCATGGAACCTTTTGCGTTTTCCCCTCCATTCATGTTTGTGGTAATAACTGACTTCCATTACACATTCAGTGACTTGAAGAGGCTTCAGTTTCAGCTTCGAGGTATATTTTTGAGAGGATGGAGCTCCCAGTACCTTTCTGTTGAAGATAGTACATGACTCTGTACACTGCATTGGTAACTGTGCAATTATTTATGCTTCTAGAAGGAATCCTGATCTGTACATCTCTAGCAGGCATACAGTTCCAGATGTTTGTATGGAAACCATTGCAACACCTGATGTTTTAAACATGCCACTAGGTTATTACCGGTAAAGGATGTAGCATATTTTCTGATAGAGGGGAAGATTGGACTGTCACTTTTGTTAAAAGCTACCTGGATTTTGGCTTGGTAAGCTCGCCGTCTTACTAGGAATTACCAAGTTTGAATCTCACATTCGGCAAAAATAACTTGTAAACTGGTAGTAGATTGGATATAGATATAATGCTAAGTAGAATTACATGACAGAGAGCTGAGATACACTGAAATTTCCAATGCTTCATTTGCTGAGTGAGAGCAGGGAAAAAGGCCAACACAGCCTTTCCAGCAGTTTGTATATTAGGAGTTAGTAAGGCAAGATTAGAACTGGTTTAGTCTGAAGTAGGCAGAACTTTGAGACTTCTGGTTTGTCTTTCCAGACTGACCAAAGAATGGATCAGTGGTGTAGACTACTGAAAATTATAATCTTGTTGCTGTGCCAAGAGTTGGAATTTTCTTCAAGTGCGTACTGAACTTACGGGAAAGGATCATGTTTTTGGACAAAGCTTGCAGCTTCTCTTTGTAGGCAGAGCAAAATAGCCAGCTAGTCTTGTCCTCTTTGATCACAAAATATAGGCTCTGGACTCACTTTTAATTGGTGTATGCTTCCAAGTAATCTGTATCCTTCAGTCATTTCGTTTCTGAGTCTTAAGGCATTAGCAATACATCTTCTGTCCATAAACTGTCATGATGTGGAGGCTACCTCATGTGTTACAAACAAATTTGAATCTTTGAAACAGTCATTTTATGTTACTGCTACAGAAGAATATTCTTGCAGCTCTTATTGGCCTAAAAAATGTTCATTGAGATCTTGATCATCCCTATTTCTTCCTGCTATGAAACAGTGCTTCATCCTGGTATCTGAATTTCACAGTAGCTTGTATGTTGATTTCTCCAGCTTCTGAATGTCATTTTAACAAATACGGGATGGATTGCTTGTTTGGGTAAAAGAAAAAAAAGTTCTCAGAGTAGTTGCAGGCTCTTGGATGATTTACTATGAAGGGTCTGCTACTTCTGCATGGTTACCATTAAATAGATCAGGCGGTACTCTGAGATAGGTGCTGTCACTAGCTAGCATACTGGAAGTGCTAGTCAGGCATGAAAGAATCGCCATTAAGATCTGCAGCACTCCTATCAAGAATTGTTTTATGTCTACAAAGCACGAGCATTTTGTCAGGAGTTTAGTTCTGATCTTGTTATTTCCAAGAGTGCTTGTAATGCGAAGGTTTTCATAACTGAGAATAAACAAAAAGCACAGGAAAAAATAGTTGTCCTCAGTCTGTTTTTGTTTAAAGATAACTTGTTCCTACTTCAGAGTCCCCTGCTTAATGCTGAATATTTGCATACTGGTGAAAAGTGGGAATTGTTGGGCCTGGTTCTAAGGGCTGTAGCAGGAAAATAGCTGAACTGCCCAGAACTCCCAAGGTTTGCAGCTTTCATTGTTTCTGAATTAACAGCTTACTCTCAGGAGATGCTTGATAAAAATTTAACAGTAAATGAAACAGGAATATGCTGATAGATCTTCATTGCAGTCCAGTAACTGATAATTGATCAGAAGCGCACTGGAGAGCAGCATCTGAAGGTGGCTAGTTAGGGAAAACATCTCTGTGATGGTGGAGTTTCGTATGGATAATGACTCATTAGAAATGCTTTTATTTTAGTATTTGGGGCAAAGGATATTCTATTTTAGATAAAGGCTGGAGATATCTGTCATACATTTTCTTACAGCATTCAAAACCCTTCAACACTTGTTCATTAAGAACATTTCTATGCTGCTTCTAGGTTCTACAGACTTCGGAAACGTTACATTTGTAGTCCCTGGGATTCACCCTTACTTTTATATTGGCTCTGATGCATTGAATCATACCGAGCAGTACACAGAAGCTGCAGGTGAGTGGAAGTGAAAAACATTAGACGTTTATATTTGGAACCCTTATGCATTTTAGGGACTGGTTGCTGACTCGTCACTATGATGAATCTAGAAATTAAAATATTTAGAATTACAGAGAATTAAAGTTTTCACATGCTTCTGTGGTATTGAGAGCTGCTGTGTAGTAAATGCATGAAAGTGTAGGTACTAGATCTGAAAGTGGCTGCGTGTGAATACCTGTATAGAAATGAATTGCTTTCTTCAAGCATGATGGGATCTGAGGTGTATATGGACCCTGAAACAATTAACTAAGTTAATTGTAGTGTTGCAAAGAAAATAAGCTGACAAAATGTAAAATTTCTATTTTTGTGTTTAAAGTGAAACGTATATGGGAAGGATGACCACTCCTCATTCTAAAAGCCTGACTTAATATACCATCTAGACAGAAGAAATTAGAAGGATTATCCCTAGCAGCATATTCAGAGGAATTTCTAAACATCAGCCAAAAGACAAAATTAATTTTTAGTCATAAAGCTCAATACTCTGGAAATAGAGGTAACAGTATAAAAGTCTGCATTTACTAAAAAGGAAAATGTGAAAACAAGTAAATGAGTGTTCAATCTCATTTGTTTTCATCAGTAGCAGAAAGTTAAGTCCTTGTGAAAATTTGGTTTGAGGCATCAGTAGAAAGACACACTTCATGCAAGTATATTGTTAAGAAACTGGTCTTGCAATTGAAACTTGGAAGATCTTATTTTTGTACAAAAATAAGATCATGGTAAGCTAGTGGTTTGTAACTAAAATTCGTAATCTAACCTGAAACTTCTTTCACTTTTTTTTTCTGCAGGGTCACAGAATGCTCAGTTCTACGCTTTGCGCACAGCAAAAGCTTTGGCAATGACAGCACTGGATGTCATTTTCAAGCCAGGTCTGCTAGAAGAAGTCAGGGAAGACTTTAGACAGGTGAAGCTAAAAGAAGAGGGGCAAATAAATCCAGCAGAACCTAACAAAGAATCTGGTGTTGGCACAGGAGCATGTGACTAAACTTTATTAAACTTCTCAGTAGGATTGACTTCATGGAGACGCTGTATTTAAATCCCTGAGGGGGCTGGATAAACACATAGCTGAAGAAATGCTGATTTATTTTATTTTTGGACTTTAGGAGACGCAAATAGTACTGCTTTCAAAAATGTGAAATTTCATCTAGCTGTAATGTTTGCTGTATTCAATATGGTGATGAATTTCAGAGAGGTCTCAAATACATCATTCTCTTTAAGTTGCAGTGTTGAATAAACAATAGTGTTTAGATCTCTTGTCAGTGATTTTTTTTTTTTTTCCTATGTATTGCTAAAGTAATATTCCTGATACGGGGAATATGGCATTTACATGGTAATTTTTATTCTAAAATAAGCATTGTTCACTTGGTGATCATAGGCTGAATCTGATCTGCAAAGCATTTTTCTGGCCAGTCACTTTTTTCTTGGGACAAGATAGAGGCATAAAACCTGAGCTGGTTTCACTGGAAGAAGGATCTATGTTTGGAAGCGTGACTGGTTTTGATGATGGCAAAACCAAGCAGAATAGAAGTTTTTTTGATCTTCTAGCAATGGAAGAGAACTGTTGGTATGGAAACGTGTTCTGTAAAGGTTGGCTGTCCTGAAATGTGTTTACCTTCCTCCTTCTCCATAACACCTCCAACATTTATTAGGTCTTGATCGAAAAATCAGAAAGCAACTAAATGTTTCTAAACAAACATTTAAACTGCTGCAGAAAAATGCATGTGCACCTTTTTTAAGTTCTACTCTAAAGCAATACAGGTGCCTACACAAGGTGTTGCGCTAGCTTGACTGATCTGTAGGATTTGTATAAATTTAACTGAACCAGTGAAAATATATTCTGCAAAGATGCAAGCGTGATACCGTGAAGCAGTAGATGAAGGTAACCTTAAACTGGTTATGTGCACTGTAGTAATCTCTGGGAAGCTTTCACTGAGGCTTGTTTGTGCATTAACTGGCTTCTCAAACCATTTTGTTCCCATATCCTAAGCAGCAGGTATGTTAAGTCTTGCCAGTTGTGCTTTCTCTGTTGCATGATTAATCTATTTAATCTTTTCTACTTTGTTTTGCTTCTCAGAGATGTTAATATTGCAAATTTTATCTAGGTGGTGTTCTGTGTTCAAGCATGTTAGGAATTATTTTTAATTCACTTATTAAAGGATCATGTGAACACATAGAGAAGGAACTAATCTTTTGTTCACATACAAATTACTGAGTCAATGGACAGACTGAGTGAAAAAGCAGCTTAGTGGTTAACGTTTTCTGACACATCAGTATTACAGTGAGCTTCTGCAAAGAAGTTGGGCAAACTGTATTCTCCAGGAAGTCAGAATACCCGAAAAAAAATTCAGAAGACTTTAACAGCGCTAGTCTCTAAATGGTAAACTCTAGACTTATAATTAGAATATGTATTTTATTAACTCCTATATTCAATTTTTAATTTCAAAAAATCTCCAGATTCCTTATATTGGTTTAATTGTGCACTTCCTCTGCATTTCTGCACGTTCTTTAAGCACAGGTCTCCAGCTGCTATTTAAGAATTGTATTTCCTTTCTTTCTTAGAAGGAAAAAAGCATGGCTAGTCTGGCTTGTGTCACGTAGACAGTGTAAATGACATAAATTGACTGTCTGATACTTCAGTCTCTGTGCTTATGATAGCAAGACACAGGCTGTCTGTTGATACTTCCTTTTTCCAAAGACACTATTTAATGTAACTGGATATCTTTTTGTAAGAACTAGTGGAACAATTAAAGGGATTTGTTTTCTATTAAAGCCAGTTATTTGAAGCACTGAGCATAGCTGTAAGTATTCCAGGTTACAGGATGGTTCTTACACCAGTATCCTTGCTTTCATTAGCAGAAGTTTTTGAAAAATAAATGCGTGAAGCGGATGAGGGTTGAACTCTGAGCTATAGGCACATCCAGGATACTAAGCTGGATGCTGAACCCAATTGAAATTTGGTCCAAGGTTTATCAGAGGAGCTTTGTCCTTAACTTCCAATTCAAACCCTGCCTTGCCAGGTCTCAGACTCAAATGACAATTCATTAAGTTCTACTAGGTTAACAAGCTGGTTTATGAATTTCCTTACCACATGTGGCTTTTTATTTCCCCCTGTATGAACTGCCAAAGTTCTTGCTTTGCCGTTTTTAGGACGGGGTGTTGGGATCCTAAGTGGTAGATGCTGCACTGTTGTGTTTCCTAAAAGCTGATGTGCATTGCAGCCTTCTTGGCTCTCTTTAGCCAGCTAGTCTGGACATTGGCTGCATCTTGTTCAAGATAATTTAATTAAACACTTCTGTACTAAATGCATGTTTTAGTTTTGTTGTAATCGTTGCTGGAATTAAATGGAGGTACTGATTAAAGATGAGTTGATATCAATAAAGCAGTTTAATTGTGACTGAATTTTCTTGTCTTTTGATTAATATTGGGATGCTGCATGAAGCCATTTGAATAGCATGTTTTGATTATTTTTTTTCCTTAGTTTGGTATGATTATCTTAGAGTGAGGGTGTTTTAAGCTTTCCATTTTGGTCTGCTGTAGTGAGCAGGTTTTTTGTGAGGATTAATGCTTTTCAAATTCAGTATTTAATGGTAGCCTTTAATCTTAGGGCTGCTCTAACTATTAAAACATGGTAGAAATAGAATAATAGGAATGCTGCTTGGGAAGGCTCTCTTGGAGGACCTGTGTTAAGCTAAACCTGGTCCAACCTCCAGCTTGAAGCAGTAGGTAAGGTGAGGCTGACTTCATTTGCTGAATCCTGGAAGCCTCCAAGGATGGTGACTTTAGCTTCGTCAGGCAAGTTAATTCCAATTTGTGCCTCAATGTTCATTCCTAAGGTCCAGAACTAAAGCAGTTTGGGATTTAATGTTCATAATGACACTATGTATGGAAAAATTTATTTCCTGTGGGAATAAAACTCACTTTAATTTTCAGTAATTTGTGCTCATAAATCACATGTGTATGAAAGTATTTGACATGTTTTTTAAATTACCCTAACTGCAGTTGTCTTCCCCAAGCTGTTTGTAGTTTCAGAATATTTGTTGAGAATAGTAGTTCTAACAATGAATCAAAATGTGTAGGTAATAAACTGTAATTGCTAAAATGATTCTGGACAGCTGATAGCAAATCACAGCTGTTTAAGGAGGAGGTGATTATGTCCAGACTTTGTGAAGACATTAAAGCACCTGCCAACCTATCAAGGTACAGTGCTTCTTTATTTAATATCTGTCCTAGAACTTGAGTACTTACATGCTTGGTTTAAAACAAAACAAAAAAATAAACTATAAATTGTGATGGATTTCTTCTCAGGGAAAGATTGGAAGGAGAGAACTTGTAACCTGCTGAGTTATACTACCTGGTGTAGAAGGGTCCAGCAGCCTTTTTTCAAACAGTAAATGGGAAGGAGCTTTACGTTCTGGTGAGTCGTATTTCTGCTATCAATTTGCTCCCGATGTCAAGAGTGCTCTCTGCCTGATTGCAGTCACGGAGAGCAAGGCTGTTCCTGTGATGAAGAGTTGTAACACAGTAGCTGTTGAAGTCTTGGTCTAGTATTCATTGAGTGATCTTCTAACTTGCTAACAACGTTCTTTGAAACAGGTTTTTATTTAGAGCAAAGTGTTTAGGATTAAATGATCTTAAAACAAAGAAAAAGTCAGCCTACATGATTTCATTATTTTTCCCAAGGTTTACTATTTCCTGGTTGTGAAAGTAGCAGCCCTCCACAGAGCCTTTGTCTGCCAGCCTCTTTGGTTGACTGCTGCTGGCACCCACATTTTGTTGTTTTTATTAGGGAGCAAAAGTGCATCCCTCAAGAACTCTTACCCAAACTCTCTGCTAGGCCAAAGTTGGGTAAGAATGCAGCTGTTTTAGATTGCTTTAGGCACTAATGGAAGCCAGAAGTATCTGACGAACTCATCAAGGATTTTCTCAGCCACAGCTGCATCTGAATGTCCTTATTTAAAAATACAGTGAGAAGCCAAATGCTTTGGTCCCAGGAAAGAATGAAGTCCACATGGTTGTGGAAAATCTTACTGGCTGTTTATACAGTTCTAGCATTTTTCATTGCTCTAGAGCACCTATTCAAAGTTATCTTTTCAGCTGTTTAGTCTCAAAGATAACTGGAAATGTAGAATTGCTCCTCTCTACTTAGCTTCTCAAGACCCTGTTGAAGGATAAAAGCACACAAATGTAGTACATGTTCATCAGAAGTACAGTGCTGGAGTCATGTTTCGTAACTGATAAGTACTTAAAATTCATCAGGAGTTGTTTCCCTGTTTTATATATACTTCAGGTTCTTGGAGACTGGAGCTTCCTTCACGCTCTGCAGTTTGGCTGTCGTGGATTTGCTTTGGGGCCTGAATGGCTGGCCATCCTGTGCTGTACTGCACTGAGCTACTTGTGTCCCGTTGTGGAACATGTGGCGTGGGTGGCCTCACAGCTGCTTTTCAGTTCTCTGTGCTGCTGCTTCAGTGGCCCATCAAATACCATGTTGCCATATGAGCAAGTACAGGAGAGGGGCATCCCAGGGGTTTCTGCTTGCTCATCAGGGCTTGCAGGTAATTTGGGGCTGGTTTGTACTGAGCATTGCTTACTTGGACATGCAGCGTGTGGGTGGACATCTAATGATACGATGATGAGAATATCTTTTTACTGGGGAAGGAGAGATTGATCTTTCCTCATGCCTTTTCACTATTGTCTGTTGCTGACCGCAGTTTGCCTCCTTGCTGCTTTGCCCTATCAGTAATTATCAGCATCCTTAAAGACTATTAAGGGCTTCAGTTTCCAAAGCTCTTAACCTAGACATGCTTACAGGCAGAACTTGTCTATCCGTAATCCACATGGACCTACCAATACCCTTTGATTTATAAAAACAGCATCATCCCAGGCTGGGCTTTGGGCTAACTTCCAAGGAATTGGTCTGAATTTTGTTGCAGAGTATCACCCTAGGCATGAAGAGTGAGGGCTGTAGCACACGGTCTGGGGTGGAAAGCTTAATGTCACCTTCTCGGTGATTCTGAGTGTGTGCAGGCTGATTGTCAGAGCCCTGCCTGTGAAATCCCAGGGCTCTCCAGCCCTACCAGTGTCACAGGATTTAAGGACATTTGGTATTTGGCTGGCTCGAGTCCTGAGCAAAAGGTCTTGCGTACATGTATAAACTCACGGAGATTGTTCTTTTGAAGGTAGAAAACACACAATGCTGTACAAATGCGAAGTTTTATTGTGATTTTGAGTGTTTCTAGAAATAAACAAAACCAAATCACTAATTTATTGTGGACATGAAAAGGAGCAGATTGTTAATGATTGGATAAAGGAACCGTACACCAAAAGCTTAAAAGCCACATAACTGTGTATGTAAGTATGTTCAGTGAGTACAGCTGATGGCAAACGCTGGCTGTATATGACACATGCTGTACTTGGAGAATACATCTATATAAGACTGAAAAGGCACTAGAGTTTCCCAGATAAAAGACAAGTAAATTAACAATGTGAGTCCAAACATGGAGGCTGAGAGGAGTCTGTTCAGGGAGATGTGCTGGGAGAGAAACTTTGAAAATCACATGAGAAGACAGAAACCAGTGTCCCGCTGAAAGCCAGGGAATTTGAAAGTCCAGCTGCCATTTGTGTCTTCACAATCTCCCTCAATATACTAGTCAGATGCCAAATAATGTATGTACTATGGGATTAATGAGCCTACAAAGGAATGTACAGTACTGCAGCAAACTACATAGCATTAAGCTTAAGAAGCTGGACAGCTTACTGTAAAATCTGGCGCTCCTCTTTGTGGTGTGCTTAAATTGTAGAAATAAATGGTTTCTTACAATACGGAGAATCTAGATACGATCCTGTGCAAGCAGTACCCAAGAAATCTTGGAGCTGTTTGTTGGAGAAGGTGCCACTGGAATAAGGTGGCCAAACCTGGTGGCCAGCCTTTCCTCTGCTTTTGCCAGAGTGACCTTTCTACCTTCGTTTGACTGAAATGTTTATGATTTAAGAAAACAGGTATTTTTTTTTTAATCTCTTGGAAAAACCTACTGGAAAATAACATGATATGAAGGAAACTTGATAAAATGAAGCGAAGGTAATATGTGTATGTGAAAAAAAGCTATGTAGAAATAAGTACTAAAACTATCTTACGGGTGGGTGTGTCTTTTAGTGATTTTTAGCTTTTGTGATTTCATTGCCTTACCTGTGGAGTGTAGGCTGTAAGTGCAAGGTGAGCGTACATAGTTATGTAGGTCAGGATTTCAGCAGTTGTAAGAAATGCTGAGTTTGTTTATGTGACATTTATTTACATGGGAAATCAAAGCAACAACCAGCAGCCTTCAAACAAGTACAATGTCTGTGTCACAAGCCTAATGGTAGAGTGGCAGATCAGTCAGGCCAGGGTGGATTTCATGTAAGGAGATTCACTTCCCTTTTGGAGACACTGCTGCTTTGGTCTGATTCTCAGACCGGTTGTGCTTGTCAAGACAACAGCATCTGCTGTGCAGGGAATAATGAATTTTGTACTTGTGTGCAAAAGCGTGCATGTGTTCAAAGTCCTGTTAATCCAAACAGTTA